>NC_056037.1:20795528-21503859 GCF_004379255.2 Salvia splendens
CTTGGTTAGCAATTTTCGGCCCCTCCACTAAATTTTGGAGGATATTTTATTTGTTTCCTAATTTGTGGAATCCCTTTTTATTCAAATAAATTCCTATGTCTAATTAATTGGGGATGTGAATATTTTTTTCTCCCACTTTTCTCCCATATCACACGCCCCCTATGCAATATTTTCCTTGTGGGAATTTAATTAATTGTTGCCTATTTTATGGGAGCCTTTTTCCTATAAATAAATTGCCTAATTTAAATCCTATTCTTTTAATTGGGGATTTAAATAATTTCCTTGTGCAAATTCTTTATGGAAATTTTCGGCCCCCACCATTATTTTCATACTTGGAGATTTAATTTATTTTGTTCCCTTGTTTATGAAATATTCACTTTTATTTCCTAAGTTGTGAATATATTCTCTCCAAGTAAATACCAAATAAATTCCTTGCTATTCCTACATGGAATTTTCGAAAATTTCCTCCCCTTCCCACATGCTTATTTTATTCTTTTAATTGTGGGATTTATTTAATTGTATTTTTCCCCACAATTAATTAATTAATTGATTTTAAACCTAACCCTAATCCTATAAAAACACTTAAACTAAACCCTAGCCCCCATTCTCCCTCAATTTTCGTGCCTCCCTCCTCCCTCTCCACATTCTCTCCAAAAAACTTCTTCCACCATTGTTTCTTGCATCCATTGAAGTTTTTTTTCAAGAATCTCCGACGAATCACCTCGTTTCTTGGTTCTACCGATTCATTTTGTCAAAGAAGGTTTATTGGCTTCACTTTTCCTCATTCTTTTCATTTGAACCATGTTCTTGAATCCTACATGCATGTAGTGGGTGTAGGAATCGTAGATCGCAAGTTTAATCGGGGGGAAAAGTGAGTTTGCTTGAAAACCTTGATAAATATGCGTTTCAATTGAATTGTGTGAAGTTTGATTGGAATCTTGGTGAATGATGTAAGTTTATGTGCAAACATGTTTAAGAGAGTCTTATCAAGCATGATTGTGTGTTATAAGCATGAGAATTGGTGTTTGGATGATTGAGAAAGAAACCCTAATTTAGAAATTGTGTATCTGTTATCTGTGATGTTCGACCAGTAGCTTCTGATGAGTAATTGACCTATCAAACAACCGAATTTTGATATTAAAATTTTACTGAGTAAACTTCAAGGTGTTACCTATGTCTCGTGTGAATTTCAGCCCTTTTTATCGAAAAATGAATTTTTAATAAATTTTTGAAGTTGACTGCGCAAATCTGCCAGAAACTCGTGTTCTCGCCAAGAATGTTTCGTTTTCTGTTTGACTGACCAAATGACCTCCGATTGATGTGATTCTTGAACTAGATGAAAATTTGAAGTGTCTTCTGAGTCGTGTTAATATTTCAGCCTTTTTGGGCATTGAATGAATATATGGTAAATTTTTCAAATGAACTGCGCAGTGCTGTCAGAAATTGTATGTTCCGACCAGAGAGTTTAATATGTGATATGACTGACTAAATGACGTGATTTCGGTGTGAAAATCTTCATGGATGAACTTGAATGTGCCCTCTGTATTGTGACCAAAATTTAGCTTCATATGAGGTCGGGTGAATTTATAGTGATTTTTACAAAACGGTCGCGCAGTTCTGCCAGTTTTCTCCCTTGTTAAAATGACACCTAGTTTCAAGTTTCAAAGTATTATATGATGCATGTATGTCCAAGGAACGTGTTTAAATGTTGAAATCACTTGTGATAAGTTGGAATGTGTTACGTGTGTCTCTACACGCTTTTGACGTATGTTGGGTTGGGGAATGTGAGAAAAACGATGAGAGAGAAAACGATAGGACATGCATAGTAAAATGTTGATGTGGAAGGCTGACTTGTGTTGTCATTGACAAGGGTGTTGTGTACTCGTGAACTCGAGGATCGTGAGTTGTTATAAGTTGGGTTGTGAATTTGCTAAGCGATCGAGGTGGGCTTTCTTTTCAAACCTCTTTATTTTTCCGAAAATATGATGTGGTGTTATAAGGGTGGTTTAAAGTGTTATGTCATGCCATGATTGTTTTGATGTTGAGATTTTTGCCTGATGCCTAGTTCGTTTGAGCTTGCTCCGTTAGGCTATAGGGCTATGTTGAGATTGTGCTTGATGCCTAGTTTGTGAGTTCGCTCTATTAGGCTATAGGGCTATGATAAACGAATTCGGGTCTGAGTAGGGCCGCAAACCCTATCAGGCTGTGTACACAGAGGGGATCGTGAGCCGTTCTTGCTAGTAGGCCGGTCTCGTGGGCGAATAGTGTGGCCACACTTTCGTCGCACTATGGTAAGAGGATGTGATTGATTGATTGATGTGGAAAATGAGGAGATAAATTGTCTGGCCAGACTTGGATTTTTGTGTTTTCGTGATATTTCTTACTATATAAAACTCGAGATCATTGGTATGGATGACATAACTGTTGTAAAATGTTTTCGGCATGAGCCCATTGAGTACAACAAGTACTCAGCCCTGCATATTATTTTTCTTATGTGCAGGTTGAGCGGGATGTTGCGGTGGATGTTGAGCTGGCTAAAGACCCTAGGATACGTTGTGTCGTCATACATAGGCGTGATCCTTGACTCTCCCTGAACCTTATTTATCCGCTGCTATGTTTTAAATTATGTCTTAAGACCTTAATCTTTTCGTGTTGTGTTTGAACATGTATGGCGGTGTTAGGTTTAAAAGAGTGTTTACGTTGTCTTTCTGAAAATGGTGTTTTCGAGATTTAAGTTAAATGTTCGTTTTACCTTAGTTTTTTTATATATATAGTTGTATTTCTTAAGTCAAATTTTTCCGATGCCCTTTATAAAAGTATGTTTCTTTACGTCTTTTAAAAAAAATGACCTTAAACTTCTTTAAACTAAGTTGTTTTTCTTCTTTAAGTCTTAAGTTGTTCTTTTAAACTGTTGTCCATGCATGTCGGTCACGATCGCCGTGTTTGTGATACCCCTGGTATGGGCGGTCGTGACACTCCCACTTCACAAGAGTCTACCCTCGGATACGGCTGTGAAGTGGAAAATTGGAATGGCTAGTATGGCCGACATACAGACACAAAAACAAAACAAGAACAAAACATACTTAGGCCAAACTTCTCAAACTTAGACTATGCAATAGGCTAAGTGGGAGGGTTGAAAACCTAAATAGAGTTAAACAAACACAAACACATATATACACAAACTCCTCACACTTAGGCTATGCTATAGGCTAAATGTGAGTTAACATGCATACAACAAGAAAACAAACACATACTCATGCGCCAAAGTAGCAAACGCTGTACTTCTCACACTTAGACTATTGAATAGTCTAAGTATTGTGAATGAGGTTTTCAACACACATACTACAAAAAAGTACTCTACCTAAAACAACAAATAAAACTAAAACTAAAAAAGATAAAGAAAAACTAACTGGTCAGTGGGGTGGTCACATATTCCTTCTGCTCCTCCGCGGGGCAGGGCTGGGTACAGGTGGTTCTTCTGGTTCCTCTTCCTCGGTATCGGACTGACTATTCTCAGATTCTGCCAGTTCATTACACCTTCTTCTTCTAGCTCTTCTACTTCCTTCTCGGTTACCTGTGGTTCATCATTCTGGCCTCCCTCGCCGCTCGTTCCAACTCCCTTAACTATCTTTCCTTCTGCCAACTCCTTCAGAATACTTTCCATCACATTCGTCAGACGCGTCAACTCCGCTCTGGCTTGCCTGTTCTCCTCTGCTAACTCTGCTACCGCCCTTTCTAGGGTCGCTTGCCTCTGGGCCTGAACCTGAGCGTCCAGCAGGGATAGCCTCTTCTGCCATAGCGTAGAAACGCGGGACTCCCTCCCTGATGTAGACGGTATTTGTTCAGACGAAGAAGGGTATATCAAACGGGCCAGGAGGATCCACCATATTCAGGGGGGACAAATCGTCAGCCTCCACAATGGTGACCATGTTCCTCACAAAGACTCCCAGCAGGTGGCACAGGGAAAGATTTCTAGCAGGATGTGTAGCGATGAGATGGCACTGATAGGCTGTTGAAAGAGCAGGTTTGTGCAGGTGTCGTTAAAGCAAGGATGTATCCTACTGATCAGTATGGAAGTCCCTGCTAATCCTGAACCTGGTATCAGTAATCCTCAACCCACTTCTACTGGCTAGTATAGTGGATGTAAGGGTCGAATCCCACAGAGATGAATGCGTTTTGGGAATTGTGGTGATATTCTGGAAAGGTTTGGTTAGCTACCACACTTTGGGTTGAGACTTATCTAGGCTGGAATTTAAGGTGGTACTCTACTGACTAGGAGGTGGGAAAGGTGTTGGACAGGCGGCTGTGTACGTGGAAAGTGGGGAACATGGTTTTCAAGAAGTATAAGGAAAGTACTAGTTTACTATAAAAGGTTAAACAGAATATCAGAGGAAAAAGAAGTAGTTCGGTGACTAAGCCAACAGGTCTGAAAAGTAACAGCTGAAAAGTAAGGAAAAGTAAAGGACAAAAGCAAAAAGTAACTAAAAAGTAAAAGTGGTCCCAAACTTGGATGGAGATGTCGTCTTCTTCAACATAAATCAAATCAGATCAGCAAAACCAGATTCATCACCATAAAAACACAGATTAACAACTTCAAGAACACAGATCTACAATTAAAACTTCGAATCAAAAGATCGAACACTGAAACTACAATTATGCTTACTGGTCAACATGCAGGGTGGCAGAAATCATGTAAACTGGGTTTTCGCACTTAACTAATTCAGATCTAAAATCTAACAGCTATCTAGACTTGCAAACTCAGAGAAATTAACTACAGAAGTTAAAACATGAGATTCCACACTAGAAATTACCGTAACAGCTAGATCTAAGCTATCTAGGCAGAAAGAAGCGAAATTAAACATGAACTGATGCTGGAAAACAATTTCATACTCAATAAAACGTTTGGATCACAACTAATACTTCAAAGTAAGCAAATATTTAAAGTGCAACAAATCCAATCCTAAGAAAACAGAATGCGATTAACTAAGAAAGCAATAAAGATTGTTTGTCACACCGGGCGATGAAACTGTTGACACTGCGAGACACGCTAATTGGAACGAGAGAATGGAACTCCGGCGAACTGATGATCTTCAAGTGACCATGGCTGTGGCGAGGAACGAGAATTTCGAAGTATAATGCCGAAGGAGTGATCTACCGAAGAGAGATTGCTAACTAAGCGTAGGAGTTAACTAACTAATTGATGATGATTCTCTCTCCAAGTGGCTTCCTTTTATAGGGAGGCCTCCCTTGATTTTTAGGGTAGACTTCAAACATGAAATGACTCTTTTGCCCCCTTGCTTGCGGCTGATCTTCCCAGCTATCCTTCTTCTCCATCTCGAGCCTTTTTTTGGCATGCATACTGGTCAGGATAACAACATCCCGACGCCCTTTTCGCCTGAATTCTCCGAAAATTCCTGTACTGGCTAGAACACTCAACATGCACACTTTAGCAACTGTTTTGCAGAATATATTCCAATTATGGACATTATACTGACCAGTAACCAAGGCCTAGAATACGACTTATCAGCTGTCCAAACACCCAGATGTAATCTTCTTCCGTGCTTGGCGCACCAAAGGAGGTAAAGTTCTGTCATCGACGTCCGGACGGCTGAATTTAACTGCCCTAGCAGGTTGAAATCAAGATAGAGCTGAACTAGGCGCAGGATTGGGTTGTTGAAATGGGTGGAGCGGGATATGGTGGATGAAAATTGCCCAGCGGCTGGGTGAGTGAGTTCCTAAGTCAATGTGCCTGCGGGGAATCCCTTTTTCCCTACATCTCCGTTCCGGCCCTATGGCCTCTTCCAAACTGCACATCCCCAATCTGACCGTCCATTCAACCAAACTCATGCTCACGTCTCCTCCGAACAACCTAAAACTTATTGACTCCTCATCCAAATCGGTAGTGATCTTTAATCTGAAAGTTGTGAAAAATTCCTTCGCTAGCCTAACAGGGATATTCGTATCCCTATTCTCTAATAACCAATCAAATCCCAACGCACGTACATAAGATAGAAATGGTTCACGGGCATCCAACTCATCGAGGGAAGGAAAATGGAGTACCTTTCCACACTTAACTTGCTTGCTTCCGTCATCCTTATCAGCGAAAGCATCTTGGAGCTTTTTGGAGTCGAACAACTTCATCTCTTCCACCACTTCATCTGTGAGTTCTACTGCTCAGCGCCTGTATCTCAGCCTGTCCGCCGGAGGGTGTGTCAACTCCCGATGGTCATGTGAGAGATGCCTCTCGCTGAGGTCCTCGTCTTCTAACGAGATGTCACTTTCTGACCCTTACTCCTCACTGGCTATGTACTCGTTGTCACTGGTCTCTTGACGGTGTGGTGGGATTCCTTGCTCTGGCTCTCTGATCTCAATGTCGGTGTTACTCGTGCGTTGTTTCTTACCTCTTGGCCTGGTTGTCACAGGGGCTTTCCCTTTCCTTTTCCTTTCTTTACGGTATCTCTCCTCATCTTCGTTTTCATTCTTTTCTAGTTGCTCTTCTGTGGTTTGTGTTGAAGGCTTGTCTTGGGCAGTAGGCTGGATCTCCACGCAGATATGGGTACTGTCATCTCTTGGCTCGTCGTGACCTACTGATTCAGATGCGAGGTCCAGACCCTCAGCCATCTTATCAGTCTCCTCTCTCTGGTCACTCGGCGCGGGGGTGACCACTTCGGTTGCCGGCGAAGCATCTTCCAAGTTAGTAGCTGATAAGGATTCCTCCCCTGGTTTTGTAGGAGTAGTCCTTTCTTCTTCACTAGAGATCTCCACTGCACTTGCTGCCGTGTTTGCTCCTGCCTTGCTGGATGTCCATTTCCCAAGGCATCTTTGCGATACTCTCTTTGGCTTCGGCCGTCCTACCATAGGATCGCTCTTCACCACCAATTTCCTCTTAACTGCCTTCGGTTTCGACATTGGAGGTGCCACTGGCTCTGGCCCCTCTGTTCGTACTACGGTCTAATCCTTCTCGATGTGTGTATCACTCTCCCCTGCTTCTGGCTGGGGAGTCACTGACTTTGGCTCTTCTTCTCTGGTCTGCCTTTCTTCCACCTCGTCTTCTGGCTGGTGGGCAAGGCCTTCTGGGTCGTTCCTTGTACTAGCTTCTTCACCCTCTCCTACTGCCTCCGATGCAAGGTCCAGACCCTCAACCATCTTGGCAGTGCCATCTTCCATCCCGGTCACCTCATTCAAGAGCGCCTCGAACTCCTCATCAGTCATCAGGCCTTGCTTTCTGGCCGTTTCATTCAGATCTATCTCCTCCCTTCCCATGCCTTGGGGAACGGTCTCCGCTACCGGTGATCTCTCCGATTCATCTCCTTCCTCCTGGCTCCTCTTCTCTTCGCCTTCTTTCCCTTCGGTCACTTCTGGATCTGAGTCATAATAGCTGGAAAGGGGGTCAACATCCTTTGGTTCAATAGGAGGGTAGGGTTCCGAGTATTCTGAAGGTACAGTCGTCGAGGGAGATCTCTTTTCTGGTGGAATTGTTGATGAAGGCGGAATGGAGGTTGGTGGGGTTGGTACTACTAGGGTTTCTTCGGTCAAGCTTGATTGGCCTCTGATTTGGCTAAAACCTGCCAACGCAGTCGCCCAATCTTTATTCGGGTCCTGCTGTCTGAGGAACTCCGCCAGTGCGTTCAAAGAAACCATCGCATGAGCTTGTGGTGATGGTGGTCGCGGCTGTGGTTGTGGGTTTGGTGGCTGCTCTGTAGTAGGCGGTGGTGGTTAATTTACCGGAGGCTTGTTTATAGGTCATTCTCTTCTTTCCCATGGTTAAACAGTTGTGGTTATCGGAGGTGGGTTGTTTGGGTGTTGATTTCGGGGAAGATGGTGGATGCTTTGGGTGAGAGAATGCAGGTAAGGGTTTATGAGGCTAAGGGGAGTGGCGGTGGCTTATTTTTAGAGTAGAATGGGGCAGTTAAGGGTTTATAACCGGCTATAGGCGGTTTCCATGTTACGCCGCTTCATGTGGGAGACGGTTGGGAGCGCTGGCTTTTGATTGGATGTCGCATGTCCTGTCCTGCAAAGCTGCACCACGCGCCCTCCCAGTCGCTGTTCGCTCCTGCAAAGCCGCACCAAACTCTAAATTCAAATATCGCCCTATCCTTTTCAAATCTCCCCCTTAACATTTTCCCCCATATTTTCCAAGAGCGGGAACAAAGTAAAAAGGAAACTTAAATACAACTGGGAGTTTCACCGAATTGTTATTCTTGTGGTCAGCACGCACTCGAAATTAATATTTAAGGTCCAAAAAATATTTTTGGATTTTAATTCTTAATAGGATGCAAAAATTAAACTCTAAACTACCAAGTATTTACGATATTTACAATTTACTCTAGGTAATTTGGAATTCTACTTGGCCAGCATACGTGAATTTCGCTAAAAGAAAAAAAACTAGCCCAGTGGAACTCCAAATTCTCATCCTACTGGTTAGTATGCCACTTTAGTGTGTGGTTGCAGTGGAATCTCGTACACTACACCCACATCGCTATTATCCCTAAACACCTTCAGCCTATGTCCATTTACGATAAAAGGTTCAGAGTTAGGAATACTCCCTGAAATATCCACTGCTCCATTAGCACGGAGTGTGGTGATTACATAGGGTCCTGTCCACTTCGATTTGAGCTTCCCAGGCATTAGCTTCAACCTTGACTGGAAGAGTAGTACTTTCTGGCCAACATGAAGGTCCTTGATCCTTAGATTTCTGTCGTGCCACAATTTAGTTCTCTCTTTATACCACATGGAGGAATCAAACGATTCCAATCTAAGCTCCTCTAACTCTTGTAGCTGCAGCTTCCTTTCCTCCTCACAGGCTTTAGCATCCATATTAACTTGTTGTACTGCCCAATATGCTAGATGTTCGATTCCCACTGGTAAGTGGCACATCTATCCAAAAATGATTCGGTATGGGGACATTCCTATGGGACTTTTGTAGGTTGTCCGATATGCCCAGAGAGCATCCTCTAACCTCACGCTCCAGTCCTTCCTAGGAGGGTTGATAGTTTTTTCTAGAATGTTCTTTATCTCCTGGTTAGAGATCTCCGCTTGGCCATTCGCTTGATAATATGTGGTGCACACCGTACTTCTTCATCAAGGCTTCGATAGTGCGGTGACAGAAGTGGGTTCCCTGATCGGATATGATGGCCCTTGGTACCCCGAACCTGCTGAAAATATTACTCTTGAGGAACTTGGCCACCTCTTTCTCCTCACAAGTGCTCGTGGCCTTGGCTTCTACCCACTTAGAGACGTAATCAACTGCGACCAAAATATACAAGTTCTCATAGGATGAGGGAAAATGACCCATAAAGTCCATCCCACATATGTCGAACAACTCACAAACGATAATTGGGACTTGCGGTATTTCATCTCATGCAGAGATCCCACCGGTCAGTTGGCAACGTTCACAACTTCTACAGAATTCATAAGTATCCTTGTTGAGAGTTGGCCCATAAAAGCCTCTGTCCAGAATCTTCCTTGCCATTTTCTTGGGACCGAAGTGTCCTCCACATGCCAAAGAGTGGCAATGTGTCAATACGTCTCTCTGCTCCCAGTGAGGAACGCATCTTCTAATCACTTGATCTGCTCCTACCTTCCACAGGTATGGGTCGTCCCAAAAGAAGTATTTTGCCTCACTCTTGATCTTCATTCTTTGAGCCTTGGTGATGTTGGGTACTTCGGGAAGCTCTCCTGAGACTAGGTAGTTGGCTAGGTCCGCAAACCATGGCTCCTGCCCTACTTTTTCCTTCCCTTTTGCTGTTTCATTCTGGCCAGTAAGCTTCATCACTTCTTCCCAGTCAATTTTTCTGGCGGCAAAAATAACCTCACATAAGTGTTCCTCCGGGAACCGGTCTTGCATCTCCTCGCTGCTCCCATCTTGCACTATTCTGCTCAAATGATCCGCTACTTTATTCTCGACCCTTTTTTTGTCTTCCACTTCCCAATCGAATTCTTGTAGCAGAAGTACCCACCGGATCAATCGGGGCTTTGATTCTTTCTTGGCAATCAGGTACTTAATGGCCGCATGGTTAGTATAGACGATGACCTTAAATCCTAACAAGTACTGCCGAAACTTCTCGAATGAATACACCACGGCCAACATCTCTTTCTTAGTGGTGTCATAATTTCTTTGAGCTTGATTCAATGTTTTAGATGCATAGAAGATCACATACCTTTTTTCCCTCGATCTTCTGACCCAGAACAGCTCCCCTGCGTAATCACTGGCATCACACATTACTTCGAAAGGATGATCCCAGTCAGGAGCCCGGATGATTGGTGCGGATATCAGCTTTTCCTTGAGAAGATTGAAAGCATCCTTGCACTGTTCATAAAAAATGAACTCCACCTCGTTTTGAAGAAGTCTGGTAAGGGGTTGGGCAAATTTGGCGAAGTCCTTAATAAATCGTCGATAATATCCTGCATGCCCCAGAAAACCCCTTATGTCCTTCTGGTCAGTAGGGAAAGGCAGTTTGGAAATGATGTCCACTTTGGCTTGATCCACCTGAATACCTCTCTCTGACACCACGTGTCCTAGGACGATCCCTTCTTTGACCATGAAATGACACTTCTCAAAGTTCAAGACTAGGCTCTTTGCTTGACACCTCTCCAGAACTACGTCCAAGTAATCGATGCACATCCGCCAACCAGTGACTAGCCTTGTTGGTATCAGCTCATTCCTCTCATTTTGAATAACTTGGATTCCTGACTTTTTGGGGACCATGTGAATGGGGCTGACCCACTCACTATCGGGCACTGAATAGATAATTCCCAATGACAGCAACTTCAAGATTTCCTTCAATATCTCCTCCCGTATGTTAGGATTCACTTTCCTTTGTGAGTCTCGACATGCTTTTGCTTCCACTTCTAGCCTGATGTGGTACATACAGACATCAGGGCTTATTCCCACCAAATCTGTAAGGCTCCATTCAACCGCTCTTTTGCTCTTGCTCAGCACAGTCAGTAGCCTTGCCTCTTGCTCTTCCGTAAGGCTGCTGCTGATAATCACAGGGTACGAATCTTCCAACCCGAGGAGAGCATACTTCAGGTTTGCTGGCAGTTTCTTCAGCTCAACTTGTGGGGGAAGTGTTTCCGCGGGTAGAAGGCTCCTTGCAGCGTCCCCCTCCCTTTCTAATTCACCATTTGAAAGTTCCTCTGTACTGGCTGGTAGCTGAGCCCCTGCGGCTCCAATAAATTCTGATTTTTGACAAAAGTCCTTAATTGCTCCTTATATCTCTTCATCGGTCAATCCTTGGCTACTGATCATATCGCACCATGCAGCCGCTTCTACATCAGCCTGTCCATACACATCCAAAGCTTGGAGTTTTTCCTGCAATAATTCGGTCTCAAGAAAATCTTGGACTAGTGGGTCAATTACATCAACATAACATAGATTTTAAGAATCGATAGGATTTTTCATGGCCTCATTTATATCAAATGTGAATTTCTCTCCGTGAAAATCAATAAAAATTATCCCCTCAGCCATGTCCATGATTGTCTTAGTTGTTCTTAAAAACGGTCTCCCTAACAATATACCACTAGACTCCCTAGCCTCAGACTCACTCATCTCGATCACACAGAAGTCAGTAGGATAAGTAAAATCATGTACTCTTACCAACACATTTTATAGCACACCCTCAGGATTTATGCATGACCTATCAGCTAGTTGGATTAACGCCCTATTGTTTGACAACTTTACTCCCTTCAACCGGTTATAGACTAAAAATGGCATAACATTTATAGATGCTCCCAGATCACACATTGCATGCTCGATTTTTACATCTCCTATAGTTATAGGTAAAGTGAACATACCTGGATCGGCTCTCTTGGGCGGTAGCTTTTCCTGCATAATTGATGACGCTATCCCTTCCACCATGATCTTTCCATCCTTCTGGCTTTCCCGGCTATGAACTCTTTGATAAATTTCCCGGCTATGAACTCTTGGAGGAATGGTATGGTGACATCCAGCTTCCCAAAAATCGACAGGTAATCTACTGGGTTTTCTTTCTTTCTCTTAGTCACGAAACGGTAAGGGAATGGTTTTTTTCCTTTCGCCTCGTCTACCGGTTCTTCAACAGCCTTTCCAGAGTCTTCCTTGGGAAAATTCTGGGCTGGAGTTTCTTTCATGGGTTCTGTTCCTTTAGGAGGGTCTTCCATGGGCAGTACGCCTTTGGTTTCATCTTTTCCCAATGACGCTTCATCCAAGAAAAACGGATCTTGCATCCGAGGTAGAGGTTTATTGAGCTCTCCTTTCGAGACAATGTCTCTCAGTAACCTTGTTCCACTAGTGTCTCCACTGGGTTTCCTCGGTTGGGGTCCCTCATAGGCAGTGCCAGACCGCAGGGTGACCTTGCTCACGTTTGCCTTATCAGGCACATGGACTGTAGACGGGAGTTTCCCTGAATTCCCCTTCATTTCACCCATTGAACTCGCCAGCTGGGCTAATTGCCTATTCATCATATCTATGTTCACCTTATGCTCCTTCTGGGCATTCTGCATCCCCTGCACTACTTCATTATTGGACTGCAACTCACCCTTGATACTCTGCTGCGAAGCGAGCAGTTCTCCCATCATGTCATCCATAGATCTTCTTGACCTGTTAGGATATTGGGGTTGATTTGGTCCTTGATGTTGGTTGTACTAGGAATTTTGGTTGTGCTGGTAATTCTGGAAGTTTTGCTGGTTCTAGTTAGGTGGGTTTTGGTTATACTGGGCAGGAGGGTTGTACTGGTCTTGGTGATATTGATTCTGGTTATGACTTTGGAACCGGTTCTGGTTCTGCTGGTGTTGGGGACCTTGATTATACTGATTCTGGTAATTTTGGAAGTTTCATTGGTGTGGTGGCACATTGACAGGGTTTAAGTTTTGGTTCTGTGGGTTTTGGTTATGGGGTTGTTGGTTCCTTCCTGACCAGTTGGATTGATGGTCGGGATTTGCTGGGCCGCGGTTGGGATTTTGGTTCGGGTGGGGGTTGTATTGGTTTTGACCTTGACCTTGGTTTTGGTTTTGGTTTCCATCTCCCCATCAAAAAATTGGATGGTCCATCCATGGTGCGTCCTGCTGTCTCCCTGGGATCCAATTCCCACTAGAATTATAGTACCCTGCAGCATTGACTTGCTCCATATTGACGAAGTCATTCGGCTGAGCATAGGTTGGTCCTTGACTTCCTTGCTCTGTACCCTTATAGCTCCTAATTGGGGAAGGTGGTGGAGTGTTCTTCTCGATCGCGCTCAGGAGCATCTTTTTCTGCTCTTCCATCTTCAAGTCCATCTTCTGCTCTATCTTCTGCTCCTGATCAGTAGACGACGCACTCGCAATCCTTTCTCTGCTATATCCATCTCTCGAATTGTCATACTCCTTCTTCACGCTTAGAAGCTTCCCCAGGACCTTTTTCACTTCGCTAACCCTCAGTTGCGTGAAGCTTCCTCCTGACGTCGAGTTTGCCAGATCTTTTGTTGTCTTATTCATCCCCTCATAAAAGGTATGATGTATCTCTATATCTGCCAAACAATGGTTCGAACATACGTCCAAAAGACTCATATACTTTGCCCAATAATCACTCAGGGGTTCATCGTAACCTTGCTTCACACTGGTTATGTCTCTCTTCAACGCACTCATTTTTTATGACGGGAAAAATTTGCCTAAAAAGGCGGACTTGAAATCGGCCCAACTCTCAATGGAGTCGGGTGGCAGGCGCATGAACCATGTGTTAGCCTCCCCCTTTAGGACGAACGACAAGGCCTTCAATCCGATCTCTGGATCATCCTCTACTTGGGCAGCCATCCTCCTTGGATTACTTTCCAATTGTAGTACCACTTCTGGTATTCCTCCTTCTATGGCGTCTTGCTCTTCGTCACTACTTGTGCCTAAGTCAGACAGGGCTGTCGACAGGCCAGAACGAGTGGTCACAAGTATAGTCCCTCGTTGGAGTATCTTTAGTCTCCAATGGTCAGGAGCCGAGCTACTTCTCATAAACTGAAATAAAAAGAAAAGAGAAAAGTTATACACAATATATATGCCAAAGTATCACACACAATAATAGCTAGCAACACCATTCATCCTCGGCAACGGCGCCATTTGAAAGGGCAGGCTTTCGGTTTTGTGTTATATGCAGGTGTGCATCCAACTAATCAGGATAATATCCCAACCTAGCTGAGTCGTTGGCACGACGACCTAAACCTGGTATCAATTAAATTTCCTCAATCCACTTCGACTGATTAGTATAGTGGAGGTAAGGGTCGAATCCCAAATTAAAAGGTGGTAGTTGGGTGGATACACTGTCAGATCTGTAGGGTACCAGCTGACAAGGTAAAGGACAAAAGCAAAAGTAACTAAAAAGTAAAAGTGGTCCCAAATTTGGATGTGGACATTGTCACTTCTCCAATAAATATGAACACAAATCAAACAACTCAGATTCAATGAACCAGAATTTCAGGTTAACAAACTCCACAAATCAGATTAATAATTAAAACTCTAAATCAAAAGATTAATCTAGCCAAACTAAAATTACGCTCACTGGGTGACATGCAAGGTGGCGGAAATCACGTAAACTAAGCTTTCGCGCTTAACCACTTCAATTCTAAATCTAACAGCAAACTGAACCTATAATCTCAGATCGGTCAACTCCACCAGGAAAACAAGCTTTCAACACTTGGAGAAATTACCGAAACTACTAGATCTAAGCTACCTAGGAAGAATGAAACAGATTCAACAGAAAGAGATGCATAAAAACTTCATTGCATAAAATGTTTGGATTTGAACGAAACACTTCAAAAGATCACAAGTACTGAAAATGCAACAGATCCAACGGAAGAAAAACAAGTAAAGGTTAACTAATAAAGCGAATAAAGATTGTTTTGCCACTCCGGACGATGAAACTGCTACGAATACAGAATAAACTGGCTGGAACGGTGGAAGGCGAATCTCCGGTGGACTTCTGGAAACTTCAGGTGATCATGGCTGTGGCGAGGAATGAGAAGATGTAGGACAATACTGAAGGAAACTGATCTACCGAGAGAAAATATTCTAACTAAGAGTGGAGTGTGTCGATCCCCTTTTTCTCTCTCCAAGTGGCTTCCTTTTATAGGGAGGCCTGCCCTTGATTTTTAGGGTAGACTCTCTTCGTGAAATGACTCTTTTGCCCTCGTTTGTGTTTGATCTTTCCCAGCAATCCTTCTTCTCCATCTCGAGCCTTTTCTGGCATGCATCCTGATCAGTATTGCACCCTTCTGGCACTCTTTTCACCTGAGTTATCCAAAACCCTTCCTACTGACTGTAACCATTTCCCTGCACACTTTAGCAACTATTTTGCAGATATAATCTAATTATGCACGTATACTGACCAGTAACCAAGGCCTAGAATGCGACTTATCAGCTATCAAGAGTGTAGCGTCATCTAAGTAGTCACGGATTGTGTGGGGGAAGTGGAAGTCACATACCACCAAACTTAGGACCCTTTGGAATCTTGTCTAATTAATTCTTTCATTCCTACTACTGATTTGTCTACATGTGAGGCTAATGTTTGTGCCATGATTGCAGAACTCGAGGTCCTCCCCGAAAGAATTCCTCAAAAGGGAAAAGCATTCTTGCCATTGCACACTCCCGAAGAAGATGAAGAGAGGAAGAAAGCATTGGGGAAACCACGAGAACCACCTAAGGTGGAATTGAAGCCACTCCCAGAACACCTCAGGTACGCATTTTTAGGTAAGGATAACACTTACCCCATTGTCGTTTCCGCTGCCTTGAGTGAAAAAGAATGTGAAAAGTTGTTGTGTGTGCTAAACAAGTATAGGTCTGCTATAGGGTGGTCTATTGGTGATTTGAAGGGGATTAGCCCAACCACATGCATGCATAGGATTTTACTTGAAGAAAGGCATAAGCCTCGTGTGCAACACCAGCATAGACTTAACCCTATTATGCAAGATGTAGTGAGGAAAGAGGTAATCAAGTTGATAGATGCAGGGATCATTTATGCCATATCGGATAATGAATGGATGAGTCATACATAGGTGGTAGCTAAGAAATGGGGGATGACCGTAGTGCATGGTAAGGATGGTGAGATGATTGCCACGAGAGTAGCCACGGGTTGGAGAGTTTGCATTGATTATAGGATGTTAAATGCTGCCACTAGGAAAGATCACTTCCTTTTGCCTTTTATTGATCAAATGCTTGATAGATTAGGGGGATATAATTACTATTGTTTCTTGGATGGTTATTCTGGTTATAATCAAATTGCAATTGCTCCCGAGGATCAACATAAGTCTACTTTTACTTGCCCTTATGGGATATATGCTTATAGGAAGATGTCTTTTGGCTTATGTAAGCTCCTGCTACTTTCCAAAGATGCATGTTGGTCATCTTTCATGATTTGATTGAAAAAGTGATGGAGGTTTTTATGGATGATTTTTCTGTTTTTGGGAAGTCTTATGATCATTGTCTTGAAAATTTGGCTAAGGTCTTTGATGTGTAATTTTAGGTCTTTTTAAATCAGAATAGATATGCACTCTAGTTCACAAAATTATCCCTAATATTATCACTTCACTGCAAGAGTACAGCTTCGTGTGTAGTAATTTAAGGTGTCGATCCACAGGGAAGGTAAGTTCGTTTAACTCCAAATAAATAAAAATAACAGTAAAGATGAATGTTTTTGTTTGAAGTTTGTTTTCTGAAAATAATGAAAAAAAAGTTGAATTCAAATTAACACAAATGAGACAATTGTTACTCCAAACACTTGCAAACAAGACACGAATTAATCCAATGCATTCAATTCTATCTCATACGTTCGGGACAATTTAAAATTATTCAACCTGCAAGCACTAAACATGCTAAGCATCAACTAGTCAAAGAATAGCTAAACACTTACTCTTTAAACCAAATTCAATAATCCTAAGACCCCTACGGAAGCGCGAGATTCAAAGTACAATTGCAATTAAGATCAAAATCCATTATCAAGTTGTCATCTAAACAACTCCAATTGATAATTCATTACCACCACAATCCATCCTAATTCAAGCTAAAGAGGCATTAAATCAAGACAATAGAATTATCACTAAAGATGCACCTAAAGTAATAAATTCATTCAATTAAATAAGTAGTAATAACGAACACGAGATAGAAACGAACATAGGATAAATCATGAAATTAACTTGTCTAACAACATGTATGGAGCAACACAAGATTCTTAGCCTAACATAATTAAACCAAGAACAATGATAAATGGAGATAAAACCCTAAAAACCATGGAGTAAATTTGGAGTAGATGATGGCTGAAATTTTCTCCTTTCTTTTCTCTCTTTCTCACGCTGAATTCGTCCAGAATCACTACTCTCCTCAATTGCTCAATGGACTAGCTCAATGGACTAGCTATTTCTCTCTGCAGTTTTTTCTCTTAAAATCGGCGTCCCCTTTCAAAAGTGGCTGCTCCCCTCTTTTATATTTTTGATTTCATCCTTTTCAAGTAAAAGTCACGCCTCCTTTCCTCAAAACCCTCAATTACTTTATTCTTTAATTAATTGATGGGCCCACATGTATAGTTGCTGCCCAAACAAATAAAACTCAAATCTTCCAATATACAAAATTTGTACCACACGTAATGCCATGTATATATATATCATTTAATATATATTAATTAAACTTCAATAATTAATTGATAGATGATTTTCATATAAAAATCAGGAGAAATCTTTGAGTAGAAATAGCATTATTTGATTTACATCAGTCTTGCAGAGATGTGTAGAAACTAACCTTGTTCTTAATTGGGAGAAATGTCATTTCATGGTGAAAGAAGGTATAGTGCCAGGACACAAAATATCTTTTGCAGGGATCGAAGTTGAAAGAGCCAAGATTGCAGCCATTGAGAGACTACCGCCTCCATCCAATGAAAAGGCCGTGAGAAGCTTCTTGGGGCACGCGAGAATCTATAGGAGATTCATCAAGGATTTCTCAAAAATCTCTAAGCCTCTTTGCAAATTACTTGAAAAAGATGTGAAATTTAATTTTACTTTAGACTGTTTGCATGCTTTTGAGGAATTGAAGAAGGCTTTAGTGAGTGCTCCCATTCTCATCACCCCCGATTGGAGCTAACCCTTTGAGATCATGTGTGATGCAAGCGACATTGCCGTCGGTTCTGCCTTGGGGCAGAAGAGAGATAAAATATTTAGTCATTTATTATGCTAGTAGAACTTTAGATTCTGCACACGCTAATTATACGACCACAGAAAGGGAGATGCTTGCAATTGTTTATTCTTTTGATAAATTTTGAGATTATCTTGTTAGGACAAAGACCATTGTGTACACTGACCATGGAGCTATCAGGCATTAGTTTGCAAAGAAGGACGCCAAGCCAAGACTCATTCAGTGGATCCTACTATTACTTCAAGAATTTGATGTGGAGATAAGAGATAGAAAAAGCATGTGAGAATGTAGTAGCAGATCACTTGTCTCGGTTGGAGAGGGAAGATCTATTGACAGAAAACAGTGAGCACTAGTAGAAAGGATTGGGCACTCCGTTTGGATGTAGCATTGTGGGCATATCGCACCGCATACAAGTCTCCTATAATGATAAGGCTCATTTCATGCATCGGTTTAGGGGTAAAATGTACGCTACTTGATCGGTATATCGCGTAAAGCAAGTGTTAAACGTGCAGGAATGTCGCTTGACCAAGGCAACAAGGCCAAACTGATCAAGCAAGTACAATAGGCGAAAAGAGGCCAGAAATCGGGGGAATTGATCAAAGGGAGTAACCAAGCAGGCAAGGAGGGGACCACAGGCTTCCAGAATAAGGTCACGCGAGGCAATGAGCTGGATGGTACGCATCATTCTGTTAGCAAGGACAACGTTCTAGAAGGGGACACGTGCTGATATATGAGACGCAAGGACGAAGCTGAGTCATGAATCTGTTACTGAAAAGCGTCGTCATTCTAGAAGGAGAGCACGTAGCAATCGATGAGTCGCTCACACTCAGCGTGAGCGAATATTCCCTGCCAAGATTGTTATCCAGCTGGAGGTCATGCCGAGCCTATAAATAGAGGATGTGCCACCACATTAGAGAGATCTGATCCTTTACTTTCCGTCTTTAGTTTAGTTTAGCTTAGCTCTCTAGTTTAGTTCAGTTCTCTAGATAGCTTAGATAAAGTAATGCTTAGTTAGAATGGGTGATCAAAGGAGCGCTACAGAATACTTGATATCTGTCGGTGTATTCTTAAGTTTCCCGCCAAGGATCTCATCGATTTTACTTGCTTTCGTATTTTCTGAAGTGTTAGCTTAGTTTAAATTTCACCCTGTACTGTTCTGAGTTTAGTTTTAATCAAAGTTGCTCTCATTTTCATCGTGATGTTTACTGTTTCACGTTGTTAATTTTCATTCCAGTCTGAAATTCACTTGACCCAGTAGTTAAAATTTCCTTGATCAAATTAGTAAGTTAAATTCTGTCTAGAGTAAAATCATTAGTTAAAAACTCCCAAAGTTAAAGCCTGGCAGCAGCCAACCCCGTTCACTACTCACACACTTGATACACTAGCTTCTCTGTGGGATCGACCCCGAACTTGCCGTTTTACTGTTAAAGTAGTAAAAAATTGGGAGTTTATAAATTACTTTGGTTGGAAAAGAGTGAGAGCGAGATTGCATTTATCAAGTGGCAACGACATTTGCTAATTGATCCAACCGGTTCGGTTATCTTCCATATAACTTGATCCGTACTCTATTCGCGCCCATTCTCGAGGCCCTTCCAAAATGGCGCCGTTGTCGGGGAAGCATGGTGTTATTTTATGTTTGTGTGTAGCGCATAGGTGTATATAATTTTTTTTCTTTCTTTTCTCATTTGTTTTTTCTTCTGTTGATGAGAAGGTACCACCGCGGCAGCCACTGGAATCACTCTCTTATATACAGAGGCACTAACCCTCATTGGAGAGTCCAGGAAGCCGGCGTCGTTACCACTAGTTACAGAGCCGCACTAGCAGCAGCAGCAGTCGTTGACCAACTGACCAGCGAAGAAGAAGGAGAGCAGAACGAGCAACCTAAACCACCACCACTTGAACAAGCAAAAGCAGAGATGGCCCTCGTCGCCGACGACTCAGGAATTAGCTCTCTGCACGCTCATGATGAGAAGGAGCCCACACATGCCATTGTCGTTACTCCTGGGTAGCGGACCATCACGATCAATTCCGGAGTACTGGCCGTTTTGTTCCATTTTTACGGCCTTTCAAAAGAGTGTCCGTACGCTTTCCTGGAGGAATTTTGCCGATACTGTGATATCCAGCCTGTACCAGCTGGATCTACGTCTGAGGACTATAGGCTGAAAGCTATCCCCTTCGTCTTGAAGGGTGATGCTGGAGTATGGCTGTCGAGACTGTCAGAAGGGTCCATCAACACATGGGCCGAGTTCCGAATGATCTTCCTAGATCGTTTCTTCCCCGTGTCAAAGACAAGTGCCCTCAAGAGGGAGATTACAGAAGCCAGACAGGAGTACGATGAGCCCCTCGGCCAGTATTGGGATAGATTACAAGGGTTGCTTCAAGCATGCCCCAACCACAAGCTGGGGGAGCGGGAGATCTATTCGATCTTCTATGGTGGACTGACAGCCGATAGCAAGAATGATCTAAACCTCGCAGCCCAAGGGGATTTCTGAAAGACCCCATTCAGCCAAGCCAAAAACATCCTCGGATGGCTCATCGAGGCTAAATGCTCGTACGAAACGTCTCGTGGCTAGTACAGAAGGGGTGCGGTGCACGCAGCCGAGGCGCGCAATAACGAAAAGCTGGAAGCTCGATTTGAGCAGATGGAGAAGAAGCTGCTCGAGGCAGTGGAGAAAGCTAGACCGCCTCCACCACCTGCACCGAAAGAGACACAGTGTGCGCCGCCACCGCCAGAAGAGCATCACTATTATTATTGCGAATTTCCCCCTGAGACGGAGCCGCAACCACAAGTGAATGCCATGGGTCACTGGAATGCGAGTGGTAACTTGATTCAGGGGATGCAGAGAGACGCTGCATGGAGAGACCACCCCAATTTTAGGTCAAAGCCAACTACCTCAACCCTCAACACAGCACATGCAACCCTCTGAAGGGCAGCCCAACTGGCCTGCTCGGATCCAGGATAAACCAAACACTGGAGGGAATAGAATACAAAGCGGAACTCAAGAGAACTGGTCTAATGGAGGACAAACCAACTGGTCAAGCAGACAATCGGGGGGGAAACTGGTGATACAGACTTCAGGGTCCACAGTCAAGCAACCAGGTAAGACAACCAAACAACCAGATGGTTAGCTATGTTCCACCACACCAACGGGGAAATCTGTACCCTGGAAATCAACAGCACAATCAGCCGCAATACCAGCAAGAGCATTATGGGCAATATGACTACCCGCAGCCCAACTACAGTGGGGGACCGCCGAATCAAAGATACAACCGACACCCCAACGATAGTCAGGGAGATATGATAGTACCGCAACATCCTAACAATGCAATGTGAGAAATCCAAGAGGCTCAGAAGGAGCAGCGGGCGGCGTTGGAGATGCTGACAAAGCAACTTTCTCAAGTTGCGATGTCACTGGGCGAGCTGAGGGGAAATGAAGGAAGGATTTCAGCTACTGTGCAGGAACCTGGTCAAGAAAACATTAGCGAAGATCAGGAAAAGCCTACCAGGGCCGTACTCCACCTACTGAATCTCCAACATCTATGTCTGGGCCGAGCCATGAAGGAGAAGGAGAATCCAGTGGAGCAGAGCAAGCAAAAGGGAGTGAAAAGGGCAAGGCAAAAGTGGGAGGTGAATCCTCAGAGGAAAGTCGGAAAGAGGAAACTGAGAAAGTTAAGCCATATCCGTACTGTGGAATGGTGACAAGAAAGAGGGATGCCACAATCGATGTGGCAAGTATGTTCAAGGACGTGGAGATGAAGGTGCCACTCTTGACAGCGTTAAAGATGCCCCCGATCAGCAAATTTATTAAAGACTACCTGGCAGGGAAGGTCAATGAGGAAGGTAGAATGATTGCAGATGAGAATATCTCTGTCGTGATCCAGTGGAGTGATCTTCCTTCAAAAAAGACCGACCCAGGGATGTTCACTCTCCCGATTTCAATCGGAGATATTCAAGTAGAGCACGCGATGTGCGATCTCTGGGCATCCATCAATGTGCTGCCATATACTCTGTATGAGAAGCTGGGAGCGGCCAAGCTCATTGACACTGACATAATGATCCAGTTGGCCGACAGATCGTGTATTCACCCTGAAGGAATTCTGGAAGACGTTATCGTGAAGGTGAATAACTTTCTGTACCCAGCCGATTTTTTCGTAATCAAGATGACGGAGCCAGCAGCAAGGGAGTCGAGTGGAATTCTACTGGGATGGCCATTCCTGTCTACGGCCAGCACCATTTTAGACGTCCGTAATGGGACGATAAGCTTGGACTTCAATGAAGAACATTTCACGTTCAATATAGATGAAGCTATGAAAAGGCAAGCCGACAACGAGAACATATACTCGGTAGATGTGACGGAACCCTTAGTACAAGAATTTTTGGAGGAAGAATTCCTGAAGAGGCAGTTCACTGACTCCGTTGTAGATGAGGAGGTCGAGAAAGAAGTATAAGAGTGGTATGATACCATGAAGGTCGGAGAGATGGACAACCAGGCCATTGCGAAATAAATAACAGATTTCTGCGAGCGCCCGAAGCCAGCTGGGTCAAGTGGGACAGGTCAAGTATCTAGCCTAGTGAAGCGGCTTGATCAAGGCAAGCCATTGGAAAAAGAAGTGGCAGAAAAATCCTCTGCCTACTGAAGAGCCAAAGCCTACGAAGGAGTTGATACACCTTCCAGCACATCTTAAGTACGCCTACCTGGGGGAGGAAGAAACAATGCCCGTCATCATCAACAGTCAGTTGACCCAGGGGCAGGAAGATAGATTGCTGGAAGTGTTGAGAAAGAATCAGAAGGCTATCGGCTGGAAGCTGACAGATTTGGTGGGCATTAGCCCAGACTTGTGTATGCACCACATCCGACTGGAAGAAGGAGCCAAGCCACACCGCGACCAACAACGGAAACTCAACCCCAACATGAGAGAAGAAGTGCTCAAGGAAATTGTCAAGTTGGTATCGATCGGAATTATCTACTCAATTCCAGATAGTAGCTGGGTCAGCCCAGTACACATGGTGCCCAAGAAATGAGGAATCCAAGTCGTGAAAAATATCAAGGGCTGCGTAGCTTGAACAGGGTATTGGAAAGATGCCGCCAAAAGGACTTGGTGCTGAATTTCGAAAAATGCCATTTTATGGTTACTGAAGGAATAGTCATAGGCCATGTAGTGTCGAATAGGGGAATAGAGGTCATTGCAAAGCTGTCGTATCCTAGAAATCAGAAGGATATCAGAGCCTTTTTAGGCCACGCTGGTATTATTTCCAATAAATAGGAGGGCCGAAAATTTCAAATAAAATGGCTAGAATGATTATGCATTATCCCATTTAATTTAATTCACACATTGGAAGCTTAATCACATTAACTCACATAACTCACAACAATTAATTTCACATAATTAACTCAAACACATAGAGACTCAATTTCCACAAAGGTTTATCCAATAATTTGGTTCTATAAAAGGTTTATCAAGGATTTCGCAAAGATAGCCCAGCCTCTGACGAAGCTTCTCTAGAACGATGTGGAGTTTGAATTTAAGAAAGAAAGTATTATTTCCAATAAATAGGAGGGCCGAAAATTTCAAATAAAATGGCTAGAATGATTATGCATTATCCCATTTAATTTAATTCACACATTGGAAGCTTAATCACATTAACTCACATAACTCACAACAATTACTTTCACATAATTAACTCAAACACATAGAGACTCAATTTCCACAAAGGTTTATCCAATAATTTGGTTCTATAAAAGGTTTATCAAGGATTTCGCAAAGATAGCCCAGCCTCTGACGAAGCTTCTCTAGAACGATGTGGAGTTTGAATTCTCTGATGCCTGCAAGGACGCGTTGATAAGCTTCCAATGTGTGAATTAAATTAAATGGGATAATGCATAATCATTCTAGCCATTTTATTTGAAATTTTCGGCCCTCCTATTTATTGGAAATAATACTTTCTTTCTTAAATTTAATTAATTGCTTTGGGATATTTATCCAAATTAAATCCAAACCAAATTATCCCTATGCTATTCTACATGATTTTCAACCCCTTGGTCATTCCTTGAGATTTTTGAAATCTCCTATCAATTAGGAGAGGGAATTATTTTTGTAGATTTAATTGGTATCTTGTTTATCTCTTTGCTTGAATTAAAGTCCAATTAAATCTTACCATATCTTGTCAAATCTCTCCATATCCTATGTTAATTAGGATTTGATTCTTTCTTTCCCTAAAACCTCATAATTTTCGCCCATATGCCTTTCAATTACTTGTGGGATTAATTTATTTGTTACCTATTTTGTGGGTGTCTTTTCCTACAAGAAATTATCAAATTTAAATCCTATTCCTATTTGATTTGAGGATTTAAGTATTTTTCCTTGATTTTTCCATTATACACGCCCCTTTTTATTTCCCTACTTGGAGATGCTTGAATTATTTTGTTACCTTATTTATGAGACACTCAATATCTTTTTACCTATTTTGTTAGTATCTTTCTCTCCAAGTAAATACCAAATAAATATCTATGCTAATTAAATAGCAATTTTTGAAAATTACTCCCCCACATACTACACGCCTATTTTCCTTTTAATGGTGGGATTTATTCATTGACCTCTATTTTATTCTTCCATATTTTAATTGCTTTATTGTGGGATTTATCCTAGACTATAAATTAAAAGAACCCTAACCCTAGCCCTCATATTTTTGCCTCCCTCTTCTCTCCATACCACACGTCTCTCCCTTCCTCTCCTTCTCCACCAATCCTTCACCAATTCCTTGTTCTTGCATCATTGTGGAGTTGGAAATTCAAGATTCATCGAAGAATCGCATCATTCGTCATTCCTACCGATTGTTTTTCAAGAGAAAGGTATACTTTGATTCATCTTTCTCCTTTTTACCATGGAATCCATGTTTCTTGATCCCCTCATGCATAGAGTGAGTGTAGAAATCGTAGATCTAAAAATTAATCGGTTGGGAAAGATGTTTGCATGAGAAAGTATGTGTATGCGCGTGTATGTATATGTGTGTGTGAGTTTGTGGATGATTCATTGGCGAATGCTATGTGTAAATAGGAGAACACGGTTGTGATGTCTTTTTTGAAGCGGGAATATGTGTTGAAAGCATGAATATGTATGTGTGGATATTATAGACAAACCCTAGTTTGTAAATATTGAGCATGAAAACTGTGGTGTTCGGACAGTAGGTTCCGACGAGTGTTTGGCTGACCAAACGATCTTATTTTGGCACGAATTTTTAACTGAGTGAAATTTTAAGTGTCTTCTGTGTTGTGTCAAAATTTCAGCCTCTTTTGACGAATGATCAATTTTTAACGAATTTTTCAATTAAACTGCACAGTCCTGTCAGAATTTGTATTCTCGTCCATTGAGTTTCGTTTTTATTTTTGACCAACCTAAAGATGTGATTTTTGTGTGGATTTTTAACTGGATGAACCTTGATGTGTCTACTGTGTGGTGACCAAAGTTTAGCTCCAAATGATATCGGATGGATTTTTAATGATTTTTACAAAACGACTGTGTTGTTCTGCCAGATTCATGTCTTGATTGAAATAGTCTTGTTGGCAAGTTTTGAATGAAATACATGATACATGTGTGAGTAAGAACTTATCCTATGATGTGATTATGCATTGCACGTTGATGTATGCCAAAGGGTTCGTATCGTTTATGATGGTGAACGTTGGGATGGGCAATATGAGAAAACGATGAAAGGAACGATAGGGCATGCATGAGTAATGTGTTGATAGAAAACTGATTGTGTTGTATTATGTGGTTATGATGTTGATAAGGGTTGTTGTGCGTACGTGGGAACGAAGAGCAAGGATTTCAATAAAGTTGTGAACCGTGTTTGTAAGCAATCAAGGTTGGCTTTCTTTACTAAAACTCTTTTACGTTTCAAAATTATGATATGGTGTTTTAAAGTGTTATGTCATGCCATGATTGTTTTGATGTTGAGATTGTTGCCTGATGCCTAGTTCGTTTGAGCTTGCTCCGTTAGGCTATAGGGCTGTGATTGTTTTGATGTTGAGATTGTTGTCTGATGCCTAGTTCGTTTGAGCTTGCTCTGTTAGGCTATAGGGCTATGTGTGAAACGAATTCGGGTCTGTGTAGGGCCGCAAACCCTATCAGGATGTGTACACAGGTGGGATCGGGAGCCGTCCTTGCTAGTCGGCCGGTCTCGTGGGCGAATAATGTGGCCACACTTTCGTCGCACTATGATAAGAGGATGTGATTGATTATTTGTGGAGAAAGTGGGGAGATTGTTTTGACTGGCCAGTCTACGAAAATGTTTTGTGATACTTTATGATATTCTTTTCTAAAATGTTAAAACTCAAGTTCACTATGGTATGGATGACATAACTTTTATCAAATATTTTGGCGTGTGTCCACTGAGTATGTCAAGTACTCAGCCCTGCATATGTTTTCTTTATGTGCAGGTTGAGCGGTGATGTCGCGGCGGATGTTGAGTCAAGCCTTAAGAAATTCCGGATGCGTCGTGTCTTCATACATAGGCGTCTCCCTATGACTCTCTAGACACCTTTATTTCGCTGCCTTGTTTCGAATCGTTCTTGATAAAGTCTTTCGTTTTGCTCTACACTACTTTATGACATTAATTACCTTGAGATATTAACCCGTTGCTTAATTGTTTAATCGATTAAAACTCTTCTTTTGAAGCTTTGTTTAAGATGTTGTCTTTCATTGTTTTTCCCTTCTTCTTCCCCGCTCCTTAGTCCCTTCCCTAGTCACGATTTCCCCGTCTTTACTATCCTTAGTAAGGGCGGTCGTGACACCTACCTTGATACACCACTACCCTTAAGCCCCATTACACCCGAAACAAAGACCTTAAGGAACTATCTTGTGCAATCCGATTCGAGATATTAAATTTGTGGCAATATCGAGTGAACAGTCCTAACATCTCTGGTAAGAAATGAGTGACTGAGTGAATCCAACAGTGGTTTTTAAATTGAGCAATCTTGACGAACTGACACATTGATCAAGTAAAAGCAAAAAGGAAGAAACATAAGCTGCTGGCAAATGGATTGACCTCGACCTCGAGTATGATTGTTTGAAATTTATTCGATCTAATGTATCTATGTGAATATGTGTTTTTATTTCGAGTCTTGTTTTCTTTTTCATTTTCTTTTAATTTCTTGAAATGAGTAAACCATTCCTGAAATTTGCCTTATCTTTTTCTTTTCTTTTTTTCTTTATACTTGGGGGCAAGTATGTTTTAAGTGTGAGCAGTTTGATAAGGCTCATATCATGCATCGGTTTACGGGTAAAATGTACGCTACTTGATCGGTTTATCGCGTAAAGCAAGTGTTAAATAGGAATGCCGCTTGACCAAGGCAACAAGGCCAAACTGATCAAGCAAGTACAATAGGCGAAAAGAGGCCAGAAATCGGGGGAGTTGATCAAAGGGAGTAACCAAGCAGGCAAGGAGGGGACCACAGGCTTCCAGAAGAAGGACACGCGAGGCAATGAGCTAGCTAGATGGTGCGCATCATTCTGTTAGCAAGGACAACGTTCTAGAAGGGGACACGTGCTGATATATGACACGCAAGGACGGAGCTGAGTCATGAATCTGTTACTGAAAAGCGTTGTCATTCTAGAAGGAGAGCACGTAGCAATTGATGAGTCTCTCACACTCAGCGTGAGCGAATATTCCCTGCCAAGATCGTTATCCAGCTGGAGGTCATGCCGAGCCTATAAATAGAGGATGTGCCACCACATTAGAGAGATCTGATCCTTTACTTTCCGTCTATAGTTTAGTTTTGCTTAGCTCTCTAGTTTAGTTCAGTTCTCTAGATAGCTTAGATAAAGTAATGCTTAGTTAGAAAGGGTGATCGAAGGAGTGCTGCAGAATACTTGATATCTGTCGGCGTATTCTTAAGTTTCCCGCCGAGGATCTCTTCGGTTTTACTTGCTTTTGTATTTTCCGAAGTATTAGCTTAGTTTAAATTTCACATTGTACTGTTCTGAGTTTAGTTTTAATCAAAGTTGTTTCATTTTCATCGTGGTGTTAACTGTTTCACATAGTTAATTTTCATTCCAGTCTGAAATTCATTTGACCCAGTCGTTAAAATTTCCTTGATCAAGTTAGTAAGTTAAATTCTGTCTAAAGTAAAATCAATAGTTAAAAACTCCCAAAGTTAAAGCGTGGCAGCAGCCAACCCCCTGTTCACTACTCACACACTTGATACACTAGCTTCTCTGTGGGATCAACCTCGAACTTGCCGCTTTACTGTTAAAGTAGTGCAAAATTGGGAGTTTATAAATTACTTTGATAGGAAACGAGTGAGAGCGAGATTGCATTGATCAAGTGGCAACGATATTTGCTAACTGATCCAACCGGTTCGGTTATCTTCCATATATCTTGATCCATACTCTATTTGCGCCCATTCTCGAGGCCCTTCCATATAGGTATGTCCCCTTATCAATTAGTTTTTGGAAAATCATGCCATTTTCCGTTTGAGTTGGAGTATAGGTCATTTTGGGCGGTGAAGTTGAATCAAGATTTCCAAAGGGCTGGCGAGGAAAGGCGCCTCTTCCTATATGAGATGGACGAGCTTCGAATGGAAGCATAAGATAGCTCGTCTACTTACAAGGAGAGGATGATGGCCTACCACGATAGGATGATTACCCCACGAGAGCTCACCTTGGGGGATGTGGTTTTGTTGCACAGCTCTAGGCTCTCTCTTTTCCCCAAAAAGTTGAAGTCCAAATGGACCGATCCTTACATGATCAAGAAAATCTATGATAGTGAGACAGTTGAGTTGCTAGCTCTGGATGAGACGTTGTTCCAAGCAAATGGCCACCGAGTGAAGAAGTACTATAGCTCGGACAAGGTGATGGAGGAGGAAGTGGCACTTGAAGAACCTCCCAAGGAGTGAATGGAGGGGTAAAAGTCAAGCTAATGACTTTAAAAGGCCGCTTGTTGGGAGGCAACCTAACACTTTTACAGTTTTTAAGTTTAGTTTTTGTGTGATTTTTGTTTTTCTGCTGTATTGAAGTTTTTCGCAGGATCTGGACCATTCCCAGCGACCGCTGGCGCTTGCGCAGCGGCCCACTAGGAACAAACAGAGAGTCTCTGGACTCTGCCCAGCGACCGCTGGCGGTTCTGCAGCGGCCCGCCGGCCATTCACAGTGCCCATCAGCGAATTTTTCAAATTTTTCTAATTTTTGCCCATCCAACCTCTACGGGAAAAATTTCAAGGTATCTTTATCACTTTCTTAGTTTACTCACGTCCCTACCGACTCTACAAACTTATTTTACACTTTATTGTAAATAAGATTGGGGGATGAAGTGGTGGACCGTGAGCTTAGAAACACGCATGCTTAGGGACACACTAGACCAAGTTGTCTATGATATAAAGTTCTTTCATCTTTGATTAAGTATGGCTTGACGTTTTGATTTGATGGATTGGTAAAAAGGTGCATAATTAATGAATTGCTTGTTCACCTTGAATCATGCTTATACCCTTGTAAGATTTGAGCCTTAATTTCTTTCATGTGTGATTTATCTGCATTCATGTACATGTTTCTAGAACTTGCTCCTAGTCTGCCTAAGTTTACATAGTGTTTAAGTTGATTTAGGAGGATATTAGACTATCTTTTCATAGCTATTTTTTAATCCAAAATTTTTGACCATTTTCAAAAATATTCTTTATCCCTTTGGAGTCAATTTTGAGTCTTTAAGACTATTCTTTGGAAGCCAAATCAATGAGGATAATTCCTTGGGTTAGTATAGTTATTTTATTTTATCTTTTGTAAAGGAATTGGAGAAATAAGGGGAAATTATGAAAAGTGAAAAGTAGTGTGCTTAATGTTATAAAAGTGCAAGTTGTGAAATAGAAAAAAAATTCAAAAGTGTGCTTGATCTAGAAAGGATGCCTATGTTATAAAGAGAAAGAAAGGTTGTGAAAAAGAAAAGAAATATCAAAGGTTTGGGAATGTGAGTTGAAGGAGAATAATTGTCAAAAGTGTCTTGGGTTTATAAGGAAAGTGGAGTCTATTTTACTTTACTTGGGATTTTATTTTTAGTCACTTTTAGCTAAATATTCCTCACCTACTAAAGAGCCTACATTACAACAAAAAACAAAGACCTTTCGGACTTTTGATGCTTAATCACATCTAGTAGAGGATGGATTAGACTTTGAGCAAACCTATGGTAAATTTTGTATGATGCATGACTTGAGTGCTTATATACACATTGCCATATACACTTTGAGAGTGAGAGAACACTTCCCATCTTTGGAAGTTTGCCACATGTGAGTGCATGAATTCAAGGTGTTCCACGAGTTAGTAATGAAAGTGCACTAATAAGCCTTGCTTGATTTGATTGCGTTAATACATGCTTGATCTATCTATTCCATACTTTGAGGCAATTATGACGTCTAGTCCTTGTGCATTCTCTGCGTCTATTCTTGTGTCTTCTATGTTTTGTTTGAGGACAAACAAAAATGTAAGTTTGGGGGAGTTGATACGTTCGGATTTTGCACGGTTTTAATGCCATCTTTTGGTTCGTTTTTAATGTCAAAGTCGCATTACATGTCCATTATTTGCATATTTTGTCTATTTTGGTATTTTGATATGTTTTGTGAGAAATGTGCATATTTGAGCCTAAAAAGGGAGTCAAAATGCGTAGTTGGAAATCTGGAGTTGTTCTGCATGTCCAGCGGTCCGCTGCAACATTGCCAGCGACCGCTGGCGCCCAACGGCCGCTAAGCCAGTAGCGGCCCACTCTAGGAAAGTTGTGCATGAAGTCAAGACACCCACAGCGATCGCTGGAGTATGCGTGGCTATCGCTACCGAGAGTCCAGAGAGTTACGGGATGATGGATGGCGAACGCTGAAACAAGTGCAGCGACCACCAGCCAAAGGTCAGAAACCTCGGACCAACTCATGGCGACCGCTGGCCAAGGTGCAGCGGCCCGCCAGGAAAAAGCGGCGAGCGAATTTGAGACTACCATTTCGTGGTGAAGACAACGTCGCTTTCTGCTTTTGAGACCACCTTTTACTTTTAGTTCCTTTTTGCTTTTTGTCCTTTACTTTTCCAGAGATCCTGCAGACTTGACAGTGGCAGCCCTGAACCCACCAAATATCTTCTGTTATTCTGTTTAGCCACTTATAGTAATCTTCCACTTTTCACATGCCCCAAAACCACTTTGTCTTACATATTCACTTACACAGTCACATGTCGATGATTATCACGCCCATTGGTCAGTAGAGTACAGGTTTCAATTTCACTGCCTAGGTAAAACTCAACCCAAGCGTGGTAGCAAACCAAACCTTCCAAATTATCACCACAGTCGCTCTAACGTATCCATCCTTGTGGGATTCAACCCTTACATCCACTATACTAGCCAGTAGAAATGGGTTGAGGAATTTTTATTGATACCAGGTTTAGGCTGTCGTGCCAACGACTCAGCTAGGTTGGGATTCCATCCTGATCAGTTGACTACACATTTCCATAGCACTATGATGAGGCTCGTTTTATGCATGTTTTCTGTGATAAAACTGCACTCAAATATGTAAATCTAACATGCAAATATGAGTCAGGTGTGTGAAATTCTGCCATATTAAGAAGATTGAACTGATCAGTTGGGCGGACGAATGAATCAAGAAATGAAGTCGAAAACCTGCATTGCTGAGTTGATCAAGTCAAAATTAACTGGAGCCAGCAGGAGTTTCCACATTGAAGATTGAGCTAAGGACCCCACCAAAAGCCAAGGACGGGAATGACAATTCGGGAGGATGGTACCCTAGAGATCAGAGCCCTACGCCTCTCTCTATATATAGAAAGCCCAGCATGAGTAAAAAAAGTCTACGCGGTCCACAGTGTGCACAACCTTAGGAATTTAGCTCTCTTCTAGGGCTGAAATGGAAACTCGTTTAACTTCATTTTCATGATTTCCTTCGCGCACACACACTTGGTTCCTGTTCTGGTTTAGTTTAGTGGTGTTTTTTGGGTGTTGGTGTTTATTACTTAACTCGCTTTGGTTCTGTAATTCCGCTTCGAGAAGGAGCGATGAAACAATTTCCAGTTTCTTCCGTCTACTTTCAGTTTACGCCTTAGTTGCAAACTCTTGACTTTTGGATCCAGTAATTTTTGTGTTATGATTTCAATTCCCGTTGCAACGCTCTGTTATTATGCATGAATTCTCTTATCTATGCTTGATTTCCTAATTACGGTGCATATCTTAACTCAAATGTTTTATTGAGGTTTGATTTGAGTGGATCTGTTTTGTGTTTTGGTATTTCTGCATGATCATAGGTTAGTTTCTTATTTACGTGAGTGCAGTTTAGTTCTTAGGGTCAGATTTAAATTTACAAGTTGTTATGATAAGATTTGTTTTTTCGTAAATGCTCATATCTGATTATACTCATTGTTTTCTATTGACGTGAAGAAGATGAAGTTGTTAGGAATGTTTTACTTTATTGTACGTTTTCCTAGAGACTGACAGTCGTCCACTTATTCTGTTTGTCCATTTCAGGAAATTACATGATGAGTTGATCAAGTAGATTTTATTCCGTTTAGCAAGTGGATCAGTTTAGTTAGTTTAGTCACTCAAGTCAAGCATCTCAACTTAACCCACTGTAGTGAAGTGTGGCAGCAACCATTCACATTCGTGTCCGCAACCAATGTCAAACACATCATCTTTGTGGGATCGATCATTACTTCCCTATACTAGTTAATAGTATTGTGGATTAAGGCTTTGAAAGCGCTTTTGAGCTCTCACTCAAGTCGGATCTAAGTTAGGTTACCAGTCTGAATCTCCACTAGATCCACTCACCGGCATTTTGCAAGTAGAAGATACACATCGGGCCAACTGGATCAGTTTGACAATTTAACTTGAGTAATCCAACGACAGCATAACAAGCGAAAAGAAGCATTCAAAAGAGCACTTTCACACTACAAAACCTGCTCTTTCACCCATTCTAGGTTTATGTAATTTATTTTTTGTTCAGACCATAGATTATCATGTGCCAGGAATAAGTTTCATAAGTGATTTCCTACTTATGCATTTCCATTGCGGTATGTTGATCTGAGTAACTTAGTTGTTAATTTTCTAAACTGATACTCCCTCTGTCCCTCTGTCTCAGCTCAAGTGATTGATTTCTTTTTTGCCGTTGTTTTGCAATGATGATAATAAATAATTAAAGTGAAGAGAAATTAAAGTAAGAGAGAAAATAATATAGAAGATAATCGTATCTACATTATTCTCTTACTAACTTTATTTTCTCTCTACTTTAACTATTTATTATCATTTTCACTAAGCACGTGCCGAAAAGCAGTCAATCACTTGAGATGGGACGGAGGGAGTATATGTTATCTCAGCTTCTTTTTCAGTTTTTATGGATATGCTCACGGTTTCCTACTTTTGTTCACTTTATGCTAGTATCATGTTTTTCCTATTTAGAATTAGTTTGCTTTCCTCCGCTTTAGTTGTTTCTTATGTAAGTTTCAACATCATGATTTTGATTTTGATTTTGAACTTTTGTCTTGGTGCTCTATCCGTCACACACTTGCACATCCCCAAAACAAGACTGTGCTTTTCGATTTTGAACTTTTGTCTTGCTTCCCTATTGTTTTCTTTAGGCATGCTGCATCATTACTTATAGTCATCGGCATGCTACAGGATGATGCTAAATGAAATCCATCCCAAAAAATGAAATAAAATGAAATAAATGATCACTTGCATTTGATCAACAACTGGGACCTGAGTAATTTCTTTTATTGCTTTGGATTTGCAGGGACTGAAAAGATTCAAGGTCCCACTTGCTGTATGTATTGTTGTTTTTACCGGCCAATATGAGGATGATTTAGACAATTGCGAGGAAATTGTCTACGCTGGCCAAGGAGGAAACAATATGCTTGGAGACAAACGGCAAATTGCTGACCAAGAATTGAAAAGGGGCAATTTGGCACTTCAGCATGGATATTTTCTTAAAGTGAGACTTCTTTGTCTTTTTCTATAACTAATTATCACATTGACTGGTTTCTGAATTTTTGTTTCTCCATGTAATTCTATAGAGCAAGGTTCACCGGTAACCCGTGGACATAAATGTCACGATAGCTATGTTGGGAAAGTTCATACTTAAGATGGCTTATCTAGGGTAACTATTATTTGTCGGAAAAGTGTTTCACTCCTGTAGTCTTATGCATGCATAGTCCTACTTGCGTTTACTTTGCAGTTTACTGAATTTTGGGTTGAGAAAGGGGTCTCTAGCTTCACGCTCTACAAATTTCGTGTGATACGAGATGATGGGCAACCACCTTTCTTATACTTTATGACCATACACAATAAAAGCATTACCTAAAGTAACGTTACCGTGTCTATAGAGAAAATCTAGGTTTTCTTGTTATATGGGAAACGAGGGGAAACTTTTCTACTAGATCTACTAGTGTTATCACCCGTGCTATGCACAGGACATAAGATTTTCAAATAGTGAATATAAATTCTAAGCGAAGCAGATTATTAAAAAAAAGATGAAATGAATGAAGTTCATAGTTAAGAGTAAGTGTTAATTACAATAAGTATTCATACCATCATAAACATTTAAAAAAAAAGAGATGTGCGACTAACTATCAAAGAGTACGTGATAGTTAGAATAAGATAAACAAATAAAGGATTCTATGCGACTAAAGATCAAAGAGGAAAAAAATCATACTCCCTCCGTCCCAAGATAAGCTAGTCGTATTCTTTTTCGGGATGTCCCACTATAAGTGAGTCATTTCCCTTTTCAGCAAAAGTTTCATCTCTTACTTTATTCTCCACATACTTTGTTCTCTCTTTACTTCTCTACTTTTCTCTTTCTCATACTTTACTCTATCTACTTTAACTATTTAAATATCAATTCCTTAAATCTCGTGTCCAAAAGAAGTGTTTCGCTTATCTTGAGACGGTGAGAGAATAATTTGAATTAGGGCTGTCAAAATGGATATCAGTATTCGGGTATGGAATTTTAGCCCGATCGGGTTTACCCGAATTACCCTATTTTCTTAAAAACTTAATAGGAGTAGTAAATTATTTATTCATTCTATTAGGGGTGTGATCAATTGTTAACTTTCTTAAGTTGCTAACTCTACTAACTCATCACCGCAATATATTAAAAATACCAACGCGATGACATTAAAATGACAATACATAATTTTGGTGACATTTCAATAAATTAGGTTGACATTATATGCTGATATTTTTAATACACTGTACGGATGAATTAGCAGAGTTTGCAATTTAAAAGGTTAGCAATATAACATATCGCTATTCAGTTATTTAAAAAGTTAAATAATTAAATATACCCCAAAAACTTTTCACTCTTTAACTTCAAATTTTGAAAAGTGATCCAAAAAAAACTTGAACAAAAACTACGTTTCCAATTCAAAGAACCATCATTTTACTTGTACGGAACCGTATATGTACAAAGACAAAAAAGAGAACATAGAATAACATTAATTAAGTATAACAATCGTATTTCGTTTTTATCATAAATATTTAGTAGGTCTCATATTCTACTAACTCAAAAAAAAACTCATTCCCATTCTATTATAAAATCAGATGTAAAAAGTGGGCTACATATTCCACTAATTTTTTCAATTTACTATTCTTGTCATTTATTAAAACTCGTAACCACACTAAAAATGACTCCCATCGAGGAAAGGATGGCCCTTTTTACATCTCATATCTGCGTTTCATTTTGTAAAGAAATGTATGAATTAAAAATCAAGAAAAGGATGACCCTTTTTTACATCTCATGCGTTCCATTCAATTTGAGCTGCATTTTAAACACTGAGGTGCTGTGTTTTTTGAAACTGAAGAGGATCCATTCCATAAAAAATGAGTTATGGATTAATACAAAACCCATAATCACCCAACTAACAAAATTGGCAGATTGAACATTAAAATGTAGGGATATTGACACTTAATATCACAAAACTTTAAAAAGTTGGGTTTCCCACGAACTTTGAAATTGACAAATAATATCACGAACTTTACCCTGAGTTTGTTATTTGCCACCAATGAAAATATTCCAGAAAATAATAATATGATATGAATTTTTTTCGTAATTTCTCGACAACAACTTCGAGAGCTTCAAGTTTTTTAATACTTGAGTATATTTTTTCTTAAAGCACACCCTCCAAATTTGTTCTTCAATCCATTAATATAGCCATGAATTTTATTGGTGAGAAATAACAAAGTCAGGGTAAAGTTCTTGGTATTATTTGCCAATTTCAAAGGTAAAGGGAAAAACTCAATTTTTTGAAAGTTTTATGATATTAGATACCAATATCCCTCAAATGAAATACAAATACTAAATGTAAACAGATATCGAAAACTTTTCATTTCTTTCTATTCCCTATTAGTTTTTCCTATTCCCAATTATGCATACTCCGTATTCCAATTCCACACGACACTTCACTTCTTTCATTTCCCAATTCCCTTCACAATAATGTCTTTCTCCCTACTCTTGTAGTCTTTTCACTGTGGAAGCACTATTCTGGCCCTTCAAAAAATCAATACTGCCAAATTGAGGGGTACGCCGGTGGCGCTCATACAGGTGGACGGCGCAGCGCCGGAGGACGAAGGAGCACCGCAATAAAGGAGAGATTTGAAGCAAACCGGTTGATAAGATTTGTCTAGTAATAGTCATTTTCTTTAAAATGAGTCGAGTCTTGTTAAAAAAAAGACCAATTTAATACTGATTTCGAAAATAGACACAATCATGATTTTTTAGCACTATAGATATAATTACTATTCTATTACATCTATGTAAGCCAATAAATCCTCATACATCATGCTCTGAAAAAAGACCTCATAAATTAACCCCCTCAGATTAAAGATGCTTTAAATAAGTTATAGAATTGAAGTTATATAAAAACTCATAGTATTAATATTTCTTTGCTAAATATGACTAAATATTACCAACTAATTCAACATATGTTGTTATGATCTTTCTCTAACATGTGACATGTTTAAATTCAGCATATATACTAAAGAGCAATAATGGTGCTATCTGCTTTATAAAGAGTTTGAATGGTATATACACACATTTAACATTTTATACGTATCTTTATAAGTAAGTTCTAACCATTATTATTAGCTTTATTTGTATCATCTATCATGTATCTGTTTTGAAATTTATCTTTTATGCAAAAGATATAAACTCAACCATTGAACTTTAAACAGAATAATTGTGCTAATTGGGCTAAGAAAAAAACAGACCTATAACTTAGAATGTAAATACTATAATTCATATTACTTTTTCAGCTATATGATTGGAAAAATTTACTTCAACTCTTTCACAATTGATAATTCACAACATGAAATTTAAACCTCTAGACAGTGAATATCTTCTAAAGATTTATAGGAACTTAAGGTATTTATATGACTAAAACATGTAACCACGTAGTCTAAAAAACAATAATCTATACTAATCTACAGTGCAAGTTTGGTGAAAAGACCTTAATGCCCTTTTTGGAGGGAAAATGGAAAGATGAGGTGTCTTCTATACAAAAATAATTTTTTAAGACAAAAACAATTGGACAAATAATAGCCCAACAAAATGCTAACTTCTTGAAGAAATTTTAAAACACATTTAAATAGTGCACTACCATTAATTTTTTAATTAAGTTATTAAATTTATATATTAATTAGCCATATATTTGAGTTAAATTGGAATTGTGCTAGATAGTTTAGTTTGCCTTCCATTTATTTAGGTTAAAATTGAAATTTAATAATTTATTGCAATACTTTTTCCCCGAATTAATTCACAAGCTAAACGACAACACATATATCTAATGCTTACAATTTTCATCATATATTTACTTAATTAAAGTTTTTTAATTCTCATATTTAAATTCGCCTCTAATTAAACAATACTACTAAGTTTATAGATTAAGCTAAGGAATAAGATGAAATTATATATATTTAAGACATACATATTTTCAAGACAACAACACCAACACACATATTTTCAAGACAAAATCATAAATGCTAGAGCAATTTTCGAAGCACAAATGTAGATTACCAAAATCTAGGCTGTAGAATACCCTATGTTCTAGAATAGTAGTATTATTTTAATATTCAGTTAAACTCAAGAATAATTAAAACTTTCGGTCATTCAATTGAATCGAATATAAAAAATGGCTTTATTTTTATGAGGATGAAATATTAAATATTTTAATTAAATAAATATAGCATGAAAATTAAATTATATATTTGTGTTGCCATTTAGTTTATAGATTAATTCAGAGAAGAAATTATTACAATGATGAATAAAATTTTAATTTTAACCCAAATAGAAGGAAAATTAAACTATTTAGCACAATTCTAATTTGAACTCAAATAAAAGGCAAAATAACCATACATAAACTTAATTACAAAGATAAATTTAAATTAAAAATATTTATACAAAGTCCAATAAATTAGTAGTTCAAAATTAAAACCTAATTTGTAAAACATAAATATAATGATATATACGTAACACCCCATTTAAAACTAAATTTTCATAAATTTTTTCAAAATCATAAAATCCAATAAAAATAAAGCCTAAATAATACATTCCTTAGACTAAAATTTTAACACAAATAAACCTAAAAAACAGTATACTCCAGGCAAAACCTAATTAATTGGTGAGGAGGCCCAATTTATACTCCCTGCTGTACGCGACAGCTCCTTCATCTCATTCTTTTTGTTTCTTTTTTTTATTAAAACTTCCCCAAATCAAAACCCTATTCTAGGAAATCAGCGGCGCCTCTTCTTCTTCTTCGCTCTCCTCTCTCGGCGAGTCGCCGTTCGCCTGGCTCGCCGGAGATTCACCAGCTCCGTTCCCCTCCATTTCCTACGATCCTTCTTTCTCTCTTTCACAAAACCAAATTTCCCAGTCGAGCCCTCGATTGAGAGGGGACAGCAGCAGCGGCTTCTCTCTCAAATTCGCCCGCCGTCGTTCCTCGCTTCCCCGGTGAGTTCGCCGAAGTCGGCTTCTCCTATCTCCGTTGATTTCTCCGTCTTTATCCTATCTTTCCAAATTTTTTGGCATGAACTCCCCAGATCGGAGAGCTGAGGCAACGCTCGCCGTGGCATTAATACGGTGTTTCTGTCAGCGCCGCACCTCACCGGAGCTTGGCGGATTCACACCATCGGAATAGAGGGGCGTCGCCTTCCTCATGGCTGCCTGCGCTTCCCCCGGCTCTCTTCATCACGTAGGGAGTCTACACCGCCAGTCTCAGCGAGCAGAGCGGCTGCTTGCTCCGCCTCCGTCTCGTCGATACCCGAGGTCGTATATTTTGACGCAGTCGTCGTTGCCGCCTGAGACCGCGACAGTGACGGCGATGGCGACGGTTTTGATGGTGGAGAGGTGGGAGGGGAAGGAGAAGAGTGGGGTTAGGGTTAGTGAACTGTTCAGTTTGTAGCCCCAAATGAAACGCTCGTATGACCCTGCAACCAAACATATTTGGAGAAAACCAGTTGAGAGAGACAGAGAGAGAGAATGAGTGCCAGGTTTAGTGAACGGTTAAGTTTATAAATGTGTTAAACTTCTCATAGAAGCCATTTTTTTCTACATCTCATTGGGCAATTTTTATCCAATAATATTTACCTTTTTTTGCCCAGTAGATAGTTTTCCCGCTCAAATGTGTGCCACATAGACTCCCAAAAACTGTCCCTTTAGATATTGATAGATTTGCTTAAGTTGATATTATCTAATGATTGATAAAAATCTTTTCTGAATCTTTGGCCTGGAAAAACCATCAACTTTAAATAGCTAGTTATATACACTTTAACTCAAACCATTTAAAATTATCCTGCAAACAGTCTCCTTTGTGAGTTTAAAGTTGTCCAAATTAGTCATGCCCCGTAGTGACATTTTTACACTACATAGCTCATTGTTGGTTCTTTTAGCATTTGTTTTGAAATGCTAGTGTCTGCCACAAAAGATATACATTCATCAACACTACATAGCGCTATACATTATTCATATCAACTATTTCCAAATTATAAGTATGAGTGATAGGAATATAATATCACCCTCATAACGCTTATATCTTTATTTTGTGCATCTGTTCTCAGGTTTATTTCACTTGCGGTCATATTCCTAAATCTATATCAATAAGAGGGTATTAGTATTCATGCAACAACAATTGCATAAAAGAAAATGTAACAAAGCAGAAATAATTAATTTACAGTCTTGAGAAGATTGTAACATCATATGATATGATGTACGAAACATGTGCAAATAATGTACCATGAAAGGATAAACAATGTAGACAGTCGGTAGTAAATGATGTACCAAACAATATGTACATAATTTAAAATAATGTAGCAAGCGTGTACTAAATGATATACGAATGTGACTAAATGATGTTCAACCACTCACCAATAAAAAAAAAGTAAATGGCAATTTTGGTCCTAAACATATGACCGATATACGAATTTGGTCCAAAACATTCACTTTTTTGAAAAACGGGTCCATAACAAATGAAATTCGTGTCGATCCGGTCCATTTTAAATGGTTCCGTTAATTTTTGATGGTCAACCGTCGATTAGCAAAATTGCGACCCGATTAGGTTTAATCTCGGATTATTAGTCATCTAATTATTGCAAATGTGCAGGACGTATTTGTATTGATAATGAATATGTTGGATGATAAGGCTCGTTTCATGCATTGGTTTTTGGTGATATTACATGCCTTTTTGGGGAGATAATGCTCAAATTTGAGATTAAGTGTGCAGATATTGGTTGGGTCAAGTAGATGCTGCAAATTGACCGAGCAGATGCAAAATGAACAGAAAATGAGTAAAAAGTGTCAAAAATCCACTAGGTCATGGAGAATTATCAGGAGAGCAGGTGCGTGAAAAATTTTCCGGACCTAGGAACGCACACAAATTACTCGGGGCGGGGAAAATGGAGTAGAAAAGGTGAAGAAAGGAGCAGATTTAAAAGATCATATTTTAAGGGTACAAACGTCAAATCATGAAGAGCATATCCTAGGGATTCGAGCTTGAAGCATCCCTATATAAAGGGACCAACATGAATGAAGAAAAGGAGCGCTTAATGCTATGGTAGTTAGGTAGGAAGTTCTCGGTAGCGCTTAACGCTACCATTCTCGTAGTTTAGGTAGTAAACTCTCATAGGCGCTTAACGCCACGCTTTCTTAGCTTAGTTTAGTTTAGTTGTTGATTTCTTAGCTTAGTTCAATGGTTTCGACGGGGGAATTGATGACTCCGACGTTGGATCCTTGCTTTTTTTTACCGCTTTTGAGACGATGTAGTTAGATCTCGAGTTTCATCGGAGGAATTGACGACTCCGCCTTTGGATCTCGACCTATTTCTGGTTTTATGAAGCTTTGGTGTTTATTTTCATGTTGATGATGCTATTTACTCATGTTTCTTGGATGCTTTTCACAATTGGTGGCTTAGATGTTTAGATACATGATGTTTACATGATTCCCAGTAGTTTAGAGGTTAAGATCTAGTTGTTCATGTGCTCGATTTCTGAGATTTGTTAGTTTAGGTGATGCATGCAAGGTTAATCTGTGTTTATTCCGCTTTCTGCTAGACCCAGTAGTGTAGATCTGTTAGTTTAGGCTTTAATTTCATGTTTAAATTTAGATCTGAGATTGCTCTGTTTTTTATGGTGTTTAATGCTCTGTTTTGTTTTGTATTTCCCATTGGATTCATGAAGAAGATGAAGTTTGCTGGTAGTTAGAATCAGATCTGTTTTAGTTTGTTAGTGGTAGCTTTCTTGTCAGTAGCTATTTAGGGAAATCTGTTCTGTTGCTTTTCTTACGCTCTGCTGTCTGGCTGGTTTAGGAAACTTATTTGCTTGACCCAGGAAATTTGGTGAATGATCTAAAGTTAATTTTCAGTTTCAAATCATGATTGCAATTACATTTGAAGCACCTTCAGTTCTCTGGATCCAGTAGATAGAATAGATTAGGTTTAAATTCCCAGGTCTAGTAGTTAAAACTCAGCCCTTAATGAATGTGTGGCAGCAGCCGACCCCTTTTCCGTTTGTGTCGTAGAAACAATCTCGAGTAGGTCCCTAGTCTCTGTGGTTCGACCCCGCTCTTGCCGCTTATACTTTATAATATTTGTTGCATTAGTGGGAAAATTATAAATCTTGTTGAAAGGGGGAACACGTGCACACGACACACGTGCAAAAATCCCTCCCTTCATTGGACTAGTTTGACGGCATTTTGTTCTATTTTTGTGCTTTATCTTCGACGACATTGTAGTCCATAATGCTATGTGAATGTAACCTTAATATGCATTTCAAAGTTGTCGAAATTTAGGAACATAGATTTAGGGACTTACATTCAAGATTCAAAATTCAAAATCGAAATTCAATTGTTTCGTCGGAAACAGCAATTGAGGTTGACGGTGACGACTTCGTCTCGTCGATGGGCCGCCGTTGTAGCTGGAACTCTTGCAACAGTGCACCTCTCCATATTCGATAAGTCCGACGGGTTTTGGACCAAGTTGCAGAGAAAGAAAATTAGGTTTTTAGTGGTTTGGGGAAGAAGAAATGAAAGAGAAGGAGAATAAATGATTTTGATTCATGTTTTTCATGTCAAATATTTCAGAAATTTTTAAAAAATAAAAAAAATTGCTTCAGTAATAAAAAATGGCTAATCCGGTCAACAAAACACTAATTAACGGTTGACCGTCGGAAATTGACGGAACTGTAAAAAATGGACCGGATTGACACGAATTTCATTTGTTATGGACACGTTTTTCAAAAAGTGAATATTTTGGACTAAATTCATATATCGGCCATATGTTTAGGACCAAAATTGACCACTCACAAAATTATACGAAAAAATAAAACATATGCCCAAATAATATAGCATATTCATACTAAATGATGTACTAATGACCTACAGACGCTTACCACTGAACAATGATGCAAGTAATGTAAAAATAAACCATAAGACCATTTCCAAGAGTACACTAAAACCTAAAGTGGAATAGGTAATTAGCTCCAATAGTACTCCAAAACCATTCTTATTTTTGGTTTTTTAGAAAAAAAATATTCATCTTTAGGTTTACACTAAACTCAAATGCCAAAAGTTTTTCAAATTTGTGAGTAAAAAAGGCATATTGTAGAGAATATTCTTTTGAGTTTGAGTTTGAGTTTAGTGTAAATGGTTGGAGTAAAATCACATTTGATGTGACATTTACACTAAAATGAGTTTTAGTTTAATGTAAATGATCGGAGATGGTCTAATAATGTATCATACGAGTACCAAATGATGTATTCATTTTACTAAATGATGTACTGATGTGACTAAACAATGTAAACTAGCTCAGTACCCAAAAAACCAATAAAAAATTAAATAATGTAACATAACAAGAAACTTAAAAATAGAACACTTAATGTTCACGTATAGTCAAATAATGTATCAATATAGCCAAATAATGTTGCATGGCTTGTTTAACTAAACAATTAATGTATGCATAATACCAACATATGTGACACCAGCAAATTGTCTCCTTGCCATCAATTATACTAATATATGTGTATCTAGTGCATTATTATTTATTATTATAGAAAAAATTAATACTTTTATAATTTTGAGTTAACAATATATATTGTGATAGACTATTTATATTTAAAAATGAATAATATGTCTCCTAAAAATAGCATAAATATTATTTATAATATAAAACTAGCACAATAAATGTCATTAAATCGATAAATATAATTTAAATAAATATCATATAATTATACAAGTTTTAATATATTTATTGGAAATTTAATCATTAATAATATCATAACGGAAAAGAAAAAAGGAAAATAGTGAATATGTAATATTATAGTATTATATTATTAAATATGATCCATAATGGTATGATGTGTTATTCTTATTGCATTAAACTATTATTGCGAGATAAATCAAATAATATATATCAAAATTTAAAATTTTATGAATGTGATCAGTAAATAAAAGAAATAAAATTGAAACCAATAGGGAATACATATAAACACCACTATTTTTATATTTATAGAAAGTTGTTGAGAAATAAATATACTAGTATTAGTTAATTTATTTTTAATACTCCATTTATAGAAATTTTATTTGTCAATATCTTTTTAGAGCATCTGCAACGGTGAGCAGGACGGCGTCCGTCCGTCCGTGCCAGTGGCACAGAGACGCTGTCCGCTGCTGGCACGGCGCTGCTCGATGCATCGAGCACGTCCGTGCCAGCGAGCAGGTGACGTGGCCGGTGCTGATTGGGCAACGACATAGCCGTTGCATTTGAATATTTTTTTTAAAAATTGGTTTTTAATTAAAAAACCGATTAAAATACAAAAAATATTTTCCCACTTCCCAAAAAAATTATATCCATTTTCTACCCACTTTCATTTTTTTTCATTTTTTTCCCCCAAAAAACACATTTTCATCTATAAATACCCCCACTTTCACACCCAAAAATTTACACCACACTACACAATTCTCATCTACATTCTCTCATTTCCATTCTCATCTACATTCTCTCATCTTCATTCTCAATCTTTCTTCCACTCCTACAACATAACAATGTCCGGCGACGGCGATCACCCCCCGGGCTCCCACGGTTGGAACCCCGATTGGTTCGGTTCACAACCGTTTCCTATTCCATAAATGAAATTTTTGGCCCCTCCTCAAACCCAAAGTTCGGGAGTTCCGGGTGACTACCGGCCTTACCCGATCGACGACCAAGATGCCCCCGAAGGGCTATACAGGTGGACACCCGAGCCTAAAGCGAGGTTGACCGCCCCCTCCCAAACTCCGACTCCTCCTACTCGCGGTGTCCGCACACCGTACACTCCGGCGGAGATGAAGCAATTGTTCAAGGCGTTCTTGTCAATCTCCGAAGATCCGGAGGTTGGCACGAACCAATCCGGTGATCACTATTGGAGGCGCATCTGTCGCCGGTACAATGAAAATCGGCCAGCGGGAACAATCGAGCGCAACGAGAGTATGCTGCGTAATGCCATTTACCGAGCCAACGAAGAAATCCAAATGTTCCAGGGGTATTACCTCCAGGAAGAGCGGTCGGCGGGGAGCGGCCGGAGCGAGGTCGACGTCATCACTGCCGCGATGAACACCTACCAATCCATGAACTATAAGCCGTTTAAGTACCTCAACATTTGGCAGGAGACGCGGTCGCATCCGAAGTATAGGGGAGGTGTAACATCCTCCTCTAGCGGCTCCTCCAAACGGTCAAGGTCAGTATCCCTATCCGACGCCGGCTCCGAAGACGTGGTTAGTCAACTCGCCGGAGCTAACTTGGGTAGCCCCGACGCCGGCCCGAGCGGTTCCCAACGCCGACTGCAAGGAAGGAAGAAGGCGGCGGCCAACCGCCGCCGCGCCGCGACTCCATCCGGCTATGATCCCAAACCCGCTCCCGTTCCCGTGCCCTATGCGCCACCTCCACCCTGCACCAACTCGTTGTGGGGGATTTTCACCCAACTCAATATGGCCGATAGGTCAACTATGACCCCCGCGTAACTTCGATCGCACTAGGCCATGATATTAGGCCTCCAAAAATAATTGGGGGTACTGCCGTCGGATGAATAGTCTTCCACGGGGATATTTTTAGCTTTAATTATGTAATTTTTAATTTTTAGTATTTTAATTATGTAATTTTTAATTTTTATGATTTTAATTATGTAATTTTTATTTTTTAGGATTTGAATTATGTCTTTTTTATTTTATTTGTAATTTGTAATATTATTTCGGTTTTTTAATGAATTTTAATATTATGAAAATGTTTTTATTTAAATTGAATAATAGTATAGTGGGACCCTTGTGCTCGTCCTTGCGGAAGAGCACAGTTGTAGTTGTTGTGCTCTTGTCTAAGAGCAGGAAGAAAAAGTGGGGTCGGGCCCACAACCGTGCTCGTTGGCAAGAGCACGGTTGTGGGTGCTCTTATATCAATACCTTTCGTTAAATAATTAGGTATATTTTTGTATTAAAAAATTTAATGTACAAATATGTGAAGAATGGTTATAGTGAAGATTTTAAGAATCATGATTAATTTCCTAACGGTGGGAGAAAAAGTTAATTATAGAAGGTTAAGATGTAGGGGTATTAATTATGTAAATTTTTTAATTTTCTTTCCTGAATCTCTAATTTCTTTGTATATAAAACAAGCCCCCCCAAATTAATAAACCCTAAACGCCTCTCTCGTCTGCTGCATCAGTCCATCCAGAGTCTGGGTAAGTTTTTAAGAATTATTATGGTACGGAATCGGGGTCACCGATGATAGGAACGACGACCGGAATTGCACCAACACGTATGGAACTATGAGAAGGAGATGAGAGGGAGGAAGAAGAAGCAATTTGCATTAATATCGATGATTGAGAGTTACAAATGAATGAGCTACAAGTTATATAGCTGTGAGCTAACTAACTAACTACGTAACTAACTTGAAGTGGAAGTTCTAACTAACTCATAACTAACTAATCTTCACGGCACGTGTCCATCTTCTCCAAGCTTCTCTCGGCGTTTATTCTTTATCCTACTATTTCCCTTTCCATGCATCAAATCTCCCCCCCTTCAATTAACCTTGTCCTCAAGGTTTAAAATGCGGAAAGCGTTCTTGAATATCATGAAGGAATTCCCATGTAGCATCCTTAGGGAAGGAGTTGGCCCAGTGGATTAAGACTTGAGTTGTTGGTTTGTTGCCTCTTTTAACCAAGCGTCGTTCAAGGAATTGCACTGGTTCGAGAAAGGTGGAGTTTCCGACGGCAGGTAGCGTACCATGGAGCTGTGATAGATGGCCCATTTTCTTTTTCAATTGGGACACATGAAACACAGGATTGATCTTGGAGTCAGCTGGTAAGGAGAGCTTGTATGCCACTTCACCAAACTTATCAATAACCTTGAAGGGACCGAAGTATCTAGAATTGAGCTTATGGAATTGTCGATCGCGTAGTGTATTCTGTCGGTATGGTTGTAACTTCAAATAGACCCAATCTCCCAAGGCAAATTTGCGACCAGACCGATGCTTATCGTGCAGTTGTTTCATGCGCTTCTGAGCACGACCCAAATGATGTTTAAGAACCTCCAACATTGCCTCTCTAGCCATCAGACTCTCAGTCACATCATGCACCGTGGAATCACCTTTGAAGTAAGGAATGTGAAGAGGTGGAGGGTAGCCATATAATGCCTCAAAAGGGGTAGTTTCAATAGCTGAATGAAAGGAAGTGTTGTACCAAAATTCAGCCAAACTAAGCCAGTTACTCCAGTGGGTTGGTTGATCTCCACACATGCAACGAAGGTAAATTTCAAGGCAGCGGTTAACCACCTCAGTTTGGCCATCCGATTGAGGATGATAAGCTGTCGACATGTGTAATTCCACACCTTGAAGCTTGAAGAAATCGGTCCATAATTTGCTCATAAACACTTTGTCTCTATCACTGATAAGTATATTCGGCAAACCATGTAGCTTGAAGACAAAGTCCAGAAAAGCTTGAGCTACGGTGAGGGCCGAATAAGGGTGAGTAAGGGCCATGAAGTGTGCATATTTTGTGAGGTGATCCACAACAACCAAGATAGTGGACTTCCCATGAGAGAGGGGAAGTCCTTCAATAAAGTCTAGACTGACTTGTGACCAAGCTGCTTCAGGGATGGGCAACGGTTGAAGAAGGCCCGGGGAAGCGCTGTTATCATACTTATAGCGTTGACATATGTCACATTCTCGAATAAAATTCCTGATTTGCTTTTCCATATTGACCCAATAGAACAATGAAGAGAGGCGTTCGTAAGTGGCTAAGACTCCCGAGTGACCCCCTGCACTCGAGTTATGGAATAGTTGAATTATTTGAAGCCTCAAATCCTGATCACCACCCACTACTAGTCTTCATTTCCTCCTTAATTGATTGCCTATCCAAGAAAATTTAGGGGAGGCATCAAGATTCGTTGTAGCTCAGAAATCACCTTTTCAATTGTGGATCCGATTCCCATGTGGCTTGAATCAGAGGGTAAATATCTGTAGAGATTGTTGTTAAAGCCATGCAAAATATTTCAGAAGAATGCACACGGGAGAGTGCATCAGCAACCACGTTCTCAGCTCCCTTTTTGTATGTGATTTCAAAGTCAAAAGCCATCAGCTTTGATAACCAGCTGAGATGAGCTGGAGTGGAGAGCTTCTGTTTCAGTAAGTGACTCAAAGTCATGTGGTCTGTGCGGACTTCAAAAGGTTGAGTACTTAGATAGTGGCACCAATGTGTAACCGCAAAAACAATAGCTAGCAATTCTTTATCATAAACTGATAAAGCTCTATTCTTTGGAGATAGTGACTTGCTAATGAAAGCAATGGGGTGGTTGTTTTGCATCAAAACAGCACATATTCCATAGCTTGAGGCATCCGTTTCTACCACAAAAGGCAAGGAGAAATCAGGTAGAGCTAGCACTAGAGGAGATAACATAGCCTCTTTTAAGGTTGTAAAGGCTGCATCAGCTTTAGCATCCCAACGAAAGGCATCCTTCTTGAGTAGATCAGTTAAAGGCCTGCAAATAATGCCATATCCCTTGATAAACTTTCTGTAGTAACCCGTAAGTCCAAGGAATCCTCTGAGCTTCGACACATCAGTTGGAGTAGGCCAATCCTTCATAGCTTGGATTTTCTTAGGATCGGTTGAGACACCCTCTTTAGAAATGATGTGGCCGAGGTATTCAACCTTGCTCCTAGCAAATTCACATTTACTCTCCTTAGCAAAGAGAGTATAATCATGTAATTTCTGAAAAAACAACCTCAAATGATCCACATGAGCAGCCACATTCTTGCTATTTATCAATATATCATCAAAGAAGACAAGCACAAACTTCCTCAAGAAAGGTCTAAACACATCATTCATCAAACCTTGAAATGTGGCTGGTGCGTTGGAGAGTCCAGAAGGCATCACCGCGAATTCGTAGTGGCCATCATGAGTACGAAAAGCGGTCTTAGGAATGTCCTCAGCCTCCATTCGAATCTGGTGATTACTAGCTCTCAAATCGATTTTAGAAAAAACCGTAGCTCCCTTCAATTCTTCCAGGAGTTCATCAATAAGGGGAATGGGGTATTTATCTTTGATAGTGATCTTATTCAAGTGTCTGTAATCCACACACATTCTCCATGTTCCATCCTTCTTCTTTACTAGAACAACCGGGGAAGAGAATGGGCTAGAACTTGGTTGAATGAACCCTTGCTTGAGTAGATCAGACACTTGCTTTTCAATGACATTTTTCTGTAAAGCTGAATGTCTGTAGGGCCTAGAATTCACTGGAGCAGAGCCTGGGAATAGAGTGATTCTATGATTATGAGATCTCAAGGGAGGTAGAGATGTAGGCTCCTTAAAGATAGCCTTGTGTTCCTCTAAGAGCACTGTGATACTGGCAGGAACTGGAAGCTCAGATTCTTCAAGTTTCTCCGCAGCCATTAAGGTAGAATTCCCTTCATCAATTACCTTAATGCAGCACAAGTGTATTCCATCAGTGTGGGTGAGAAGTTTATTCATTTCTTTTTCTGAAACCGCATGGACTTTCAGCTCATTATGGCCTCCTCTCACTAGATGTCTTCTACCATTAAGGGTGAAATCCATTGTCAAATTTTTGAAATCCCACTGGATTACTCCCAATGTCTCTAACCATCGTATGCCTAACACCATATCACAGCTGCCTAAGGGAAGAAGCAGAACATCTGTGGTGAATGGAGTACCCCTCAGTAGCTAATGCATACCTTTGCACATAGAGTTACATTCCAAACGATTTCCATCCGCAACATCCACCATTACTGGGTTTACTGATGTAAGGTGAAGTCCCAATTTCTTAGCCAATTGCAAGTCCAAAAAGTTGTGAGTACTGCCTGAATCAATAAGAATATGTATAGCTTTCTTACCAACTCGGCCAGTGACTCGCATAGTGCGGAAACCTCGTGAAGGAGAGCAGTTTATAGCATGAATTGAGATCAGTGGATTATCCTCCTCAACAATTTCATCCTCCTAAAGCTCATTAGTAACATCTAAGTCTCTCACCCCATCATCTATTTCCAGTAGATATAATTATTTCCTAGCACAACGATGCCCCCTCTCAAATTTTTCATCACAACCATAGCACAATCCTTTGGCTCGTTTATCAGCCATTTCTTCCTCAGTTAGTAAACGTCTAGTCTTAACAGCAGGCATAGTAGGTGTGGGGAGTAATGGTGTAGAATTAGATGTATATCTAGAGTCATTGCTACTGAATCTTTTAGAGTTCTGAGGCAATACTTCTCTAGTAGTAGTAGATAGATCCTGAAGTCTAGCTAGAGCATAAGCATGTACCAATGTTTGTGGCATGAACATTCTTACAGCCTTTTGCACAAATGGTTTCAATCCATTCACGAAGTGACTAATAGCGTATGATTCAGATAGAGATACACGACCAAGCAATAGTTCGAAACGGTCATGGTAATCAACAAACGAACCTGTTTGTTTGAGGGCAAGGAGTTCGGTCATTGGATCTCCAAGTAACTGATCTCCAAATCTACCTTCTAAGGCTCGTAGAAATGTTGGCCACGGCGTAGTCATCGCCCTTTCCTGATACTTTGCCCAATTTTGAAACCATTGAAGCGCGCGGCTTTTAAAATTAATCACTGCTAAACTCACTTTTGATTCCTCTGGTGTCAGATCCACCGCGAAGAAGTGATCACAACGGAAGATCAAACCAGTTAAGTCCTCTCCGTTGAAAATAGGGAAACCGACCTTAGATTGCCGAGTAGCAAAGTATTGTTGCCGAGGTGGAACACCTCCAGCAAATTGAGCGTTAGGAGCACCATTCGCCGGCGGAACAAGGAGAGACATCATCTCATTTTGTTGCAGTTGAAGAGCTAGAAGCTCCTCGCGAAATTCTTTCAGAGTGAGATCGCGCGCCTCCTCCGATTCCTCTCGACGCCGATCAGAATCAGTGAGCTTCGCAGAGAATTCAGCCATTGTAGCCTTGACTGACTCCTCTAACCGCCGCATCTCTCCGGAGTGTCCACCATCACAGGAGCCGGATCGGGTAGGCTGATACCACTTGGTACGGAATCGGGGTCACCGATGATAGAAACGACGACCGGAATTGCACCAACATGTATGGAACTATGAGAAGGAGACGAGAGGGAGGAAGAAGAAGCAACTTGCATTAATATCGATGATTGAGAGTTATAAATGAAGGAGCTACAACTTATATAGCTGTGAGCTAACTAACTAACTACGTAACTAACTTGAAATGGAAGTTCTAACTAACTCATAACTAACTAATCTCCATGCCACATGTCCATCTTCTCCAAGCTTCTCTCGGCGTTTATTCTTTATCCTACTATTTCCCTTTCCATGCATCATAGTAGTGCTAATTTGATTGTGTTGAAAACTTAGATGAGAAAGTCCATAGCAATCCTACGAGTGTACATGAAACGGCGTCTATACTCGTACAAATTCTGCGAGGATTGCAGCTTGAATGAGCAATTAAATGAATTCAAGAAGCTTATTGATGAGTTGAAGGATATTGAAGTGAGTTTAGAAGATGAGGACTTGGCCATCATCCTCCTAAACGCGTTACCAAGATCATGAAGGATGCATTCTTCTACCGAAGAAGAAGAAAGAAAAGCATCACACTGATGGAAGTTGAATCTGCCCCACAGTCTAAGCCCTGAACTCATCTGGAGGGTGGTGGTTGAAGTATTTGGAACATAATCTGCATTACTTTAGTTTCGACGAGAAGGACTATTATACCCATCTCCCAATCACGTCTGGATTTTCTGTTGTGCCGTCTCCTGGGGAAAGAATTGTTGTTGAAGACCTTCTGAAAGAGCCTGGATTTTGCCGTGTGGGTGGTGCCTTGTTCATTGTTGGAGGTTCGTATGACTTTCCAGACGAGGGTTATATACAAACAAAATGGTTGTGGTCTGCACCGCCACCACCAATACCCGACGGTTCTTTTATTTTGACTTGGATTCTTTGCGACAGTGCTATGGAAGATCTAACCCCATATTCATATGCGGGGGCACTCAAAAACCAAAATGTTGGATTGAGATCTATGACCCGAAGAATGGCGAGTTCGACTCTAGGGACTTGCCTGCTCACATCTTCAATCCTTTTCCAACCTCTTGCGGCCGACTAACTGGTTATGCTCTATTATCACAATAAGGAAGTCATCCGCCCATCACTCGTCTTGTACGATATGGGAAGAAACACCTGGGAACTCTTCGCAGAGAACCTCCCAATCCCTAAATCACCTGGAATTTTTTATGAGAAGAAGAGGAACCTAATATATGTGGGGGGTAATATTCTATTTATTATCGACCGTATATGATCTGTCAGCCAAAAAAGTGGCAGGGAAGGTGGACGTGAGGGTTAAGGATAGGGAAGTGATGCAAGCTTTGTATCTCAGCAACAATGTTACTAAAAGTACTAGTTGGCTTATTCCTTGAAGGGTCGAAGTGGTCTTTTAGTGATGTTCGTTATGCCAAGGTCAAAGTCGTCCAAGGGAAAGGCGGGGGTTACATTTCTACAGTTCTGTTGAGTGGTGTCCTCAAAATCGGTGAATATGAAAACCTTTACATGTAAGCCCCTTGTTCATTATATTTGGTTTTCTTTATGATTATAAGCTCGTGTATTATATTGGAATGCTCATTTTTGTCTGCAGTATTGATAACGAAGTGAGCCGTAAGAGAGCCGCGGAGGAGGACCTCTTGGAAGTGAAAGAGATGGATGAGAAGTGAATGAAAGCCGGCTGGTATGTGGTGGCACTGAATTTGGTTTTTGTTTGGATAGATTAATGTTGTGATGCTTGTGATTGTGATTAAATTGGAAGGCTATATTTGTTCACATACATACAATTCAAGTCCATTTGATACTTAGCTTGAATCGCATATATATATACATATATATGAATGGTTATTACATGATTGCATGGGTTATTGCCTTATAATAATAAATAGTTCCTTTTATTACTACTATCCAAAAGAAGCTAGAATTGTTGGTCTTGCTTTCCATGCTTCATCATTGATGGCTAAGCTGGACCAGAGTTAGGCAAAGATGAAGAAGTCTAGGTCAAATTAAATTTCTGGAAAAAAGAATAAAAAAATCACCTATGATAGCACAACATTTTAAAATTGTGATACAGAGTGTTTGGTACAATTAGCATGAAAAATACACGATGGAGCTATGAACTGGCATTGGCATTGGCATTGGCATTGAATAGTGTTGTAAATTGCATATACCAGTATTTATATGTAGTGTCAACCACACCTTCATTGATTTATTTAGCTTCAATATACTCCATGTCATAGTTATTTTTCATCCATCTAGGTATTAGGGTGGATTCTTTTACTTCAGATGAGAAAAATTCTGTACTTATGTTTCAAATCATTAATCAAATAAGTGAACAATATTGGAAAAGTAAAGAGTAAGTATCCAACCAGATTAAGAAGAGGCTGGCCTTCCTTTATCGGATTGCAAAGTTGCTTGATCTTTATCAATCTGTAAGAAATGTGCTCTGGTCAATATAATCAAATTGCTGCAATTAAGTATTGAAATTATGAATCCGAACCTTTTCAAGATCTAATTATTCATCTTCGGACAAGAACTGCAAAATTGTTGTCGGAGCATCGGCAACTCTTGTTTTACCTTTCCATGGTCGATCCACAGCAGCATAATGTAGTTAGATCAAAACAATAACAATATTTCCAGTTAATCAACTCACGAGTACTAACAGAAACCATTCTGGGAATCCTTTATATGCTGTGAGCCACACTCTAGGGGTGACAATATAAATGCCTTGGTGAATCTCTTATCCAACATCCTCATCGCTCTCAACTACAAAGGTCCCTTTATCTGGGGAGCAAGTCCCATATCCTCCATTTTACTGCAGCAAATTACAGATGTTATTGGAACTGCTGCTGGAGTACCTGGGGCAGAGAACTGTAGCAGGGATCATCTATCTGCGGCACTGTCTTCTCAGTTGAAGAAATGCTTTCTATCTGTTAAGTTGCTGCAACTTTGGTTATAAAAGTCTCGTGTTGCTCCACCAAACTTCTTTGTCTATAGAGAGGTATGAATCTCTCTCTGTTTACTTTGCTTGGTGTTTGATTTACCTTTCTGCTCTACTTTTTTCTTATACCAAATCCTTGTTAATCCTCGCTTCAATTTGTTCCATCACCAAACCTATATTGTTACTAAATTGCTAAGAAATTGAGCAATTGTTATAAGAAATTGCTAGTGTTTGAATTGAACTATTTTGGCCAACTTAGAAACTATATATGTTGATTTCAAACTTTAAAGGTTTGTGTTTTAAAACTTCAAGATATTTATGGTGTGGTGATTCTTGCTTTTAGAACTTGTATTTTTTGGTTTTCCCAGAATAACTTATATGGTCTATGACAGATCAACTCAGCTTCGATGCCTTACACTTTCGGAACATGGGATCATAGGAATTGCTTTGTCTCTCGCAATGAAAAAAGTCGCACAATTGGACCTTATTGTGATGCCAGTGCTCACTCTCAAAGATTTTGAAAGCATCGCCGTCTCTTGCCCCATGTTGAAATCATTTACCTACTACAACTCTTGGGAGCCTCTAGAATTTACAGAGTATGCTGTAGCAATTGGAAAAACCATGCATAATCTAGTTCTTATTCAAAGCCATTGTGTAATTGTGTTTATATATTTGTTACCAAGAATTTTATGTGGCAACTCTCTTTTAGAAAGGAAATGTGCATTTCTCTTGTAAATTTTGTATAGGTAGAGAAAAGCCTCAACAATCTCGCTGTTGTTTCTATAAAAATTTCAGCTTGTATGATGGCATTATATTATCCACATAGCTTAGTACTCCTTAAAAATCACATTTCCTTCACCCTATATGATTAATTGACAATGTGTTAATTATAAATCTGTGTTGACAATGTGTTAATTATAAATTTATAACTATTTATAAAAGAGTACAACTCCTTTTTGGTCCAAAACATATGGTCAAATTACGAATTTTGTCTGTAACATTCATTTTCAGGTTTTCGGGTCCATAACATACGAAAATCGCTCTCGGTTAGGTCCTTTTTGGATGGCTCCGTTAAAATACGCCAGTCAACCGTTAATTAGCAAAAAAATGACTAAATTAAACAAAAATTACCAAAAATTACCAATTATCTTTTTTCTTAAAAACACTAACATTTATTAATTGTATTAAGAAATAAAAAAATACAGACTTTAATGCCACTCTCTTTCTTCCCCACACAATCATCGAAGAACACTAATTCTTCGTCTGGTTTCCCCCATCCCTGCAACACACCGACAAACCGTTTGAAATGCATCGGTCGACTTCCAGCAGCAATTCCGGCGACAACGGCGGTTGGCGCGACCTTCGATTTAGGACCCTACGCCGGATTTTTTGGAAATCCGGCGATAAACCATTTTGTCTGACAATCCTAGTTTTGTCTGAATTTTGTACTTTGAGATCGATGCATTTGCGAGCTAGCTTGCTTGCTTCTTCTTCTTTGGCATTCGAACATGTTCTTGTTCGAAATTAGGTTTTGAATTTTGGGGCATAAATATGCAAAAAATATACATGCGAAAGCCATCCTTCATATTCATAAAGTACTTCAAATTGGTCCTAAATAAACGTTACGTTACTTGCAGCTAGTTGCATCTTCACATACTGTTTTGTCTGAATTTTGTATTTTGAGTTCGATGCATTTTTGAGCTAGCTTGCTTGCTTCTTCTTCTTAGGCATTCGAACATGTTCTTGTTCGAAAGTGGGTTTGGAATTTGGGGCATAAATATGCAAAAAATATACATGCGAAAGCCATCCTTCATATTCATAAAGTACTTCAAATTGGTCCTAAACAAACGTTACGTTACTTGCAGCTGGTTGCATCTTCACATACCAAAACAAAACAACACACTAAATCAATCTGTTTTCTTCCCTCCTTTCTTCTTCCGAGTGAGTGAGGATGAACCACGTTTCTTGTTGAGAGGGTTAGAGGACGACGCACCGCCTTCGGGAAGCATGTTCGCGATCGTACTTTGACAACGTGCCCTATTGTGTCCTGGCTGGCGGCACAAACTGCACTTTGGTTGTTCCTCGGCACGATTCCGCTTCTTTCTCACAGTTGGCTCTACAAAACAATAATCAATGAATCAAACTAATTTTGTGAACAGATTATAGCACAACAAATAAAAACTCAGAATTCAAGAAGAGTCCATGTTAGTGAAATACCATTAGGCGCATCGGCAGCATCAGTGGCTTGGGAACATCTCCTCTTGTTGTGTCCTTTTTCACCACAAAGACGGCAACTGTAATCTGCCATCAGGCCCTTCTTAGACATTTTCTGAAGGGGCTGGCAGCGGAAGCGTGCGTTCATAACGGATCAAATGAATTTGATCTATATAGCAGATTATTTAGACAAAATCTATTCGCGTAATTATCACATGTATCATGCTCATAGCTTGAATTAAAACATGCTTTAGCACATAAAATCCCTAAAACATGCTTACTGCGGAATTAGCCAATTTACCTCGTTGATTCAATCAAGAATCGTTGATGGCTTGCTCCGTCTCCACGTGAAGATCTTCAATACAAGACCTCGGATCTTCTGACTGGAGTCCCGGACTATACGCTGATATTTGTGTGGGCAAATCTCACCAACGTACTAGGGCTTGAATAATAGAAGACAGAACTCAGCTCACGGAGGGAGCATAATTTTTGAAATCTCTCTTTAGAGGGGGGGATGAAAATTTTAACAAAATAATTGTTATGTTTTCTGTCTCCTTTATTCTCCTATTTATATAAGTCACATATTGGGCCCAGTCAGGGATCTAAGGAAGAATTTGGAACAGGCCTCATCCAATTAGCTTTTTACTAATTAAATTGAACCCACAATTTAATATAAGCTTATATTGGAATATTACGAGCAGCCACTACAGAAGTAATATTGCACTACCTTCCAAATCCGAAATTACAAGTATTCCGGGTTTCCTTTAATTGCATTTGATTTATTTCCCGCGCTTAAGATAGAAACATCCATTAATTAATTAATGTCTGCTATAGACTTAATTAAGTAACATATTTCGAATTCCAAGAGTGGACTTAGCAAGAAACTCTTATTTATTATTCATAGAGTAATCAAACTCCAACTAGCTAGGTTCCGAATAATAAAACATCGTTTCGTGCTCCTCTTGTGGATGTTATCAAACGAGACTCTCCTCGCGCACGTTTCAACATAATAGCAATCCTAGCACCTTTAGATAATGATCACCACTACCCAATATACCTGGATCGTTGGGTTACGAAAAACCCGCACCTTTGGTAAGTCAAAGTAGTGGATACTCAATATCGTATGCTCAATGCTAACGTACATTGATTAAAAATTTAATTATCAAGACCTCGTCTTTCAGTAGATAGCATAAAGACTCGTCTTGCTGTTAGATCCATTCAGTGCTATACCACACCAACGTCATCTTATTTCAATAAGGTTTAGAAATAATCGGACTGACATTGCAACCTTTCGCGATAGGTAGTCTAGGCCTATCTAGGTTGTGAAATTCTTATTTTTCTTTATTTAGAACTGACCGTGTTACCTTAAATTGGACGACGCCCACAACCGGTCTACTAAAACAAAGACTTAGACTTTGTTACGTTTGCTCATATATTTAAATATGCAATAAACAACCATTAAATGTAAGACATAACAACATTATGACAAAAATAATCTGTTGCATTTATTGGAAAATAACCATTAGAGTTTTACAGTATCCAATCACTCGAAAGGTGATTTCTAGTATACAAAACCCTAACAATCCCTCCATCATCCTCCTCTCGGAATTCAACAAGGCGACGGGCTAATCGTGTTGTCTTCGCTTTGGCTTTGCGTATCTCGGCCTGCTCTTGAACCGACTTCATCCTTGATCCCTTAGGCCGTCCTGGTAGTCTTCTAAGGTCCGGTGGAACAATATCTGGGTGTGGAGTGTTCGGCCACATATCCGGTCCATGTAGCGGGTAGATCACACCTGCATAGACATGTCGGAATGTCTTCGTTGAGTAGCAAGTAGGTATGAAAGACTCTACGGTCTCTGATGATGACTGGATGGCAGCACATGCGTGTGGGCATGACAGCCCCGTCAGCATCCAACGCCTACAGCTGCACGTCCGTTCCCTTAGATTGACCACGAATTGTTCATTGAATTTTGTATTCACTTGATACAGCCATTCACCTACCTCCCTCACCAAACAGTCTCCAACTTTGCTCTTCAACTTCTCGATCTTCTTCCGTATCTCGGGGCCGACACAGTCCTCGAGCCTTTGAGGAATCTTTCGTCGGGTTGTGAATCTGTCCATCAGATACATACGGATGCATTCCAGCATACCATATAATGGCTTATCACGTGCAAAAAGTAAAACCTGGTTATAGCACTCCGAAATATTATTCACAAGTATATCACATTTGGCCTCAAAACCGAAGAATGCTCAGCCACGTGTGTGCTCCATAGTTTAGTTGCTTGATTTCATCCATGACCCTGTCGAAGGCATATTCAGTCGTCGCACGAGCGGCTTCCCAAATCTTGTCCTTCAACGTTGTCGAGGTGAACACCTTCCGGAAGTTATTATGCATATGTCAAACACAGAAGCGGTGCTCGGCCATATGGCAGCAACTCCGTACCGCATTGACCAACCCCCGCCAACATAGTAAATTATGAATAAGTCCATAATTAGCAACTGTGATTATGATAACTTTCAAAGTATATATACCTTTTGTCTATCCGATATAAATGTCCACTTGCTTGAGTCATTGATTTCCAAATCCCTCACTAAAAAATCCAGGAACCAGACACGTCTCTGTACTCACGACGGCTACAACGGCAAATGCAATGGGAAATATCTGATCGTTCGGGTCTAATCCAATGGCAGTCAATAGTATACCCACAATACGTCTACAGTGTTGCTTGAATAACGTTTTGCACGCTTCATAGCAAACATAAATGCCAGAGAACTTCTCAGTCCCATCTGACAGCCGCCTCGTAGCTAGCTTAACGGTGCTCCCTGAATTAGACCTAATAATCTCCGCCATGTAATCATGCAACCTCTTGTATTGCCTGATTACATCACCCTCGATCACCTTCCTCGCTTGTGCCATTGCACGCTGTGCCTTTCCAAAGGATATGTTAATCTTCAACTCGCATTTGACTTTTTCAATAAATTGAAGAACTGTCATTCCCGGGAAGATTCGCATATCCTCTTTAAAGTACTTGGATAAGAACCTGAAATTTATACAAATAATGACATTAATGAACTGAGAATTAACTAAGTGAAATAAATCAATAAATTATTGGACTAAGTACCGGGTGTTAGCGCAGCCGTGGTTGTAAGAAGAACCTCTACACGTGTGTGTTAGCTTCAACCTTGAAATCTGCCAGCAACCAATAGTAGGCCTATGGGCTAGGGTAATCTTCCAAGGACAACCCGCTTTACGCTTCTTACTCCTTTCCAACCCACGACAAACGGCAATGCAGCGTATTTTATCGTTCTTCAACAGCCTCAACTTCTTACCCTCCTTCACTCCTTCATGCCGGATAACTTCTTTGAAATCATTCATTTAGTTGAAGCGCAAACCTATTTCCCATCTTGGATCATTAAAGTCTGTGGCAGGCTTGAATCTTCGGCTCACAACCTGGGGCATATCTGGGTCACCTTCACCACCCAAATCATCCTCACTCTCACCCTCACTAGGCGAATCAGTCGGTAGGTTGTCACTTGAAGCTTCCTCATCCCGATCCTCAATGACTCGCATTAATGCCACCACATTCTTCCATCCCTGAACTTGTGCCGCCATGATTTCATCCTCCTCCTTGTCTCTTAAGTCATAGTCGTTGTCGAAAAATGTAGAAACATCATCATCAACCGTTTCCGTTTCCTTTTCCTTTTCCTTTCCCTTAGACCTTCTCTTAGACTGTTCAACATCATCAACCTTTCTTTTTCCCTTTTTTGCGGCCACAACCTCAGTATCAAACTCGCCGTCTTCCATTCTTGCTCCTGTTCCTGTAACCCTAACCGGACTCAAATTCTCGTTGCAGTCCCATCTCTCCTCTTCCATTTGATTTTGCACTTCCTCTTGTGTTAACTGACTCATAGGCATCTCTGGCCCCTCTGGAGCATCAATCACCATACCCCCAACCTGAACTGCATAAACATCCACGACTCCATATTTGACTCCTAAATTTGCCATGTCAATTGCGGACTGGTTATCAAACAGCAGCACCAATCCATTCTCCAAGGCCATCCTTGGCCACAGGTAGAAGTACTCCAAACCACTGACATCTACCCCCCGTTTCTCCAGAGCATCATCAACCTCCAGTTTTGACCACTTGTCCATATCGCATTTATGAATGTAATCACACTCACCATTTACATACCGCTTTCCACCCCTTTCCAATGTCTCCATAACACCATTGTAGTGGATCCTTGTAGTGAATGTATCATCTGTAAGCAAAGGTGTCAACCATAAGTAAACAATAAAAACATAAAGTGGTCTAACATTTATACAGAACAAACCCTATTAGTCCAACACATATCAAGACAAAAAAATTCATCCCTGTCGTCTGGTTTCCCTACAACCAGACCATCCACTTGTTTTCCCCACCACCAATTCAATCTATATTCGGTGGGACCACACTTACATACATATTCTATGGGACCACAATTCAATATATTCCAATTATTGCAAACCCTAGTTTTTTACATGCAACGAATAACTCATATGCTCAGTTCGAAACTAACCTTCTCGAAGGGGATTTCGAGGGCGTGGAACTGGAATTTCAAATGGCGGCTTATCTCTGAGGATTTCAACTTGCGAACTCAAATTGGATTTCGAAGAAGAAGCAGCAGCCTTCTCCTTCGGAGGAAGTGGTGGCTTAAGAGAAACCGAGCGGTCGAGTCTCATCTTCGTCCTCCTCTCTACTTTGGGGTCATCGGCGTCAGTCGGAGGTCGTCGGTCAGTCTTCGAAGAATTAGGGTTTGACATAGACCCGTCGTTACTGGAATGTAGCTCCACTTCGACTTCCGCGACGGGGCTAAGGTTCGACGAGTCCAACCCACCTTCGGGACTAGGGTTAGCTACAGACGAACCATGACCCTTCTCGCCTTCATTCTCAGGTTTAGGTGGGTTTCGCGACGGCGATTCCAAACTCATGGCTGGAACACTGGTATATTGCCTCGAATCGCCGGAAGATCGCCTAAGATTTGGAATGTATAGCCCTGAAAGTGAGAACGACGACGACGCTTTGCCTTCTTCTTTTGAAAATGAGAGTTGAAGGCAGATACGTGTTTTTTAAGAAAAAAAAGATAATTGGTATTTTTTAAGAAAATAATTAGCGAATTATTTAGTCACTAATAATCTAGTTTTTTGTTTAATTTAGTCAATTTTTTGCTAATTAACGGTTGACTGGCGTATTTTAACGGAGCCGTCCAAGAAGGACCTAACCGAGAGCGATTTTCGTATGTTATGGACCCGAAAACCTGAAAATGAATGTTACGGACAAAATTCGTAATTTGACCATATGTTTTAGACCAAAAAGGAGTTGTACTCATTTATAAAATTATTGGTAATAGGGGTGAGCAAAAAAACCGAAAACCGAATATCCGAACCGAACCAAATCGAAATTTTGAAATTCGGTTCGGTTTTTTCAGTTTTTCGGTTCGGTTCGGTTTTAAAAATAAAAAAATTTCGGTTTTTCGGTTTGTTCGGTTCGGGCGAAGAAAAAAACCGAAAAACCGAATTATATATATATTCTATTAATTTAATATATTATATTATATATAATATATATATTCTTTTAATATATTCTACTATATAATATATATTATATGTATTATTAATTTTATATTATATATAAATATTCTATTAGTATATATAAAATAAAATAAAATACACATATATAAATATATATTTATATTATATTTATTTTTTCAGGTTTTTCGGGTTTTTTCGGTTTTTTAAGTTCGGTTTTCGGTTTTTCGTTTTCGGTTTTTTGGTTTTTCGGGTTCGGTTTGGTTTGGATTTTGAACTAAATTCGGTTTTTCGATTTTTGTTCGGTTTTGGCAAAAAACCGAACCGAAACCCGACATTGGTAATAGAAAAATTTAAGAAAATAAGGAGTACTCTGTATTTTCTATAAACAGACATGATTCAGCAGAGAAATATCCAAATCGTTGAGCAATTAACCCTAAAATTCGAAAATTTTCAAAAGGAAGTCCGAATTCGGCATGTCTAAGGCGCCGGCTTCCTCAGCCGCACCGCCGCCGCCTCCATGGATCGAACTACCCGAGGATTTGACGGCGAATATCCTCCAAAGGCTGCACGCTGAACAGAGACTGGGGGGTGCGCAGTTAGTGTGCAGTACATGGCGGAGAGTCTGCAAAAATCCTGCCATGTGGCGCGTTATTGATTTGGACTATCGACGTTGCGAGGACGAAGCAGAATTTGACTCCATTTGCCGCGGCGCTGTGGATCGTAGCCAGGGACAGTTGATCGAGCTAAAGGTTATCAATTTGGATGAAGCGTTTGGGTTTCTGAACTACGCCGCCGAGCGGTATAATTCCTTCCTTTGCTACGCTTGATTATCTGCTCTATGTATGTGCTTAGTGATTGCTTTCAATTTTTGTGCTTTAAGTTTGTTGATGGTGATTTGCAGAGTTTCTGGGAGATTAATTTTATATAGTGGTAAAGTCTTTAATATTTTAGTGGAAATCAGCTTTGAGAAATTGCTAAGTGCTTGAACTTAGTTTGTCAGGTTAGAACATGATGATAGTAGGGATTGTATCATACAGTCTTATAGAGAGAGCTTTAAAAGTCTGCCTGAACATTGAAATTTTTGTGTATAATTGTCATTTTCATGTTGTGAGGCAAAGGCAATGGATCTAGTTAATGCTTCTTATTCATAGCACTTGTGTTATTCATCTTGTTGGATGAATATGTTAACAAGATGGGAAATGTGTAATTCTGTTTTTGATATGTCTTCTGCTACATCTATTCTCATTATTTGTTCTTGTTACTTATACATGGAGATGAGCTTTATAAATAGTAGCTCAGCACTGTTTATGTGAGTTTTCAAGCTTGTATAATGATATTGTGCTGATTTTAATATTAAGTACCTGTTTGTATACATATGTACACATGATTCTTTAACATTATGGATTTTCAATTTGTTATGTGAATGTTTTGGTCCTGTTGTTAATGCTGTTTATACAACCTAAATATTCCCGATATGGTGATTATTGCTTTTAGAACCTCTATTTTGTGGTTTTCCGATTATTTCTTCACCCAGAATCACTGATATGGTCTTATGTTCTGCTTGCTTGTTTGACAGATCAAGTCAGCTCCTATGCCTTACACTCGCAGGGTATGAGCAAATGGAAACTGATTTGACTAATACAATAAAAAAACTCCCACAACTGGAAGAGTTACACCTCATCAGGATGCCATCACTCACCCCCAAACAATTTGCAACCATTGGCATCTCTTGCCCCTTGTTGAAATCATTTACATATAACCAACAATGGTACGAGCATCCATTATTTCCAGAAGATGAGGATTTCCATGGTGAAGATTTCTGCACTAAGCATGCTATTGCAATTGGAAAAAGCATGCCTAATCTGCGCCATCTCAGACTTTGGGCACTGTATATGAAGAACAAGGGAGTGGAAGCGATTCTCGATGGCTGCCCCCACCTTGAATCACTCGATCTTCGAAGATGCTCTGGTGTTGATCTAGATGAAGCTCTGTTTAACAGATGTATTGAGCGAATAAAAGATCTGATACTCCCTTCTGACGGTAACACTAGTGATCCTGATTTGCTTGAAGATCCCAGATATGATGGTTGGGATGACAATAGATCATCGAATTTGGCTAAGTTCAGCATGTCTGATTTGTATGATGACGGCTTCGATGATTATAATGATTGGGGAGGATTTTCTGGTTCTTACTATTTCTAATCTTGAAAGACGAAAATGCTAAGGTGTCTGATATTTCAAGACGCGTCTTCACTTTTTATGTAGGTGTTACGGTAAACGGTTGGGCACCGGGGGGGGAGCCATGTTAGACTGTAAAGTTTCTACAATGCATTTCTGGCTTAAATCTATATGGACAAATACCACTCCTAACATGTTAGTAGGCTTTTGTGTTACTGAATTTGTGATGCTAGTTGATTTCAAGTTGTCAATGCAGCATTTTGGAGGTTTCATTATATCTCCCAGGCTCCCATTTTGCTTGCTATCTCACTAGACTCTATCTGCCCTCATTTTGAATGGCTCCTGTTAGCTACCTAACTCCAATAGTTTTACAAACATTTTATTTAAATATGGTTTCAACTTTCAATCCACATGATTCTATTTTAGTTGTTCTCCATTTTAGTTGTTATGTATCAACCTCCTTTCAGTATTGGAGTAATTTCATCAAACTACCATTTCCCCAAAAAACATCAAATCCTCATATCTCCCAGACTCCCATTTTGCTTGCTATCTCACCAGACTCATCTGCCCTCATTTTTGCCCTCATTTTGAATGGCTCCTGTTAGCTACCTAACTCCAATAGTTTTACAAATATTTTATTTAAATATGGTTTCAACTTTCAATCTACATGATTCTATTTTAGTTGTTCTTCATTTTAGTTGTTTTGTATCAACCTCCTTTCAATATGGAGTAATTTCATCAAACTACCATTTCCCCAAAAAACATCAAATCCTCATATCTCCCAGACTCCCATTTTGCTTGCTATCTCACTAGACTCTATCTGCCCTCATTTTGAATGGCTCCTGTTAGCTACCTAACTCCAATAGTTTTACAAATATTTTATTTAAATATGGTTTCAACTTTCAATCTACATGATTCTATTTTAGTTGTTCTTCATTTTAGTTGTTATGTATCAACCTCCTTTCAATATGGAGTAATTTCATCAAACTACCATTCCCCAAAAAACATCAAATCCTCAATCTTTTTAACTTCAACTTCTTGAATGTGTTGGTTAAACTCCATCCATAGATTATACTATGATACATACATTTAGTATGTTATGAAAATTTTAAAACTATGTATATTAGTAAAGGGATGCACTTCAAAAATATTAGATTTTAAGTTCACAACTTCCCACCAATATAGGCCATTCGATTTCAGTTATGGACGCACATGATTGTGCCACGTCACCTGCTTGGAATTTAATGTAATACTCATATTTGCATGTACGAAGGGTAAGTTTGGAATGTACATATTCATCAGTTATTTTAAATCCTAAACTGCCGTCATTTATGTGGGAGAAATGGGAAGTTGGAATCTTTACTTTATTTACGGTAGAATTATTCATTCTTCACCAAATTTTCATCTTTTCCACAGTTGAAGAATATTTGTATAATCTGTATAGTCGAATACAATCTCTACACTGCCGAAATCTACATTCACCAAAGAATGTCATCAATGGAACTAGACAATTCATGCGAAGGTCAGTTTTTTTATTTTGGTTGATTCATGTTTATTAGGTGTTCTAATTCGCTCTTCATTTTTTTACTTTTGTAATTGAATTTAAATTTCAGTTTTTTATGTTTGTTCATTTGACTTCGTTGATTGAATATAAATTCAAGAATAATGAGTTTATAAACACACATTTCAGAAAATCACAATCTAGTAGAATGCAATATATACTAATTTCGATGCAATATTTGGTAGATATTATGCTTTTGATATCATGTTATTTTGATGCACTTTGATTTATGTTTCTGTTTCAGTGCGGTGTGTACCTGAGTGTCCGGATGAGTTGAAGCCCGTTGTAGGAAAGAAATTCAGAACTTTAGAAGATGGATTTCATTTTATGATGCTTACGCGCGTGTGGCTGGTTTTGATTCGCGTAAGCAAGGGAATAAGGTTGTTCGCGAACAGGTTACTTGGCAGTATTTAGTATGCAACCGACAAAGAGTGAGAAAGGTGGACTACACAGACCAAATGAATGCAAGAGGTGTGATTGTTTGGCCAAAGTAACTTTGAAATTTGTTTCTGATGGCGATTGGAAAAACGATGGTATTACCCTGTAGATTTTTCAGATCAAGCTGTGGCGATTGGAAAAACGATGCCAAATTTGCATCATCTCCGATTTTGCTATCAGCGGATGGGAAATCATGCGGTCGAAGCGATTCTGGATGGTTTCCCCCACCTCAAATTACTTGAGCTTTGGCAATGCTCCGGTCTTTATCTACAAGTAGGGGTGAGCATTCGGGTTTCGGTTTGGTTTTTTACCAAAACCGAACCAAAATTGAAAAACTGAATTTAGTTCAAAACCCAAACCGAACCGAACCCGAAAAATTGAAAAACCTTTTTCGTAACCGAAAACCCGAAAATCGAACTTAAAAACGGAAAAATCCGAACAAAACCGAAAAAACCGAAAAACCTACAAAAACATATAATATTAATATATATATATATATATATATATATATATATATATTATAATATTAATATTTGGGTGTTTAGTTTTTTTCTTCGTCCGAACCGAACCGAAAAACTGAATTTTTGTATTTTTAAAGCCGAACCGAACCCAAAAACCGAAAAATCAAACCGAATTTCAAAATTTCGGTTTGGTTTTGGTTCGGTTCGGTATTCGGTTTCCGGCTTTTTTGCTCACCCCTTATCTATAAGGTTCTCTTGGCAAAAGATGTTCTGATCAAATTAAAGATCTCAAGTTCCATCTGAATTCTTAGAGCATCCACTATAAGGTGGACACTTCCAATAACCTCGCCACTTTTTTTGTCCACAGCCACTTCGTATTTGTCCGCGCCCACAAAAAAAAAGTGTTCGCAGCAATAGTGGATACTTCCAATTGCCCCGCCACATTTCACTTTATTTTATTTTTGTATATTTTAATTCAGTTAGAATAAAAATTTTAATTGAATTAACCCAGCTCATTTTTTAAGTCAAAACCCAAAAAAAACAGAAAACTAAAAAAAAAAATCAAAAATAAAAAAATCCATCTCATTCGTCTCCTTCGTCAACCCATCTTCTTCTTCAATGCAATTTGCTGCATTCTCTTAAAAAATCAAAAGAAAATGAAAAAAAAAGGAAATCCGGCGACCGCCGCGCCGGGGCGGACGCACAATAGGCAGGCGCGCCGCTCGCCCACCAGCCTGTCCTAGCCACCTGCTCGCCGATGGAGCTTCCGCCCCCTCCCAATCGTCGGCGTCGCGGCGGACGCTTTTCAGACAGCCAGGGCGGCCGCCCCTATTGCGGATGCTGTTATGATTGGGATGATGACACTCACTCCTCAGATTATGATTATGATTTTTATTGATGAGATTTTAATGGTTATTACTATTGTCTTGAAAATGCCGATAGAGATCAAGCGTCTTCACTTTTATTTTAGCTTAATTATTGTACCATGATTCTACTTGGTTTTTTCCCAAATGATTACTATTTGGCATTTTATTCCAGGTCTATTGTATTTTATCTATATATCTACTCCATCCATTATAAGATAGATGACACATTTGGAAAATGAACGAGATTTTCGAAAATGTTGTTTTGTGTCTTGAATGTAAAGAGAAAATAGTATATTTATACCGACCTTTTCAAAAAAGAAAATGTAACATCTATTTTTAGGATAAATTAAAAAGAATAGTGTGATATTTATTATTGGACGAAGGAGTACTCTTTTTTTCTATCTATCTATCTATCTACTCCAACTATCAAGTATCATCATAATAGATAATAGATGACACATGAGATTTTAGAATATGTTATTCGCGTGTTGAGTTAGAGCATCAGCAGTGGCCGACGTCACCGCGAAATTCCCACCGGCGTGCGGGAATTCTGTGGCGGACGTCCGCCATTGTGCGTGGCATGCACGAATACAGAATTCCGTCGAGGAATTCGCAGTTCCGCGGCGTTCCATGGAATTCCGCGGGGAATTCCGTGCGGACGTCCGCCATTGCGTTGACTCCCACGGACGTTCGCGCGGAATTCCCGTTTATTGAATTAAGTGTTTTTTATTTCTATAAATACATCCCGTTTAATTTTTTAAATTGTTTAATTACGGAAATTGTTTAATTTGTGAATTTGTGATTTTTTTTTATTGTGAGAAGTCCGTCGGGAATTCCGCGAGGAATTCTGCCACTATGCAGTGGGAAGGCCGTATGACGTGGCAATGCAGTGGGAAGTCCGTATGACGTGGCGGAAGGTCTTTTTGGGAATTCCGCGGGTAATTTCGACGAGAGCTCCGTGCCACTGCTGATGCTCTTAGAAAGAGAAAAGAGACTATTTTTTTTAAGTTAAAAATAGACTAATTTTTTGTAAAAGAAAAAGGAAAGTGTACCATTTTTGTAGGATACATTAAATAGAAAAGTGACATTTTGTAGGATTGAATGAGAACCTTTCTTTGAAAAGGAAAGTGGAGCTTTTGCCGACCTTCTAAATTCACAAAATTAGTCCTTCACATTTTTAATTCTATGAAATTAAAGATTGTATTTGTTCCAGTTTCCTTCACAATTTATAAGACCCGGTCTTATATAAGTTCCTATCTATATGCTAGTTTTATATCTAAATTTAAGTTACAAAATAATACTCCCTCGACCCTATGTAGTTGAGTCGTATTTGTTTTTGGGTTGTCCCACTGTAGCTGAGTCGTTTCCTTTTTTGGCAATAAGCAACAACTTTTCTTTTCTCTTACTTTAGTGTCTCTTACGTTATTCTCTCTTATCTTTTTACCTTTTTCCTTTTCTACTTTATTATTCATTTACTTAACTCATTTAACACAATTTTTCTTAAATCCCGTGCTGAAAAGAAACGCATCTACTACAAAATGACGGAGGGAGTATGAAAATATTAAGTCATGGACAATAATACAGATACAAATAAGCTATCTTAAAAAGTAGTTAAAATTCAATATTGTAATCGCAAAACATGCTATGTATACTAGACGTAATTTGATAAATTAGTTGCTATTCTTAACGACATTGGATTCGACATACATGAAAATAGCATAACGTGAACAAATTTATCGGTGGATGATGGAGATGGACATCTTTGGTCAATCTTGTTCTTGGTGTTGAATTTTGTGGTTTCCAATTTATACGCTACCGGAGCAGATATTCTGCAAAGGTTGTACACTGAAGAGATAATTGAGTATGTGTGCACTACTTGGTGGAGAGTCTGCCAGAATCCTACCACGTGGCGGTCTATTGATTTGGATTATTGACGTCCCGCCGCCCGCGATTCGGCAACATTTGCCGTTGCGGGAGCGACAAACATGACCACATTTGCCATTATTGATTGCTGCGTGCTTTTCTCTTATGCCTTCAGAACTAATTTTGGGAGACAAATATAGTTAGGAGTCGTGAGGTTACAAAATTGGCTGCTGGATATTGAAATTTACTATGCTATGAGTCAATGAAAGTAGTAAGTGTGCATAATTTGTCCTCTCGTTGAAATTGGTGTGGGTAGAGAAAAGCCTTTAACAATCTCTTCGCTGTTTCTGTAAAAATTTCAGCTTGTATGATGACACTATGTTCATTATCTTGTGTATACATATTTGTCGTCAACCTTTCTGAATTTTGATTTCCAGTACATCATCTGATTGTTTTCTTCTCAGTATAACTGCTCTTTGTACAGCTTCAATGTTCCTGGTGTGGTGATTCGTAGTTTTTGCGCCCGCCTTCATTTACGGTTTTTCCCATCAACTTTGAAAGTATCGTGTAATGTCATGAACTTAACCCCGTGTTACCGTTTTCCCATGTCGGGTTCTCCGGCTGTTAGGTCGCGTACGTGGCATATTTTATCTGATGTGGCTGCTTAGTGGGCGATGAGTTGGTATGTGAGGCGATTAATATTCCACACCCCCAACACTTCATCGTTTTTCACTCCAAAATCAACACTCCCAAATTATCCCTTCCGTTCTATAGTAGTAAAGCCATTTTACCATTTTGGTACGTTCCACATTAGTTGAGTCATTTCCTTTTTAGTAAAAATCAACACATTTCTTCTCATTTACTTTTCCATTTCTCTTACTTTCTTCTCTCTATTTTTTTTCTCTCTCATACTTTATTATTGAAGGTAGGGCTTTTGCACGTGTGTCATGTGCACTTGTCCCTCCTTTCAACAAGATTTATAATTTTCCCACTTATGCAACTAATATTACTAAGTATAAGCGGCAAGAGCAGGGTTGAACCACAGAGACTAGGGACCTACTCGAGATTATTTCTACGACACAATCAAAAAAAGGGTCGACTGCGGCCACGCATTCATGGGTTAGGTTAAATCTACTTGACTCGACAGAAATGACAAGACTCTATCTAACTGACCTACTAGACGGGAAAAGTATGGAAAGCATGCATAACGACTAAAACATGAACAATCATTCAAATTTAAAACTAAACAACAAAGAGCACCTGCGACTACAAGATCATGTTGGAAACAGTAATGAGATCATGTTGGAAACTGTAATGACCGCCCTTTTGGCATTGGACAGACAACGATAAAGTCGAACAAATAAGTTCTAATTCCTAATTTTGGGCGCCGGAATGGAAGAATTTATTTTCTTTTCGTAAACGCGTAGTATTGTTAATTCGCAAAAGAAGAAAAATCTAAAGTGATACTCGAGCAAACTAAAACAAATTCGCGGCCTTTTATTAACTCCTCCAATTGAAAATTACACACTCATACAAGAAAAAAAAATACTAAGAACTTAGTCCTTTCTAAAGGATTCTATTACATATACTTAAGCAATTGTGACTACAAAAGGAAGGTATACACATGGGAAAGACAAAGGGGGACTCTCTCTTCCTTCGAGCCAGGTCACGCACCACGCCGAGTCCGGAGCAACCTTTGGACCGAGAGATTTTAAACCACGAGATAGGCTATTCCCTCCAAAACCTACAATGTGAAAACCTGAGTTAACGCAAGACCAATAGGACAACTAGCCGACTAAGTTGAAAGGGAAAAAAACATGCTGCATAGAAAAAAAAAGATGGAAATGGACAGCGGGACCTTTTCAGAGAGAGTATGAGGGACTCACCAAATGGGGCAGGCGCAGTAGTGCAGCAACCTGCATCCCAGCCTACGCCCAGCCGCTACGGGCCAAAGAGGACCACACATCTGCAGCAATCAAGCTGCAGGGTTCAGTAACCGCTTTGCAGAGGGGCAATCACCTGCAGAAAATGTACCACAAGCGCAGTGATATGCAGCAAAATACAAAGGGACTGAGGTTGCGACAAGGCAACAAATGAGGTTGTAATTTAAATTAATGCACGAGTACATGCCTGCTTTGTTGCAGGAAAATCAGCCAACAAAGGGCAGCCTAAGGACCCCTTTTTCCGGCACTAAACAACAGCCCCGCAGCTTTCAGTTACACACCCATTATATATATAGGGATAACCTCTCAGCTTTATTCCTTCACCACCACATATCATTTTCAAGTTAAGTAAGAAAAGAGTGAGAGAGGGGCTGGAATTTGAGACAAGGATCAGAGCAAGTAAAGAGGTAATTCCCACCCTCTTCTTTTTCTAAACTCCAACATGAACCAAAGTAGCATATAGAGGCACCTTACACTAGGAATTCACAGCATGTAGATTTCGAGACAGTGGCGGATCCAGGACCCGAAAATGGCGGGGGCGGAACTTATATTTAAATATTAAATATTTAATTTAATATTATTTTTAATAATAAAATAAATAAATATTATATTAATATTTAAGTAGCACTAGCTTCATTAATAAAATATAAACATGCTTCAGCTTGCAAATATGTATTATTCATTTTAAAATAAAAAATATATAAATATAAACATGCTTTAGCTTGCAAATATGTATTATTCATTTTAAAATATAGAATTATTGTAAATATATGTACATTTTAAATCACTGTAAATATTATATACAAAAGTGATATAAGTAGAGCACTAAATATTTATATTTCAAAAATATTTAAAGTGATATAAGTATAACCATCACCAAGGACCAAATCAGTCCCAATATCCTAACAGGTCGATGGAGGACATGATGGGAGAATTGCTCGCTTCGCAGCAAAGTATCAAGGGTGAGTTGCAGTCCAATAATGAAGTAGTGCAGGGGATGCAGAATGCCAAGGAGCATAAGGCGAACATACACATGATGAATAGGCAATTGGCTCAGCTGGCGAGTTAAATGGGTGAAATGAGGGAAATTCAGGAAAACTCCCACTACAGTCCATGTTCCTGAAAAGGCGAACGTGAGCAAGGTCACATTGCGGTCCGGTACTGACTATGAGAGACCCCCAACTGAAGAAGTCCAACGGAGAGCCTAGTGGGACGAACATACTAAAGGTTGTCGTCTCGGAGGGAGAGCTCAACAGACCTCTACCTCAGATGCAGGATCCATTCTTTTTGGATAAAGAGGCGTACTTCCCAGGAGAGACCCTCCTAAGGAAACGGAACCCACGAAGGAGGCTCCAACCCAGAATGTACCCAAGGAAAACTCTGGGATGGCTGTTGAAGGACCGATTGAAGAGGCGAAAGGAAAAAAACCATTCCCTTACCGTTTCGTGACCAAGTGGAAGAAGGAAAACCCAGTGGATTATATGTCAATTTTTGGGAAGCTGGATGTCACTATACCGTTCCTCCAAGCCGTGAAGCTACCCCCGCTTGGAAAATTTATCAAAGAATTCATAGCCGGGAAAGCCCAGAAGGATGGAAAGATCGTGGTAGAAGGGATAGCGTCAGCAATTGTGCAGGAAAATCTACCGCCCAAGAGAGCTGACCCAGGTATGTTCACTTTGCCTATAACTATAGGAGACGTAAAAATCGAGCATGCAATGTGTGATCTGGGAGCTTCTATAAATGTTATGCCATTGTCAGTATATAATCGGCTAAAGGGAGTAACGTTATCGAGCACTAGGGTATTAATCCAACTGGCTGATAGGTCATGCAAAAATCCTGAGGGTGTGTTAGAAAATGTGTTGGTGAGAGTGCATGATTTTACTTATCCTGCTGACTTTTATGTGATCAAGATGAGTGAGTCTGAAGCTAGAGAGTCTAGTGGTATTTTGCTAGGGAGACCGTTTTTTAGAACAGCCAAGACAGTCGTGGACATGGCTGAAGGTACAATTTGCATCGATTTTCATGGAGAGAAATTCACATTTGATATCAATGAGGCCATGAAAAATCCTATCGATTCTGAAAATCTATGCTATGTTGATGTAATTGACCCCTTAGTCCAAGATTTTCTTGAGACCGAATTATTGCAGGAAAAGCTCCAAGCGTTGGATGTGTATGAGCAGGCCGATGTAGAAGCGGCTGCATGGTGCGATCTGATCAGTAGCCAAGGGTTAACTGATGAAGAGATAGAAGGAGCAATTAAAGATTTATGTCAGAAATCGGAATTTATTGGAGCCGCGAGGGCTCAGCTACCAGTCAGTACAGAGGAATTTTCAGATGAAAAATTAGAAAAAGAGGGGGATACTGCAAGAAGTATTCGGCCGGCTGACATACTTTCCCCACAAGTTGAATTGAAGAAGCTGCCGGCGAATCTGAAGTATGACTTCCTAGGGGAGGAAAACTCGTACCCAGTGATCATTAGCAGCAGCCTGACAAAAGAACAAGAAGCAAAACTACTGACCGTTCTAGGGAAGAACAAAAGAGCAATTGGATGGAGCCTTACAGATTTGGTGGGAATAAGCCCCGACGTCTGCAAGCATCATATCAGGCTAGAAGAGGGGGCGAAAGCACATCAAGACTCACAGAGGAAGGTAAACCCCAATATGCGGGAGGAAATATTGAAGGAAATCTTAAAGTTGCTGTCATTAGGGATTATCTACTCGGTACCCGATAGCGAGTGGGTCAGCCCTGTCCACATGGTTCCCAAGAAGTCCGGGATTCAAATAGTTCAAAATGAAAGGAATGAGCTGATACCAACAAGGCTAGTCACTGGCTGGCGAATGTGCATAGACTACCGCAAGTTGAACGCCGCAACCAGGAAAGACCACTTCCCCCTACCGTTCATCGATCAGATGTTGGAGCGACTGGCGGGGAAGAAGTACTTTTGTTTTTTGGATGGGTACAACGGGTATTTTCAAATCTACATGGACCCTGAAGACCAGGATAAGACCACCTTCACCTGCCCATTTGGAACCTACGCATACAGACGCATGTCGTTCGGTCTTTGCAACGCTCCGGGAACATTCCAACGATGCATGATGAGCATATTTTCCGATCTGATCGAGGAGTGCATAGAGATATTCATGGATGACTTTACAGTCTACGGAGATTCTTTCGACTCATGCCTTCATCATTTGGATGTAGTTTTGGGGAGGTGTCAAGTAAAGAGCCTAGTCTTGAATTTTGAGAAGTGTCATTTCATGGTCACAGAGGGCATCGTCCTAGGGCACGTGGTGTCAGAGAGAGGTATCCAGGTGGATCAAGCCAAAGTGGACGTCATTTCCAAACTACCTTTCCCTACTGACCAGAAGGAAATAAGGGGTTTTCTGGGGCATGCAGGATTTTATCGACGATTTATAAAAGACTTCGCCAAAATCGCCCAGCCCCTTACAAAACTTCTTCAAAACGAAGTGGAATTCAATTTTGATGAACAGTGCAAGACTGCTTTCAACCTCCTCAAAAAAAAGTTGGTATCTGCACCAATTATTCGGGCTCCTGACTGGGATCATCCGTTCGAAGTGATGTGTGATGCCAGCGATTACGCGGTGGGAGCTGTTCTGGGTCAGAAGATCGACGGGAAAAGGTATGTAATTTTCTATGCGTCTAAAACTTTGAATCAAGCTCAAAGGAATTATGATACCACTGAGAAGGAGATGTTGGCCGTGGTGTATTCATTCGAGAAGTTTCGGCAGTACTTGTTGGGATCCAAGGTCATCGTTTATACTAACCATGCAACCATTAAGTATCTAGTTACCAAGAAAGAATCCAAACCCCGCTTGATCCGATGGGTACTCCTGTTACAAGAGTTTGATTGGGAGGTAGAAGACAAGAAAGGGGTCGAAAACAAAGTTGCGGATCATTTGAGCAGGATAGTGCAAGATGAGGGCAGCGAGGAAGTGCGAGATCGATTCCCTGAGGAACACTTGTGTGAAGTGATTTTTGCCTCCAGAAAAATTGACTGGAAAGAAGTGATGAAGCTTACTGGCCAGGATGTGACAGAAAAAGGAAAAGAAAAAGTAGGGCATGAGCCATGGTATGCGGACCTAGCCAACTACTTAGTTTCAGGAGAGCTTCCAGAAGTGCCGAACGTCACCAAAGCTCAAAGAATGAAGATTAAAAGTGAAGCAAAATACTACCTTTGGGACGACCCATACCTTTGGAGGGTAGGAGCCGATCAAGTTATAAGAAGATGCGTTCCTGACTGGGAGCAGAGGGATGTGCTAATACATTGCCACTCCTTGGTATGTGGAGGACATTTCGGTCCCAAGAAGACGGCAAGAAAGATTCTGGACAGCGGTTTTTATTGGCCAACCCTCAACAGAGATGCCTATGAATTCTGTAGAAGTTGTGAGCGTTGTCAACTGACCGGTGGGATCTCTGCACGAGATGAAATGCCACATATACCAGTCATTGTTTGTGAGCTGTTCGACATATGGGGAATGGACTTCATGGGCCCTTTTCCCTCGTCTTATGGGAACTTGTATATCTTAGTCGCAGTTGACTACGTCTCCAAGTGGGTAGAAGCCAAGGCCACAAGTACGTGTGAGGCGAAGGAGGTAGCCAAGTTTCTCAAGAGTAACATTTTCAGTCGGTTCGGAGTATCAAGGGCCATCATATCCGATCAGGGAACCCATTTCTATAACCGCACTATCGAAGCCTTGATGAAGAAGTACGGTGTGCACCACAGGTTATCTAGCCCCTACCACCCGCAAGCAAACGGTCAAGCGGAGATCTCTAACCGAGAGATAAAGAAGATTCTGGAGAAAATGGTCAACCCTTCTAGGAAGGACTGGAGCATGAGGTTAGAGGATGCTCTATGGGCTTATCGGACAGCCTACAAAACTCCCATAGGAATGTCTCCATACAGAATCGTTTTCGGGAAGATGTGCCACTTACCAGTTGGGATTGAGCACCGAGCATACTGGGCAGTACAACAAGTAAATGTGGATGCTACAGCCTGTGAAGAGGAAAGGAAGCTACAGCTACAAGAGTTAGAAGAACTTAGATTGGAATCATTTTATTAAGCCATGTGGTATAAGGAGAGAACTAAATTATGGAACGACAGAAATCTAAGGACCAAAGACCTCTATGTTGGCCAGAAAGTACTACTCTTCCAGTCAAGACTGAAGCTAATGCCTGGGAAGCTCAAGTAAAAGTGGACAGGACCCTATATCATAACCGCACTCCGCTCTAATGGACCAGTGGAGATTTCAGGGAGTATTCCTAACTCTGAACCTTTTATCGTAAATGGACATAGGCTGAAAGTGTTTAGGGAGAATAGTGATGTGGGTGTAGTGGATGAGATCCCACTACAACCACATACTAAGGTTGCATACTGACCGGAAGGATAGGGATTTGGAATTCCACTGGGCTAGTCTCTTTTGAGCGAAGTTTGCACATACTGGCCAAGTAGAATTCCAAATTTCCTAAGGGAACTGTAAATATTGTAAATACGTGGTAGTTAATTAAATCTCTGCATGCAATTAAAATTAAAATCCAAAAAATATTTTTCGGTCCTTAAATTTAGTTTGGAGTACGTACTGACCACCAAAATGCAATTTTGGTGAAACTCTCAATTTTATTGAAGTGTCCTTTTTTACTTTGTTACTAATCTGGGAAAATATAGGGGGAAATCATTAAGAGACGAAATTTGAATTTGGGGGCTTGTTGCAGCTTTGCAGGCGGACAGCGACTGGGAAGGCGCGTGTGCAGAAAAAGATAGACGACGTCCAATCTGGAGGCAGAGCTCTCAACCGTCTCCCACATGAATCGACGCCAACCTGGAAACCGCTTATAGCCGGTTACAAACCCTCAACTACCCATTCAACTCTCATATCCAAACCGTCTCTCCCCTTTCATCTCACAAACCCTCACCTGCAATTCTCTCTTCCAAAAATTTCCGTCGTTATCCACAGAAACCAACACCCATATTACCACCAGAAATCGTCGATTTAAGCCATGGGAAAAAAGAAATGGGCAAAGAAACAAACCGGTGAGAAAGGGAATCTCCCTCGGCGACCACACCGCCAGAGCCCTCGGAACCCTCCCAAACTCCACAACAAAGCGACTCTCGATGGATATTGACCCCATCTCCGCCTACTACGATTCTGACCCAGAGGAAAGGGAAGCGAGAAGAAGAAAGGAGCAGAAGCGTCAAGAGAGAGGAGATGAACCAGAAAGAACGCCGGTAGCGGAGTCTACTCCTCAAGAAATGGCGAGGGAGGAGATAGATCTGAATGAAACCGCCAGGAAGCAAGGCCTCATAACTGATGAGGAGTTTGAAGACATTTTGAACGAGGTAACTAGGATGGAAGATGCTAGGATGGCTGAGGATCCAGACCTCGCATCAAGGGCAGTAAGAGAGGGTGGAGAAGCGAGTGCAAGGAATGACTCAGAGGACCAAGTCAACAAGCCAGTAGACGAGAAAGAAGGAGGGACATAGTCGATAACTCCCCAGCCAGATGCAGGGGAGAGTGATACGCATATTGATTAGGAGGAGACAGTAGCAAGAACAGAGGTACCAGAACCAGTGGCACCTCCAGTGATAAAACCGAAGGCCGTCAAGCGAAAGTTGGTGTTGAGGGACGATCCCAAGGCAGTACGACCAAAACCGAAGAGAGTATCGCAGAGATGCCTAGGAAAATGGGCATCCATCAAGACGAAGGCGAACACAGCAGTAGATCCAGTTGAGGTTTTAAGTGAAGAGGACAGGACTACTCCTACAAAACCTGGGGATGAGTCCTTACCGGCTACTAACCTGGAGGATGCCCAAAGGGAAGCTGAAGTGGTCTCACCGACGCCGAGTGACCAGGGAGATAAGACTGAACAGGTGGCTGAGGGTCTGGACCTCGCGTCTGAGTCAGTAGGTCACGTCGAGCAAAGAGACGATCGTATACATATCCGCGTAGAGACCCGCCCTACTGCCCAGGACCAGCCTTCAACACAAGCTGAGAAGAAACCGGAAGACAACCATGATAGTGATGAGGACAGGTACCAAGAAGAGAGGAAATGAAAGGGGAAAGCCCCTGTTACAAGGAAACCTAGCAGCAAGAAGCAACGCACAGTGAACATAGGCATCATCATCACAGACCCAGCTCAGAGAACCCCACCGCACCGTCAGGAGACAGACGACAGCCACTACGCTGCCAGTGAAGATTCGGACTCCGACAGTGATATCTCCCTGGAGGACGAGGAGTACAGAGAACAACAGCTTTCACTGAACCATCGGGAACTGGTACATCCCCCGGTGGAGAGATTGAAGTATAGAAGTTGGACAGTGGACCTCACTGATGAGCTGGTGGAGGAGATGAAGCTATTCAACTCCAAAAAGCTACAAGATGCTTTCGATAACAAGGATGACGGGAGCAAGCCAGTTAAGTGTGGAAAGGTACTTCATTTCCCTTCCCTCGATGAGTTGGATGCTCGTGAACCTTTTCTATCTTATGTGAGTGCGTTAGGATTTGATTGGTTATTGGAGAATGGGGATCCGAATATCCCTATCAGGCTAGCGAAGGAGTTTTTCACTACATTCAGATTTAGGGTCACCTCAGACTTGGATGAGGAGTCAATAAGCTTTAGGTTGTTTGGAGGTGAGATAAGCATGAGTTTGATTGAGTGGACAGTAAGATTGGGGATGTGTAGTCTGGAGGAGGCCATAGGGCCAGAGTAGAGAAGCAGGGAACGGGGAATTCCCCGCAGGCACGTTGATTTTGAGCCACAGGAGGCATGGGAAGAATTAACTCACCCGGCCGCTGGGCAGTTTTCATCCACTATCTCCCGCTCCATCCACCTCAACAACCTGATCTTACACCTGGTACAACTGTACTTGGATTTCAACTTGCTAGGACAGTCGAATTCAGACGTCCGAACATCGATGACAGAACTATACCTCCTTTGGTGCGCCAAGCATGGGAGGAAAATACATCTGGAATTCTGGACAGCTTACCAGTGCCATCTCATTGCCACCCATCCTGCGAGAAACCTCGCCCTCTGCCATATCTTGGGAGCATTTGTAAGAAACAACAGTATCATTTCGGAGGCTGAGGCTTATCCCCCCTAACCATGGTGGACCCTCATGGTCTGTTTGATACACCATTCTTTGTCCGAACGAATACTGTTTACATGAGGCAGGGAGTACCACGTTTCTACGCGATGGGGGAAGAAGCTATTCCGACTGGGAGAGTTGCAGCGAGCCAGAGAACACAAGCTTAAACACAGAGGCAGGAGAGATTGGAGAAAGCAGTGGAAGAGCTAGCGGAAGAAAATCAGCAAGCTAGGGTGATGTTGAATCGCCTGACAAGTGTAATGGAAGGAATTCTGAAGGAGTTAGCGGCAGGGAAGTTAGTACGAGGAGTTGGAATGAGTGGCCACGGGGGCCAGACTGATGAACCAAGAGTACCAGAGATAGAAGTAACCGAGACACAAGAAGAAGCAGCAGAATCCGAGGAAAGCGAATCCGAATCCGAGAGAGAGGAGTCAGAAGAACCACCTGCACCAGCCCCTGCCCCGCTGAGGAGCAGGAGAAACATGTGACCACCACCCCACCTGACCAGTTAGTTTTCTTTTTCTTTTCAGTTTTAGTTTTCGTATTTTATTTGTTTTTCTAGTGCTTTTAGGTAGTATAAACTGTGTAGTATGTGAGAAAACCCTATTCATAACACGTAGACTATTCAATAGTCCAAGTGTGAGAAGTACGGGGTTTACTACTTTAACGCATGTGTTTGTGTTTATGTTGTTTTCTTCTCGTGTGCATGTTAACTTACACTTAGCCTACTGTGTAGCCTAAGTGTGAGGAGTTTTTGTATATATGTGTTTATTTTTGTCGAGCTCTGTTTAGGTTTAAAACTCTCCCACTTAGCTTATTGCGTAGTCTAAGTGTGAGAAGTTTTTAGCATTAGCATGCGTTTTCTTGTTTGGTATGCCTGTGTGTCAGTCATACTAGCCATTACCTTTTCCACTTCACAGCCTTATCTGGGGGCAGACACTTGTGAAGTGGGAGGGGGGATGCAATGGCCAGTATGACATATGTATATATTGTGTTTAGTGTTTGTGTTAGTGTCTTTCTAGGTCTAGTTTTTAGGTCTGTTATACGTGTTGATTGGGCTTAAAACTCAACTGTCTTGAGCTGACGGTGAGGGGAATTGAAGGAGATAAGACATGCTGGAAAATGGAAACCACCCCCCTTAGTATTTCCTAATCAGTACAGATGATGCGAGTATGAGAGAAAAGCCCATCTTTAGAGCCAAACACAAAAGCCCTCTTTAAATGTGAGTTAAAAGCCTAAAGTGGAACCACTTTCCACCAATTCGGAAAAGAAAAGAGTGGCTACCACAAGATACCTAGGGTAAAGTGACCACGTGTAGCAAGACCTGAAGGCAGTAAGGAAACCCCCCCCTAAAAAAAACCACCACCTTTAGAACCTTTTTTTCTAGGCTTATCTACACCCATATATAACCCCCTAGCCACTGGGACTGTGTGTGTGTGAGGGATAAGGGAAATAGGCAACTGGCTAGAAGGACATACAAGAAGAAGACCAATTGGAGAAAAAAAAAGGAAGAGGCCAGGAGAAAAACGACCAGGGAGTCATTCCAGGTCAAAAAAGATACGAATGAATAAGGGTGACGAGCCACAGAAGAGAAGGAGAAAAATGTGAAGGACCACACAAAAAAGATAAGAAGGAATAAGGGTGGCGAAGCCACAAGGTGCTACTGACTAGTTGGAGACCAATATCAGAAAATGTCCAGCCAAGAGAAGTAACAGCCGAAGCCTCAAATGCACACAGTTCTCCCACATCAAAATAAGTAGTAGTTTTGAGCCTTAGAGCCTTAGGAACATCCACCCCAAACGCTACAAACCAATAGCCCCGTTACAAGCCTTAAAGACCGTCAGGAGCTGCACGTGAAATCCGAGTCCAAAGCATCCGTAGTTCAGCGCTATGAGAGAATATAGTTCTAACATCCCCGGTGAGGAATGAGTGACTGAGAGAATCTAGTGTTAGGCCGCGAGTTTGGGTGATCTTGACGAGCAGATGTACTGACTGGGAAGGAAAAGGGGGGTGGTGGAAGTTCAAGGCGGTCTAAGGCCGGATTGCACCTGATCCCAAGGGGAGGGATGGTTGAAAATATATCCCGATTAATGTGTTTAAGTGTTTCTTTTGTCTTTTATGTGTGTTTGTCTTTGTTTATGTGATTTTCTTTGCGTCATAGTTTAGGGTCTAGGTTAGAATAGAGTCGGTCAAGGGTGTATCCAGGATAGAATTCGACTTATTTCTTTTTGTTTGTTCTTCACGCTTGAGGACAAGCATGTGGTAAGTGTGATCAGTTTGATAAGTCGTATTCTAGGCCTTGGTTACTGGTCCGTATAACGTGCATAATTGGAATATATCTGCAAAACAATTGCTAAAGTGTGCAGGGAAAGTGTTCTAGTCAGTATGGAAAGGCTCGGACAATTCATGTTAAAAGGGCATCAGAATGTTGCTCTACTGACCAGTATGCATTCCAAAAAAGGCTCGAGATGGAGAAGAAGGATTGCTGGGAAGATCAGCCACAAGTAAGGGCAAAAGGGTCATTTCGCAAAGAGAGTCTACCCTAAAAATCAAGGGCAGGTCTCCCTATAAAAGGAAGCCACTTGGAGAGAGGAAAAAAAGGATCAACCCTTCACACTTAGTTAGAATTCTCTCTCGGTAGATCAGTTCCTACAGCCTCATCCTTCATATTCTCGTTCCTCGCCACAGCCATGGTCACCTGAGTTCCATCAGTCTGCCGGAGATCCACCGTCCTTCGTTCCAGCTAGTTTGTTGCGTAGTGATAGCAGTTCCATCGCCCGGGGTGGCAAAACAATCTTTATTTGCTTTCTTAGTTAATCGCACTTTGTTTTCTTACGTTGGATCGGTTACTTTGAAGTCTTAGTTGTGATCCAAACGTTTTTATGATATGAAGTCGTTTTTGTGCATCGGTTCCTGTTCGATTCTGTTTCTTTCTGCCTAGATAGCTTAGATCTAGTTGTTACGGTAATTTCCAAGTATTGTGAGCATGTTCTCATTTCCGAATTGATAGATCTGAGTTCATGAGTTTAGATAGCTGTTAGATTTTAGATCTGATATGGTTAAGTGTGAAAGCCTAGTTTACGTGATTTCTGCCACCTTGCATGTCAACCAGTAAGCGTAATTTCAGTTTCGTTAGTTTAATCTTTTGATTTGAAGTTTAGATTGTAGATCTGTTCTTGTGGAGTTTGTTAACCTGAAATTCTCGTTCATGGAATCTGAGTTGTTTGATTGGTGTTCATACTTGTTGGAGAAGACAATGTCCACATCCAAATTTGGGACCAATTTTACTTTTTAGTTACTTTTGATGTTGTCATTTACTTTTCTCTACTTTTTTCTGCTGGTACCCTACAGATCTGTCAGCCTAGTCACCTAACTACCACTTATTCTCTGATATGCCGTTTCACCTTTTATAGTAACCCCGTACCTCCCACATAATTTTTGAAACATAATGTTCCCTACTCTCACGTACACAGCTGCTTATCAATCATCTCTCCCACCTCCTAGTCAGTAGAGTACCACATTAATTTCCAGTCTAGTTAGAATCTCAACCCAAAGCGTGGTAGCTAACCAACCCTTACAGAATATCACCACAATTACCAAAACGCATCATCTCTGTGGGATTCGACCCTTACCTCCACTATACTAATCAATAGAAGTGTGTTGAGGATTTTCTTTGATAGCCAGGTTCAGGCTTAGCTGGGGTTTCCATCCTGATCAGTAGGATACATCCTTGCTTTAACGACACCTGCACAAACCTGCACCTATCAGTCGGTCAAGGACCCATGCATGTAACTTGCCCTTTTTATTTTTTTGTTCTTTCATACTTGAGGACAAGCATGGTTTAAGTGTGAGCAATTTGATAGGGCTCGTTCCAGGCATGGTGTTATAGGGATTTATTATACTAACCAGGTAGATAATGTGCGAAAAAGTGGTGAATTTAAGTATGCAGGGGCTGGAAAGTGGAGAAGAGGCAAATTGCATGGACGACTTGATAAACTTGGAAATAAAGCAAGAAATAACCAAGTCCGAGGGAAAGCTGGTCAGTTCCGAACAAGCAAGAGAACCTGCCCAACCAGCAAGTTGATCATGTAGAGTTCAACATGCGAGATGATGAATCATAAGAGAGAGAAGAGAAGAAGCCACCTCAAGGGCATTAATGTCAAGACAGGATGAGCTTAACCTAGTGATTTGAGCCAAAGCCATCCTATAAATAGTCGAGAGAAGGCATGTAGAAGAGAGTTCCTTCCCTTTTTGAAGAGTCCGGTATCATCTTAGTCACTACACAGTCCTTAGTTAAGCATAGAGCACGGGAGCTAGGAGTCATCGGAACCGGTTTCTACTTCAACATTTCTCTTATTCCTCATCAAGGAAGAAAAGACTCAGATCTGCTAAAGAAGTTTTCATAGTTTGTTTTTCTTTAAGCCCGAGGGGTCAAACAATTGTTATTCAGTTTTAGTTCTTTGATTTTCCGCAATTCTGTTGCTCTTCTATTTTCCTTTAGCTGCTACTCCAATACTTGTGTTGTTAATCGGTCGTTTGAATCTGAAGTTTTGGAATTCTGTTGTTTGGTTTACCGGAGACCCATTATGAAATGGAGTTTTTAGTGCAAGTTGTTTTGAATCAGCTATTTTCTATTCTCGTTATCGTTACTGGTCTAGTTCTGTTCTGATTTCAAAGTGAGTTCCGCGTGATTCATTGATTTAGGTCTAGATCTGATGTTTTGGATGGAGTATGCGATGCATGTTTGTCGGAATTTGGTGATTTCTGGGATAGATCTAGCTTAGATTGCTTTCTGTGTTCTGTTTTCGAATGATCGTAGTTAGATCTAAGTTTTTGCTCGTCAACTTGCATGAACATAGGATGGCCCTTTAGATTTGTTTTCTCTTCAGCTAAATCGCATGATTCGTGTTCTGATTTGTTTGTTTCTCGTTTTAATGTCACGTGCTCTGTTTTCCTCTGCCATGTATGTTTGATTTGTTGCTCAGCGAAGAAGAAGATCATAGTTCGATAGGATTGTAGTCGTTGTCACCTTTTCCTTTGCAGCTTTTGGTAGTGCGCAAATTTCTCTTTCAGTGGTTCCCGTTGTTTTGTGCTTACATGTGCTTCTGTCAGAGTTTATCAGTTTGGAGTTTATGTTGTTTTCATGTTGGTAGTCTAGTTGATCAAGTTAGTTCACGATTTGAGTAATCTTAGTTTTAGTTAACCCACCAGTAGTGAAGCGTGGCAGCAGCCAACCCCCACATGTCTCATACACAACTCAACCCGCCTCTGTCCCTGTGGGATTCGACCCTTACTTCCATTTACTAGTTAATAGTATTGTGGGTTAAGGTATTAAAGGCCCTTAGTTTCTAAGTTTGCACAACCAACGACCCGATTATTGCTGACTTGATTAGTTCAACACCTGGCCTGATCTGTTGTGATTGATCTTGCTTGCCTAATTCTGTTCCGCAAACTAGAGATCTAAAGAGTTAACTTTCAAAGAGCAAGATTAATTCTTCCGGGTTTTATCTAGTTTTTGTTAGATTGAACATGTCTTATTTTGCTTATATTTATTTATATTATTTGTCTATGGATAACTAAATTTATAGAATCCTAGGGGATGAAAGTAATTGACTCTATGTAGTTCTTTTTGTTTTGTTTAATGTTCAGAACTCATTTTACTTTAATTATTCCTTGGTTTATATTTAACTGCTCGTTTTACTTTATGACATGAGTAATGATACACGATAGGAATAGTTCCTAGTAGAGCTTGAGTCGGATGAACATAGAACTAAATAATTAGAATTACTAATGAGTTGATGAAATCACTACCCTAGGATTCCCTTGTCTTCGTCTGCTTTCTCAAACCAAGTTTACTGCAATTGTGTTTCATTACCTACTTTCTTTAAATTTTTCTATCTAGTTAATTACTCAACCCAAAAAATCATGTTTTTCCAAATAGTATTTGAGGCTTTGTATGTGGTAGACAATTTGTAAATTTATTCATCGTGTTCGCTATCCGGTACTAACCTTTAGCTATTCTAGATCTACCATGTTTACTTGCAGGTATTTTTAGTGCTAATAAAAAGTACATCACTTGATCAATCAATCAGAACTTCTTGATCAATTTGCAATTGAACCTTATTTGCCTTTATATGTACGTTAGATTGAGTTGCGACTTAGAAACGAGACCTTTCCGCCGGCTATGCGGTTTGAGGATTTTGGGAAAGGAATACTAAGGATAAGGGCACAGAATGCTATAGGTCGGATCGATTACATACCCAACGGCTGTTTACAGATTTTGGAGCCTCTGATTGTTCCCAACTCACCCATGACCGACCAGAGCCCAAACGATGCATATAAGAAGAAGCAGAGAAGGAGCCCGACTATCAGAGCTAGATGTAGAGACAAGATAAGACTGAGGAGGCTGCAGAAGGGCGAGGGTTGTGCCACCTCAGAGCATGGGAGCTTAGAGTTCGAGACTGATGATGCGGGGGAGAATAGAGTAGGCCGCGATCTCTCTCACCCACTTATAGAGGGAGACGGATAGCTGACTCGGCGGACTGGGCAGGCTTGGCAGTTCATAGTAACAGTTTGACATTTTGGAAGATGACCTCGATGAGGAAGGGTCGTCCTTGGCCATGGTTCTGCATAGGGGTGGTTCGGTACGATACACCGTACCATGAGTGTCATACAGTATACCGTACCGAAAGTTACGGTATGACAAAACACCATACCGATACCGTACTGAATTTTCTGGTATACCGAAGTTTGGTATACAGGAAATTCGGAAAGGTAGTTTTTGATACCGTTACCATACCGTGTTTTCGGTATTCCGTACCACATTCCGGTATACCATACTTTTGCGGTATACCGAACTGCGGTACGACATACCGTTATACCTGTTATACTAGAAAAAATCTAGTATACCCAAAATATTCAAAAAAACAAATATATTTTTTATTTTCGTATAGCAGAGAATTCTATTTTTAAATTTTAGTATAAATATAATATAATATATAGAATTTATATATATATAATAATAATTCGGTATACTAGTAGTATACCAAAATATGTCGAAGTGTAGGTATATATCGATGATTCGGTATGACGGTATATACCAGTATACCGAAAATTCGGTATACCATGGTATATGAAATCTAATACCGTTACCGTACCGAATCTTTCAGTACGGTTTCATACCGTACCAAAAAGTACGGTATACTGAAAAATTGGTATTTTCAGTATTTTTTGGTATGGTAAGTCTGGTATTTCGGTATAATTCCCCACCCCTAGTTCTGTATGAGGATGGATATACCTAGCAATGGGGACCACTAATTCTCGTACCATCCATGAGGCCAGGATAGAACATAGTACACAAAGAACAGTTGCCAGCAATGGGAATTCGAGGATGGAGATCGCTAGCAATGGGGATCGCCACCCTGCGATTGAAGCATTAGTGAAGAAGACGAGGGTTTCTACCTCGCGGACTGCCTGATCTGTTTTCCCATGTCGTGCCAGTTCCTAGTATGGAACGCTTAGGGTGTGGGGAACAACCGCACCAAGAGGCATCTAAAATATTTGATTGTGGAAAATAAGATCCTATTTGCCGCAGTGATTGAACCACAGAGGTTGGCGCTGGCGATATGAACGAATTTCCAGAGGCTTCGCTTCGTGGGAGCCAATTTGAGTGGACACATTTGGATATTAGCTCATGACAATTGGATAATGGAGGTGGTTGACGATTCGAGGTCACTGCCGCAGTCTCCCCATTCTCGATCTACATTTCTATAGTGTATGGAAGACATACGAGGCAAACGAGACATGCTCTGTGGGAGAAGCTAGGGGACATCTCCCTGGCTGTGGCGGGCAGAACGTGGCTAGTGGGAGGCGACTTCAACATCTTCCTGACCAATGTAGAGCGACATAGGAGTGACACGGATAGACGTAGAGATATGATGGAGTTTGTTGATGCCATTGCAGATTTCCAGTTGATAGATCCGGGCTTTGATGGGTCGATCTTTATCTGGCATAGGGCAGGACTTTAGGAGAGGCTGGATAGGATTTTGATTGGGGAACATTGGAAATCAGTGTTTGCGACAACCAGAGTGACACACTTGGTGAGATTTAGCTCTGATCACGCTCCTCTGCTCGTGTGATGTCAGTTTTCCATTCAGACTACCAGGCCGGCATTCAGATTTTAGAATATGTGGGTGAGGCATGAGACTTTCAAGAGTGATATTGCTAGAGTTTGGGAGCCAGAGACATGCTATAACGGTATGATGAACCTCCAGCTCAAGCTGATAAGGATTAAGAAATTCCTAAAGGTCTGGAATAGAGAGGTTTTTGGCAACATATTCCGTAGCTTGAAGAGTGCCGAAGCCGCAGTTCTGGAGGCCCTGTAGCACCCCGGAAAATTGTGACTTTTATTATTATTTTTTTTATATATTTGATGGCTTATTTTTTTTAATTTATGTGGATGGTGAATAAGAATTTCTTTTGTGGAAATTGAGTCTCTTTGTGTATGAGTTAATTATGTGAAATTAGGTGTTGTGGGTTATGTGAGTTAACGTGAAGCTTCCAATGTGTGAATTAAATTAAGTGGGATCATGCATAATCATTTTAGCCATTTTATTTGAAATTTTCGGTCATCCTATTTATTGGAAATAATATTTTCTTTCTTGGATTTAATTAATTGCTTTGGGATATTTATCCAAATTAAATCCTTCCATACCTTGCCAAATCTTTCCTTAGCCTATTTAAATTGGGATTTAAATTATTTCCTAGAGGAAATACTTATAATTTTTGCCCCCCCTCCATTCTTTCCTACTTGGAGATTCTTGAATTATTTTGTTCCTATTTTGTGGGATTCTTTCTCTCCAATAAAATTTGTTTTGAACCATATCTCTATTTAATTAGTCAAAACAAATCCCACAACCTCAATTTCCTTCAAAAGTACACGCCTATTCCCTATTCTTTTTCTTCCACCAATTTAATTTAAGTGGGGGAAGTAATTCTTGAATAAATAGAACAAAAAAAACCCTAACCCTATTTTCCTCATTCTCACGCCTCCCTCTTCTCTCCCATACGTTTTTCCCTCTCTTCCTCTCCTTCTCCACCAATCCTTCACCAATTCATTGTTCTTGCATCATTGTGGAGTTGAAAATTCAAGATTCATCGAAGAATCGCATCAATTATCATTCCTACCGATTGATTTTGAACAAGAAGGTATATTTGAATTCTCTTTCTCATCCTTTCCATTGAACCCATGTTTCTTGATTCCCTCATGCATATAGTGAGTGTAGAAATCATAGATCTAAAAATTAATCGGTTGGGATTGATGTTTTGCATGAGAAAGTATGTGGATATGCATTTATGTATGTGTATGTGTGAGGTTGTGGATGATTCGTTGGTGAATGATATGTGAATATATGAGAACTTGGTTGTGAGATCTTTTTGAAGCATGATTATGTGTTGGAAGCATGAATATATGTGTTTGGATGAATGATAGATAAACCCTAATTCGAATTTGTGAAGCATAAAAACTATGGTGTTCGGACAGTAGATTCCAACGTGTGTTTGACCAACCAAAAGATCATATTTTGGCACGAATTTTTAACTGAGTGACATTTGAGATGTCTTCGGTGTTTTGTATAAATTTCAGCCTCTTTTGACGAAATATGAATTTTATATGAATTTCTAAAGTTAACTGCGCAGTTCTGTCAGAATTTGTATTCTCGTCTAGTACGTTTCGTTTTTGAATTGACCGACCTAAAGATGTGATTTTGATGTGCAATTTTAACTGGATGATCTTTGATGTGTCTACTGTGTTGCGGTAAAATTTCATCCCCAACGGAGGTCGGATGGATTTTAATGAGTTTTACAAAACGACTGCGCAGTTCTGCCAGATTTCTGTCATGTTAAAATAATACTTGTTGTCAAGTTTGAATGAATTACATGAAGCATGTGTGATTAAGGAACGTATCCTATGATGTGATTATGTGTTGTACGTTGATGTATGCTTGAGTGTTCGTTTCGTTTATGATGGTGAACGTTTGGGGATGGGCAATCTAAGAAAACGATGAAAGGAACGATAGGGCATGGATGAGTAATATGTTGATAGAAAACTGATTGTGTTGTATTATGTGGTTATGATGTTGATAAGGGTTGTTGTGCGTATGTGGGTACGAAGAGCAAGGATTTCAATAAAGTTGTGAACCGTGGTAGTAAGCAATCGAGGTGGGCTTTCTTTACTAAACTCTTTGACGTTTCAAATGTATGATTGTGGAGCTATAAGGGTTGTTTAAAGTGTTATGTCATGCCGTGATTGTTTTGATGTTGAGATTGTTGCATGATGCCTAGTTCGCTTGAGCTTGCTCCGTTAGGTTATAGGGCTCTGTTGAGATTGTGCTTAATGCCTAGTTTGTGAGTTCGCTCCATTAGGCTATAGGGCTATGATAAACGAATTCGGGTCTGAGTAGGGCCGCGAACCCTATCAGGCTGTGTACACAGAGGGGATCGTGAGTCGTCCTTGCTAGTCGGCCGGTCTCGTGGGCGAATAGTGTGGCCATACTTTCGTCGCACTATGGTAAGAGGATGTGATTGATTGATTGATTGATGAGAAAGTGGGAGATTGTTTTGTCAGGTCAGACTATGAAAATGTTTTTGTGTTCTCGATGATATTTCTTAACTACATGTAAAACTCGAGTTCACTGGTATGGATGACATAACTGTTATAAAATATTTTCGGTATGAGCCCATTGAGTACAACAAGTACTCAGCCCTGCATATGTTTTCCCTGTGTGCAGGTTGAGCGGGATGTTGCGATGGATGTTGAGTGAGCTTTAGGAATTCCTGGATGCGTCGTGTCTTCATACATAGGTGTCATCCTATGACTTTCCTTTGATACTTGTTTTTCCGCTGCCTTGTTTCGAATCGTTCTTGATAAAGTCTTTCGTTTTTCCCCACACTACGTTATGACATTATTTACCTTGAGACATTAGTCTGTTGTTTAACTATTTGATAGACCAAAATATTTCTTTTTGAAGTTAATTGGGTTTTCATATTCAATGTCGTCCTTTATTGTTGTCTTTCATTGCGTCACCCTTTTCTTCCACGCTCCTTAGTCCCTCCCATCGTCACGTTTTCCCCGTCTTCACTATCCTTAGTAAGGGCGGTCGTGACAAAGTGGTATCAGAGCTTCGTTCTTTCGCTCGGGTCCGAGAGTCTTCTTTTACCTTAAGTCTAGATTAGTGAACTATAGACTAGAAGTGTCACGAAGTCTCAACATCCAAAGCATCACGCTCAACCAAAGAAAGTGAGGTATGTTTTAAGTTGTTGAAAGAATGTGAGATTGATGTATAAAATTGATGATGATATGATGAGGATGTTTTGGAAAATGTACGCATGTGAATAAACGTTATGTGTGAATACGATACCGTGATGATATGATTATGTGGAACATGAGCATGATGATCTAAAAAAGTGTTATATGTGTGAATATGATATTGTGATAGTGTGATTATGTGGAATATGAGCATGATTGGCAAGATGATCTAAGTACGTGTTGTATGTGCGAATATGATATTGTTATGGTATGATTATGTGGGACATGAGCATGATGATCTAAAAAAGTGTTATATGTGTGAATATGATATTGTGATAGTGTGATTATGTGGAATATGAGCATGATTGGCAAGATGATCTAAGTACGTGTTGTATGTGCGAATATGATATTGTTATGGTATGATTATGTGGGACATGAGCTAGATTGACATGATGTCCTAAGTATGTGTTATTTGTGAAAGTACTATGAAGTAAGCATGTGAACATAGGAAGCCTTAGGACGGCCTCAAATTTGGTGATGCGTGATGAACCTAGATCTATCACAAATAACGAGATAAAATATATGTTGGAAAACCTTCGTCTTTACGTAAATGGCACGGATAAAACAACCCGCACACACAAGGGCATTCAATATAGTGTCAGAGTGCGACGAATGCAAGGAAGTTATGATTTTGATAACAACGAATACTAACAACGATGCTAACATGTGTTTTGGATCATAATGCCACCGAGACGCAGACGTGGCCCACAAGTGGAGAACAATGTGGAGGAACAGTCCGAGGAAAGTGTCGGGAATCAACCCCCGCCTCCACCATCACCCCCACCTCAACCTCAAGAGAGAGAATACATCAAGGGCTTCCGAAAGGAAAACCCTCCAAAGTTTGACGGACTGTGAGAGCACCCGAAGGCAGAGGCTTGGATATGCGACCTCGAGCGTATATTCGACTTCATGGGATGCATCGATAGGGAACGTCTGGCTTGCGTGACTTATCAACTGACTGGGCCTGCTGATTTTTGGTGGGAAACTAAACGAAGAACTATGAACCCTGCTCGCCGTGAGGCGCTCACATGGGAAGAATCAAGGAAGAGGTGTACGACAAGTACATTCCCATGAGCTATAGACGGGCGAAGATAGTGGAGTTCCACACCCTGAAACAAGGAAACATGACGGTGACGGAGTACGACCGTGCTCTTTGTGAAATGACCCGATATGCGCCCGAGTTAGTGGACACCGATGAGAAGATGGCCGCAAAATTTCATTCTGGCCTTAGACACGAGATAAGGGTAGCCGTGGGCAGCCGCAGAGGAATCTCTTACTCTGAAATTTGAGTTGCGCTTTAGATGTGGAAGAAGCACTGCCTAAGGACGATATGGCAACGAATCCTACACCACCAACAGCTTAACCGAACTATCGAGACAAGAGGAAGTGGGAAGACAACCGAGCTCCTTATGACAACAAGCGATACCATTCTACTTCTCGTCAGACACAGGACTATGACCGACAAGCCATGCCACAGCCGAGAGGGAATCAATAGAAGGCACCCCACTGCAACCGGTGCTCCAAGTACCACTTTGGCGAGTGCAGAGCTGGAGGCATCCAATGCTTCACTTGTGGTGGAAATGGACACATGTCTCGAGAGTGCCCGAATAACAACAAATGAGGAATGTGGAATAGGCAGGGACATGGGGAACAACAGCAACAACCACAACCCATTCCACAGGTGGCCCCACAGCAAGCGAGGGCGTATGCGCTGAAAGGAAATGAAGGGCAGGAGCAGCAAACCGACAAGGACTGATGGGATGAAAGAAAAGTACCCCGAATTATTTATGGAAGACGACCAAATTTCGGGATGAAATTTCTGTTAAGAGGGAAAGGATGTAGCACCCCGGAAAATTGTGACTTTTTTTATTAATAATTTTTTTAATTTGATGACTTATTTTATTTTATTTATGTGGATGTTGAATAAGAATTTATTTTGTGAAAATTGAGTCTCTATGTGTTTGAGTTAATTATGTGAAATTAGTTGTTGTGGGTTATGTGAGTTAATGTGAAGCTTCCAATGTGTGAATTAAACTAAGTGGGATCATGCATAATCATTCTAGCCATTTTATTTGAAATTTTCGGCCATCCTATTTATTGGAAATAATATTTTCTTTCTTGGATTTAATTAATTGCTTTGGGATATTTATCCAAATTAAATCCTACCATACCTTGCCAAATCTTTCCTTAGCCTCTTTAAATTGGGATTTAAATTATTTCCTTGTGGAAATACTTATAATTTTTGCCCCCCTCCCTTCTTTCCTACTTGGAGATTCTTGAATTATTTTGTTCCTATTTTGTGGGATTCTTTCTCTCCAAAAAAATTTGATTTGAACCATATCTCTATTTAATTAGTCAAAAAAAAATCCCACAACCTCAATTTCCTTCAAAAGTACACGCCTATTCCCTATTCTTTTTCTTCCACCAATTTTATTTAAGTGGGGGGAGTAATTCTTGAATAAAAAGAACAAAAAAAAAACCCTAACCCTATTTTCCTCATTCTCACGCCTCCCTCCCTCTCTCCCTCTCCTCTCCCATACGTTTTTCCCTCTCTTCCTCTCCTTCTCCACCATTCCTTCACCAATTCCTTGTTCTTGCATCATTGTGGAGTTGGAAATTCAAGATTCATCGAAGAATCGCATCAATCATCATTCCTACCGATTGTTTTTTAACAAGAAGATATATTTGAATTCTCTTTCTCATCCTTTCCATTGAACCCATGTTTCTTGATTCCCTCATGCATATAGTGAGTGTAGAAATCATAGATCTAAAAATTAATCGGTTGGGATTGATGTTTTGCATGAGAAAGTATGTGGATATGCGTTTATGTATGTGTATGTGTGAGGTTGTGGATGATTCGTTGGTGAATGATATGTGAATATATGATAACTTGGTTGTGAGATCTTTTTGAAGCATGATTATGTGTTGGAAACATGAATATATGTGTTTGGATGAATGATAGATACACCCTAATTCGAATTTGTGAAGCATAAAAACTATGGTGTTCGGACAGTAGATTCCAATGTGTGTTTGACCGACCAAAAGATCATATTTTGGCACGAATTTTTAACTGAGTGACATTTGAGATGTCTTCGGTGTTTTGTATAAATTTCAGCCTCTTTTGACGAAATATAAATTTTAAATTAATTTCTAAAGTTAACTGCGCAGTTCTGTCAGAATTTGTATTCTCGTCCAGTACGTTTCGTTTTTTAATTGACCGACCTAAAGATGTGATTTTGATGTGAAATTTTAACTGGATGATCTTTGATGTGTCTACTGTGTTGTGGTAAAACTTCAGCCCCAACGGAGGACGGATGGAGTATTAATGATTTTTACAAAACGACTGCGCAGTTCTGCCAGATTTCTGTCATGTTAAAATAATACTTGTTGTCAAGTTTGAATAAATTACATGATGCATGTGGGATTAAGGAACGTATCCTATGATGTGATTATGTGTTACACGTTGATGTATGCTTGAGTGTTCGTTTCGTTTATGATGGTGAACGTTTGGGGATGGGCAATCTAAGAAAATGATGAAAGGAACGATAGGGCATGCATGAGTAATGTGTTGATAGAAAACTGATTGTGTTGTATTATGTGGTTATGATGTTGATAAGGGTTGTTGTGCGTACGTGGGTACGAAGAGCAAGGATTTCAATATAGTTGTGAACCGTGGTTGTAAGCAATCGAGGTGGGCTTTCTTTACTAAACTCTTTTACGTTTCAAAAGTATGATTGTGGAGCTATAAGGGTGGTTTAAAGTGTTATGTCATGCCGTGATTGTTTTGATATTGAGATCGTTTCCTGATGCCTAGTTCGTTTGAGCTTGCTCCGTTAGGCTATAGGGTTATGATGAGATTGCGCTTGATGCCTAGTTTGTGAGTTCGCTCCATTAGGCTATAGGGCTATGAGAAACGAATTCGGGTCTGAGTAGGGCCGCAAACCCTATCAGGCTGTGTACACAGAGGGGATCGTGAGCCATCCTTGCTAGTCGGCCGGTCTCGTGGGCGAATAGTGCGGCCACACTTTCATCGCACTATGGTAAGAGGATGTGATTGATTGATTGATTGATTGATGAGAAAGTGGGGAGATTATTTTGTCTGGTCAGACTATGAAAATGTTTTTGTGTTCTCGGTGATATTTCTTAACTACATGTAAAACTCGAGTTCACTGGTATGGATGACATAACTATTATAAAATATTTTCGGCATGAGCCCATTGAGTACAACAAGTACTCAGCCTTGCATATGTTTTCCCTATGTGCAGGTTGAGCGGGATGTTGCGATGGATGTTGAGTGAGGTTAAGGAATTCCCGGATGCGTCGTGTCTTCATACATGGGTGTCATCCTATGACTCTCATTTGATACTTGTTTTTCCGCTGCCTTGTTTCGAATCGTTCTTGATAAAGTCTTTCGTTTTTCCCCACACTACGATATGACATTATTTACCTTGAGACATTAATCCGTTGTTTAACTATTTGATAGACCAAAATATTTCTTTTTGAATTTAATTGAGTTTTCATATTCAATGTCGTCCTTTATTGTTGTCTTTCATTGCGTCCCCCTTTTCTTCCCCGCTCATTAGTCCCTCCCCTCATCACGTTTTCCCTGTCTTCACTATCCTTAGTAAGAGCGGTCGTGACAGGCCCAGACCTTATACGATAGTGCCCATACACCAGCGCATAGAGCCAGCCTGAACAGGGTCTCAGCGGAACTCATTATCCAGACCGAGATGGAGGAGGACTATTGGAAACAGAAGGCGACAGTCAGATGAGCAGCAGATGGCAGTGTTGTTAGGGTCGCGGGTCGCACCGGGGCGATTGAGTTAAATTTTAGGATGCGGGTCGATGGGTCGACGGGTCGAGCGCCCCACGAATAGGACGCTCTAATAGTGCAAAATTTGCATTACACGCAAAAATTTTATTTTAATTGACCCACAGTTCAATTTTTTTTTAATATAACTAAGTTATAGATGGGTTGTGCTCTTATTATAATATGGTCATGTTTGGTTGTTAGGATTCTGTCTAGGAAAGTAATCTGATTCCTTAAATTTTAAATTCCTGTGTTTGTTTCTGTTTTTAATCAAACTGGGAAAGTAATCAAAATCCTGAAACAAGGAAAATTAGTACAACTTTCCAGAATTCTGAATCCTAACTTTTCTTAGGTATTCTTTTTCCCAGTTTTAGGATTCTTACATATTTAATGCAATATAGTACAGTTTATTATTATTATTATTATTATTATTATTATTATTATTATTATTATTATTATTATCATCATCATCATCATCATCATCATTATTATTATTATTTATTACAGTGTTTTAAAAATAATTTAAAAGTATAAACCATACTTAATTTCAGGATAATAAATAACTATAATTCAAATTATCATAATTATAACTATATTATTAATATTTATTTTTATTATTATTATCATAATAATAATTTATTAAATAATTAAATATAATTATAATAATATAATAATTATTAATTTATAAAGTAGTAATTAACAATAAAATTGTAGTGAAATTTTAAATTATAAAATTTATTCAATTAAAAATTAAGTAAATAATAATAATAATAATAATAATAATCTTATTTATTATTATATTATTATATATTATGATGTATAATCCATATTTAAACTATCCATCGTAATAATAAATAAAATAATATAATTATTATCATTTGTAATTAATAATTTATTAAATAATATGTATTATTATTTTTTATAAATAAAAAATGATAAGTATATTTTTATTTTAGTGTTTAAATCAAATATATACTTTCAAATCTTGATATTTTCCAAACACTGGAAAGTAAAGTTATTAGAAATCATATTCCCGGGATTCATTTTCCCAGGAATCATTTTCCTTGCCAACTTTACTTTCCCGCCAACCAAACATGGCCTATAGGTAATGTATTTATATAAAAACTTATAAAGAAAGAGAGATGCATATTAGTATTACTTAGATATTTGATAGAAATGGACATGCGATTAAAATAAAGAGAGAGATGGAGATGAGATTAAAATAAAGACAGAGATGGAGATGAGATTAAAATAAAGAGAGAGATGGAGATGAGATTAAAATAAAGAGAGAGATGGAGAATGAGTAATATATTAGTGTCTATGAGTAATGGGAGAGAAAGTGAGACTGCCAATTAATTATAGGAGAACGTGCACCAGCAGACCATGCACTACTAAATCATTTATATAATCTAGAAGAGTAAAAGTTGTATTCCATTTACTATGGTATTCAATTTAAATATTATAGGACTGTTCATCTTCTTCTATTTTCTTCTCCGTTTGACTGCAACACACAGAGCCACCCATAGTATCGACTCCGACTCGACCCAATCGCCCCCGCCGCCCCAGCCGCGACCCCGTATCTTGATCAACCCACCCAAGTTGGGGCAGTGCTGGCTGCGACCCCGGCGACCCGAGGGACCCAAACGACATTTTGACAACACCCGCAGATGGAGAGATAAATTCTAAGTTCTTTCATGGATAGGTCAGACAGAAGAGAGTGAAATCGAGGGCACACATGATTGAGATAAGGGGACAAGTTCTGACTGAGGAGACCAAGATCAGGAACTCGGCGGACGTCTTCTTCCAGCAGCTCCTGACGGCTGATGTTAGAGAACTAGTTCAGCCAGATCACACTCTTATTCATAGCCTTCCAAGACTCAGTGGACCAGGGTTCTCTGTGCTCGGTGCCGCAGGAGAAGGAGGTCCGGGATGCATGGTCGTTCGCATTTGATTTTTGTTTGATTGCTTAGATCTAGGTTTCTATAGTTTGATTTACGTAGATATAAATGTTTAGCTCTGAGTTATGCATGAAATAGGTCAAGTTTCTATTCCATCTGAAGCGTACGTGGTTGAATTGCATGGATCTAGTTTGAATTCAGTAAACTGTTCTTTTTGGGTACATGTTTGATAAGTCTCGTTTTGAGCCTTGGTTACTGGTCAGTATAACGTGCTTAATTAGAAATATCTGCAAAAATAGTTGCTAAAGTGTGCAGGATAAGGTACAAGTCAGGAGGAAAGGGGTCAGAAGGAATTCGAGTAAAAAAACATAGAATTGTGCAAACTGGCCAGTATGAGCAGAAAGAGTGCAAACTGGCAAGTATGGGCAGAAAAAGGTGCAAACTGGCAAGTATGGGCAGAAAAAGGTGCAAACTGGCCAGGATGGTGCCATGGAGCTGGACACGAGAAGGAAGGACTTGCTTGCAACAATCACTATCTAAAGAGGGGCAAAATTATCATTTTGCATGAAGAGGCTGCCCTAGAAATTAGCACAAGCCACCCTATAAATAGGAGTTGAACATAAAGAAAAAGGGGATCACTTTTGAGGAGAATAGCTCCATTAGCTGTTAGTTCCACTCTCTAAATCCAGCAGCCTAACTTGAAGCTTCCGGCCACCTGCCGGCAAGGAGCATCATGCCTGATTCATTCCAGCCGCTGTAGTTCCAGAAGTTATTCCAGTTTCAGTTTCCGAGGAGCCAAACAATCTTTTACTTGCTTTGTTATATGCTTTCTTAGTTTAAGTACTTGTTTTTGCTTACGTTTGACTTGGATTCCAGTAGCTACTTAGTTGAAAAATCTTTTGGGTGATAATCTTGAATGCAATGAAGGTTATTGTGGTTTTATTTTGTGTTTCAGCTTGCTTATAATTTCTTTCTGCCTAGTCAATTAGATCTGATAGTTTTACGTAGATTTATGTTGTTTAAGTGATTGAATCTGCCTTGCTTTGTTAGATCTAGTTTTTCCTCGAGTGTTTATAAGTTTTAATCGGGTTAAGTTTCTCAAAATGCATGAAAATCATTTCTGCTTGTTTCTGTCACCCTGTATCGCTGACCAGTTTGCGTGGATCTCAATTTTTCTTTGTTTTCATTTTCGATTTCAAGTTAAATATTGCATTTACGATTTTTTAAGCTTGCGCATTCATTAATGGAGTTTGTTAGATCCGGTTAGTTTAGCTTGGTGAAGAAGAAAATGTTACAATAAAAGAATGGGACCACTTATGTTGCTTTTGTTGCTTTTTGCTTTTGTATTTACACATTTTCAGCTTTTCAGCACACTGACAGACAGTCTGCCAGCATGTCCTTTGATTCTCTTTACCTTTTGTCTAGCCATTTTTAGTAAGTTTCGTCTAGTAGCTTCTAACATGCACACTCGCCCTTAGTTTACACACACAATTTAATTTCTTTTAGCATGAAGCATTTAGAGCCCACCCTGGTCTACTAGTCAGGAGGGGTATAGGTCTCATTTTCACCTACCGGTCAGTTTAGGTAAAGGTTCCATTTCATTTAACGCCTTAGTTTAATCTCAACCCCATAAAGCGTGGTAGGAAACCAACCCTTCCAAGATGTCTTCACGATTGCACACGTCCTTTCCATCTCTGTGGGATCGACCCTTACTCCACTATACTAGCCAGTAGAAGTGGGTTGAGGTTTTTTCTATTGACGAGATGTTTTAGGCACAGACCCAACGACACGACTAGGTCTAGGTACCCTCCTGGCCAGTTGACACACGCAAGAGTCGCCGCACTAAAACAACTTCTACTCTGTCAATGTTCTGTTTCGATCTGAAATGACGTTCAAGGCCATGTTTAATTGGGTGTTTTTAGGGAAGAAGACGAGTAGAGTTAGTTACGAAGCAGTCTGCATAACCTTTTTATTTTTTTAGTTTTTCTTGCTTGTACGCGGTGGTCCCGCGAATTTTCTATTTAACATCCGTTTAGTTGATCAGTTCAGCATTGTTGGGACATGATAGGAAGTGATGTGGTTGCAGCTGTAGGAGTTTCCCGACGACCGTGATCATTCTTATACCGAAGAAAATGAATCCATTCATGTGGGGAGACAACACGGTGATAAGCCTCTGCAATGTCACGAACAACATCATCACAAAGATCTTAGCGTCTAGGCTATCCCCTCTCCTCCCTCTTGTCATCGCACCAAATCAGAGTGGATTCACTGAGGGTCATCTCCTTAGTGATAACGTGTTGCTTGTCCAGGAGCTGATTCACGATCTGGGGAAGGAGCTGTAGAGCAGAGGAAGGTCGCCCAACCTGGCTCTCAAGCTGGACATGACAAAGGCGTATGATAGGGTGTATTGGTCGTTACAGTTGAGGCTCCTCGAGAAGATTGGATTCTCACCTGCATGGGTAGGAATGATTAGTAGATGTATCTCGTCCTGCTGGTTCTCTGTCTTGGTGAACGATAGCCCGACAGTCTTCTTCCAGTCATCCAAATGGTTGAGATAGGGGGACCCACTATCGCCCTATCTCTTTGTGTTGGCAGAAGATTACCTTTCAAGATGTCTGGATAGATTGATTAAGGGAGATAGTGAGATGGTCTACAGATGTCGCAAGAAAGCACCGATTATTACTCACATTTCCTATGCAGATGACATCATCATACAGAGGCGGTGGAGAAGCTGGTGGGATGTTTGAACCATTATATTGTTGTGTCTGGCCATACGGTGAACAATGGGATGACTCAGTTCTACTTGGTAGATGAGCACATGGAGTTTGCTGAGACAGTGGAGGAGGTTGGAGGATTTCAGAGAAGAGTATTGATCTTCACATACCTAGGAGTGTCGATCTTCCGAGGGGCGAGAAGAGCGAACCACCTTTTACCACTCAGGTAGAGGATGCTGGATAAGATACATACCTGGTCCCACCGCCACCTTGCTTTTGGGGGACATCTTGCTCTAATTAAGAGCACACTAGCAGTCATCCACTTGCACATACTACAGGTTATGAGCCTGCTGATTGGCTTTCTTGATGAACTGCAGCGGATTTTAGTTAGATTTTTCTGGGGCACTTTGGGTGAGAAGAGGAAGTTGCACCGGATCTCATGGAGACAGATTTGTCTCACCTGCATGGGTGGGAATGATTAGTAGATGTATCTCGTTCTGCTGGTTCTCTGTCTTGGTGAACGATAGCCCGACAGTCTTCTTCCAGTCATCCAGATGGTTGAGACAGGGGGACCCATTATCGCCCTATCTCTTTGTGTTGGCAGAAGATTACCTCTCGAGATGTCTGGATAGATTGATTAAGGGGGATAGTGAGATGGTCTACAGATGTCGCAAGAAAGCACCGGGCGGTGGAGAAGCTGGTGGGATGTTTGAACCATTATATTGTTGTGTCTGGCCATACGGTGAACAATGGGATGACTCAGTTCTACTTGGTAGATGAGCACATGGAGTTTACTAGAAATCATCTTTCAAGTGATTGAATACTGTAAAAGTATATATGTTATTTTCCAAAGGAAGGAAACAGATTATTTTTGTCATAATGTTGTTATGTTTTACATTTAATGGATGTTTATTGCACATTTAAATGTATAAGCAACGTAACAAAGTCTAAGTCTTTGTTTTAGTAGACCGGTTGTGGGCGTCGTCCACTTTAAGGTAACACGGTCAGTTTTGAACAAAGAAAAATAAGAATTTCACAACCTAGATAGGCCTAGACTACCTATCGTGAAATGTTGCAATGTCAGTCCGCATATATCTAAGCCTTACTAAAATAAGATGACATTGGTGTGGTATAGCACTGAATTGGATCTAACTGCAAGACGAGTCTTTATGCTATCTACTAAGAGACGAGGTCTTGATAATTAATTTCTTAATCAATGTACGTTAGCATTGAGCATACGGTATTCATTATGCACTACTTTGACTTACCAAAAGGTGTGGGTTTTTCGCAACCCAAGAATCCTGGTATATTGGGTAGTGGTGATTAATATCTAGCGGTGCTAGGATTGCTATTATATTGAATCGTGCGCGAGGTGAGTCTCGTTTGATAACGTCAACAAGAGGAGTTTGAAACAAGGTTTTATTATTCGGAACCTAGCTAGTTGAAGTTTGATCACTCTATGAATAATAAATAAGTGTTTCTTGCTAAGTCCACTCTTGGGGATAATAATATGTTAATTAATTAAGTCCATAGCAGACATTGATTAATTAATGGATGTTTCTATCTTAAGCGCGGGAAATTGATGACAAACAAATGGAAACCCGGAATACTTGTTATTTCGGAATTGGATGGGTAGTGCAATATTAATTCTGTAGTGGTTGCTCGTAATATTCTAATATAAGCTTATATTAAATTGTGGGTTCAATTTAATTAGTAAAAAGCTAATTAGGGGATGCCATATCCAAATTCTTCCATAGATCCCTGACTGGGCTCAATATGTGACAAAATATAAATACGAGAATAAAGGAGACAGAAAATACACTTGTATTTTCTTCTAAAATTTTCGTCCCCCTCCCTATTCACACAGGGGACGATTTCCCTCTCCTCCGGGAGATAGGATTTATGTCTTCTTTATTTAAGTCCTAGTTCTCTGGTGAGATCAACCCACACTGATCAGATTACAGTCCGAGAACCAGTCAGAAGATCCGTGGTTTAGTACTCAAGATCTTTACGTGGAGAAGACGCGAGCCATCTTCGATTCTTCAGTGAATCAACGAGGTAAATTGGCTAACTCCGTAGCAAGCATGTTTTAGGGATTATTTGTGCTAAACCATGTTTAAATTCAAGTTATGAGCATGATACATGCGAAAATTATGTGAATAAAATTTGTCTAAATAATCTGCTAAAAAGATCAGAATTTTATGTGATCCGTTAGAACGCACGCTTCCGCTGCCAACCCCTTCAAGTACTAAAAATTAGTAAAGGGAAGTAACGGTCGAATCCCATAGAGACGATGTGTTCTACATTTGTTGAGGACAAGTTGGGGATGGCTGCTGCCACGCATTCAAGTGGGTTAAGTTATAACTAATTGATTGGATAAAACTAAGGGACTAATGTCACGACCGCCCATACTAGGGGTACTACAAACGCGGCGATCGTGACCAAGGGACGACAAAAATGACAACTTACAAGGATAACAGTTTACGAAAACTCAATTAGCTCAAAGGAAGAAAAATATTTTAGTTTAAAGAAGTTTAAGGTTATAATTTTACTATTAATTAGAAATGACTTATGATAAATACTTTTAAAAGAAGTAGCGGAGAAAATAAACTTAAAAAAAAAAAAGAAAACCCAATTAACTTCTAAAGAAGAAAACATTTAGTTTAATTTACGGAAACACCATTTTCAGATAACAAAAGTAAATACTCGGTTAAAACCTATCACAACCAAACCTGCTCAAACACAGTACGAAACAGAATAAAGTCTTGAGGCATAGTTCAAAAATATAGCAGCGGAAATAAGGTTTAAAGAGAGTCAAGGATGACGCCTATGTATGAAGACACAACGCATCCAAAATTCCTAGGCCAACTCAACATCCACCGGAACATCCCGCTCAACCTGCACATAGGGAAAAACATATGCAGGGCTGAGTACTTGTTGTACTCAATGGGCTCATGCCGAAAACATTTATACAGTTATGGCATCCATACCAGTGATCTCGAGTTTTATACGTAGTAAAGAAATATCATCGAGAACACAAAAACGTTTCATAGACTGGCCAGTCATATAATCTCCCCATTTTCTCAACAATCCATCAATCACAATCATCAATCCACAGTGCGACGAAAGTGTGGCCACACTATTCGCCCACGAGACCGGCCGACTAGCAAGGACAGCTCCCGATCTCACTAGTGTACACAGCCTGATAGGGTTTGCGGCCCTACTCAGACCCGAATTCATTTCACAACACAGCCATATAGCCTAACGGAGTGAACTCAGACGAACTAGGCATCAGGCACACAATCTCAATCAAAACAATCCATGGCATGACATAACAAGTTAAACCACCCTTATAACACCACATCATATTTTCGGAAAATAAAAAGATTTGTAAAGAAAGCCCACCTCGTTGGCTTAATCAATTCAATATCCACTTAAGGCAACCCTCGTTCCTTGTGCTCACGTACACACAATAACCCTTGCCAATCATCACAACACAAATCAACCTTCATAAATTTACATTACCGTGCATGTCCTATCGTTCCTTTCATCGTTCTCTCAATTTACCCATCCCAACATTCATCAACATAAGGAAAACATGCCATAATATTTCTCAACGTAACACACATAATCACGTCATAGGATACATTCCTTAATCATACGTGCATCATAGAATTCACCCAACTTGGCAACACATGATATTTTAACATAGCAACAAATCTGGCAGAACAGTGCAGTTGGTTTGTAAAAATCACCAAAATTCCATCCGACCTCATATGAAGCTAAACTTTGGTCACAACACAGTAGACACATTCAAGTTCATCCATGTAAAATTTTACAGCAAAATCATGTCATTTGGTCAGTCAAAACAACAATGAAACTCTTTGGTCGGAACACAAAAATTCTGGCAGCACTGCGCAGTTCAATTGAAAAATTTACCAAAACTTCATCCGATGTCCAATGAGGCTGAAATTTTCTCAAAACACAGAAGACACTTCAAATTTCATCCAGTTTAAAATTCACATCAAAATGATGCCATTTGGTCGGTCAAATAGAAAACAAAACTTTCTAGGCGAGAATACAAGTTTCTGGCAGAATTGCGCAGTCGACTTCAAAAATTTATTAAAATTTCATCTTTCCGGAAAAGGGGCTGAAATTTACACACCACACAGAAAACACCTTGAAGTTTACTCAGTTAAACATTCGAACCAAAATAAGATCCTTTGGTCTGTCAAACACACGTCGGAATCCACTGTCCGAACACCACAGTTTTCAGGTCTCAAAATTTCGAAATTAGGGTTTCTTCCTCATTCAACCAAACACAATTTTTCATGCTTCCCACACACAAACATGCTTCAAAAGGTTCTCACAATCATGTTCTCATATAACCATACATCATTCATCAATGAATCATTCAAACTTTACACATATTCATTCACAATCGCATATTCACAGTTTTTCTCATACAAACACAAATTCCCACCGATTAATTTTGCGATCTATGATTCCTACACTCACTATATGCATGAATGAATCAAGAACAAGGTTTCAATGGAGAAGATGAGGAAAATATTTAGTTATACCTTCTTGAATCGAAAACCAAACGATAGAAGCAAAGATTGATGCGATTCGTCGGGAACTCTTGAAAATAAAACTTCAATGGATGCAAGAACAAGGATGGAAGAAATTTTGGAGAGGTTGAAGAGAGGGAGGAGAGGTGAGGCATGAAAATTATGAGGGAGAATGGGGGCTAGGGTTTAGTTTAGGTGATTATATAGTCCTAGGTTTAATCCCATAAATTAATTAATTAATTAATTGTGAAGGAATAAAATAGAGGCCAATAAATATAATCCCACAATTAAAAAGAAGGCAAAATTTCGAAAATTAGGTTAATAATTTCAATAAGGAATTTATTTGGTATTTACTTGGAGAGAAATAGATTCACAATTTAGGAAATAAGTCAATGAATATTCCATAAACAAGGGAGCAAAATAAATTAAATCTCCAAGTAGGAAATAATGAGGGTAGGGGCGAAAATCTTGATGGTGTGCACAAGGAAATTATTTAAATCCTCAATTAAATAGAATAGGATTTAAATTTGGTAATTTCTTTATAGGAAAAGACTCCCATAAAATAGGCAGCAATAAAATAGATTTCCCCCAAGGAAATTAAGCTAAAAAAAGTGTGGGATGGAGACACAATAGAAGGAAAATATTCACATCCCCAATTAATTTGGCTTAGGTATTAATTTGGTATTGAATAAAGGGAATTCCACAAAATAGGAAACAAATATATTCTCCTCTACAAATAGGGGGGCCGAAAATTGGCTTAATTAGCCACAAGGAAATAATGCAACTCTTAATTTAATTGGGGTGAGAGAATAAAATGTGGCAAGATTTAATTGGATTTAAAATAAATGAAGGAATCAACAAGGTACAAAGTTTATCAAAGAAACTAATTCATCCTCTTAATTAAAGTAGAGGATATCCGAAACTCACAAAAATAATAGGTTAGAGTTCGAGTTTCATGTATCATAATTTAGGGATAATTTGATTTGGATTTAATTTGGATGAATATCCCAAAACAATTAATTAAATCCAAGAAAGAATAAAATTTTCAATAATTGGAGAGGCCGACAATAGCCACTTTATTTGGCTAGAACAAGATGCGTGATCTTTATTTAAATTGATTCCCCACATTAAATATAACTAGCACTTCGTTCCAATTTCCCCATGACGATTTATTCCACATAATCAAACTCAATCACGTAGCAGCAATTTAAATTTCATAAATGAAATTTCCAATCGACATATATTAAATAAATGTCACAAAATTTGGGATGTTACAACTAACTAACTAAACTGATCTACTCGTTAAACTTGACTGAATTCGTAAAATCGAACTGATCAATTCACCCGAACTAGGAAACCTGTACGGTAATTTCATGAAATGTAAAAGTCAGCCGATGTCAGAGCCCTGGAAAATGTATGATAAAGCAAAACTTTACTAACAACCTCATCTTCCTCATACAATCAACACAAAACCGAGCATACCAGATCTTTAAAAATTAACATACTAACGAACTACTTGTAACACATCAAACTTATCATAATGAACTTGTAACTTTAGATCTATGCTAAAAGGTCAATTACGATCACGTAGACAAACTAACTAAGCCATAGTCATGCAGGAATACGGAATCAACTACCAGATCTACAACTCAGAATCTTAATCGAACATGAACATACTATCACTTAACACAAACATACTCAGATCTGCTTCACCAGATTCCACTCGATTAGATCTAAACATCATAACGCCTTCCATCCAGAATTTCCCCACAATTAAACAGAAATCGTAAATCAGTAACTCAGATCCAACAGATTATGCCAAGCAAAATTACTTAGCCAAAACATGCTCACAAGTCAGAAACACAAGTAAACTAGGGGGATCATGCATGGGAAACAGAACATTTCAAGAAAAGATGAAATCATAATGCCAAGTTTACTTCGCAGAAACATCCAGATCGATGAACACAAAGAAAACATAAAGAAAAATGTAGCAACAAAGAAAACGAGAGATTGCATCTTCGCCCCTTCTCGGGACGGTGTTACAGAAACTGAAATTGTGAAGTAGACCAACACCCAACCACCACTAAAACTAAAAACTAAGAACCAAGTGTGTTGACAGAAGATCAGGAATGTAGAGTGCTGTTAGCTCCCATTTCAACCCTAGGAGATAGCTGAATATCTGATGAGTGTTGTCTTCTTCCTCCTTCCCATTTCCATTTATAGGAAGACGTGAGGCCTTGATCCCTAAGGAAACTTTCTCTTTAGCATTTGGGGATCCTTTTAAGTTGCGCTTAGTCTCCTATACAGGTGCTCCTGCTGCCTTTATTTGTTCTGACTTGATCCGTTTGTGCAGCGAGTTGACCCCATTATCCTCGATCCATCTATCTGCCCAATTGATCAATACAGAGTCTGATAATGGCGGACTTTACACACACCTAGCTCACAATTGTACGTTAGATTACAGAAATGGGTGTAGTTTTATCACATAACACATGCATGAAACGAGCCTTATCAGCCATCCGACGGTTCCGGGAGGTAGCAGTGGCTTTTGGGTTCAAGCTGTGATGGAGACTACTTGCTCAAGACTCTCTCTGGGCTCAGTTCATGACCAAGTACTACAATATTCTTCCTTATCATTTGCATACATTTGCATACAACTGCATATTGGTCGCATGTTGTGTCGTTTTCGTCGTATCTGGTCATTCATGCATGATTATATTCGTTGGTCCTTAGGTGAGAGGAAGATCAGCTTTAGGGATGACATCTGGCTAGGGGCTAGCCCCATCCGGAGTCTGTGCAGCTAGGGGCCATTGCATCATATTGGCATGAGCATGCATGGGATGAGGATATGCAGCATAGTTTGTTTTTAAGGTTTGGCGTACCTCTCGACACGATCGATCAGATCAGAGCCACGCCGATCGAGTTGGGGGTGAAGGATATGAGGCACTTGAGTCTGACTAGCCATGGTGAGTTCTCTGTGACCTCAGCTTAGGAGAGCATCTGGATGAGACTGTCGAAGCACCAGATTTTTGGGATGATTTGGAATCAGGGAGTGACCCCACTGTCTCTTTTTTTCTTTGGAGGTTGTTGTTTAGTAGGTTGCTGGTGGATGAGAAGTTGCAGAGGCGTGGTATTTTCTTAGCATCTAGGTCTCAGTATTTCGAGTCCTTCAGTCATGTTTTTCTTTTGAGTCTGTCGGATATTTCTTTGTGGGAGCATTTCGATACCTGGTTCCCATCCTTGCACACACCAATTCACACTAGCATTGATATTGCATTTAGACTAGGGCTCATGTGATAGGGCTCGTTTCAAGCATAGTTTTTTGGTAGTTATTACACTAATCAGGGTACTAAGGTTGGAAAAAAAGTGGTCATTTAAGTGTGCAGGAACTAAAAAAGTGCTGAAGCGGCAGAGTGCATAAACAACTTGATCAACTCGGAAAAGAAGTGAGAAATGGCCAGAACCGAAGACAAGTTGATCAATTGCGGAGAAGCAATGGAGCCTACCCAACCAGCAAGTTGATCAAGTGGAGTTCGCCACATGAGATGACTGAGTTGATCAAGAGGATCTCTCCACCTGAAGACATGAGATGACTGAGTTGATCAAGAGGAGCTCACATATGAAGACATGAGATGGACAAGTTGATTTAGAGTAGCTCACCACATGAAGATGTATCTGCTGGATCAAGTAGATGGTGCAAACTGCAAGGGTAAAATGGTCAAATCGGATGAGAAGTTGCCTTAGGGTTGAAGTTGAAGCTGCTCCATAAATAGAAGTTTTCCACAATGAAGACGCGACGCTTGTAGTTTAGGTAGGAAGCTCTCATAGGCGCTTAACGCCACCGCTTTCTTAGCTTAGTTCCGTGTTTCGACGGAGGAATTGACAACTCCGACGTCGGGATTACGTTTTATTTCATGTTTTCAAGACTTTAGTGTAGATTTACAGCGTGTTGGCCGTTTCAACGGTGGAATTGATGCCTTCATCTTAGAAGCTCCTTCACACCTTGCTTTCTAGTTAGGTTTAATGGTTTCAGCAGAGGAATTGACGACTCCGACATTGGATCTCCACTTATTTCCAGTTTTATGAAGCTTTGGTTTATTTTCATGTTGATAATGCTCTTTACTCATGTTTCTTGGATGCTTTTCGCAATTAGTAGCTTAGATGTTTAGATCCATGATGTTTACATGCTTTTCAGTGGTCGCAGTCGTACTGTTTTTCTACTTGAGTTGATCCATTTGTGAAGTGTTGTTCTAATCATGCCTAGTTTAGTTGACCAAGTTAATTATAAGACTTGAGCAGATCATATCTTTGTAGTAATTTAACCCACATTAGTAAAGCGTGGCCGCAGCCAACCCAGTGTCATAGAAACAATCTCGAGTTGGTCCCTAGTCTCTGTGGTTCGACCCTGCTCTTGCCGCTATACTTCATAATATTAGTTGCATTAGTGGGAAAATTATAAATCTTGTTGAAATGAGGGACACGTGCACACAACACACATGCAAAACCCCTCTCTTCATCCTGCGCACCTTTGTGCTGACCGGCAAGCTCACCTTGGTTCACTAGAGGGGTTGCTCAATGTCGATTGATTTCATGCTTTCATGCACACCTTTGTGTTGGCCGGCAAGCTCACCCTTTGGCATCCCCTGATGCACATTGGGTGAAGCTGAACACTGATGGAGCCTTCTCTACATCGACAATGGAGGTGGGAGGTGGAGGTTTGGTTCGTGGCTCTGATGGAGGTCTCTTGCGGGCATTCTGTGCTCCTATTGCTGCATCGCCGAGCCTTGAGGCGGAGCTTATGGCTCTCAATCGAGGTTTTTCGATGGCCATGGAGTTTTCTACACATATTTGGATAGAGATGGACTCAGCACACGTGCACACAACACACGTGCAAAACCCCTCTCTTCATCCTGCCATGCATATTAGTTTTATAGTTCCTTGTTTGATCGTTTGGTTTCTTTGGACGGGGAGGAACGGCCGCAAGCATGCTCTTTCCATCACTCTCATGTTATCTGGAAGGTTACTCGTCATCTGCACACCTTTGTGCTTGCCGGCAAGCTCACCCTGGTTCACTGGAGTGGTTGCTCATTGTCGGTTGATTTCATGCTTTCATGCACACCTTTGTGCTGGCTGGCAAGCTCACCCTTTGGCATCCCCTGATGCACATTGGGTGAAGATGAACACTGATGGAGCCTTCTCTACATCGACAATGGAGGCAGGAGGTGGAGGTTTAGTTCGTGGCTTAGATGGAGGTCTCTTGCGGGCCTTATGTACTCCTATTGCTACATCGCCGAGCCTTGAGGCGGAGCTTATGGCTCTCAATCGAGGTTTTTCGATGGCCATGGAGATTTCTACACATATCTGGATAGAGATGGACTCAGCGGCTCTGGTTACTTTACTAGCATTTGGACAGCTTGGCTCTGCGGATCTTAGACATCATATGGCTTTGATTCAGAGTAAGATTTCTCAGCGGCATGTTCGATTCTCACACATCTACACAAAGGGAAACCGTGCTGTCGACTTCCTTGTAGAGAGGGGGGCACAGACCCATGCCCTGTCCTTTTACGATTCAGTCTCTGCGCCTCGGTACCTAAAGGAACTTGTTAGGATGGATCAGTTGGGATGTCCTAACTTCCTCTTCCGATGCACAGATGTGGATTGATTTTTCTTTTGTGGTAGTTTTTGGTATTTCACATTTATTTCTCCCACTTGTCCATTTTAGTTCTAGCTTAGCTTTGATAGCATGGAGGTTCCCAACTTGTGGGGCCTTCAGTTCATCTTTTCAAGTTCTTGTTTTGGATCCTAGTCACTTTTGGGCTTGGATCATGTTTTGGAACGTTATATTTGATTGACTAAAGTCCCAAAATGGTCCTTAACATATTGCGATTTTTTTATTTTGGTCCAAAACATTATCTTTTGAATTATTCGGTCCCTCACATTTGAAATCGGATCACATTTAGTCCGAAATGGACGGAACCGTTAAAATGTAACGGTCAACGAATTTTAAATCAATTTTGACCGGATTAAGAGTTATAATTATGTTTTATTAATGTCTAATATCTAATTAACCTAAATAACTAATTTCGGAAACCCTAATTTCACTGTGACCACCATTGGTTCAAGAAAGGCTGTGAAGAAGGAAGAATCTGTTTTGAACACAGTCCAGCGAAGAAGCTGTTTAGAGATGGCGAGAAATCGGTTCCAAACAAGAAGACGTCTAGGCAGGGGAGAGTGGTGGCGAGTAGGTATAATCAGGGCGCATCTCAGGTTTCGGCAATGAGGAAGATATCTCTGCCGGAGAGTGATGGTGATGCAGGGAAAAGGGTTTACAAGACGCTGTCTTTTTCTGTGGGGAAGACGATGGCTAATGAGGGCGAGGGTCGTGTGAAGAAGAGGTGGGAGATTCCTAGTGAGATTATAGTTCATAGCAGTGTGAAGAAGAGGTGGGAGATTCCTAGTGAGATTATAGTTCATAGCAGTGTGATGGGAGGAGGAGAGGGAGAGGGAGAGGGAGAAAAGTCCCCTGGATGTGTTGTGGCACCTGGCCTATAAAACATAATTATAACTCTTAATCGCCTTTAGGTTATTAGACATTAATTATTTTCAATATTAGACATTAATAAAACATACTTATAACTCTTAATCCGGTCAAATTCAATTTAAAATTCGTTGACCGTTACATTTTAACGGTTCCGTCCATTTCGGACTAAATGCGATCCGATTTCAAATGTAAGGGACCAAATAATTCAAAAGATAATGTTTTGGACCAAAATAAAAAAATCGCAGTATGTTAAGGACCATTTTGAGACTTTAGTCTATTTGATTCTATTCACGGTGGGTATCTTTGATTAAAAATAATGATATTTTTGTTGTATAAAGTGATATACTTCTTCTATCCCTTATAATTTGTCGCCATTCGACCTAGAAAGTGTTTTAAGAAATGTAATAGAAAGCGGAATGTTAGTTGTATGTGTGTTCTACTTTTATAATAAAATGTAAGTGAGAATGAGTTAGTGGAATGTGGGGTCCATTACCAAAAATAGTAAAAGTGAAAGGTGACAAATTTTTAGGGATGGACAAAAATGAAAATAAGTGATAAATTTTTAGGGGCAGAGGGGATATAACGTTTATAAAATGGTATGGTGTTGTTGATGTTTGTTCTTGGTGTCTTCTTGAAAAAAATGATACTTATGGTGCTTAAAACGATACTTTTGGTGCATAAAAAGATACTTTTAGTGTATAAAATGATGTGGTGTTGTTGATATTTGTTAATAGTGTGTGTTCTTGAAAAAATGATACTTTTGGTGCATAAAATGGTACTTTTGGTGTATAAAATGATATATAACATTTCTACAATGATATGGTGTTCTTGATGTTTGTTGTTAGTGTCATTTTATAAACGTAATATACTCCTTATGTCCTATTAAATATGAAACTTTTATTTTTTCACACGTGTTTTGGGAAAATGATAATATATCGCTAAAGTGGAGAAAAAATAAGGTAAAAAGAGAATAATGTAAAGTGGATTCTCATCTACATTATTCTCTCTCTTACTTTATTTTTTTACCACTTTAGTTATACATATTATAATTTTTCCAAAACATTAGTGCAATGGATATGTTTTATACATGGTATTGGAATTATTCGAATCATGGGATTAAAGAGTAAATATGACGGTCTTGGCGTAGATCTGATATACAATGTCAAAATGGAGATACGACTCATATATAATGGCAGTAGACCTGCAGGTCGTATACAATGATAATAGACGGGTCAAAGCAAAAGAGCAAAGATGGGTCTTCGTGAAAGGTCAATACAAAGAGCGAAGAGATGCCTTCTTGGAAAGGTCAAATAAATAAAATGGACCCGCGGGTCGTATACAATAGAAATCTCGGGTTGATACCAGGCTTGATCCGTTACAGAATAATAAATAGAATAGAGAGGCATATGCATATAGATATGAAATTGTTTAATATGAATTGATGCTTATGGTTATATGTATTGGTGAAAGAATATGCTTGATATCTGTGATGTGAAATTGAAAGTGAAATTTATACTATATACTGAGTTGTGCCTCTTATAAACCACTAATATATTTCAGGATAAGATATCAGTGATATTTTGGTTGACGTGAGCTATACAAAACTCCAGGTATTATCAGGGTTGGCGGCTTACGCGTTTAGGCAATCTTCTCCTCCTCATATTTTTCATGTAGATAAATGTATAATATATAGAGTGGTGAGAGGGTTCCACTACATTTCAAAATATTTTGGAATGTGACGGATAAATGTCGTGTTATGAATTTATATGATATGTGTGTATTTTACATTTTGACACGTGAATTATTTGTTTGTAAATATTGATTATATTTATGATAAATGTATATGTCATAGGGGTTGCGGTGTGACATGGGTTTTTCCCACGAACTTAAGACTTGGAAAATAATATCACGAACCTTACACGAGTTTGTTATTTTCCACCTGCGAAAAAAATTACAGCAAAAAGTATCATGATAAGGATTTTTTTCGTAATTTATCGACAACAACTTCGAGAGTTTCAAGTTTTTCAATCTTTGAGCATAGTTTTTCTTGAAGCACCCTTTAAAATTGTTCTTCAATCCATTAATATAGTCTGAATTTTTTTGTTGGGGTGAAAAATAACAAACTCTTATAAAGTTCAAAATATTATTTGTCAAATTAGAAGTTCGTAGGAAAACCCAACTTTTTTAAAGTTTCATGATATTAGAGGTCAATATCGCTTTTATAAACGTTATATATCATTTTTATGTAAAAAAAATATCAGTTATTCAATGAAGCATGAACCATAAACATTAGCCGGACCGTATCATTTTATAAATCTTATATATCATTTTTATGCACCTAAACTATCATTTTAACACCTGAAAGTATAATTTTATGTGGCAAAAGTATCATTTTTTCAATAAAACAGGAACCACAAACACAAGCAAAACCATATAATTTTATAAACGTTAGAGCATCTCCAACAGTACTGCAAAACTTAAAATGCAGTAGGAAAATACCTCCAACAGTACTGCAAAACCAATCTTATTATAGGTTTTTGATGAAAAAATACTTATCTTTAGGTTTACACTAAAATTATACCAAAAATCTTTTTAGATTTTAATTTATTGCATTCAAGTCCAAATCATTTTATATTTACCAAATGAACAAGGGAATGAAGAGAAAATAAAATGCAAGAAGAAATGGAAAAAAAAATTACAGTACTTCAGTAAAACACGCACACGGCAGGTTGGACAAGAAGATAACAAATAAAAACCTAAATAATTCTATAAATGTTATTTAATTACTGATTAGTGGGCTGGCCCATTTCTTATACACGTTTTTTTATAAAATTAAGTCAAAAGCAAAGACTAAAAATCTAAAATATGATTAAGAATATAAAAATATAACGACACAAGCTAATCAAAATAAAAATATGCATAAAAAGATACGTGACCTAAATAAAATAAGATTAAGAAGATACAATAAACTTAAAAGTTATATTAATAAGCTAAATACGAAAAAAAACAGAAAGATTAATAATTAAATTACACGTTTTTTAATTATATTATATTTATGTAATAAATAATAAAATTTTTATATAGTCATATTCATTAATAAGTCTTATTATTTTATTTAACACTCCTATAATTTAATTTAATTAAAGTTATTGACAAATTGCTATGGGACTAGTGTGTAATTTAGATAAAATATATAGATATGATTGAAAAGTATAAAAAGTAAGTTAGTGGAGAATATTCTTTTTTGTTTGAGTTTAGTGTAAATGATTGGAGTAAAATCAATATTCAGTGTCATATTTACACTAAAATAAGTTTGGGTTTAGTATAATAATTGGAGATAGTCTTATATATCATTTTTATGCATCCAAACTATCATTTTAACCCTCCCTAACTAGTATTTTATAAAACAAAAGTAGTACTATATAATTTGTTCAAACAATATCATTGTTCCTATACTATAATAGTATCATTTTTTTCAATCATTGATGTAATACTATCCTAATAGAATCCACGTTAAATTACCTTTATTTTAATAAAAAAATTTTACACGTTAAACGACCTTTATTTTAATAAAATTTTTGTAAAAAAAATTTAATTGAGAGAGTTATTAAAATTTAAAGTTGTAAGATAATTTTAGGAGAGAGAATGTAATTATGTAGTTCAACTTCACGTGAATCACTTATCCCTTTTCATTATCTAATGATTAAAATATCCTTAAAAATTATGAAAATGATATTCCATCCGTCTCTAATAATTTGTCAATCCGTCTCTAATAATTTGTCATCATTTGATCTGACATAACTTTTAAGAAATGTAATAAAAAGTGAGCTAAAAAATTTATTGGCATGTGAGTCCTATTTTTATATATTATTTTTAAATAAAAATATGAGTGAGAAAAAGTTAGTGGAATATATAGTCAACTACCAAAAATGGCAAAAGTGAAAGGTGACAAATTTTTAGGAACATACGGAAATGAAATAAGTAATAAATTTTTAGGGACTGATGGAGTATGTTTTAATCTAAAAATAATATTTTTCTAAAATGAATATGGACCACGTATTTTAGAATTGTATGATCTAGATTTAATTTTATGGTTATCACTCTAATTCTAGTGGTCAAGTCTAATGCACTCCTATCCCTATCCCTGTATACATATGTAATAAAATTAAAATTATTGCACAAATTATACATACCGACTATTTAACTTTATATCAAAACCATCACTTCAAATACTTTACTAAACTACTCTTTCTTTTTGCCCTTTTCATTTGTGATAAGTGATATAGGATTTATTTAAATTAAGTTTATATGTTAAGTGAAGAAAATAAAATAAGAGAGAACGAATACAGTAGAGAAGTGTCTGTTTTTAGTAATAAGTCGTCTTGGTTGGTACAAACTAAAAAAAATAAACTATTTTCAACGGGATGAAGGGAGGAAGGATTATACTTAAGAGCATCCACAACCGTGCTCTTGCCAGCGGCACGGTTGTGGGCCCGACCCCACTTTTTCTGCCTGCTCTCTGGCAAGAGCACAACACCCACAGCTGTGCTCTTCCGCAAGGACGAGCACAATTAATTTAAAATTCATTTACACAAAAATATTTCCATAATACTAAAATTCATTAAAAAACCACAATAAATATTACAAATTACAAATAAAATAAAAAAGACATAATTAAAATCCCAAAAATTAAAAATTACATAATTAAAATCATAAAAATTAAAAACTACATAATTAAAAAACTAAAAATTAAAAATTACATAATTAAACTCCTAAAAATTAAAAATTACATGATTATTGGCTAATATTACCCGAGGAAGACTACGCATCCGGCGGCACCAACCCCAATTGTTTTTTGAGACCCAATATCATGTCTTCGTGTTTTTGAAGTTGCGTGGGGGTCATAGTTGACCTATCGGCCATATTGAGTTGAGCCAAAAGAGCCCACAACGAGTTGTTCGGGGGTGGAGGTGGAACATAGGGTGCGGGTTCGGGGGCGGGGGCAGATGGAGTCGCGGCGCGACGGCGTTTGGCCGCCGCCTTCTTCCTTCCTTGCGGTCGGCGTCGGGAACCGCTTGGTCCGGCGTCGGGGCTACCCAAGTTAGCTTCGGCGAGTTGGCTAGCCACTTCTTCGCTGGCGTCGGATAGGGATGCCGACCGTGACCGTTTGGAGGATCCGCTAGAGGAGGATGTTACGCCTCCCAGATACTTCGGGTGCGTCCTCATTTCCTGCCAAACATTTAGGTACTTGAACGGCTTACCGTTCATGGATTGGTAGGTGCTCAGCGCCGCAGTGATGATGTCGACCTCGCTCCGGCCGCTCCCGGCATTCCGCGACTCCTGGAGGAAATAGCCATTGAACTTGTCAATTTCATCGTTGGCTCGGCCGATGCAGTTGCGCACCATACTCTCGTTGCGCTCGATCGTTCCCGGCGGCCTGTTTGCATTGTACCGCCGAGAGACGCGCCACCAAAAGTGATCACCGGATTGGTTCGTGCCAACCACCGCATCTTCGGAGATTTCAAAGTACGCATTGAACAATCTATCCATCTCCGCCAGTGAGTACGGTATGCGGACACCGGCGCGAGATGGAGGAGTCGGAGTTTGGGAAGGGACGGGAGGCCTAGGCTCCGGTGTCCACCCGTATCGCCCATCGGAGGCACCTTGCTCATCGACCGTGTATGGCCGGTAGCCACCCGGAACGCCTGAATCTTGGGTGAGAGGAAGGGCCGAATAGTCCGTTTCCGGACTAGGAAACAGTTGTGAACCGAACCATTCGGGGTTCAAACCGTGGGAGCCCGTAGGGTTATCGTCTTGGCCGGACATAGTGATGTTGTAGGGTATGAGAGAATGAAGATGAAAATGGATATGAGAGATTGAAGATGAAAATGGATATGAGAGAATGAAGATGAGAATTGTGTAGTTTGATGTGAATTTTTGGGAGTGAAATTGAGGGTATTTATAGATGAAAGTGTGTATTTTTGGGGTAAAAAAATAAAAAAAAATTAAAAAGTGGAAAAAACGGTTATAAACGGATATATTTTTTTTGGGAAGTGAAATTTTTTTTTTATTTGTTATCAGTTTTTTTAATTAAAAATCGATTTTTTAATTAAAAAAAAATTTAAACACAACGGCTATGCCGTTGACGAATCCCAGCGCGCCACGTCAACTGCTCGCTGGCACGGCGCTGCTCGATGCATCGAGCAGCGCCGTACCAGCGGCGCAAGCGCAGCGGCAGCGGGTAGCGTCCGTGCCAGCGGCGCGGACGGCCGTGGCGACGGACGCCACCGTTGTGGATGCTCTAATATCATACTCCCCGTGGCTTTATATTTCCTAATCTCTCACATCCATGTTATATGATTTTGGAGACACCCAGCAGCTTGTGTGATATTCGTGTCCCATTATTAATTAAATAATTTTAAAATATTTATTATCAAAATAAAAAACTACTCCCTTCGTTCATCAATAAATGTCTCTTTTTCCTTTTTCATCCGTCGACTAATAAATGTCTTATTTAACTTTGATTATATCTACATTGCACTAACTCATTCCACTAACTTTCCTACCCACTATGCTACATTCAAACAATTTCTTAAAATTGATATCGATCAAATATAGGATATTTAATCATGGACAAAAGGAGTTTATTACAAATCATAATTAATTATTGTTTGGTAGATATTGAAACTTGAAAAGTGTAGCCTAGTCGTAGAATAGTGAATCCAAATCGTTAATCATTAGTTTAAAATTTTGACAACACTGAATAATACTCCATTCATCCCAAAAAATTGACAAAGTTATAAATGATACAAGTTTTAGTATACATTCATCCCAAAAAATTGACAAAGTTATAAATGATACAAGTTTTAGTATACAATTGTTAAACTAAAAGAGACATCCCCAATAAATTGACAAAGTTATAAATGACACAAGTTTTAGTATATAATTGTTAAACTAAAAGAGAAATGAGAAAGAGTAAGAGAAAGAGGAAAAAAGTAGTGGAATGAGTGTTAGTGGATTGTGTGGTCTACATTATAAATGTTTTTTAGAATTATTATTTGTTGAATAACTTCCCATAATTAAACTTTTTCTAATTTTGGGAGACGGCCCGAAATGGTAAATGATAAGGCTCATTTCATGCATCAGTTTAAGGGTAAAATGTATGCTACTTGATCGGTTTATCGCGCAAAACAAGTGTCAAATTGTGCAGAAATGCCACTTGACCAAGGTAGCAAGGCCGAACTGATCAAGCAAGTACAAAAGGTGAAAGAGGACCAAGAGTCGAGGGAATTGATCAAGGGGGAGTAATCAAGCAGTTAAGAAGGGGACCACTGGCTTCTGGAAGAAGGCACGAGAGGGAATGAGCTGGAATTGGCGCACCATTCTGTTAGCAAGGACGATGTTCTAGAAGGGGACACGTGCTGGAATATGAGACCCAAGGACGGAGCTGAGTCACGAATCTGTTACCAAAAAGTGTCGTCTTTCTAGAAGAACAGCACGTAGCAATCAATGATTCGCTCACTCTCAGAATGAGCGAATATTCCCTGACAAGATCGTTATCCAGCTGGGGGTCGAATCGAGCTTATAAATAGATGATGTGCCACCACAAGAAGAAGAGAGACTTTACTCTCCGTCTAGTTTAGCTTAGCTTAGTTAACTAGTGTAGTTCAGCTCCCTAGCTTAGTTTAGATCAGTTCTCTAGTTTAGTTTACATAGCTTAGTTAAAAGGGCGAACGAAGGGAGCGCTGCAGAATACTCATTTATGTCTGTGTTATCTTAAGTTTCCCGCTGAGATTCTTCTCAGTTTTTACCGCTTTCTTAGTTTCCGAAGTGTTAGCTTAGTTTAATTTCACGCTGTACTCAGTTTTTAGTTTAATCGAAGTTATTTTTCGTTTACATCCTCGCATTTACTTTTCCGCTGTTACCTACAATTCACTTGACCCAGTTGTTAAAGTTCCATTGATCAAGCTAGCAAATTTAATTCTGCATAGGTTAAAAATAGTAGTTAAAAACTCCCAAGTTAAAGCGTGGCAGCAGCCAACCCCCCCCTGTTCACTACTCACACACTCGACACACCAACTTCTCTGTGGGATCGACCCCGAACTTGCCGCTTTACTGTTAAAGTTGTGCAAATTGGGAGTTATAAATATTTTCTTGCGTGAGTCGGTTTGAGGATTGATTTGATTAAGTGGCAACGACAATTTGCTAACTGATCTGACCGGTTCGGTTATCTTCCATATAACTTGATCCAATTCCAATCCGTCGATCTCGAGCTCACCAAAATGGCGCCATTGCCGGGAAAGCATGGTGTTACTTTATGTTTGTGCGTAGTGCGTAGGTGTATATAGTCTTATTTCCTTATTTTCACTTTTTTGTTTTTCATAGTTGATGAGAAGGCACCAACGCGGTGGACACTGGAAACACCCCTTTCTATACAGAGAGACTAACGCTCAATGGAGAGTCCAGGAAGCCGGCGCTGTCACCACTCGTTACAGAGCAGCATTAGAAGCCGCAGCAGCCGCTGAACAGAATGCACCACCACCACCATCAGAACGAACAGAAGCATGGATGGCCCTTGTCGCTGACGACTCCGGTATCGGATCTCTGCACGCTTATGATGAAAAGGAGCCCACACATGTTATTGTCGCTACTCCTAGGAAGCGGACCATCGCGATTAAATCGGGTGTACTAGCAGTTTTGTCCCACTTCTACGGTCTATCGAAGGAATGTCCGTACGCTTTTCTGGAGGAATTCTGCCGATACTGTGATATTCAGCCCGTGCCAGCTGGATCCACATCCGAAGATTATAGGATCAAGGCTATTCCCTTCGTTTTAAAGGGCGATGCGGGTGTCTGGCTGTCAAGGCTGCCAGAAGGATCCATCAGAACCTGGGCTGAATTCCGCATGATATTCCTCGACTGATTCTTTCCAGCATCAAAGACGAGTGCCCTCAAACGGGAGATTACCGAAGCCAGACAGGAGTGCGATGAGCCCCTCGGTCAATACTAGGACAGGTTCCAAGGGCTGCTTCAAGCATGCCCCAACCACAAGCTGGGGGAGCGGGAGATCTACTCGATATTCTATAGCGTACTTACGGTGGACAGCAAAAACGACCTTAACCTCGCAGCTCAAGGGGATTTCTCGAGAACCCCGTTTAGCCAAGCCAAAAATATACTGGAGAGGCTGATCGAGGCTAAGCGGTCGTATGAGACATCTTGATGCGAGTATAGAAGAGGGGCAGTGCACGTGGCGGAGGCACGTAACGATGAAAAATTGGAGGCTCAATTTGAGCAGATGGAGAAGAAGCTGCTGGAGGCAGTAGAAAAGGCCAGACCACCTCCACCACCTGCACCAAAGGAAACGCAGTATGTGCCGCAACCATCCCTACCAGAAGAGCATCACTACTACTATTGCGAGTTTCCCCCTGAGGTGGAGCAAGTAAATGCCGTGGGCCATTGGAACGCAAATAGCAACTGGATCCAGGGAAAGCAAAGGGATGCTCCATGAAGGGACCACCCCAACTTCAGGTGGACTGATCTGAATCAGAGCCAACCATCGCAACCTTCTGGAGGACAGCCTAACTGGTCAAACCGACAACAGGAAGGAGACTGGGGGTACCAGCATCAAATCCCTCAGTTTAGCAATCAAGGAAGACAGCCAAACAATCAACTGGTGAATTATGTTCCGCAATACCAAAGAGGGAACTCACAGTATTTCCAAGGGAACCAGCAAAGTCATTTCCAGAACCAGCCAGAGCAGTATGGAACTTCCGGCTACTACCAGCAAGGCCATGGGGAGGCTAATTTAATCAGAGAAATAACAGGCAGCAAAGTGAAGGTCCAGGGGATATGATGATCCCACACCAGCCCCATGATGCTGTGCGAGAAATACAGGAAGCCTAGAGGGAACAGAGAGCTGCATTAGAAATGCTTACGAAGCAGTTATCTCAGGTCGCCATGTCACTGGGCGAGCTGAGAGGTAATGAAGGAAAGATTCCAGCTACAGTGCAACCACCTGCGGGGCGAGAGAATGTCAACACAGTCTCTCTGAAATCAGAAGGAGTTTATCAAAGCTCAACTGCAAGTTTTCCAGCACCCAGGACCAGTCATAATAAAAACTTTGAATCCAGTGCCCTTGATCAAGTTACAGAGGAAGAAGAGTCTAACATCCGTGAACAGGTTGCTGAAAAGAGAAAGGAGGGTCGAAGCGGAAAAAGTGACCAGTATGATCCAACCTGGTGATCTTTCCCCCAAGAGAACTGACCCAGGGGTATTTACGCTCCCAATTTCCATCAGAGACGTTCAAATGGAGCACGCAATGTGCGACCTAGGGGCTTCCATCAATATTATGCCATATTCTATATACAAGAAGCTGGAGAATGCTAAGCTTGTCAAAACCAATATGGAAATACAGCTAGCAGACGGGTCTTGCATTTATCCCGAGGGAGTTCTGGAAGATGAAATCGTCAAGGTGAATAGATTTATGTATCCCGCCGACTTCTTTGTTATAAAAATGACGGAACTAGAAGCGAAGGAGTCTATTGGAATCCTTTTGGGGAGACCTTTCCTATCCACCGCCAACACAGTCATTGACGTCCGCCATGGGACGATTAATCTGGAGTTTAAAGGAGAGCGACTTACAGTCGACATTAATAAAGTTGCAAGAAGGCCACAGGACAGAGAGAGCATACAATCGCTAGATACTGTCAGACCTCGGGAGCAGGAATGTCTAGAAAATGAACTCTTCAATACACCATCTTCCAAGTCCACTAATGATGAAAAGCTTAAAAGGGAAGCAGCTGACTGGATTGAAGCAGCAATGACTGGGGCAATGGATGGTCAAGATATTGAGAGAGCAATTATGGATTTCTGTAAGCCACCCGACCAAGGTGGCTCGTTGAGAAGAGAGCTGAAAAATTTCGCGCCTCAGGGCAACTAGTGCCTCTACCTGCGACGCTGATTACCCTCAAGAACCTGTCCAGCCAGACAGATCACAAACTAGTCGAACCAAGTTTGCAGAAACAGGAAGAACTACTCTTCCAACATCAACCCAAGCTGATGCCAAAGAAGCGAAGTTCAAACTGGTCGGACCCTCGAACAGTCATGACAAGGCACGCACATATGGTAAAATTCCCGTACCCTACTAACCAGGAGGAGATCAGAACTTTGATAGGGCATGTTGGGGTCTATGGAAGATTCATCAAGGATTTCGCCAGGAGAGCCCGGATCCTAACGAAACTTCCCTAGGATGACGTAGAGTTTGAATTTTCTGATGTCTGCAAAGCCGTGTTCTAGTTTCTGAAAGATCGATTGATGAGTTTTCCTATAGTACGCGGCCATGACTGGAATCACTCCTTTGAGGTGATGTGTGAGACTAGTAACTGTGCTGTGGGAGCAGTACTAAGTCAGAAAATCCAGGGGGAGAGTTATGTTGTCTTCTACGCATCAAACACATTGGGTCAGGCGCAAGGGAACTATGATGTGACCGAAAAAGAAATGCTATTAGTAGTCTTTGCATTTAGGAAGTTCAGACAATGCCTACTTGGTTCCAAAGTGATAGTGTATACAAACCATTCGGCCATCTAACACCTATCAGCAAAGAAGAAATCAAACCCGCATTTGATCAAATGGTTACTCCTTCTAAAGGAGTTTGAGTGGGAAGCAGTTTATTGAAAAATGTGTGAAAACAGAGAAGCCATTCCAGACAATTTCCCTGGGAGGCACCTGCATCTGATCAAATCGAAGTCTGAGAGACAGCAGATCTGGCAGGAAGGGAGAATTGATCAAAGCAAACAGAGAAGCTGGGATCAACTTGCACCTAAAAGGGCAAAGTTCGCAGAAAGAACCGACAGTCTGGAGGAAAGCGAGTTACTTGGAAGGAACAGAATGGAGGCATCTGAGGTGGGAGTCTTCCCACTACTCATGCCTAAATCTCGCCAGTAAGCAGGTAAGAAGGAATGGTCGGGTACTTCTCGATAGTCTGCTTGGTCAAACAACAATGTCTAAATCTCTTTATCTGACCAAGTGATACTTCAAGGGAACCCGGTCAAATCCTTTCTAGTGTAAATAGTTTTTCTTAGATAATCAATAATCGGACGGAAGGAAGTAAACTGATCAAGTGGAATTAATTGGGTTTTCATCCACTTGATCAGTGTAGTTTGATTTTTAATCAATGTGCAGTGATTGAGTTGACAAAGACAGGTGATTACAAGACGAGTGCAGTAATTAGAAAGGTGTCAGGCGGCGCTAACTGTCGCAATGAAGGGACGTCTTGGAGAGAAAGAGGAAACGTACAGGAGAAGCTTTGCCACCTGGCACTCTAAAAAGGTGCGCCTGCACGTGAAGAGTCGCACAAGTCCGAGCAAACTCAAAGATCTCAAACGGGCAGGAATCTCAACAGTCGGGGTTGCAATATAAAAAGGGAGGGTCCTCCGGATTTCACTTTCCATCAACTACCTTCAGAACTAACTTTTGTGCTATCCTCATCTTATTCTCTCCAAATTCAAATCACCAGCAAACATAATCAGAAAGAAATGCAGGGCAATCAACTCGAGACTTCCAAGACTTCCTCGTTTTCTTCAGGAGCCGGCATCAAAAGTGATAATCAGTGGTCCTTGCTACCACCCAGTCCACCAACCACCAGAACTCCATTATTGCCTCCTAGATTCATCGGTCCGCTCCAATATGTGGGCCCGGCTAACATAAGGCGTGTGGACTCCGTACTCAGAAGTTTTCCCGCCGGTGCTGACCCCATGGAGATTTACACCGCCCTAAAAGCTCGCCTAAGAATTTTCGGTCTAAGGACCCTGCTCCGCCACCACCAACAGAAGGGCTGCCTCTTCCCAGTGATCTCCTTCTACGACGAAAGGAGGCCGAATTTAACCTTTCTTCGACTATAGAGGAAGACTCCATCCCGAGAAGGACGCGCCACCAGACAATGAACCAGCTGCTTTCTGAAGCCGAGGGTTCAAGGCAGCAAGCGGATGAGGAGAAAGCCAAGGGATCAAAGCAGTCATTGAAGCAAGCAAGAATGTGGAGAGCAACCAGGTGAGAGCAGAGGAAGGGAGCAAGAGGAAGAGGGAAGAAAGTATCCTTCCTCTGAAGGGGTTGGCAGCGGAAGCGTGCATGAGATCCGATCACATAAAATTGATCTATTTAGCATATTATTTAGACAAATTCTATTCGCGTAATTATCACATGTATCATGCTCATAACTTGAATTAAAACATGCTTTAGCATATAAAATCCGTAAAACATGTTCACTACGGAATTAGCCAATTTACTTCGTTGATTCAACCAAGAATCGATGATGGCTTGCTCCATCTCCACGTGAAGATCTTCAATACTCGACCTCTGATCTTCTGACTGGTGTCCCGGTCTGTATACTGATATTTGTGTGGGAAAATCTCACCAGAACATTAGGACTCGAATAATGAAGATAGAACTCAGCTCACGGAGAGAGCAATTTTTGAATTCTCTCTCTTTCTAGAGGGGGACGAAATTTTTTGCTTTAATAATTATGTTTTCTGTCTCCTTTATTCTCATATTTATAAAGTCACATATTAGGCCCAGTCAGGGATCTAAGGAAGAATTTGGACATGGCCTCACCCAATTAGCTTTTTACTAATTAAATTGAACCCACAATTTAATATAAGCTTGTATTGGAATATTACAAGCAGCCACTAAAGAAGTAATATTGCACTGCCTTTCCAAATCCGAAATTACAAGTATTTCGGGTTTCCTTTTGTTTGTTTAATTCATTTCCCGCACTTAAGATAGAAACATCCATTAATTAATTAACGTCTGTGGCGGGCTCGGAATTGCGCGGATTAAGATTGGATCAAGTTATATGTAGGATAACTGAATCGGTTGGACCAGTTAGCAAATTGTCGTTGCCACTTAATCGAATCAATCCTCGAACCGAAACGCGCCAAAGATAATATTTATAACTCCCGATTTCGCACTACTTTAACAGTAAAGCGGCAAGTTCGGGGTTGATCCTAGAGAGAAGTTGGTGTGTCGAGTGTGTGAGTAGTGAACAGGGGGGTTGGCTGCTGCCACGCTTTAACTTGGGAGTTTTAACTACGGTTTTTATCTAGGCAGAATTCAAATTAGCTAGCTTGATCAACGGAAATTTAAACACTGGGTCAAGTAAATTGCAGGTAATAACAGAAAAGTAAATACGCGATTTAAAAGAGAGAATAACTTCGATTAAACTAAGATACGATTACAGCGTGAAAATAAACTAAGCTAACACTTCGAAAATAAAGAAAGCGGTAAACTGAGAAGAATCTCAGCGGGAAACTTAAGTTACGCCGACATAAATGGTTATTCTGCAGCGCTCCCTTCGGTCGCCCTTTTAACTACGCTATCTAAGCTAAACTAGAGATCTGAACTAAACTAAGCTAAGAGAGCAGAACTAAGCTAAACTAAGCTAGAGAGCTGAACTAAGCTAAACTACGCTAAACTAGGCGGAAAGTAAAGTCACAGATACTTTCTTCTGGTGGTGCAGCCTCTATTTATAAGCTCGATTCGGCCTCCAGCTGGATAACGATCTTGACAGGGAATATTCACTCATGCAGAGGATGAGCGACTCATTGATTGCTACGTGCTCTTTCTTCTAGAATAACGACGCTTTTGGATAACAAATTTCTGATCGGTTCGTCCTGGCGTCTTCACAAGCTGGCACATGTCCTCTTCTAGAACGTCGTCCTGGGTAACAGAATGGTGCGCCACATCTAGCTCATTTCCTCACATTTTCCTTCTTGAAACCAACGGTCCCCACTTTAACTGCTTGACCTCGCCCCTTAGTCAACTCCCCCAATTTTTGGCCTTTTTCGCCTTTTGTACATGCTTTATCAGTTCGGCCTTGCTGCCTTGGACACGTAGCATTTCTGCACATTTTAACACTTGTTTGCGCGATAAACCGATCAAGTAGTATATGTTTTACCCCCAAAACCGATGCATGAAATGAGCCTTATCAGTCTGCTATGGACTTAATTAATTAACATGTTTTATTCTCCAATAGTAGACTTAGCAAGAAACTCTTATTTATTATTCATAGAGTAATTAAACTCCAACTAGCTAGGTTCCGAATAATAAAACCTCGTTTCGAGCTCCTCTTGTGGATGTTATCAAACGAGACTCTCCTCGCGCACGATTCAACATAATAGCAATCCTAGCACCGCTAGACAATGATCACCACTACCCAATATACCTGGATCGTTGGGTGACGAAAACCCGCACCTTTGGTAAGTCAAAGTAGTAGATACTCAATATCGTATGCTCAATGCTAATGTACATTGATTAAGAAACTAATTATCAAGACCTCGTCTTTCAGTAGATAGCATAAAGACTCGTCTTGCTGTTAGATCCATTCAGTGCTATACCACACCAACGTCATCATATTTTAATAAGGCTTAGAAATAATCGGACTGACATTGCAACCTTTCACGATAGGTAGTCTAGGTCTATCTGGGTTGTGAAATTCTTATTTTTCTTTGTTCAGAACTGACAGCGTACCTTAAATTGAGTGCATCCCACAACCGGTCTACTAGAACAAAGACTTAGACTTATGTTATGTTCGCTTATACATTTAAATATGCAATAAACACCCATTAAATGTAAAACATAACAACATTATGATAAAAATAATCTGTTTCATTCATTGGAAAATAATTATTAGAGTTTTACAATATTCAATCACTCGAAAGGTGATTTCTAGTATACAAACCCTGACAATCTCCCACTTATACTCAAAACAGCTTTCGAGTATACAAAATAGTGTGCACACGTCAAATTTCTCCCACTTATACTGAAAGCGAGTTGAGGTCTTGAATGAGTTGAACTCTCATCCCTTTAACGTGGCCCTCGAACGGTTTTACCGCCAATGCCTTTGTAAAAGGATCTGCATGGTTGTTCTCTGACCCAATCTTGACCACTTGTATGTCTCCTCTGTGCACTATATCCCTTATGATATGATACTTCCGCTCTATGTGTTTGCCTTTGTGAGCTCTTGGTTCCTTCGAATTTGCCACAACACCAGAATTGTCACAATAAACCGTGATGCTCTTGGGCAGATTCGCAACCACACCTATATCCATAAGGAAGTTCATGAACCATACTGCCTCTTTTGCAGCCTCCGAAGCGGCCACATACTCGGCTTCCATGGTCGAGTCCGCGATGCATTTCTGCTTCACACTCTTCCAAATTACGGCTCCACCTCCTAAGGTGAACACATATCCTGAAGTAGATTTTCTTGAGTCCTGATCAGCTTGAAAGTCTAAGTCAGAATATCCCAAAGGACAGAGCTCGACTGCATTGTAAACTAGAGCATAGTCCTTAGTCAGTTTAAGGTACTTGAGTATGTTCTTTACGGCAGTCCAATGTCCTTGGCCCGGATTCAACTGATATCTTGCCACCATGCCAACAGCAAAGCAAATATCAGGCCTCGTACAAAGCATAGCATTCATGAGACTTCCAACTGCCGAAGCATATGGAATCCTTCTCATTGCTTGTATCTCAGACGGCGTTTTGAGGCACATCTCTTGAGATAGATGGATGCCATGTCTAAAAGGTAAGAAACCTTTCTTAGCGTCCTGCATGCTAAAGCGACTAAGTACTGTTTCGATGTAAGGTTCTTGAGATAAGCACAACATCTTCTTTTCTCGATTCCTAAGAACCTTGATCCCAAGGATGTGTCCCGCGTCTCCCATATCATTCATCTCGAACTGGTTTGACAACCATGTTCATACTGATGACAACATCTTTTTATTGTTTCCAATTAGAAGAATGTCATCTACATATAATACTAAGAACACTACATTCCCCTTTTCAACCTTCTTGTACACACAGCTTTCACTTGGGCATTTTTCAAACCATGTGTTCCTTGCCCTTTATGGCATAACCTTCGGGTTGTTCCATGTAGATGGTCTTCTCAAGACCGCCATTTTGAAACGCAGTGTTAACGTCCATCTGCCATACATCCCAATCCATATAAGCTGCTATAGACAATAGTATCCGGATCGATTTGAGCATGGCCACTGGGGAGAAAGTCTCGTCGTAATCGACACCTTCCTTTTGGGTATACCCCTTAGCCACTAGTCTTTCCTTGAAGACTTTAACTCATCCATCGGGTCCACGTTTACGTTTATATATCCACTTACTCCCAATGGCAGTACAGCCTTCGGGTAGGACGGACAAATCGTAGACGTCTTTGTCTATCATAGATTGTAGTTTCGAATCCATTGCTTTCATCCATTCGCAATGATCGACATCTGCCTGTACTTCCGCAAAGTTCTAGGGATCTAATACATTGTTGTCTGAGTAGTGATCCATAGATTCCCCAAAACCAATGTATCTTTCGGGCTCATGTGAGACCCTCCCACTGCGGCGCGGCACTACAATTCTTGGAATAGAAGTTGAAGTTTCTTGAATTATTTGTACACTTGGTACTCTTTCTTGGTTAAGAAATTTGTGACAGAAGTTAGTTCCTCAAGAGCCACTTCACTGCTGGGTTTATGATTCATTACATAGTCTTCCTCTAAGAATGTGGCGTGAGTGCTCACAATAACTTTCTTATCTTGGAGACTAAAGAATTCATAAGCTTTCGTTCCTCTGGGGTACCCTATAAACAAGCATACCTCCGTCCTTGATCCTAGCTTAGTTGGATCCTTTTCCAATACATGAACTGGGCAACCCCAAATCTTGAGATGTGCTAGATTGGGCTTGCGCCCAGCCCACAACTCATAAGGAGTAGTAGGTACGGATTTTGACGGTAAATTGTCTAAAATATGGCTTGCAGAAAGCAAGGCATGTCCCCAAAACGAAGTAGGTAGCCGTGCATAACTCATCATCGATCGGACCATGTTCAATAAGGACATGTTCCTTCTTTCAGCCACGCCATTCTGCTGGGGCGTGCCCGGCGCAGTCAGTTGGGATTCAATTCCCGACTCCGACAAGTAGTCCAAAAACTTAACACTGAGGTACGCGACTCCACGATCAGATCGTAGGCTTTTGATACTCTTACCATGATACTTCTCCACAAGAGTCTTAAAGTCCTTGAACTTATTAAAAGACTCTGACTTGTGGCGCATCAAATAGACGTATCTAATTTTCGAGAAGTCATCAATAAATGTGATGAAGTATCGAAAACCACCTCTTGCCTCAGTAGACATTGGACAACATACATCGGAATGAACGAGTCCAAGTACTTCCTTGGCCCTATTGCCCTTAGCCTGAAAAGGCCTCTTGGTCATCTTGCCTTCTAAGCATGACTCACAATTATGAAATGGTTCCTCCTCTAGATCTTTAATAAGATCTTGTTGGACAAGAGAATGGATCCTCCTTTCATTGGCATGACCAAGTCTAAGGTGCCATAAGTACGTTTCGTTCATTGAACTTGAAGGTTCCTTTCGTTTCTTTAAAATTTTCGATGTTGTATTGAGTTCTGATTTGTGATTATTAAACTGTGTAGATGTGATTGTGTACAGATTGTTTTCCATGATACCACGACAGATATAAGAACCATCTTTCTTAATAACGCAATTGTCATTAAAAGAAATCGAATATCCATCAAAAACTAATTTAGAAACTGAAATTAAATTTCTTCTAAAAGAAGGTATCAACAAAACATTCTTCAAAATCAAAAATCTATCACTACTAAAACGCAAATAAATGTCTCCCACTGCTACGGTCGCCACTTTTGTAGCGTCGCCCAGCTGGACCTCGATCTCACGATCACGTAACCGTCTTGTCACCTGCATTAAGTCAGGATCAAAACAAATATGATCAGTGGCTCCAGTGTCAATAACCTAAGTGCAGTAGACTTCGAAGCCAAACATGACTCGACTACTAAAGCTTGGTGCATACCTGTAGCTTTGCCCTTTATAGGACAATCTGGCTTCCAATGCCCCTTCTCTTCGCACTTGAAACACTTCCCCGCGGGCTTCTTGTTTGCCCTCTTCTTCTTCTTTCCGTTAGCTATCTTGGCCGGTCCTGACTTCGGTGCCTGCCTTTTTCCCACGCTAGGCTTGAAGCCAGAGAAATGAGGTGCCGAAGTCATCATGGCCGCCTTAGCCTGGACCATGAGGTCCTCTGCCGACTGAAGTTCAGTCAACAGCTCTGCCAAGGTGTAGTTCCTTTTGTTCATCTCGAAGTTGACCTTGAACTGCTGGAAGCTAGGGGGAAGACTTTGAAGGATAATAGTCACCTGGGACTCGGGATCGATCGTCCCTCCCAAGACCTCAATTTGGTTGAGGTGGCTCATCATCTCGAGGACATGGTCCCTCACAGACGAGCCTTCCTTCATAGTCTTCGACATGATACTCCGAAAGGCTTGAGACTTAGCCGTTCGATTCTGAGTACCAAAAAGATTATTGAGATTCTGCATGATCTCGGCGGCAGTTTCCAAGGCTGAATGCTGATGCTTGAGTACTGATGACATAGATGCCAACATATAGCACTTAGCCATCTCATTCGCCTTATGCCACCGTCTGTGTGCATCTCTGACTCCTACCGCAGCGTTAGCTGGTGGCACTGGAGGTCGCGGGGTTGTGAGTACAAAGATGTACTCATCTGCTGTAAGAACGATGTCCAAATTTTGTTTCCATTCTATGTAATTTTGGCCCTTGAGTTTGTTTTCTTTAAGAATTGCAGAAAGAGGATTGAACGACATATTGACGATTTGATTTGCACTGCAACACAGAATATTTACCATTTATCATAAACTTATGTAAGAAGTTTGATTAGATTAACCATAAAACTTTTCAAGATCTTACAACAGTAAAATTAAAATTTTGTATCCTCTAGAGGAAGTTAATACGCATTAAAATCTTACAATTTTTACTGGTCACAACACCGACGAATAGTCCAGAGACCACAGAGTGGTATGACCGCCTAATGTTGCCTAAGCAAGACCACCTCTTTAGCATTACAGAGTCTCATTTCTACAACACACTCACATAACAATGCTTATGTGCTGCTAACAAGATCGAGCTATCACATAAATCCTGTGTGAACTTCTGAATCTCGCAGTTTCTTAGGATTATTGTCCCCACAGAGCAGGTGGCGATAATATTGGAAACCACATTCTAGTTCATACTATTTATATTTGAGAAGTCCGCCCTCATGAACTTGCTATTTTCTTAGGATTATCATCCCCACAGAGCAGGTGGCGATAATATTAGAAAAAGGCTTCATAAATTGCAGACCAATTGATGGAGACCATATACAAACGTTGAGTTCGTAATTATAGCTTAGATATTTGGGTTATGGTTTTTCTTTAATTATCCTTAGCCTTTAGACAGATAAAAGCTTAATTAAATTCTGTTGGTATTTACTTTACTGGATAATTAAATCTTTAGTTTTATGTTGTTATCTTCCTTTAGTAAACTATTATTCTAGAATTTAATTCTTATTCATGTCTACTATAAGGTATATCTAAAATAAACAAATTATTTAATCCTTAATAAGACATGAAAAATAAATTCAAATTATTTCCTTGTTCAAGATTAGGAAGAGATATTTTATTATTTAATGTATTCATTCATGTCTATCCTTATTAGGATCTTAGATATATATAAATATTAGGAAACTATTAAATTATTCTCATCCATATCATCTTGGAATCAAAATAATATTATTTATTTCCATAGATATAGAAAATAATAAAAATATTCCCTAAATCTAGATAAATATTAGGAAACTATTAAATTATTCTCATCCATATCATCTAGGAATCAAAATAATATTATTTATTTCCATAGATATAGAAAATAATAAAAATATTCCTTAAATCTAGATAAATCTTCCAAAAAGATTTTATTTCCATTAAATAATAATATTTTAATGATATCTTTTAATAAAATAATTAAATAATCATTAATATAATCCTTCATCGTTTTCTCATCGTACGAGGTTCGCACGAACGATGAACAATAAAACTCCGACGAGTTCTTCGTCAGATCACGACGCACGCAGCGTCTCGGCCACCGGCGCACAGGTGGCGCGCCTGCGTCTCGGCCCGTCGAGCAATCGGGTGTCACCTCAGCCAGCAGCGAGCACCCGTCTCGATCGTGTCGACCGTCAGGTGCCGACGCGTCTCGGCCCAGCGTTCCATCGGGCGGCTCGAGCTCTCGGCCAGCAGAGCGCACGGTGGCGCGCGATCCCGGCCAGCGGCTCGCGCGACAGCGCAGCTGCTCTCGGCCAGCGCCGCCATCCGCCTCGACCCTTCCGCCTAGGGTTCTCGGCCTAGTGGCTCAGCACCTCGGCATGTTCTCAGTCGAACTGCCGTGCCACGCCTTCCGCCGTGTGGATCTCGACGCGAGCTCCGTCTGGGGCGTGCGTTCTCGGCCAGCGGCGTGCACGAGCCCATACTCATCTGCACGTCGCCCCGTGATCGCGGTTCCCTGGCTCCCACTATCTCGACTACCCTACCTAGATCGCGCGTGGTGTGATCCGTCTCGGAGCGAGCACCGACGGATTGCACGTCTCGTACGATCGAGCAATTCAAGTTCTTTGATTCGATAGTTCTTGAGTTCATCATGCATAATAAATTAAACAAAACACCAAGAACATGCTTCGCAATCAAATAATACATGCATACATGAATTTCGCAAAATTTAAATCCAAATAATCAAAGCCAAAGACTAGCTCTGATACCAATTGATGGGGTTGGCAGCAGAAGCGTGCATGAGATCCGATCACATAAAATTGATCTATTTAGCAGATTATTTAGACAAATTCTATTCGCGTAATTATCACATGTATCATGCTCATAACTTGAATTAAAACATGATTTAGCATATAAAATCCCTAAAACATGCTCACTACGGAATTAGCCAATTTACCTCGTTGATTCAACCAAGAATCGATGATGGCGTGCTCCGTCTCTACGTGAAGATCTTCAGTACTCGACCTCTGATCTTTTGACTGGTGTCCCGGACTGTATACTGATATTTATGTGGGCAAATCTCACCAGAATACTAGGACTCGAATAACGAAAACAGAACTCAGCTCACGGAGAGAGCAATTTTCGAATTCTCTCTCTTTCTAGAGGGGACGAAAATTTTTGCTTTAATAATTATGTTTTCTGTCTCCTTTATTCTCCTATTTATAAAGTCACATATTAGGCTAAGTCAGGGATCTAAGGAAGAATTTGGACATGGCCTCACCCAATTAGCTTTTAACTAATTAAATTGAACCCACAATTTAATATAGGCTTATACTGGAATATTACAAGCAGCCACTACAGAAGTAGTATTGCACTGCTTTTCTAAATCCGAAATTACAAGTATTCCGGGTTTCCTTTTATTTGTTTAATTCATTTCCCGCGCTTAAGATTGAAACATTAATTAATTAATTAATGTCTGCTATGGACTTCATTAATTAACATATTTTATTCTCCAATAGTGGACTTAACAAGAAACTCTTATTTATTATTCATAGAGTAACTAAACTCCAACTAGCTAGGTTCCGAATAATAAAACCTCGTTTCGAGCTCCTCTTGTGGATGTTATCGAACGAGACTCTCCTCGCGCACGATTCAACATAATAGCAATCCTAGCACCGCTAGACAATGATCACCACTACCCAATATACCTGGATCGTTGGGTGACGAAAAACCCGCACCTTTGGTAAGTCAAAGTAGTAGATACTCAATATCGTATGCTCAATGCTAATGTACATTGATTAAGAAATTAATTATCAAGACCTCGTCTTTCAGTAGATAGCATAAAGACTCGTCTTGCTGTTAGATCCATTCAGTGCTATACCACACCAACGTCATCAAATTTCAATAAGGCTTAGAAATAATCGGACTGGCATTGCAACCTTTCACGATAGGTAGTCTAGGTCTATCTGGGTTGTGAAATTCTTATTTTTCTTTGTTCAGAACTGACCGCGTACCTTAAATTGAGCGCAGCCCACAACCGGTCTACTAGAACAAAGATTTAGACTTATGTTATGTTCGCTTATACATTTAAATATGCAATAAACACCCATTAAATGTAAAACATAACAACATTACGACAAAAATAGTCTGTTGCATTCATTGGAAAATAATTATTAGAGGTTTACAGTATTCAATCACTCGAAATGTGATTTCTAGTATACAAACCCTAACATCCTCCCCCTAATATGGGCCACCATACCAACCAAGGTATGGGACTTACTAACGCTGCCAGCATGCTTCTCCCCCCGAAGGAGAAAAAGATTTAAAAAAAACACCAAGGAAGAGGAGCCCCGATAAACGCGAACGCCTTAGAGGCGATAAGGAAGGCGCGCAACATTCCCCTGATTCAACAATCTAGAAGGCAGTAGTGTCACCCTTAACCCTGTTTCTTTGTGTAAATTGTGTTTTTGACTCCGTTCTCACACTTGGTCCTGTGTCTGGACTAAGTGTGAGAAGTTTATGGAAGTTGTTTTCTGTTTTGACTAAGTGTTATGTTTTTTTTAGCATGTGTTGATTGCTGGCACTGCCTCACACTTAGCCCAGTATCTGGTCTAATTGTGAGAAGTTTCCCTTGTTTGTTGTTGTGCCGTCGCCTATGCCTAACCCTTCTTTCCACTGCATCCAGTCCCTCGAGGACGAGTTCATATGCAGTGGGGAGGGGGGACGGGTTAGTTATAGAAGAATCATACAAGCTAAAGTTTTTTGAGAAAAATACAAAATTTTAGAAAAAATAGGCAGTATGCATGAAATTGGATAAGTGGAAGACTTGATTACTTTTTGGGAGAGTTAGAAAAAGGATTCAGTATGCTCACATGTAAAACTTAATTGCAAAAACTTGATCAATTTGAACGACGTAAGTATGATGGAAACGCTCAATTTTTAAACTAACTGTGAAGCCTCTCTATCTGTGAGTTATAAGCCAAAAGTAGAACACTTTCTACTATTTTTTTTCAAAAGAAAAATATACGAGAGGCCGAATTTTAATATTGAGATGAAAATTGCACAAGTAAGAAGAACTAAAGGCACTAGGACTTAGCCTTTTGAGCCGTTTTCTTCCTTCGTTCCACAACCCCGCCTCATTAATCAAGACACCCCTTAGTTAACCACTTTGAGCCCAAACACCCTTACCCATTCTTTGAAGCCTTAAGACCAAATTCAAAGTTTCATATCACATGAGGAAGAGGGCCAAAGAGATGAAGTTTGTCAAGGGAAACAAAAGGGGATAGCAATAGAATGGTCGAAATAAATGGTAGCCGGGTTGATCAAGTTAGAAAATCGGGTTGATCATATATATAAAAAAAATGATGATGAAAAGGTTTGAGAAAAGAAAAGGGCAGGAAATAGTTGTAACCTGACCCAGATCATAAGTAAAAAAATAGTAAGCCGAAAGTTATAAGGCTAAAGGTCTAAATTTGACCGAGAAGGAGCATCAAGAAGAGGAAGAAATAAATATCCCAAATCTGATCCAACGATTTTTAGTCAAATCTTTGGCTTTTTGACTCATGTGATTTTTTCTTAAATTTAAAATTTTAATTTTGAACTTAGAACCCATAGGACCCTACCCTAATATGTTACTACCCTTGAGCCCCGTTACAACCCAAAACAAAGACCTTAAGGAACTATCTTGTGCAGTCCGATTCAAAGTATTAAATTTGTGGCAACACCGAGTGAACAGTCCTAACATCTCTGGTGAGAAATGAGTGACTGAGTGAATCCGACGGTGGTTTTCAAAATTGAGCAATCTTGACAAGCAGACACTTTGATCTAGCAAAAGCGAAAGAGAATGAACATAAGCTACTGGCAAATGGATTGACCTCAACCTCGAGTATGATTGTTGGAAAATTATTCGGTCTAATGCATACATGTGAATACGTTTTTTTAAAGTCTTGTTTTTCGATTCGTACTTATGAAATAAGTAAACCATGCCTGAAATTTGTCTTATCTTTTTCTTTTCTTTTTCTTTATACTTGAGGACATGTATGTTTTAAGTGTGAGCAGTTTAATAAGGCTCATTTCATGCATCGGTTTAAGGGTAAAATGTATGCTACTTGATCAGTTTATCGCGCAAAACAAGTGTTAAAATGTGCAGAAATACCACTTGACCAAGGCAGCAAGGCCGAACTGATCAAGCAAGTACAAAAGGTGAAAGAGGACCAAGAGTCGGGGGAATTGATCAAGGGGGAGTAATCAAGCAGTTAAGAAGGGGACCACTGGATTTTGGAAGAAGGCACGAGAGGAAATGAGCTGGAATTGGCGCACCATTCTGTTGGCAAGGACGACGTTCTAGAAGGGGACACGTGCTGGAATATGAGACGCAAGGATGGAGCTGAGTCACGAATCTGTTACCAAAAAGCGTCGTCATTCTAGAAGAACAGCACGTAGCAATCAATGAGTCGCTCACTCTCAGAATGAGCGAATATTCCCTGACAAGATCGTTATCCAGTTGGGGGTCGAATCGAGCTTATAAATAGATGATGTGCCACCACAAGAAGAAGAGAGACTTTACTTTCCGTCTAGTTTAGCTTAGCTTAGTTAACTAGTGTAGTTCAGCTCCCTAGCTTAGTTTAGATCAGTTCTCTAGTTTAGTTTAGATAGCTTAGTTAAAAGGGTGACCGAAGGGAGCGCTGCAGAATACTCATTTCTGTCTGCATTATCTTAGGTTTCCCGCTGAGATTCTTCTCAGTTTTTACCGCTTTCTTAGTTTTCGACGTGTTAGCTTAGTTTAATTTCACGCTGTACTCAGTTTTTAGTTTAATCGAAGTTATTTTTCATTTACATCCTCGCATTTACTTTTCCGCTGTTACCTGCAATTCACTTCACCCAGTAGTTAAAGTTCCATTGATCAAGCTAGCTAGTTTAATTATGCCTAGATTAAAAACAGTAGTTAAAAACTCCCAAGTTAAAGCGTGGCAACAGCCAACCCCCCTCCTATTCACTACTCACACACTCGACACACCAACTTCTCTGTGGGATCGACCCCGAACTTGCCGCTTTACTGTTAAAGTTTTGCAAATTGGGAGTTATAAATATTTTCTTGCGTGTGTCGGTTTGAGGATTGATTTGATTAAGTGGCAACGACAATTTGCTAACTAATCCGACCGGTTCGGTTATCTTCCATATAACTTGATCCAATTCCAATCCGTCGATCTCGAGCTCCCCAGTAAAACTAGTCCATTTTTTGGAGACTAATAAAGTAGTACTTCCTCCGTTCCACGGTAACTAAGTCATTTAATTTTGTTCACTCGTTTTGAAAAAATGATAATAAGTAGGTAAAGTGAAGAAAGAGTAAAGTAAGAGAGAGAATAATGTAGAGGAGAGTTTAATCAACATTAATCTCTTTCTTACTTTACTATATTTCCACTTTAAATATTTGTTAATCCATCCGTCCCACAATAAATGTCATGTTTTGTCATTTTGGTATGTCCCACAATAAGAGTCATATTTCACTTTTACCATAAATGGTAAGTAAGCCCCACATTCTACCAACTTCTTCCACTCACATTTTATTATAAAGCTAATATAAATAAGTGAGACCATATTTCACTAACTTATTCAACTCACTTTTATTTATATTTCTTAAAACTCATGTCGTAACTAAATAGGACTTCTATTATGGGATAAAGGTGTTAGGGTTTGTATACTAGAAATCACCTTTCGAGTGATTGAATACTGTAAAACTCTAATAATTATTTTCCAATGAATGCAACAGATTATTTTTGTCATAATGTTGTTATGTTTTACATTTAATGGGTGTTTATTGCATATTTAAATGTATAAGCGAACATAACATAAGTCTAAGTCTTTGTTCTAGTAGACCGGTTGTGGGCTGCCCTCAATTTAAGGTACGCGGTCAGTTCTGAACAAAGAAAAATAAGAATTTCACAACCCAGATAGACCTAGACTACCTATCGTGAAAGGTTGCAATGTCAGTCCGATTATTTCTAAGCCTTATTGAAATATGATGACGTTGGTGTGGTATAGCACTGAATGGATCTAACAGCAAGACGAGTCTTTATGGTATCTACTGAAAGACGAGGTCTTGATAATTAATTTCTTAATCAATGTACATTAGCATTGAGCATACGATATTGAGTATCTACTACTTTGACTTACCAAAGGTGCGGGTTTTTCGTCACCCAACGATCCAGGTATATTGGGTAGTGGTGATCATTATCTAGCGGTGCTAGGATTGCTATTATGTTGAATCGTGCGCGAGGAGAGTCTCGTTTGATAACATCCACAAGAGGAGCTCGAAACATGGTTTTATTATTCGGAACCTAGCTAGTTGGAGTTTAATTACTCTATGAATAATAAATAAGAGTTTCTTGCTAAGTCCACTCTTGGAGAATAAAATATGTTAATTAATTAAGTTCATAGCAGACATTAATTAATTAATGGATGTTTCTATCTTAAGCGCGGGAAATGAATTAAACAAATAAAAGGAAACCCGGAATACTTGTAATTTCGGATTTGGAAAGGCAGTGCGATATTACTTCTGTAGTGGCTCCTTGTAATATTCTAATACAAGCTTATATTAAATTGTGGGTTCAATTTAATTAGTAAAAAACTAATTGGGTGAGGCCATGTCTAAATTCTTCCTTAGATCCCTGACTGAGCCCAATATGTGACTTTATAAATAGGAGAATAAAGGAGACAGAAAACATAATTATAAAAAGCAAAAATTTTCGTCCCCCTCTAGAAAGAGAGAGAATTCGAAAATTGCTCTCTCCGTGAGCTGAGTTCTGTCTTCGTTATTCAAGTCCTAGTATTCTGGTGAGATTTGCCCACACAAATATCAGTATACAGTCTGGGACACCAGTCAGAAGATCAGAGGTCGAGTACTGAAGATCTTCACGTGGAGACGGAGCAAGCCATCATCGATTCTTGATTGAATCAACGAGGTAAATTGGCTAATTCCGTAGTGAGCATGTTTTAGGGCTTTTATATGCTAAAGCATGTTTTAATTCAAGTTATTAGCATGATACATGTGATAATTACGCGAATAGATTTTGTCTAGATAATCTGCTAAATAGATCAAATTATGTGATCGGATCTCATGCACGCTTCCACTGCCAACCCCTTCAAAAGGGAGTATCATTTTTTAAAAATGAGTGTAGGAAATTAACTGACTCAACTACCACGAAACGGAGTACTAATTGTTTGCTTATCCTATCTAAATATCTATAATTATAATAGTAGTAGTAATTATTATTATAAAATGGTATAAACTCCAAAATCAAAATAGTAAAATTTGAAAATAAAAACAAATGATATACTATTAACTTGTAGTTAGGGAAAAATAACAACAGAAGTGACGAACTCGAAGATTTTATAGTGATATTATTTGAATAAATGTTAATTTTGATCCTAAATCTATAATTAAAATATGAATTTAGTCTAAAATATTCATTTTTTGAAAAATAGGTTCATAACAAATGAAATCATTGTGGGAGTGATCCTTTGTTGATGGTTCCGTCAAAAAACTAACGGTCATGCCATTGTGCAATTAGCGTTGACCGTTAGTTTTTGACGAAACTATAAAAAAATGACTACTTCGGTGACATTTTCATTTATTAGAGATCTATTTTTTAAAAAATAAATATTTTAAATTAAATTCATATTTTGATCTTATATTTAGAATCAAAATTAACCTTTTATAACAGAGCCTTGAAATCGTAATAAAACTTATAGGAAACATGGGCTCAAAAATTCAAAATAGCATTGAAAGTTTCAAGAAAACTTATCTGAATCATGGGCTAAATCAGCACAGCAGTAGTTTTGGAAGCATATGGGTAGCAAGACAAAATTTTGCTTTGTTTTTTGGCCTCATTAAAAGTTCATGATTGTATTCGAGATCCATCAGTTATCGCCGTTCAAATACGAATAGTGTATTCCTAAGACTATATTTGAACAACGAAATATTAATGGAACTTTTTTACTTAAATGAATGATATATTTATAATTTCAAAAAATTATGTTAAATTTTTTCCAAGGACTTCATTTCCCGTTTTCCTCTTCCAAAAAAAAGTATTTGGAGATCGGCATATGACGTTGTAGCGTTTACAACATATTCTAAAGAAAATGAGGAAGATTAGGGAAGCTATGTTTATTGACTATAACTGATTTTATAAAAACCACATGTATTTTACCAATTAACAGTAATCTCAAGAACATACACATAAAATTTATTTGTCATCGTCTTATGAAAATCGAATTTAACAAGTTTTATTAGTAATTATTTTCTAAGATAATGTATAAATGATAAGTAAATTAGCACTTTTTCGTCCACCATAAGTGAGAGTTTTAAGAAAATATATTATATAGTTAAAGTGGGAGTGGAAAGTAAGAGTGAAAATAAAATTAATACAAACTACTCCCTCGTCCACGAAAAATAGACATGTTTTGCCATTTTCGTCCATCCATGAAAAATAGATAAAGTTCATAAAGGAAAGTTTTCAACCAATACTAATCCTACATATAATTCTAAATGTGAACCCCACAATCCACTATTATTCATTCCACTATTTTTTTCCTCCACATCTCTTACCATTTCATATATATTTCTTATTTTACCAATTATACATTAAAACTCATGTTCGTTCATAATCTTGTCTTCGTGGACGAAGGAGGCATTTAATAATATCATTTTTCTAAAAACTCGTTTTTAAAAAAAAAGTGCCTCAGTTACTATTGGAGGGAGGAAATAGTAAGTAGACCATAATAAGTACCTGTACAATTCAATTATATAGTAATAAAATAATATTATATCAATTTTAATGTTTGATTAAATCAATATAACAATAATGTAACGATTTAGTTATTACTAAAATAAATAAATAGATATCACATAGTACAATAAACAGTATATATTTTATAAGGTAATTAACTAAGATACATATATACTTTAAACTGTCAATAAAATTAATTTTAATTAAAAATAAAAATATAAAACAATATATAAATAAATTAGTAAAAATTTGAAGGAAAAAAAAATTCTCAGTATACTAAGAAATGAATACAAAACAATATGAGTAAACCAGTAAAAATTTAGAGAACACAAAAATATGTTGTCTAGAGTTACTATAATATCATTGAATTTACATAACGAGTGATTATGATGTTTTTTTGACTTTGAGAGAAAAATGAGGCCCTCCCCTAAATGTTTTCAAGTCAAAAAATGTTTCTGACTTGTAAAGCATATTAATTTATAGTTTATTATATCTACTTAGCTATACGGAAAAATTTACTTTCTAAGTCCTAGCTAGCCGAGTCGTATTCCTTTTTAGATTATCCCATTTTAACTGAGTTGTTTTCTTTTTTGGCAAAAAAGCAACAATTTTTCTTCTCTCGTACTTTACTCTCTCTTACTCTATTATCTCTTCATCTCTTTACCTTTTTATTGTCTACTTTATTATTCATTTACTTAACTTACTTAATACAACTTTTCTTAAATCTTGTGCCGAAAAAAAACGTCTCTATTATAGATGAACGGAGGGAGTACGAGTTTTAAGGAGTACTAAGTTTTGGAAAGTTGGCCAATTGTATTTGACTCAGATATAATTCGCCTTAGATCATGAGATAAAATTGTTGGAATTATTGGTGAGTAATAATTTTTGAAACACAATAGTCTAACTAAAATATAATCAATCAATATAAACATAAATAAAGGTATCACGTGTCACTTGTTGGCATAGCAATTTTATCTCATGATAATTGATTTTTGAGAATGAAGTAATTCATCTTTTAAAAAGTATATCTTTCTGGTTTTCATCTTTTTAAAAAATATCTTTCTACTTTTCATTCTTAGGTTTGTGTATTATTTATGTATCATTATTATAGTCGATGTGTCTGTGATTTTATTTATAGTACTGTTTTATATATATATTGACTATAAAATACGTACTACATATTTTCATTAAAGGAAAAGCATTATTTATAAACCATATAAGTTTTAATTAAAAGAGAGAAATAAGTTACAGAATAATAGAAGAGAGAAATAAAAGAAAATGATGAGAAAGTTTCTACAAATAGAAAATAGACTATTTTTTAGTAAACGGATAGAAATGAAAAAATAAAATTATTTTTCATAATTGAACGACATATATAATGCAATTCTTAAAACAATAATTTCTACGTCCGCCACTATGGGTTTTGAGGCACGTAAACATCATAGTTTACATTAGGGATGTTAATGTAGCCCGCAACTCGTGGGCTGGCCCGAATAGCCCGCTAAATTTTGTAGGATTAGGGATGAAAATTTCTAGCCCGATAAAATTAAAACCCGATTAGCTCGCTCCCGATTAATCCGCGAACCGTTCGGACTAGACCCGAAAACCCGATGGACTGACCCTAAAACCTGATAAAATTTCTATTATTCTATTTTTTACTCCTAATACAACACTTCATTGATTAATTTTATAATATAGATAACTAAAAAATAACTTTCAATTTTATATTAAATATACAAATTATATATTGAATTTTTGATAAATAAATTAAAAACTTCAAATTCACTTAAAAAATATTTAAATTTCTAAAACATGTATTAAAATTTTACGAAATATCTCAAATATTAGTATTTGATCATGTTTATGATTGAGTCTGACCATATATCTCAAATTTATCATAATTAAATATTTTACATTTTATGAATATAACTAATTTTCATCATTATTTATTGGATTGATCGCATGTTAATCTTATCGGTAGCAACCCGATTAACCCGTTGGGCTAGCCCGAAACCCGAGCTTTTAGGGTTAGGGTTGAACTTTTACAACCCGAAAGAATTCACAACCCGACTAGCCCGCACCCCGATTGACCCGCAACCCGAGTAAGGCCGGCCCGAAACCCGATTGGCCGGCCCGATTGACATCCCTAGTTTTCATCCGCGCCTAACACTTGTACTTGATCATAAACGCATGTTGAAATTTAAACCCAAGAATTTGTTTCTTCAAGCATAATATATAATTCTCCACCAATCCATCACACTCTATAAATTGCTCTAGTTTCACTAGCCATGCATAAATCAAACAACCCACACCTCTATACCATCAATTATTAATTTTCTTTTGTTAGCAATCTTTTCGTTGAAAGAGTACCAATTTCATTAAAAAAAATGTCTTCCAATATTGAGAAAAACTCTTCAATCGAAGAGCTTCTTCCATTCAAAGAAATTCCCGGCGGCTACGGCCTCCCGTTTTTCGGGGCGATATCGGACCGCCACGACTTCCACTACCGCCAGGGCCCGGACGAGTTTTTCCGCGCCCGAATGCAGCAGCACAACTCCACCGTGTTCCGAGCCAACGCCCCACCCGGCCCATTCAACGCTCGGAACGCGAGAGTCGTGGTCCTCCTCGACGCCGTGAGCTTCCCAATCCTCTTCGACACGTCGAAAGTGGAGAAGAGAGACGTCTTCACCGGCACCTTCATGCCGTCCACGAGCTTCACCGGCGGCTACCGCGTCTGCTCCTACCTCGACCCCTCCGAGCCCAAACACGCCCTTATCAAGGGCTTCCTCCTCTCCCTTCTTGGCCGACTGCATACGGAGTTAATTCCCACGTTTCATGCCGCCATTTCTCAGCTCTTTGCTGACGTGGAGGCCGATCTCGACGCTGAAGGGGAGTCGGCTTTTAACTCCGTCAGCGATAAATTTTCGTTTGATTTGCTCTTCCGTTTATTCGCCGGCAAGAGCTCTTACGGCGCCGGCGTTGGCGATGGTGGTTCCAGCCTTGACACGTGGCTGCTTCTTCAGCTGGCTCCTTTGGTCACATTAGGGTTGAAGTTTGTGCCTAATTTTATCGAGGATTTGGTGCTCCATACATTCCCGCTGCCATATTTTTTGGCGAAATCTGGGTACGGATTCTAAAACCAATTGGCTAGGAGTGTTGAATGAAACTAAAAAATATTATATCACACAACAAATAAATTTTTTTCGATGTAAAAATATAAATTTTTTGATTTGTTCCAAAATTGACCATACATAAATTTCCATATCAAAAAGAACTGGAATCATTGTATAAGTATAAGTCTCATGCAGGGGCATACACACTCAAGAAGAGGATATGGCTTAAGCCCTTACCCAAAAGAATATTTTTTGTTTTTTCTACCACGGTCTTTTTGAAAAAAAATTGAAAAGTTATTCTAAGCCCTTACTATAAGAATGATTTTGAAGACCAAATTACTGAAAACCGAATGAAGAGAGGGGCTAAACTTAATCAGAAATTAGAAAAATACAGAGTAAAATAAAAGACCATGGCTATGGAGCTGCGGAAGAAGACGACTTAAAAAATGTTACTAATATAATATTATTATATTATAAATAGTCCTTATAAAAAGTGCTGAGTACTTATACGTGCCAAGTCCCTTTTATTATTTTAAAATAGAAAGTACTGCACTAAAGAGCCATGTAATTTGGCATTTGCGTAAGCAAATTTAAATTCATAACTTAATTTTCAAAAAACAAAGTAAATAACCTGGTCTATTAGGCAGCATATTAATGCGTAAGATAAGTTTTTCGCTACTTATTATTCTTTTATTTTTAGTTCAACAATGCAATATCTTAGTTTTTTTTACAATTCATTGTATATGAAATTGAAAATATGAGAAAAAACACAGTTTGTATTGCTAAATATACATAGGATTTTGTGATAAAATGATTGAGTTTTTTCTGTTCCATTTGAGTTTAAGATATTTGGAGTAGAATTTTTTGTTTTTGCTGAACTTTGAGTTTGAACTATTCGAGTTAAATAGTTTGAATTTGTTTTATGTGTTAATTATCCGCGTCTATGGCTATCATTGTAATATTTTAATTTATCTATTGGTTTAGCTTCATGTATAAAATATTTATGCTTTTCATAGTTGTATTTTGATTTTTTTTGCATGATCTCTGTTTTTCATATCAATATAATACTAATAGTAAAAAATTTATATACAGTGGAGCCCTTACCGAAAAAAATTCCTGCAGCCGCCCCTGGTCTCGTGGGCTCCTCCTCCTATCACCAATTAGTTTTAGGATGGAAACCATTTATTTCTATCATGGTATAGAGCGGGTAACCGACTGTAGACAAAATCTAACTAACCGAGCAATATATCTAGGCTGAAATTAGAAAAAAACGACTAACCCAACATTATATAATTATCCTATATCAGTGTACAAAGAGGAACGGTGGAATTCTATCAAGGAGTTACCCATGACATAATAACTCCTTGATAGAATTCCACGGTTCCTCTTTGTACACTGATATGGGATAATTATATAATGTTGGGTTAGTAGTTTTTTTCTAATTTCAGCCTAGATATATTGCTCAGTTAGTTAGATTTTGTCTAAAGTCGGTTACCCGCTCTATACCATGATAGAAATAAATGGTTTCCAACCTAAAACTAATTGGTGACAGGAGGAGGAGCCCACGAGACCAGAGGCGGCCGCAGAAATTTTTTTCGGTAAGGGCTCCACTGTATATAAATTTTTTACTATTAGTATTATATTGATATGAAAAACAGAGATCACGCAAAAAAATCAAAATACAACTATGAAAAGCAATCTATAGATTGCTGTCTACCGTATTGGATATTGCTGGTCGAGAAAAATTATTGTATAGTGTATTGGATATTGATGGCTGATAAAATTTACCCTTGAGCATTTTTTATGATTGCCACATGGCAGCTGATTATTCGTCCACGTGTACAAGTGATTGGTTAGGAATGGTGGTATGATATTACTTTAAGAGGTATTGGTTTCAGTTAGCATGATAAAGTTATTTTGTTTCATTTGCCAACAGGTACGAGAAGATTCACAGGGCGTTCCAGGAGGGGGCCGGAGAGTTGCTCGACGAGGCGGAGAAGAAGGGTTTGAGTAGGGATGAGGCTTCTCATAACCTCATGTTTGTTATGGGATTTAACTCTTATGGTGGGACCAAGATTCTCTTCCCAGCTTTGTTGAAGTATGTTGGCAGCGGCGGGGAGGACTTGCATCGATGTCTCGCAGTCGAGATTAGGGGGGCCGTGGAAGAGGAAGGAGGCGTCACGTTGGCGGCTCTCGAGAGGATGAGTCTGGTCAAGTCCGTGGTGTGGGAGACGATGAGGATTGAACCACCCGTTCAGTATCAATATGGTAAGGCCAAGGAGGATTTGAAAATTTCGAGCCACGTGGCAACTTATGTGGTCAAAAAGGGCGAGATGATTTTTGGTTACCAACCTTTTGCCACTAGGGATCCTTTGATTTTTGTGAATCCAGATGAGTTCGTGCCCGAGAGATTTATGGATGAGGGAGAGCAGCTAATAAAGTATGTTTATTGGTCCAACGGGATGGAGACCGACAACCCGACCGCGGACAACAAGCAATGTCCAGCCAAGGATATGGTGGTGCTGCTAGGGAGGATGATGTTGGTCGAGATTTTCTTGCGTTATGATACCTTCAATGTGGAGGTTGGGAAGTTGCTTCTTGGATCATCCGTCACGATCAAATCGATGATAAAATTCATATGATTCTATCATTCATCGATTTTTCATTATAGTCCTTAATTGTGTTGGTTGTGTGTTTGAATTTTCATGTTTCAATAGTTAAATTATCTTTCTACGTTGCTGAAGATGGATGCTATGATTTCAGTTCAATAAAAAAATGCAATGAATACTATTTACCCTCTTCTATTAAATCATGCTCTACATGATTAGCTTTGTTCTGGATAAGCCTTGGTCTATAAATTTTTACTAAGTTCAGATGAGTACGTTATTCAATACCCGATCATAATAATATCATAAAATAAAAATTATTTTTTTTGTTTATTTTTATCGTAATTGACGAATGGGGTATAGAAAGAATCAAAATATTCCTTTCGTCCCATAAGAATAAAGATTCTTTTTTTTTTTGCCAGTCTGATAAAAATAGTGCACTTCTATTTTTAGTGATTTATTTATCTTTAATGATATGAGCTCCATTCTCCATTTAACATACAACGATAACGTTTTATTTCGATCTCTCTCATACCTTATCAATTATGTATAAAAACTCATGCCGTCTCAAATGTGTCTATATTTATGGAATACAGATAGTAGTATTTGAATTGTTGTAGTAGCAAAACTCATGATTAGGTAGTCATATATCTTGCCCAACATAAATTATAATTAACTTATATCAATGAGTAACTCATATTCTATCGGTTTAACTAGCTTGTTAATGTGGATATTGTTGAGTTTTATAGCTCAATATGTGTAATTTCAGCCAATTATGTATTGTTTTGGAGTTTCACTAGTTTAATGAGTCATGTAGAGAAAATGTAACACCCCGACTTTTTCTATCTTTTTAATTGAGATTGAAATGACGTTGATTTTCAAGCCAGATTTTTCTCTTCGTTTAATCTCTATTTCTTTTTGAAGATTAAAGGAACATTGGACGTTTAGGGTCGATGAAGAAGAGTAAGTTAATCATATTCTTGAGCCTAGCATTTTTACCAAGCAAAAGAACTTCCGATCTGTTGGAGCCCAACTTGCTTAAGAAGTTTATTTCACCAAATTTGTATTCTTCTGGGCTTTTTAGATAATACAAGAGTTGGGCCATCCTAAATTGTTTCACAGAAGTATAATGAGCCCAATATATCAATTATTTTATCAAGCTTAAATCGTTTAGTCTTTGCCTCTTTTGACAACGAGTGAATGGCGGAGGACAACGGTGCTGACAGCAGCAATTTGAAAGATAGAGCGCAGTGACGGGGCTGAGTAGTAGAGAGATGGCAAGGGTGTGAACAGAAGGTGAAAGAAATAGAAAGGAGAAGAAGAAATCTATATCTATATCTATACATTCTACTAATCTAAAGTACCGATTATTTGAAAAGACATTTGTCCTTTTTTGGAGAGAAAATGGAAGTCCATAAATCTTCATACTTATATTTACCAACATATTAATTTTATAACTTTAATTCATTTTATTGCTAACAAAGCTGATTTTATTGAATATCCACAATTAAGTCATGCATGAGGAAGGGTAGAAGTAAAGCTAAAAAATCCAAGGTCAAACTGAAATATTATTAAGGTATAATTTGTATAGGTTAAATTTTATGTGTCCACGGTCAAATTACGTGTCTGCACAGTCTTCTGCTGCATCACTTGATACGCTCTGTAGAGCGTGGGTGAGATATAAAATACTATTTTAATTGCTCTCTTCTTTTTGTTAATTTTCTAGTTTAGTTTATTTTTTCTGCGTAGAGCTGAAGCTGATATTAGTATAAATTATACTTTTATTTTGCTTAAAAAAAAGGAACGTTCTGTCTTTAGTTTGGGTAGATTTTTTTAAAAACCTTCTGTTTCTTTTAAGTTCGTTTTTTTTATCTATTTTTGCTTTTTTTTTAAAATCATTAATTAAAAATTTTCTCTTTGTTTTTTATAAAAAAAAAATCGTTTAAACTTTTTTCTGTTTTTTTAATTGTTAGTTTGTCACTGTTAGTATACATACACTAACGGAGATCCTTTTTCCCCTCTCTTTATGGAGTGTTTTGTTTTCTACACACATTCACATCTCAGATTCTCATCACCTATTTGTCCAGAGCATTTGTCCTAACGGCAAGGAGCTTAGACATTATTGCATGAGGTACCGAGTTCGAGCCCTCTTGACATCAGTTGTAATTTCCTCCTATCTATAGTATATGAGTTTATTTGTAATTTCCTCCCTTATATAGGAGTTAATTTAAAAAAAAATCAGTTGTAATTTCCTCCTATCTATAGTATAGGAGTTTATTTGTAATTTCCTCCCTTATATAGGAGTTAATTTTTAAAAAAATCTATAGTATAGGAGTTTATTTGTAATTTCCTCCCTTATATAGGAGTTAATTTAAAAAAAATTCTCATCACCAGTTGTAATTTCCTCCTATCTATACTATAGGAGTTTATTTGTAATTTCCTCATCACCAGTTGTAATTTCCTCCCTTATATAGGAGTTAATTTAAAAAAAAAAATTTCTCATCACCTATTTCAAATGGTCTCGTTGCCTATTTGTAATTTCCTCCCTTTTATAGGAGTTAATTTTAAAAAAAAATTCTCATCACCTATTTCAAATGGCACCGTTGCCGGGGAGAATGACGTTCTTTATACATTTGTTGCAAGATACTTTGGTGTAAATATTGTTGATAATTTTCTTTTCTTCCTTTTTGGTTTTCAGTTGGAGCAGAGATGGCTCAGGTCACCCAAGAGTGCCAACAACAACTCATTCCACAATGAACAATTGCCGATTGATCCAGAGGAAGCTAAGGGGGCGACAGGGGAGACACAACACTTAGATGGGCAGAGCATCTCAGGTTCTGTTTAAAAGGATTAGTGTAAATATTGTAAATAAACTTTTCGTTGTTTTTTGTTTTCCCCAATTGGAAGGCACAAGGCTATAAGAAGGCGAGAAGAGGAAGAAGTGGAGCAAGACACTGTCCGATCCAAACCCTATTCCGTCCATCCGACTGACCTAGGGGACAACACTGAAAGAAGTCAGGACATTACCTTCGTGAGTCCGTCTGAGTCGAGGACCACCCCGAATGAGGAAGAGGCAACCATGGGTTACAAGCAGGAGAATGATCCAGAGATAGGTTCACTCTATACCCACTTGGAAAACGAACCAACAACTGCTATCTCCACCACCTACTAGTCATCTTACCTGTGTTCCTGGGAGCTAGTACCGAAAGTCCAATTAAGTTCCTGCGTGAGTTCAGCAAAATCTGTAGAGTGCAGCAAAGAACGACTGGGTCAAGTGAGGATGATTTCAAGCTGAGAGTCGTTCCTCTTTCTTTGAAGGGCGAAGCAGATGTTTGGTTTAGGGTGTTACCGCCTAACACAATCAATACATGGTCAGATTTCAAGAGGGAGTTGTTAGATCAATTCTTTCCAGTGGCAAAGACGAATGCACTCCGAAGGGAAATCGGAGAAGTTACCCAGTGGACTGATGAGAGCTTGAGAAAATATTGGCACATGTACAGAAGTCTTCTAGACGGGTGTCCAAACCATAACATGATGGAAGTGGAGATCTATGCAAGGTTCTACGATGGGATGGATGCGAAAAACAAGGACCTGATGAACTCGTCAAGCGGGGGGGGGAGTTTTTCCCAACCCCGGGTGAGTAAGGCCAAGGTCAAAATGGAGAAACTTCCGTGCGCAAAGAGAGGGTACGGTGATATATCAGTCACTACCTCAAGGGAATTTCATGAATACTCCCGTAGAAGGTGATGACAGTCAGCTGAGAAGCCGGGTTGCGTTCCAGTCAGTGATCGAGACAAGTCACCTGCAAACTTCCTCAATCAAGACCGGCCCCAAAGTTGATCAAGTGAGTCATCGCCAGAACCCGAGTGAGATTTGGAATTTAAATAGGAGCTGGAATCCCGAAGGGCAAGCAGATGTGTGCCGATATGAATGCCGACACCATGGAGAAAGGGAGAACAACATAGCTCCACCCCAAAGGAGCTGGACAGAAGGACACTCACCTTTCCCATGCCAGTCAGACCCACATCCGATTGCCACCAAAATTCCCAAATGGCAGATGGAATATCCAGATCACCGACCATACCCCGATTTTCAAGGCTATGAGTCCAACCAACCGATGCAGCAATCCAACTACCCAAGTCACTATCCTTCCTTTCAAGATTGACTCCCAACATGGCAAGGTGAGGACTGACAAGCTCACAGTTCCCAGCCTCACCAGACCCAAATCTATCCTAGTCAAAATCGAGGCCACTCACGTCCCCAATAAAAAATTGAGCTGCCCTTGGACAGGAATTGGCATGTAAATTCTACAGCAGAAAGAATCGAGGGATTGATCGTATCTCAGCAGAGCATGAGGCGTTGTTTGAAATCAAATGATGAGCTGACATTGGAAATGCAGAACACTTGTTAGCTGAAATGATCAAGCAATTCTCCTTGTTAGCTGACATCATGAAGGGGATACAAGAAGACAGATCAAGATTTCAAGCAGGTGAGCAGAGGGTAGATGAAGAAGGAGTACGCGAACCTGAGCAAGGGGTGCCATCGAGCACTGGACATGAGTTGGGGAAGCACCCGGTAGAGCAGGATGATGTGAGGACTGTTGAAGCAGAACCAGCAGGGGAGGAGTCTCAAGCTGAAGGAGAGCCAACCACCGCACCTCTTGAGGATGAGACACCACAGGAGATTCCAGAGGGGGTGAATGATGGACCTCAGGAGAAGAAATGAGAGGTCATCGAGCGTTGTGCAAAAGTCGGTGCCACCTTATTCTACCTTTAGGCATGAACAACACATGAACTTGAAGGAAAAATGAAGAGGTTGGTGTATGGAGTGGAAAAAGAGAACGTGACAGTAGGAAAACCGCCTCTAGTGATAGACAAAACAGACGGGTGTTGCGAAGAAAAAGGGCCGAGCCCAGAACATGAAAGAGCTGAAAAAGGAGCAGCGAAGCTAATCTACTGTAAGCAACTGAGGCCATGGCCTAAACCGCCTAAGAGTAGAGACCCTTCTGACCATGGGTTGCGTCCAAAGGAAAAAAGGAAGATTCAGGGAACTTACAAGAATCATAAGAAGAAGCGGGCAACCATGATGGTGATGCACCCTCAGAAGAATAGATGGGTAGGAAGACTTGCTAGAAGAAAAGTCGTCTCAGGAATTGAAATTGAAGATAATTCCCCCAGTGAGTCGCTAACCTCTTAATTGATCAAGTTGGAAGAGAAGTGTAAGTCACTTGATCTAGTCAAGTGCAAAGAGGGCGGCGGAAACCGAAGGATGGACGACTGTGAAGAGGGAAGGAAGCTGCCAGCCAACGACCACAAGGGTGCGATGGCTACAGCAGGGCAGAAAGTACTAGTCCTCCAGTTTTGGTAGGAATCGAAATCAATCAAGATCAAACAAGCAAGGGTCAACTTGCAAGCGAATTGATCCACCACATCCTGAGAATTATAAAGCTTCAGGGAAGTCTCATGTTCCTTGTTTTTTTCATCTTAATCCATTTGAAGGGGATAGGGGAAAATAAATCTGCAATATGCGCAACGGGAGAAACCCCACTACACATATTCAGCTTGATCAAGTAAATAAACGGTCTTGAATAACTCTTGAGATTAACTTGCAAAACTAATTACATGTGTATGAGCAAAACACTGGATCGAGTGGGTTCCGAGAGTTGTCCGCAACTTGGAATAAAGTTTTTATTTTTATCTCTTGTTTTCTTTTAAGAAAATTCTAAACAAATTAATTTCAGAAAATGGTAAAAATATTTTCAAATTTTTGGATGTATCTGGAGAGAGTTTTAATTTCAACAAGAAATCTTTAAATTCTTGAAAATCTCTGGCAAGAACTCCGCAAATCTCTTATTTTGTTTTTAGTTTAAGTTTGGACCCGACAGAATAAGTAGGAGAGAGAGAATTACTGCACAATTTTTTTTTTAACCGCGAGAAGTAAAAAGAGGAATCATGTAATCTTGAAATTTTGAAAATTGGCAAACATACGCTGATATCATGGTGACCGTTCCCTCTTCCCCCTATACTTCTATTTCTGCGCATCTCTTTCCAACTTTCTCACGTTCTGGTAACCCTCACAAATTTCTCTAAAAATTCCCAACTCTTTTCCCTTAAATTTCAGGCGAAACTGCCTGTCACGACCACAACTTCATAGTCAAAGAAAGTGTAGCTATTTCGTGACTAAAACTTACTAAATGGTCTCAACTCATCATAGGTGGATAATTAATTCAAGAGAAACATGTCTAAATGTGAAAGAAAGTACAACCATACTGAATCAGAGTACTTTTTGGGCATTTTCTTTTCTAAAACAAAGTCTATATTCTCGCAGCGGAAGAGTACCAAGACGGTGCAATATGTATGAAGACATACTAAATCAGCTATCTTCCTACTTATTTAAGTTCTGTCCCAAAACCTCATCTGCTTCAACCGATCAACCTGCACATTAAGGAAAACAATATGCAGGGCTGAGTACTTGATATACTCAGTGGGCTCATGCCGAAAATAATTTTCTCTTTTAGTTGTCAGCCAAACTTGAGTGAACACGGGGAATTTATAAAAACATTTCCCGGTCACTAAAACTGTTATTTTCTTTTTGAAAATAGACTGCAGTCATATAACTTCTCATGAAATACTATATCTGATCTGTGTGAACCGGGAATGTGGCCACATTCCACGACAGTCACTGGACCGGCCAACGCTTGCGCTAGCACACGGTCCCTATGTGTACACTAGTCCGAGTAGGGTTTGCGGCCCTACTGGGACCCGAATTCGATTTAATTTGCTGGCATAGCCAACAGATAGGAAATCATAAATAAAAACTAGGCATCACAACTCATCTCAAAATATTCATGTTTTCATATAAAAACATGTTTCTGAAAGAAAAGAAGCCCACCTCGTGAGCTTAACTCTTTCAAACGGGCACTTCCTGACTTGAGATTTACTCGTCGAACGACGACGTTCCTTTACAAAAATAATGTAATTAAATTAGGATTTAAGTAACTATTTATCTTGCATGTATGCATGCCTAAACGTGTGTTTATTATTTTATTTCATGTCTTCTAAAATTAGAAAATCGTAATTCTTAATTAAATCAATGATTTAATTTATTCTGAATCTGACCGATCTGTTTGAGCATAATAAATTCCCGGATTATCTTAAGTATTTAAAATACTTTATGTGACTAATGGAATTCTCATCCATTTATTACTAGGTACTATTTCAACACGAATTAATAATTTTTCTTCTTCTGTGGCCGAGGGAATTAGTTCCGTTAAACTCTGAATTAAACCAAGATAACGACTTCAACCAAAATAATGGTCCTAGTAAATAAATTCCCAGGCCCAGTTAGGAATTTATTAGTCTGGCCTAGAGTGTATATTATTTTCTAACTAATCAGCCCAGGCATCAGTCGGCCCATTCCTCTTCTTCTTCTCTTTTTTTTATTAAGTCTGAGGCCCAAATCAAAATGTAAATGGGCATGGCCCAATTATCACACTCCCTTATGTGACGGCCCGAGAATTTGTTCCTTTCTTTTAAGATAAATCGGATTTAATTAGCTCGTTTAACTCTCGTTTAAAGGGAATATGTCTTTCGCTGTAATTCTCCGACGTTGGGATAAATCAAGTTTTGTAAAAACAACAAATTGCACGGAAATGCATTTAAGGATAAAAGTATGAGAGATGGGTTTATTAAGAGTACAAATTGGAAATACAATCTCATGGATGATGGGGATGCTACTAGTACATAATTACATAAGTAAAAGAGACACCACATGTCTACACTATACCTTTCATCCTACTACATAAATTATTTTGGCTACAACTCTAAGAATGCAAACTCCAAGACTATAGTACGAACTAGAAAAAGAAATGGGAGGATCACTTTTCTTGGAGCAAAATCTCTCCTCTAATCCCCCAGATTCTCGAAGCTCCATAGTCAAAGGAGAGCTGTCTTCTTCTTCCTTTCCTCCTTTTCTCCTCGACATTCGGCCCATGAGACTCCAAAAAAATTGTGGCAGCCAAGGAGCCTTGAGAACCCTGCAGAAATAGCACAAGAGATGGGGCTAAAATGGACTAATAGTTGGGGAATAGGGGAGACCAAGCCACATATAGAAGGGGATGGAGATAGGCTAAACAAGACAGCTCGAAACCCAACCAAGGCTAAGAGAGCTAGCCAAACCTTGTTGTTTCAAGTTTCATCAAAAAAGGAATTAAGACAAAAGGACTTCTATAAAGTAAGCTCATCACCAAGCTCATTGGAGCAAGGGAAGCTCCGTCACCAAAGCTGGAGGAACAACCTAGGAGGGCAGCCCCAGATAATCACCAAAATAGTATGAACAGGATGATTATGAAGCTCAGAAAGAGAGCTAAGCTTGTAGCCAAAAATGGGATCACCAATGCCCAAGGCCTGCCACAAAAAAGCCAAGAAGAATGGCCTATAAATAACAGCCACCTCCCTCCCCATTTCACACATATATTCTGCCAAATCCTTGCAAGGCAAAGGAATGCAGCGGAGTGAGGAACGGCTGCGCAAGGCGACGGCAATAGAAGGGCAGCCAAGCACCGAAAGGGTTCATCGAGTGAGGTAATTTCCTTAACAACCCACACCTCTTGCATCATGTTAATAAACCAAGAATTTAGTCTCAACAATAGGATCCCTACTTCAATAGCAAGCCACAAGCAGCATAAATAAAGCCAATACCCAACCAAACTTTGAACTTTTCGAACAAGTAAGCAGTAAACGTGAGTGGCCGAGTTTCAAGCAAAGACATCTTTCAATAAGGAACTCCATAACTCACAGATTAAATTACGTAAATTAAGAGGGGAAAAGGGAGGGGGAGTTATCTCTAAAGCATGAAGTTCTCCGAGCGGGAAAGACGGAGGGTGCCGGCGCGACTCGCCGACGGAGGCGACGCAGCAGGGACCAGCGGCGACTCCGAGAGACCGGAGAGCGCCGAAGCTGCCTCGCGAAGGAGGCAGCGGGGAAACGGCATGCAGCGAGTCGGCGCGACGCGCAGCTCGGACCCATATACGACTCAGGCGGTAGCGCCTCTAGAGATAACGTGGCAGGAGACTCAACGAAGAGGGCGAAGGCGATGCCTTCCCCTGTAGCAGTAGGGCTCCTTCCGGCTTGGGGAAAATGAGAGAAATAGCGAAGAAAAGAGAAGGAGACGCCGGAGGTGAGCGTAGACGACGGTGAGTGATTCTCGCCGGAGATGGCGACGCGTCAAGGCGGAGGGGGAGACGCCGCTGTGCCGATTTTGGGGGAAATCCCTAAATTGGAATTGAGAAATGGGGAAGAGAGAGAGAGACGCGGTGGAGGGAGTATATTGGGTCATTTGGGCCACCAAAAGGAATTTAGGCCAATTTAATTACTTCTCTTGAGCCTCTAATTTAATTGAGAAGTGGGCGGCCTCACATTGAATTAAATTAGGAAGAATGGGCTGTCCCCAATTAAAATATGGGCCGAGGGATTTTGTTGGATTGGGCTACATAATTTAATTAGTGGACTTGGAAATTAAATATTATTTGGAAAGGAATTAATTTGAGGAATTAAGCTTGGAGCTTAATTAAATTTATTTCTGAATAATTTGAGTTTTCCAAAGACGAGAGATGTTAAGGAAAGACGCGAAGGGCCGACCGGCGTCGCCCCGCGACGCCATGGGCGGCCTTAAGAAAAATCCTATAAAAGCCGATACTAAGACGTAGGTACTATTCAGAAAAATAGTGCAAATACTAATTAGCGTGTTACGCTATTTATTTCTAAAGGAGAGTCTATTCTAGGGCGAGTGAGGCCAAATGAGGATTTTTAATCGGAGATAAGCATACCAGGTGGGCTTTCTTTTAATATCCAGTACTATAGTGTGGATATAAAGCAAATGTTTTGAAGTTATGAAATACCTTTTTCTCAAAAATGAATATGTGATCATTCCTTTTAAAGTTGTTGTCATGCCATAAAGTGTTTGTTTTAAAGACCTGCCTGTTGGAGATATTTGTCTGTTGGAGATATTTGTTTGTTGGGGATATTCGTTTGTTGGTTTTGGCTACGCCAAAACGCTTCAATTCGGATCGTGGTGCACAAGAATCGTGAGCCATCTAGAGGTTGGCCGGCGAGGGTACTGTTGAAGGTGGCCACCTTCACGGTACACTAGATTATCAGATATGGCAGGAGACATAAGAACTTAGACTGATCAGTCGAACTTTTAGGATCACAAAAGAATTTAGTATGCTTGGGCATTTTTGAGAAAAACCCCCGTGTGATACTGTTGATGGATGACAACTTATATATATGTATGTTTTGTTTTCGGCACGTGTCCACTGAGTACTCCTGTACTCAGCCCTGCATGTATTTATAAATGTGCAGGTTGATCGTCAAGATGGAGAAGAATTGATCGGAGTCGATGCTATTAAATAAGCATGTGGATTTCTCGACGATTCGTGTCTTCATACACGAAGTCGTTTAAAAGGGACCTATTTCTGCTGTATTTTGTTAAGTGAGAATTTCAAAGTCTCACCTTCGAACCCTGATTTAGTTGATATGATGAATTATTCTATTTTGAGATCTTGTAATCAAATACTTGGCTTCTAATTTGTGGTATCAATTGATTGGCCTTTCGGCAAGTCCCTTGAGTTCTTTCCTCGTTTCGTTAATTCCGCTTATTAGTCACGGATTTCCCACTTTTGCTATCATTAGCAAAGTGCGGTCGTGACAAAGTGGTATTAGAGCCTCAGTTTCTTTCCTGCTCTGAGATCCACACCTTTCTTCAGTAAAGATCTAGACTTGTTCACTAGATCATTCCAAGCAATCGACTTGATCAATGCTCCAGGACGTTCAGCCAAAATAAAGTTGAGAAAAAAAAATGAATATTTTCAAAATAACTACAACAAAGTGCGATGAGAACGCTGTACCTGGTAAAGAAAATAGAAAGGACTAAGAAGGAATAAGTACTTCCCCTAGAGAATGTAGTTCAAGCGGGAACTACAAAGGATGAACCATAAATCCTACTATTGCTTTCCTAAGCAATTTGTTTTCGAAATAATGACAAGACAAAGTTGAGTATGAGGAGTGACCCGGGGAAACATGACTTTTCGCCGGGAAGCCAACGCCCAGTGCATAAGAGCACAAGAGGGGCAACTGTTGAGACAGAAAGACGAGGAACGATGCTATAAGGGAATAGCACAAGATAGATCCTCACGGTAACCAAACCACTTGTTTAGATCCGAAAAAGATTGATGTTTTCACCGCGTTTAACGAAAGACTTGTAGAAACGATAGTTTTGAGATGAGAACTTAGTCTGATGACGTTAGATCACACAATAAGTGGCTCTAGTTGATGACTTTCCCTACATGGATTTTCATGCATCGATTCATTTTCTTTCTAATACCTTCGACGGACTCAAGATAGCCCCACCACATGGATGAAATAGACAAATTTAATCAGCAGTACTTACTTGGATTTCCAGAAAAATCTCTTTCTTTGAACATTCTTAACGGAAATGCCTTCCTGTCTGTTTAACACTATTGATCGACCTGCGTTTTGCAAAGCAGGGTGTCAATACTTTCCTTCTTTTATTAAAGTTATGACCCATTTCCAGATCATGGTTAAAAATTCAAATTTCAGACACTTTGAGCAATTAGCAATACAAATCAATGTGCCACTTCTTCTCTTGGGTACATCAAATCACTATTCACTTTCAGTTGCATGAGCACGAGCTTTACTCTTTTATTCTCAGATATGTCAATTGACAACAACTTTTCTTACTCATCATTCGTATGAGCAGTATTTCGACTTCGCAAGCCCAATCGCATTGTTATTCTAAAGTTGTTTGTCTCCAGAACCTTCAGACTAAGCTCGTTTTTCTAAGCCTCGTCTTTAATGAATGACGTATATTCTTGGAACTCTTGTCAACTCTTGTTATTTTGCAAACATGTATACGACAAGTTCTTTCTTGCAAGACTAAGATTTTCTCATGTTCAATTCCACTACATGTTTTTTCAATCTGGGGAGTTTTTACCATGTCTTCAATATTCGTTAAGACTACAATACCGACTTCATTCTTAACGAGTTACTTTGGTTGTTACCCCAGAGGTTTATCTTCTTGAAAAATGTTCTTGACAACATGCGAATTCTTCAACGTGATTCTATTTTCACTAGCTTTGACATTTTTAGAGGATGGTCAGCGCGACTTCGTGGCAATTGCTTACACTTTCATGTACTACTGCGACTGACTCTTCCAAGCTTTCACACATTTGAGCCATCAATCTATTGTTAGCAAGATGCTCTTGAATCTGAACGGTCAGTTGGACTATACTATTTGGTGCTTACTATGAGAACTCCAATTTAATTCGTTTCGTCCTATTTCGTGGCACATTTCATTTCTTTCGAGAAATCCCCAAGATCTATGGGTTTGCTTGAAACCTCTTAACCAGTGTGATCTTTTGAAAGAATGTGATTAATTCACAGAGTCAAACCAGAGAAACCTTCAAGTTTACTTGAGCTTAGTCCTGCTATCCTTGTAAACAAATCATTGCGAGTTGGTGCTTTTAATTCACAGAGTCGCACCGGAGGTGTTATTTTTGTCACCTTGAGTAATTTGAGAATTTTTTTCCAAGACAAGGAATTTTTTTTAGTACTTCTTCATGCTAAAATCATTATCATCCAAATTAAGTCTGTTTGACTAAATTTCCAATGCAAGACTCTCAACTAAGGCAATGCCTTGATCCTTTTCAAATACCTATGAGATATAAGTCCGGATAGACAGACATGAGTAAAGATGATACACCTAATGACCCTGTCATGCCGCACGAGTTAGATAAGAATAGTTGATCGATGGATATACGTATAACGAATAGAAATACATGAGCTGCGAGAAACAGAGATTCACACCACGATTATGCAAGATCAGTTATAAAGAAGTACATGTAGACTCACAGATTACGTGTTAGCGATTAAATATCGACGACAAGAGAGTTGGCGAATTAGAAACTACAAGTGTGAGACAACGGAGGGAAAAAAAATTGAGTCCCCGCAATAGGAAACAAGCACGGATGTCAATGATGGACTACGACCGGACATTCTGTGATGTGGCTCGGTATGTACCAGAACGGTTGAAAACTATGAGAAGATGGCTGAAAAATGCTGTGCCAGTCTGAGGTACGAGATTCGCATGGCACTGGCCAACCATGGAGGACTGTCCTACTCTGAGACTCTAGGTAGAGCACTATACATCGAGGCAGCCATGCCGGGAGAGGAAACCGGGCCAACTGTGAGTCATGCTCTACCTCCGGCTCAGTCCTAGGCACTCAGGGACAAGAGAAAGTGGGAAGGACCATGAGCCCAATCTGAACCTAAGATGGGAGGGTATGGACCAAGCGATCCAGAGAATGGCGGATACCAAGCTACCCCTGGATCTTTCAAGGGGAACATATCAAGGTCCAGTCCATGTCCCAAATGCAATAGACTGCATGGCGGCATTTGCAAGTCAGGGACAGATACCTGCTTCAACTGCGGGAAGACTGGGCACCTTGGTAAACACTGCCCGAACAGGACTCCAAAGACGGGAGCAAAACCTCACCCGTCAGCTCAGCGCCCACAACTGCGCGCAATGAATGTCCAACCTGGAGCAAATCCACAACAGCCACTGAGAAGTCAGCAGCAGAGGCCGAAACTCCCAACACAGGCCCAAGCTTATGCAATGAGGCAGAAGCAGCCAGAGGTGAACCAGGGAAATTTGGCAGGCATGGGTAAGCTCTCCAACACACCCGTTATGTTTCTGTTTGATACTGGTGCTTCGCATTCCTTTATTTCCTCTCATTGCGTGACCACCTTAAGACTCGCTACGATGGAACCTGAACATAGGATGGAAGTATCTTCCCCGGTAGGAGGACGTATAGAGATCACTTGTACTTGCTCAAACTTAGAAATCACTCTGGGCGAACTTAAGGTTGTAGCAAACAATCTCAGTGTTATGACCATGTGGGACGTAGACATAATCCTAGGAATGGACTGGCTGGCTGAAAACCATGCCACCATCTTAAGCAAGGAAAGACGAATTTCCTTTAAAACCCTCGAAGGTGAAGCTACTCGCTTTCACGGAATCTCCATGGGAACCCGAAAGTCTGTGATCTCAATTGTAGCACCCCGGAAAATTTTTGATTTTTTTTATTTGATGGCTTATTTTCGTTTTATTAATGTGGATGTTGATTTGGAAATGCATTTTGGAAATTGATTTCTATGAGGTTGTGTTAACGATGTGAAATTAATGGTTGAGAGTTAGGTGGAATAATATGATATATTTTCCAATGGGCGGAATTTAATTAAATAGGATCATGCATATTTGTGCCAGTTACCTTATTCAAATTCTTTTCGGCATTTCTATTTATTGGAAATAATATCTTCTTTCTTGGATTTAATTAATTGTTTTGGGATACTTATCCAAATTAAATCCAAACCAAATGACCCCTAGATGGTACTACATGAAATTCGAACTCCATTTTATTTTCCTTGGGAGTTTTCGAAAATCTCCTATAGGAGAAAGAATTATTTTCATTTGATTTAATTGGTGCTTTATTGACTCCCTTCCTTTGAATTTAATCCAATTAAATCATGTTATAATTTATTTCTTCGCCTAAAATAAATATAGAGTTGGGATATTTCCTTGGTTAGCAATTTTCGGCCCCTCCACTAAATTTTGGAGGATATTTGATTTGTTTCCTAATTTGTGGAATCCATTTTTATTCAAATAAATTCCTATGTCTAATTAATTGGGGATGTGAATATTTTTCTTCTACTTTTCTTCCATATCACACGCCCCCTATGCAATATTTTCCTTGTGGGAATTTAATTAATTGTTGCCTATTTTATGGGAGCATTTTTCCTATAAATAAATTACCTAATTTAAATCCTATTCTTTTAATTGGGGATTTAAATAATTTCCTTGTGCAATTACCCAAGAATTTTCGGCCCCCTCCTTTATTTCCTACTTGGAAATTTAATTTAATTGTTCCCTTGTATTCATTATTTTTATTTCCTAAGTTATGAATTTATTCTCCAAGTAAATACCAAGTAAATTCTTTGTTGTGCACTACATGGAATTTTCGAAAATTCCACTCTCCCACATGCCTATTTTATTCTTTTAAATTGTGGAATTTTTATTCATTAGCCTATATTTTATTTCCCCCACAATTTCTTTATTTAATTTACCCATGGATTAAACCTAACAAATAAATAGCAAATAATCAAACCCTAGCCCCGATTCACCTCAAAAATTTCGCCCCCTCTCTTCTCTCCCTCTCCCACACGTTTTTCATCTTCCACTCTCCCATCTCCAAAAATCCTCCATCCAACTCTTGTTCTTACAATCCTTTGAAGTTATTTTCAAGAGTCTCCGACGAATCGCTTCGTTCATCGTTTCGACCGATTCGTTTTGTGTCAAAGAAGGTATATTGCTCACTTTCTATCACCCTACCCGTTTTGACCATGTTCTTGAGTCCTATATGCATGTAGAGGGTGTAGGTTTGATAGATCGCAAATTTTAACGGGAGGAAAAGTGTGTTTCGTAAGAACTTGTTTGATTTTTCGCGATTGATTGAAATCATGTGTGTTGGATTGAAATATTTGGTGAATAATATGAGTTATGTGCAAATATGTGTATGAGGAACGTGTAAGCATGATTATGTGTTTTCGAGCATGAAAAAAAAAACGGTGTCTGTGTTGTGGAAGTTTTAAAAACCCTATTTTCGAACTTGAACCAGAAATCTGTGATGCACGACCAGTGACTTATGATCTGTATTTGACCCATCAAACGAACGAATTTTGCTATGACAGTTTTATTGAGTAAGCTTCAAGGTGTTTTCTGTGTCTCGTGTGAATTTCAGCCCGTTTTATTGAAAAATGAAATTTTAATAAATTTTTGAAGTTGACTGCACAAATCTGCCAGAAACTTGAGTTCTCGCCATGTATGTTTCGTTTTCTGTTTGACTGACCAATTGACCTCCGATCGATGTGATTCTTGAACTATATGAAACTTTGAAGTGTATTCTGAGTTGTGTTAAATTTCCAGCCTTTTCGGGCATCGTATGAATTTATGGTGAATTTTTCAAATGAACTGCGTAATACTGTCAGAAATTGTATGTTCCGACCAGAGAGTTTAATATGTGATATGACTGACCAAATGAAGTAATTTCGGTGTGAACATTTTTATGGATGAACTTGAAGGTGTCCTCTGCATTGTGACCAAAATTTAGCTTCTTTTGAGGTCGGGTGAATTTATAGTGATTTTTACAAAACGGTCGCGCAGTTCTGCCAGTTTTCTGCCTTGTTAAAATGACACCTAGTTTCAAGTTTAAAAGTATTATATGATGCATGTATGTCCAAGGAACGTGTTTAAATGTTGAAATCACTTGTGATAAGTTGGAATGTGTTACGTGTGTCTTTACACCTTTGTGACGTATGTTGGGTTGGGGAATTTGAGAAAAACGATGAGAGAGAAAACGATAGGACATGCATAGTAAAATGTTGTTGTGGAAGGCTGACTTGTGTTGTCGTTGACAAGGGTGTTGTGTACTCGTGAACTCGAGGATCGAGAGTTGCTATAAGTTGAGTTGTGAATTTGCTAAGCGATCGAGGTGGGCCGCAAACCCTATCAGGCTGTGTACACAGAGGGGATCGTGAACCGTCCTTGCTAGTCGGCCGGTCTCGTGGGCGAATACTGTGGCCACACTTTCGTCGCACTATGGTAAGAGGATGTGAATGATTGGTTGTTGAGAAAGTGGGGAGATTGTTTTGCCTGGCCAGGCTATGAAATTGTTTTTGTGATACTCGATGATATTTCTTTTCTAAAATGTTAAAACTCGAGATCACTGGTATGGATGACATAACTTATTAAAATATTTTCGGCATGAGCCCATTGAGTACAACAAGTACTCAGCCCTGCATATTATTTTTTTCTTACGTGCAGGTTGAGCGGGATGTTGCGGTGGATGTTGAGCTGGCTAAAGACCCTAGGATACGTTGTGTCGTCATACATAGGCTTGATCCTTGACTCTCCCTGAACCTTATTTATCCGCTGCTATGTTTTAAATTATGTCTTAAGACCTTAATCTTTTCGTGTGGTGTTTGAACATGTATGGTGGTGTTAGGTTTCAAACGAGTGTTTACGTTGTCTTTCTGAAAATGGTGTTTTCCGAGATTTAAGTTAAATGTTCGTTTTACCTTAGTTTTTTTTTATATAGTTGTATCTCTTAAGTCAAATTTTTCCGGTGCCCTTTTTAAAAGTATGTTTCTTTACGTCTTTTCAAAAAAAATGACCTTAAACTTCTTTAAACTAAGTTGTCTTCTTTCTTTAAGTCTTAAGTTGTTCTTTTAAACTGTTGTCCATGCATGTCGGTCACGATCGCCGCGTTTGTGATACCCCTGGTCTGGTCGGTCGTGACAGAGTGGTATCAGAGCTTCGTTCTTTTGCTCTGGTCCGAGAGTCTTCTTTCAGTCTAAGTCTAGATCAGTACCCCTAGACTAGAAGTGTCACGAAGGCTCAACATCCGAAGCATCACGCTCAACCAAAGAAAGTGAGGTATGTTTAAGTTGTTGAAAGAATGCGAGATTGATGTATGAAATTGATGATGTTATGATGAGGATGTTTTGGCAAGTGTACGTATGTGAATAAACGTTATGTGTGAAGATGATAATGTAGTGATATGATTATGGGGGACATGAGCATGATTGGCATGATAATCTAAACCCGTGTTATATGTGTGAAAATGATATTGTGATAGTGTGATTATGTGGAATATGAACATGATTGGCAAGATGATCTAAGCACGTGTTGTGTGTGCGAATATAATATTGTTATGGTATGATTATGTGAGACATGAGCAAGATTGGTATGATGAGTTAAGTATGTGTTATGTGTGAAAGTACTACGACGTAAGCATGTGAACATAGGAAGCCTTAGGGCGGCCTCAAATTTGGTGATGCGTGACGAACCCTAGATTTATCACATATAACGAGATAGAATATATGTTGGAAAACCTTCGTCTTCGCGTAAATGGCATGGATAAAACAACCCGCATATAAGGGCGCCCAATATAACGTCAGAGTGCGACGAATACAAGGAAGTTACGATTTTGATAACAACGAATACTAACAACGATGCTAACTTGTCTTTTGGACCAGAATGCCACCAAGACGCAGACGTGGCCCACAAGTGGAGAACGACATGGAGGAACAATCAGAGGGAAGTGTCGGGAATCAACCCCCTCCTCCACCACCACCCCCACCCCCACCTCAACCTCAAGAGAGAGAATACATTAAGGCCTTCTGAAAGGAAAACCCTCCAAAGTTTGACGGACTGGGAGAGCCCCCAAAGGCAGAGGCTTGGATACGCGACCTCGAGCGTATATTTGACTTCATGGGATGCACCGATAGGGAACGTCTAGCTTGCGTGACGTATCAACTGTCTGGACCTGCCGATTTTTGGTGGGAAACTAAACGACGAACTATGAACCCTGCCCGCCACGAGGCGCTCACATGGGAAGAATTCAAGGAAGAGGTGTACGACAAGTACATTCCCATGAGCTATAGACGGGCGAAGATAGTGGAGTTCCACACCCTGAAACAGGGAAACATGACGGTGACGGAGTACGACCGTGCTCTTTGTGAAATGACCCGATATGCGCCCGAGTTAGTGGACACCGATGAGAAGATGACCGCAAAATTCCGTTCTGGCCTTAGACACGAGATAAGGGTAGCCATGGCCAGCCGCAGAGGAATCTCGTACTCTGAAATTTTGAGTTGCGCTTTAGATGTGGAAGAAGCACTACCAAAGGACGAGACGACGGTGAATCCTACACCACCAACACCTCAACCAAACTATCGAGACAAGAGGAAGTGGGAAGACAACCGAGCTCCTTATGACAACAAGCGACACCGTTCTACTTTTCGCCAGACGCAAGACTATGACCGGCAAGCCATGCCACAGCCGAGAGGGAATCAACAGAAGGCACCCCACTGCAACCGGTGCTCCAAGTACCACTTTGGCGAGTGTAGAGCTGGAGGCATCCGATGCTTCACTTGTGGTGGAAATGGACATATGTCTCGAGAGTGCCCGAATAACAACAAAGGAGGAATGTGGAATAGGCAGGGACATGGGGAACAACAGCAACAACCACAACCCATTCGACAGGTGGCCCCACAGCAAGCGAGAGCGTACGCGCTGAAAGGAAATGAAGGGCAGGAACAGCAAACCGACAAGGACTGATGGGATGAAAGAGAAGTACCCCGAATAGTTTATGGAAGACAACTAAAATTTCGGGACTAAATTTCTGTTAAGAGGGGAAGGATGTAGCTCCCCGGAAAATTTTTGATTTTTTTTATTTGATGGCTTATTTTCGTTTAATTAATGTGGATGTTGATTTGGAAATGCATTTTGGAAATTGATATCTATGAGGTTGTGTTAACGAAGTGAAATTAATGGTTGAGAGTTAGGTGGAATAATATGATATGTTTTCCAATGGACGAGATTTAATTAAATAGGATCATGCATATTTGTGCCAGTTACCTTATTCAAATTCTTTTCTGCATTTCTATTTATTGGAAGTAATATCTTCTTTCTTGGATTTAATTAATTGTTTTGGGATACTTATCCAAATTAAATCCAAACCAAATGACCCCTAGATGGTACTACATGAAATTCGAACTCCATTTTATTTTCCTTGGGAGTTTTCGAAAATCTCCTATAGAAGAAAGAATTATTGTCATTTGATTTAATTGGTGCTTTATTGACTCCCTTCCTTTGAATTTAATCCAATTAAATCATGTTATAATTTATTTCTTCGCCTAAAATAAATAGAGAGTTGGGATATTTCCTTGGTTAGCAATTTTCGGCCCCTCCACTAAATTTTGGAGGATATTTGATTTGTTTCCTAATTTGTGGAATCCCTTTTTATTCAAATAAATTCCTATGTCTAATTAATTGGGGATGTGAATATTTTTCTTCTACTTTTCTTCCATATCACACGCCCCCTATGCAATATTTTCCTTGTGGGAATTTAATTAATTGTTGCCTATTTTATGGGAGCCTTTTTCCTATAAATAAATTACCTAATTTAAATCCTATTCTTTTAATTGGGGATTTAAATAATTTCCTTGTGCAATTACCCAAGAATTTTCGGCCCCTCCTTTCTTTCCTACTTGGAAATTTAATTTAATTGTTCCCTTGTATTCATTATTTTTATTTCCTAAGTTATGAATTTATTATCCAAGTAAATACCAAGTAAATTCTTTGTTGTGCACTACATGGAATTTTCGAAAATTCCACTCTCCCACATGCCTATTTTATTCTTTTAAATTGTGGGATTTGTATTCATTAGCCTATATTTTATTTCCCCCACAATTTCTTTATTTAATTTACCCATGGATTAAACCTAACAAATAAATAGCAAATAATCAAACCCTAGCCCCCATTCACCTCAAAAATTTCGCCCCCTCTCTTCTCTCCCTTTCCCTCTCCCACACGTTTTTCATCTTCCACTCTCCCATCTCCAAAAATCCTCCATCCAACTCTTGTTCTTACAATCCTTTGAAGTTATTTTCAAGAGTCTCCGACTAATCGCTTCGTTCATCATTTCTACCGATTCGTTTTGTGTCAAAGAAGGTATATTGCCCACTTTCTATCACCCTACCCGTTTTGACCATGTTCTTGAGTCCTACATGCATGTAGAGGGTGTAGGTTTGATAGATCGCAAATTTTAACGGGAGGGAAAGTGTGTTTCGTAAGAACTTGTTTGATTTTTCGCGATTGATTGAAATCATGTGTATTGGATTGAAATATTTGGTGAATAATATGAGTTATGTGCAAATATGTGTATGAGGAACGTGTAGGCATGATTATGTGTTTTCGAGCATGGAAAAAAAACGGTGTCTGTGTTGTGGAAGTTTTAAAAACCCTATTTTCGAACTTGAACCAGAAATCTGTGATGCACGACCAGAGACTTATGATCTATATTTGACCCATCAAACAAACGAATTTTGCTATGAAATTTTTACTGAGTAAACTTCAAGGTGTTTTCTGTGTCTCGTGTGAATTTCAGCCCGTTTTATCGAAAAATGGATTTTAATAAATTTTTGAAGTTGACTGCGCAATCTGCCAGAAACTTGAGTTCTCGCCATGAATGTTTCGTTTTCTGTTTGACTGACCAAATGACCTCCGATCGATGTGATTCTTGAACTATATGAAAATATGAAGTGTATTCTGAGTTGTGTTAAATTTCCAGCCTTTTCGGGCATCGTATGAATTTATGGTGAATTTTTCAAATGAACTGCGCAATACTGTCAGAAATTGTATGTTCCGACCAGAGAGTTTAATATGTGATATGACTGACCAAATGACGTGATTTCGGTGTGAAAATTTTCATGAATGAACTTGAAGGTGTCCTTTGTATTGTGACCAAAATTTAGCTTCTTTTGAGGTTGGGTGAATTTATAGTGATTTTTACAAAACGGTCGCGCAGTTCTGCCAGTTTTCTGCCTTGTTAAAATGACACCTAGTTTCAAGTTTAAAAGTATTATATGATGCATGTATGTCCAAGGAACGTGTTTAAATGTTGAAATCACTTGTGATAAGTTGGAATGTATTACGTGTGTCTTTACACCTTTGTGACGTATGTTGGGTTGGGGAATTTGAGAAAAACGATGAGAGAGAAAACGATAGGACATGCATAGTAAAATGTTGTTGTGGAAGGTTGACTTGTGTTGTTGTTGACAAGGGTGTTGTGTACTCGTGAACTCGAGGATCGAGAGTTGCTATAAGTTGGGTTGTGAATTTGCTAAGCGATCGAGGTGGGCTTTCTTTTCAAACCTTTTTACTTTTTCGAAAAATATTATGTGGCGATATAAGGGTGGTTTAACTGTTATGTCATGCCATGTTGTTTTTATTATGAGATTGTGTGCCTGATGCCTAGTTCGTTTGAGCTTGCTCCGTTAGGCTATAGGGCTATGTTGAGATTGTGCTTGATGCCTAGTTTGTGAGTTCACTCCATTAGGCTATAGGGCTATGATAAACGAATTTGGGTCTGAGTAGGGCCGCAAACCCTATCAGGCTGTGTACACAGAGGGGATCGTGAGCCGTCCTTGCTAGTCGGCCGGTCTCGTGGGCGAATAGTGTGGCCACACTTTCGTCGCACTATGGTAAGAGGATGTGAATGATTGGTTGTTGAGAAAGTGGGGAGATTGTTTTGCCTAGCCAGGCTATGAAATTGTTTTTCTGATACTCGATGATATTTCTTTTCTAAAATGTTAAAACTCGAGATCACTGGTATGGATGACATAACTTATTAAAATGTTTTCGGCATGAGCCCATTGAGTACAACAAGTACTCAGCCCTGCATATTATTTTTTCTTACGTGCAGGTTGAGCGGGATGTTGAGCTGGCTAAAGACCCTAGGATACGTTGTGTCGTCATACATAGGCGTGATCCTTGACTCTCCCTGAACCTTATTTATCCGCTTCTATGTTTTAAATTATGTCTTAAGACCTTAATCTTTTCGTGTGGTGTTTGAACATGTATGGTGGTGTTAGGTTTTAAACGAGTGTTTACGTTGTCTTTCTGAAAATGGTGTTTTCCGAGATTTAAGTTAAATGTTCGTTTTACCTTAGTTTTTTTTATATAGTTGTATCTCTTAAGTCAAATTTTTCCGGTGCCCTTTTTAAAAGTATGTTTCTTTACGTCTTTTCAAAAAAAATGACCTTAAATTTCTTTAAACTAAGTTGTCTTCTTTCTTTAAGTCTTAAGTTGTTCTTTTAAACTGTTGTCCATGCATGTCGGTCACGATCGCCGCGTTTGTGATACCCCTGGTATGGTCGTTCGTGACATCAATGCTGCAAGCCAGCAAGTTGATGAAGAAAGGATGCCCGACATACCTTGTTTACCTGAACAAAGAAGAGAAAGATGAGAGGAAATTAGAGGAAATCGAAGTCGCTCGCGAATTGCCAGATGTATTCCCTGACACTCTACCTAGTCTACCGCCAGACAGACAAGTGGTGTTCATGATAGATCTGGAACCAGGATCTGCCTCGGTATCAAAGGCACCATATCGAATGGCCCCAAAGGAACTAGACGAACTGAAGGTACATCTGCAAGAACTCCTGGACCTGAGATTCATCAGATCGTCTCACCATGGGGAGCACCTGTACTGTTCGTCAAGAAGAAAGACGGGACCATGAGAATGTGTGTGGACTACCAAGAACTTAACAAGTTGACTCTCAAGAACAAGTACCCCTTGCCGAGGATCGACGATCTATTTGATCAGCTCAAGGGAGCCAGTGTGTTTTCCAAAATGGACCTGAAGTCAGGATATCACCAACTGAAGATTAAACCAGAGGATGTGCCCAAGACGGCCTTCTGAACTAGATACGGTCACTATGAATTCACGGTGGTGCCGTTTGGTCTAACGAATGCACCGGCGGTGTTCATGGATCTGATGAACCGCATTTTTCCATCCATATCTCAACAAGTTTGTCCTAGTCTTCATCGACGATGTGCTGATATACTCTAAAAAAAGGAACACGAGGAACACCTGCGGCTTGCCCTAGAGACGCTACGGGCAGAGAAGTTATACGTCAAATTCAGCAAGTGCGAATTCTGGCTCAAGGAGGTGAATTTTCTCGGACATACTGTGATAGCAGAAGGAATCCGAGTGGATCCTGCTAAAGTAGAAGCAGTGCGGAATTGGAAGGTGCCAACAACGCCCAATGAAATCCGAAGTTTCCTCGGACTAGCTGGCTACTACAGGAGATTCATTGAAGGATTCTCAAAGATCGCAAGGCCAATAACTCAGCAACTTAAGAAGGGAACCAAGGTCTCATGGTCTCCCAAGTGCGAGGCAAGCTTCCAATTACTAAAGGAGAAATTGACCAGTGCACCCGTGCTAGCAGTCCCAGAGTCAGGGACGGACTACGTTGTCTACACGGATGCCTCCAAGAGCGGACTTGGATGTGTGCTAATGCAGAAAGGGAAAGTGATCGCTTACGCGTCACGACAGCTCAGGACACACGAGCTCAACTATCCAACACACGATTTAGAGCTAGCAGCAGTGGTCCACGCATTGAAAATTTGGAGACACCACCTATACTGTAACGCCCCACTTTCTGAACCCTAATTTTCGAACCATGAAATTTTTGCATTTAATGCTTTTAACGCCGTGAAGTATGCAAATTAAATGATGTGTGAATTAATTGCTTGATTTCTATGTGACCTAATTTTGTTTTGGAGTTGAGATGTGGGTGGAATAGTCAATCGTGTTGAATTGTGACGTGGCTGTTTGAATAATTGATGCGGGGTGAAATATATTGTGGTGAATTATTTTTTCTAAGGGTGAGTGAGATTAAATAGGATCATCAATAATTACCTTGCCCATTTTATTTGAAATTTTCGACCACTCCTATTTATTGGAGAGGGATTCTATTTTCCTTGGATTTAATTATTTGTTCGGGATAATTATCCAAATTAAATCCAAAGCCAATTATTCTTTATTTTCTTCATGAGAAAAGTCGACCCCCCATGCTTGCCCCATGGAGATTTCAAAAATCTCCTAATTGTGGAGAGGATGAATTATTCATTATACTAATTGATCCCCTATTTATTCCCTCCCATGAATAAATTCAAATATCCTAGCAAATCTTGCCTTATCTTGTTCAATTAAAGATTTGAAATTTATTTCCTTGTGGAAGAAGCATAATTCACGCCACTTCCCTATTTTTTTATTGAGAGAATTATTATTTTATTATGCTCCGTAATATTTTATTCTACTCCGTGAAATACCAAAAAAAATCATTGGCTAATTAAATAGCCAAGATTTCAAAATCTCTCCACCAAATTCACGCCAATTCCCACTCCCTCATATCTTCCCCAAATCTTTATTTAATTGTGGGATATTTTATTCCTAACTCTATAAATAAGAGATTAAACCAAACCCTAACCCTAGCCCCCACAATTTCACACGCCTACTCCCTCTCTCACATGCCCATTCTCTCTTCCCCACTCCTCCCACACTTGTTCTTCTACTCTACTCAAGATCCTTTCGATTCGCCAAGAGTTTGTTGAAGAATCAAGAGTTATATTCGTTTCTACCGATTGTTTCGATCAAGAAAGGTACAATCAAACCTCTATTCTTCATTCCTCTCCATCTAAACATTGTTTTGACTCCCTCATGCATATAGTGAGTGTAGGGATTTTAAATCTAAGGATTTAATCGGTGGGAATTTGTATTTGTATGTGTGTATGCGTTTTGAATGAAATTGTATGAAGATTTAATGAATCATTGGTGAATGATGTATGATTATATGAAAACATGAGTGTGAGGACTCTTTTAAGCATGTTTGTGTGTTAAAACCATGAAAATGTTGTGTTTGAATGAATGGGGATGAAACCCTATTTTTAAGCATTGAAAACTGTGGATTCGGACAGTAGATTCCGACACGTTTTTGACCGACCAAATGAACTCCTTTTTATTTGATTATTTTTTCTGAGTAAACTTCATGATGTCTTCTGTGTTGTGTGTAAATTACAACTCATTTGAACAAAAGATAAATATTTGGTGAATTTTTGAAATTGAATGCGCAATTCTGCCGGAAAATATTTTCTCGACCAGTAGGTTACGTTTTCGATTTGACCGACCTAAAAAGGTTATTTTGACATGAATTTTTAGCTGGAAGTTATTTGATGAGTCTACTTCGTCGTGGTAAAAGTTTAGCCCCAACGGAAGTCGGGTGAGTTTTTAATAATTTTTATAGAATGGTTGCGCAGTGCTGCCAGATTTCTATCTTTACAAAAACAACTATGTTGTTATAAGTGATATACATGATATATATATATATATATGTGATGACGTGATGTGTTATTCAAAGATGGGGAAAAAGGGGAACGTTAGGGACATGCATAATACTAAGTCGATGTTTGTGACTGATTGATAATGTATATTATCTAAAGGTGATAACTCGTACGCGAAGCGTGATAGCAAAGGGAAAGCAGTACTTGAAATCTAAACGGTCGAGGTGAGCTCTCTTTTAAATAAGGACGATGTCCTAAATGCTTTATTGATGAAAATTTCTATGATTATCATGCCGTGATTTGTTTTAACGTGTCTATCTGATGTGGCTTTTGCCACTGTTATATAAATCGAATTCGGGTCCTCGTAGGGCCGCAAACCCTACGTGGATTAGTGTACACCTATGGTAGACTGTGTGCTAGCGTACGGGCTGGCCGGTCTAGTGGCTTGGTTTGTGGCCACATTCCAAGTCATGTATTGGCAGATATGGTTGACGTCTATGGGAAAATGACTGTGCAGTCGCTATTTTGAACAATGAAAAGTATTTTGGGTGCCTCGGGCATTTCTAAAGCTCAAACCCCGATGGTTACTTGCGTATGGCATGATAACATATACTCTTAATTAAAATGTTTTCGGCATGAGCCACTGAGTATTTTTATAGTACTCAGCCCTGCATGTGTTTTCCCTATGTGCAGAGTGGCGACGAGCGGTTGGTGGTGTTGAGCAGAATTAATAATATACTATGGTTGTTTTGAAACTCCGAGTGTCGTTGTGTCTTCACACATGACTTCACTCTTCTCTTGGATGCTTCCGCTGTGATATTTTCTTTACTTATTCTTATTTAACTATGAAACTGTTTGTTGGGATGTTTGAAATCTTATTATCTTTTGAATATATGCTAAACCTTTAGTCTTTTTATTTATTAAACTTAAATTCTTGGTCAGACTTTTATTGAAACTCTAGTCTTCTATGTTTGTTCATTAATTCATTTTAATTACGATCGCCCGCTTTTATTAACCCTAAAGGGCGGTCGTGACATATACGGAGTTAGGTGCGAGATTTTCACGGACCACAAGAGTTTCAAATACTTCTTCGAGCAGAAGGACTTGAACATGAGACAGAGGAGATGGCTCGAATTAGTAAAGGACTACGATTGCGGCATATACTACCATCCAGGCAAGGCTAACGTCGTAGCAGACGCACTAAGCCGTAAGAGCCAGCACCAAGTAGCAGTCCTGTTCAACCAGGAAGAAGAACTGCTTAGAGAATTTGACAGAATGAATTTGGAGATGGTGCGAGCACCTGAGACGGTGGATAGCATAATTTCGACTCTAGTAGTTGTTCCCGATTTAAGGGTCAGGATCGTGGAGGCCCAGAGACGGGACGAGACTCTAGAGAAGTGGCGTTTGAAATTGAGAACAAGTAAACAAGAGAATTTCCAGGAGGAGGCAGACAATGCGCTCCTGTTTGAAGGGAGACTGTGTGTGCCCAACCAAGAGGAGCTCAGAAACGAGATAATGAGCGAGGCGCACGATACCCCATACACCGCCCACCCAGGGAGTACAAAGATGTATCAGGACTTAAAGAAGAAGTTCTGGTGGGACGGCATGAAGAGGGACATAAAATCCTACGTCGAGAGGTATCTTGCATGTCAACAAGTGAAGACACTACACCAACGACCCTATGGAAAATTGCAGCCGTTGGAGTTTCCTGAGTGGAAATGGGAACACATAGCCATGGATTTTGTCACAGGACTGCCAAAGTCTCAAAGAGGAAACACTGCAATCTGGGTAATAGTTGATCGTCTTACTAAGAGCGCCTACTTTATACTGATACCTATCACGTACGGGTCAGAGAAGCTAGCCTAATTATACGTGAAAGAGATCATTCGCCTGCATGGCATACCAGCGACGATCACGTCGGATAGAGATGCCAAATTCACGTCCAGATTTTGGAAGAGCTTACAGAGAGAGCTATGGACGCAATTGAATTTTAGCACAACATTTCAGCCACAAACCGATGGACAATCGGAAAGAAAAATTCAGACTGTTGAAGATATGCTGAGGGCAGTAGTGCTCAATAGAGGGAGCAATTGGGAACAGGTACTGCCACTGATAGAATTTGCTTATAACAATAGCTACCAGACAACAATCGATATGGCCCCGTACGAAGCACTGTAGGGAGGAAGTGTAGATCACCCCTCTACTGGGATGAGGTCAGCGAGAGAAAAATTCTGGGCCCGGATGCAATCGAAGAGATGATAGAAATTGTCAGAAAAATCTGAGAGAGAATCAAGGAGGCTCAGGACAGACAGAAGTCTTATGCAGATGTCCGACGGACTGACTTGCGATATTCAGTTGGAGATACAGTCTTCTTGAAAGTATCACCCTCGAAGGGGATAGCTAGATTTGAAGTCAAGGGAAAACTCCGACCCCGATACATAGGACCGTACGAAATCCTAGAAGCCGTTGGACAAGTGGCTTATCGATTGCCGTTACCGCTGAGTTTTGGAAACGTTCACAATGTATTCCAAATATGTGTTTGATCCGAAGCACGTGATTCATCAGGAAGAGATGACATTAAACCCGAATCTGAGCTACGAGGAAAGGCCAAAGGCAATTCTGGACAGGAAGGTGCAACAATTAAGAAATAAATCCATTCATTCAGTGAAAATACTTTGGGAACACCACGGGCAGGAAGAGGCCACGTGGGAGTTGGAAGACAAAATGAGGGAACGATACCTTGAACTGTTCGAGTACAGCCGCGCAAATTTCAGGACGAAATTTCTTTTAAGGAGGGTGGAATGTGACGGCCCGAGAATTTGTTCCTTTCTTTTAAGATAAATCGGATTTAATTAGCTCGTTTAACTCTCGTTTAAAGGGAATATGTCTTTCGCTGTAATTCTCCGACGTTGGGATAAATCAAGTTTTGTAAAAACAACAAATTGCACGAAAATGCATTTAAGGATAAAAGTATGAGAGATGCGTTTATTAAGAGTACAAATTGGAAATACAATCTCATGGATGATGGGGATGCTACTAGTACATAATTACATAAGTACAAATTGGAAATACAATCTCATGGATGATGGGGATGCTACTAGTACATAATTACATAAGTAAAAGAGACACCACATGTCTACACTGTACCTTTCATCCTACTACATAAATTATTATGGCTACAACTCTAAGAATACAAACTCCAAGACTATAATACTAACTAGAAAAAGAAATGGAGGATCACTTTTCTTGGAGCAAAATCTCTCCTCCAATCCCCCAGATTCTCGACAGCTCCATAGTCAAAGGAGAGTTGTCTTCTTCTTCATTTCCTCCTTTTCTCCTCGACATTCGGCCTATGAGACTCCAAAAAAATTGTGGCAGCCAAGGAGCCTTGAGAACCCTGCTGAAATAGGACAAGAGATGGGGTTAAGATGGACTCATAGTTGGGGAATAGGGGAGACCAAGCCACATATAGGAGGGGATGGAGATAGGCTAAACAAGACAGCCCGAAACCCAACCAAGGCTAAGAGAGCTAGCCAAACCTTGCTGTTTCAAGTTTCATCAAAAAAGGAATTAAGACAAAAGGACTTCTGTAAAGTAAGCTCATCACCAAGTTCATTGGAGCAAGGGAAGCTCCGTCACCAAAGCTGGAGGAATAGCCTAGGAGGGCAGCCCCAGATAATCACCAAAATAGTATGAACAACATGATTATGAAGCTCAGAAAGAGAGCTAAGCTTGTAGCCGAAAATGGATCACCAATGCCCAAGGCCTGCCACAAAAAGCCAAGAAGAATGGCCTATAAATAACAACCGCCTCTCTCCCTATTTCACACATATATTCTGCCAAATCCTCGCAAGGCAAAGGAGTGCAGCGGAGTGAGGAACGGCGGCGCAAGGCGACGGCAATAGAAGGGCAGCCAAGAACCGAAAGGGTTCATCGAGTGAGGTAATTTCCTCAACAACCCACACCTCTTGCATCATGTTAATAAACCAAGAACTTAGTCTCAACAATAGGATCCCCACTACAATATCAAGCCACAAGCAGCATAAATAAAGCCAATACTCAACCAAACTTTGAACTTTTCGAACCAGTAAGCACTAAACGTGAGTGGCTGAGTTTCAAGCAAAGACATCTTACAATAAGGAACTCCATAACTCACAGATTAAATTACATAAATTAAGAGGGGAAAAAGGAGGGGGACTCAGGCGGCAGCGCCTCTAGAGAGAACGCAGCAGAAGACTCAACGAAGAGGGCGAAGGCGATGCCTTCCCCTATAGCAGTAGGGCTCCTTCCGGTTTGGGGAAAACGAGAGAAATAGCTGAGAAAAGAGAAGGAGACGCCGGAGGTGAGCGTGGACGACGGTGAGTGATTCTCGCCGGAGATGGCGACGCGTCAAGGCGGTGGGGGAGACGCCGCTGTGCCGATTTTGGGGGAAATCCCTAAATTGGAATTCAGAAATGGGGAAGAGAGTGAGACGCGGTGAAGGGAGTATATTGGGTCATTTGGGCCACCAAAAGGAATTTGGGCCAATTTAATTACTTGTCTTGAGCCTCTAATTTAATAGAGAAGTGGGCTGCCTCACATTGAATTAAATTAGGAAGAATGGGTTGTCCTCAATTAAAATATGGGCCGAGGGATTTTGTTGGATTGGGCTACATAATTTAATTAGTGGACTTGGAAATTAAATATTATTTGGAAAGGAATTAATTTGAGGAATTAAGCTTGGAGCTTAATTAAATTAATTTCCGAATAATCTGAGTTTTCCAAAGACAAGAGATGTTAAGGAAAGACGCGAAGGGCCAACCGGCGTCGCCCCGCGACGCCATGGGCTGCCTTAAGAAAAATCCTATAAAAGCCGAGACTAAGACGTAGGTACTATCCTATAGGATGCATGCATTCTTTTTCAGAAAAATAGTTCAAGTACTAATTAGCGTGTTACGCTATTTATTTCTAAAGGAGAGATTATTCAAGGGCAAGTGAGGCCAAATGAGGATTTTTAATCAGAGATAAGCATACCAGGTGGGCTTTCTTTTAATATCCAGCACTATAGTGTGGATATAAAGCAAATGTTTTGAAGTTATGAAATACCTTTTTCTCAAAAATGAATATGTGATCATTCCTTTTAAAGTTGTTGTCAGGCCATAAAGTGTTTGTTTTCGAGACCTGCCTGTTGCAGATATTTGTCTGTTGGAGATATTCGTTTGTTGGTTTTGGCTACGCCGAAATGCTTCAATTCGGATCGTGGTGCACAAGAGTCGTGAGCCATCTAGAGGTTGACCGACGAGAGTACTGTTGAAGGTGGCCACCTTCACGGTACACTAGATTATCAGACATGGCAGGAGACATAAGAAGTTAGACTGATCAGTCGGACTTTTAAGATCACAAAAGAATTTAGTATGCTCGGGCCTTTTTAAGAAAACTGTCTGATACTATTGATGGATGACAACTTATATATATGTATGTTTTGTTTTCAGCACGTATCCACTAAGTACTCCTGTACTCAGCCCTGCATGTATTTGTAAATGTGCAGGTTGATCGTCAAGATGGAGAAGAATTGATCGGAGTCGATGCTATTAAATAAGCATGTGGATTTCTCGATGATTCGTGTCTTCATACACGAAGTCGTTTAAAAGGGACCTATTTCTGCTGTATTTTGTTAAGTGAGAATTTCAAAGTCTCACATTCGAACCCTGATTTAGTTGATATGACCAATTATTCTATTTTGAGATCTTGTAATCAAATACTTAGCTTCTAATTTGTGGTATCAATTGATTGGCCTTTCGGCAAGTCCCTTGAGTTTTTTCCTCGTTTCATTAATTCCACTTATTAGTCACGAATTTCCCGCTTTTGCTATCATTAGGAAAGTGTGGTCGTGATCGGCCTTATCTCTCTCCCTCATTCCCAAATCACACAATGCAGGAGGAACCCTATATCGAAACCATCCCTCTTCTCCCACCGGCGTATCCTACTACGCCGTCTGCTCAAATTCCAGCCAGTGACGAGCCGTCACCACCACCTACGCAATCCAGCGGCTTGGAGTCAGTAGAGCAGGCGTCGTTGCTGTTTCTTAGGTCTTCGCCGCAGGACTCCCTCCGCTGGTGCCTTTCCTTCGTCACCGCCGCTGCTCCGCGGCTAGCCACTGTCCCGCTGGTGGTCCGGCTGAAGTACCGCCGAGGCAGCCTCCGCCGTCGCAATCAGGCTCCCCGCAGGGCGAGCATTACCTGCCCATCTCACGAACGCCGCTGCGCGTCAGGAATCGCCTGCGGTCTCGGCTACCAACCGCACCTGATGCTCTACCGTCGAGTTGCCGATGTCTCGAAGTCAGTGCCACCATCTCCGACAAACCCCTAAAGCCTAGTCTCTTTTCATTTATTATTTAGCTTATGCTATGGGTTCCATTCGGAAGAAGCTAAGTGAGCTTAGAGGTAAGTTCTTTTCTCAGTACTACATTCTTGCTTGGTGATACGGTTTCAATTCTTAGAATGTTTGCCATATATTTTCGTGTGGAGCTCACGGGAGTGGGTTTGGTTTGAAGAACCTTTTTGTTACTGATCTAAAATCTTAGAGGCTGTAGCATATCATTTTCATGCTTATGTTTTCTGAAATTATGGGATTCTCCTAGCATGCTTGTGATGTCTGTTAAATGTGAGATTTCTACTACATGATGGTGTGATTTAGTTAACTGTGTTTGAAGGGGATTGAGGTTACCTTTCTTGAACCTCTCTGCGTCCGGCTTCTAGCCTCTGTCTCTATCACTGATATGCAATGGTTTCTGCCTCTAACTCGGCCCCTCTCTCACTCCCTTAGCTCTCCCTTAGCTCACTGCCTTGTATTAGATTTGTGGTGATCAAGGGGTATGTCCGAGGTTGTCTGTATTTATAGAGAATATGTAACTGAAAGCTAAGCTGTCAAAGCTTGTTGTTTTGGCTGGAAAAGGGGCCTTAAGGCTGCTCCTATGTTGGCTGCCCTCTCTGCAGCTTGCAGGCTGTGTACTTGTGAAATAAATGAGCCTACAGCTCCTGGACATGCTCTGATAGATAACTGAATTTGGTGCTTTATTCTGGTGTTCTATTGTTGTACATTTTAACCGCAATTGGCTCTATATGGGCTGGTTCCTTGAGGGCACTGAGGTGTACTCGTGGATTAAATGCTGCTGCTCCCTCAATTGTACCCCACTGCAGAGATCCCTCCCATCTTCTCTATTTTGCAGCACCTTTAACTGGTTCGCAGGCATATAGTACTGCCTGATGATGTCACGACCGCACTTCCTCAGGATAGAAAGCACGGTGGGTCGTGACTAGTGGGGGAATTAAGAAGCGGGGAAGAAGGGGGAAAACAATCAAAGGGGTACGACATGTAGATCAAAAGACGAAACTTCATTATCAAAGCATAGTCTCAGATCACGAAGCAACATAGTTTGAATAAAAATAGTCCAACGGATTAAAGAAAAACATAAGAATTTCTAAGACTTAGAGTAGCAGAAGCAATTGAGAGTTAGCTACTACTATGTATGAAGACACAATAGCAACCGGAACGTTTATTGAATATGATCTCAGTCCAATGCTCAACATCCTCCGTCTCCCGTCCACGCTCAACCTGCACATAGGGAAAACACATGCAGGGGCTGAGTACTTGATGCACTCAGTGAACTCATGCCCAAAATACATTTCATCAATAAAGTTATGTCAGCCATCATTGAGTGAAACTCGGGTTTTACTTTAAAAGGGCCGAGAAACACTAAAATCATTCTTTAAATAAAATAGTGTCCGCGCGGATAATGTCATCGTCATCCTCCATCATATACCATATCTGAACCATCATGTGAAATGAGAATGTGGCCACAAACTCGATTACTGGACCGGCCGACCCAAGGGACGGCTCACGATCCCCATCAGTGCACTAGCCTAAGTAGGGCTTAGACCCTAGTTAGACCCGAATTCGTTAACCATCAAAGTCTAGTAGAACATTATTCTAGTAGACAATCAGATAGGCAATTCAAAACATAAAGTACGGCATGACATAATATTTAAACCACCCTTATCTCACCATAAACATAGTATTTGCAAATAAAGAGTTTAAGCAATAAAGCCCACCTCAAAAGCTTAGTAATTTCGTTAAACAACTTCTCGATCCGTCTTTAACGAGCGTGCGAACCACCTTCTCGAAAAATAATTAAAGTACACATCAATCTCAAGAAAGAAAACATTTAGAATGCATGCACTCTAATTAAAGTCTTTTATCTCGTTTCTCGATTTTTGTGCATTTTCGATTATTCGGCGGCCGCCCAAGTCGTCGCGTGCAACGGCGGTCGGCCGCTTATGCCAATACTTTCCTCCGTGGCTCCTCGTATTTTACATGATGTCGGAATAAATTTCCAAAAAAATTATTTAAGCTCATAATTAAATTATTGCAACTATTTCTCTTCGCAAATATACTTATTTTGTACTTCAGATTATTCCGAGAATTAAATAAATAATTCCTTACTATTAAATTATCGGCCCAACATTTAGTTTTTCCCCACCTTATATCTCCACTTAATTAAGAAGCCCCGAATAAATCAAAAGAGGACCAAACTTTAAATAAAACCTCCAATTAAAATATAAGGCCCAATTTCTTTAAAAAGCAAAAGCCCAAGACTAAAAAAAAACAAAAGGCCCAAATCTCTTTACTTTCCCTTCCCCACGCCTCACTCCTCTATTTCTCCATATCTCTGTATTTCTCTCTTTTCTTCTCTCCCTCTTCTTCTCTATAGACGCCCTTTTCTCCTTCCTCTGTTTTCTTCTTTCAAAATTCCCCCAATCTTCTTCTTCCTCTAATTCTATCGCCTTTCCCCAAAACGGAGGTCACCGCCGCTGCCGCTGAGCCACGAATCCACAATCGTGAAAATGCCGCCGGCTTCTCCCACTCCTCAGCCACCGTCGCCGGCCGCTGCTCGGCGGAAGGACCTGTTGTCGCATACACGCCAGAGTCGCCATCGCGGGGTCAGGCCACCGCCGTCCAGCCACCAGTAGCACCGAGTCAGCCATCTTGCTGCTCTGCTGCCTATCCCGTTGTCGCCGCTGCTATTCCACAGCCCCCGAATCGCTATCCGGCAGCCCCGAACTTAACCCGTTGTCGCCGGCTTTTGTGTTTTCGATTAACCACGGCGGGTGTTCGATTGGTGTTAATTGTTGAATTTGTGTAGGTATGAAATATGTGATGAGATACATGCTAGAAAAGAAATTTGAACTTCTGAAAAATGGGTAGAGTTTATACCTGAAAGAGCAAGTTTGTGCAGGTGTCGTTTCAAGCAAAGGGTGTATCCTACTGATCAGTATGGAAGTCCCTGCTAATCCTGAACCTGGTATCAATAATCCTCAACCCACTTCTACTGGCTAGTATAGTGGACGTAAGGGTCGAATCCCACAGAGATGAATGCGTTTTGGGAATTGTGGTGATATTTTGGAAAGGTTTGGTTAGCTACCACGCTTTGGGTTGAGACTTATCTAGGCTGGAATTTAAGGTGGTACTCTACTGACTAGGAGGCAGGAGAGATGTTAAACAGACGGCTGTGTACGTGTGAGTGGGGAACATGATGTTTCAGAAATAAATGTAGAAGGTACGAGTTTACTATAAAAGGTTAAACGGAATATCAGTGGAAAAGAGGTAGTTAGGTGACTAGAGCTGCAGATCTGAAAAGTAACAGCTGAAAAGTAAGGACAAAAGTAAAAAGTTGTTAAAAAGCAAAAGTGGTCCCAAACTTGGATGGATATGTTGTCTTCTTCAACATAAATCAAATCAGATCAGCAAAACCAAATTCATCACCATAAAAACTCAGATTAACACCTTCAAGAACACAGATCTACAATTAAAACTTCAAATCAAAAGATCGAACACTGAAACTGCAATTATGCTTACTGGTCAACATGCAGGGTGTCAGAAATCACGTAAACTGGGTTTTCACACTTAACTAATTCAGATCTAAAATCTAACAACTATCTAGACTTGCAAACTTAGAGAGATTAACTACAGAAGTTAAAACATGCGATTCCACACTGGAAATTACCGTAACAGCTAGATCTAAGCTATCTAGGCGGAAAGAAGCGAAAACAAACATGAACCGATGCTGGAAAACAACTTCATATTCAATAAAATGTTTGGATCACAACTAAGACTTCAAAGTAAGCAAATATTTAAAGTGCAACAAATCCAATCGTAAGAAAACAGAATGCGATTAACTAAGAAAGCAATAAAAATTGTTTGCCACTCTGGGCGATGAAACTGTTGACACTGCGAGACACGCTGACTGGAACGAGAGAATGGAACTCCGGCGCAATCCGGCCTTAGACTGCCTTGAACTTCCGCCGCCCCTCGGGATCAGGTGCAATCCGGCCTTAGACTGCCTTGAACTTCCGCCGCCCCCCTTTTCTCTCCCAGTCAGTATATCCGCTCGTCAAGATCGCCCAAACATTCGGCCAAACACTAGGTTCACTTAGTCACTCATACCTCTCCGGGAATGTTAGGACTGTTCTCTCTAAATGCTAGCCACAGATGCTTCGGACTTAGATCTCACGTGCAACTACTGAAGGGCTTTAAGGTTTGTAACGGGGCTATTGGTTGTAGTGTTTGGGGTGGATGTTCCTAAGGCTCTAAGGTTAAAAAAAAATTCCACTTTATTTGGTGCGTGGGAACTGTGTGTACTCGGGCTCTCGGTTGTTGCTTCTTTCGGCTTGTGTTTCTGACATTAACCTCCAACTGGTCAGTAGCTCCTTGTGGCTTCGCCACCCTTATTCCCTCTTTTTTTTGTGGTCAAGTATTTCTGACCATTTTTCCTCATATTCTTTCTTCTTCTTTCTTTTTTTTTTCCTTTTGTGGCTTCGCCACCCTTATTCCTTCTTTTTTTTGGTCAAGTATTTCTGACCATTTTTTTCTTCTCGAGCTTCCCAATCTTCCCTCTAGTTGAATTCTTCTTTCTTGCATACCTTTCTGGCCAGTTGCTTTCCATGGCTTGCATACACACAGTCCCAGTGGCTAGGGGTGTATATCTGGGTATATATGGTTAGGAAAAGGGGTTCTACTGGTAGTTTTTTTTCTCTTTTTTTTTTTGCTGGAGGGGGTTCCTACTCCCTTCAGTGTTTGCCACACGCGGTCACTTCGCCCTAATCATTCTGTGGCAGCCATTCTTTTCGTTTCTGGATATTGTGGAAAGTGGTTCCACTTTAAGCTTATAACTCACATTTGAAGAGGGCTTTCGTGTTTGGCTCTAAGGATGAGCTTTTCTCTCATACTTGCATCGTCTATCCTAACTAGGAGGTACTAAAGGGGGTGGTTTCTGTTTTCCAGCATGTCGTATCTCCCTCAATTCCCCTTACCGTCAGCTCAAGACAGTTGAGTTTTAAGCCCAATCAACACATCAAAGAAAAAAAAACTAGACCTAACAAAACACTAACACAAACACAACCCATGCATGTACACATACGTCATACTAGCCATTGCGTCCCCCCTCCCACTTCACAAGTGTCTGCCCTCAGATAAGGCTGTGAAGGGGAAAAGGTAATTGCCAGTACGGTGGACACACAAACATGACAAACAAAACGACATGCTAAAACTAAAACTTCTCACACTTAGACTATAAAACAGGCTAAGTGGGAGAGTTTAAAACCTAGGTAGAATCCACAATTATAAAACACATATATACATAAACTTTTCACACTTAGACCACGTAGTGGGCTAAGTCTGAGTCAACATGCTTATGAAAACATAAAAACAACAGAACATGCGTCACAGTAGCAAGCCCTTTACTTCTCACACTTAGACTATAGAATAGGCTAAGTGTTATGAATGGGGTTTGCGCACATACACAAATTATACTACCTAAACAAACACCAAAACACAAACAAAAATACGGAAAACTAAAAAAAACTTAAAATTAAAACGAAAACTAACTGGTCTGTAGGGGGGTCATCAGTGTCTCCTGCTCCTTCGCGGTGCAGGTGGTGCAGGTGGGTTCTCCGGTGGTTCCTCTACATCCTCGGACTGGTTCCATCAGACTTCACCGGCTCCTCGGCTTCTGCCGGCACCTCGGCACTCTTGTTCCCTGATTCTGTTTCCTCTTGCACATTTGGTTAAGTATACTAGCCTTCATGGCCCCTGGCTCCGGTTGCTCCTTCCTGTTTTCCCTTGGTTACTTCCCTCAGTATTTCCTCCATCACGGACGCTATCCTGGTCAACTCCGATAGCATCTGTCGGTTTTCCTCTCCGTCATCCTCGTCTTTCTCTTCTTCGGGTTCCTTCTCAGCTTGTGTTGAAAATTGATCCTGGGCAGTAGGTGGTCCCCTTGTGGCCTACTGACCTGGATGCGAGGTCCAGACACTCATTCATCCCGTCAGCCTCTTCACCTTGGCCACTCAGTGTTGGAGAGACCGCTTCGTTTTCCCTTGCAGTATCCTCTAAGTCAGTAGTAGGCAAAAACTCCTCCCCATGTTTTGTGGGAGTAGCCCTTTCCTCATCACTCAAGATCTCCACCGGATCTGCCTCCGTGTTCGGCTTCGCCTTACTAGCTGCCCACTTTCCTAAGCATCGTTGAGATACCCTTTGCGGCTCTGGCTGTTCTGCCCTAGGGTCGCCCTTCAATACCAACTTCCTCTTGACTGCCTTCGGTTTAGTCACCGGAGGTGCTACTGGTTTTGGTATCTCCGCTCTTGCTTCTGTTTCTTCTGCTTCCACATGCACAACACTCTTCCGCGCCTTCCCCGCCTCTGTCTGGGGGTTCACTGACGCCGAGACTTCTTTCCTAGTCTGACTGTCCACCTCCTCGTCTACTGGCCGTTCGGTTGGGTCTTCTGAGTAGTTCTCTTCTCCAAGTTCTCCACCCTCACCTACCGCCCTCGATGCGAGGTCTCGCCCCTCAGCCATCGCGGCGGTATCATCTTCCATCCGATTGACATCATCCATGATAGCCTGAAATTCTTCATCGGTCATTAGGCCCTGCTTCTTGGCTGTCTCATTCAGATCTATGTTCTCTCTCCCTACTTCTTGGGGAGCGACTTCCGCGGTCGGCATTTTCTCTGATTCAACTTCTCCCTGTAGGCTCCCCTGTTCCTGACCTTTCCTCGCTTCACGTTCTTCTGAGTCGGAATCGTAATGAGCGGAAATGGGGTCAATCTCCATTGAATCACTGTGTTGTGGAGTTTCTGAGGGTTCCGAGGACTTAGGTGGTGCGGTAGTCGATGGAGCTTCTCTTTCTGGTGGAATTTCGGAGGAAGTCTGAATGGAGGTGGGGAATGTTGCTGTAGAGGGCACAATCGGTTCCGAAGGATTTTCTCCGATCACTCTCTCTTGTCCCCCGATTTGACAAAAACCGGCCAGCGCCGCCGACCAATCCCTATTAGGGTCCTGCTGTTAAAGAAACGCTGCCATTGCTTCCAAGGAGACCATTGTTGGCGCTTGAGGAGTCGGCTCTGATGGTTGCGGTTGCGGTTGTGGGCTCGGCGGCCGTTTTTCCCGCGGCGGTGGTGATTCTGGTTTTTCTTCCCTGCGGGTTGAAATGGGTTTGATTTTTGTTGCACATGCTTTCTTTCCCATGGCTTAGATCTGTGAAATTCTGGGTATAAAGTGGGGGTCGGTGTTTGTGGAGTGATGGTGGAAATTTTGCAGAGAGAAAAATTGCAGACTGAAATTGTGAAGTGAAAAATGGGGGAGACGGTTGGTTATGGGTTAGAATAGGGCAGTTGTGGGTTTGCGACTGGTTATAGGCGGTTCCAAATCGCGTCGTTTCGAGGGAGAGGCGGTTGAGAATACTGACTCCTGATTGGTCGGTGTGTCCACTCTCTCTGCTCACGCGCCCCTTCCAGCTGCTGCCACCCTGCAAAAGCTGCAAAATGACCACAAATTCAAATTCGTCCCTTAATGATTTCCCGATATATTTCCTAGATTAGAAATAAAGTAAAAAGGACACTTAAATAAAATAAGAGTTTCACCAAAATGGTATTCTGATGGTCAGTACGTACTCCCAATTAATATTTGAGGTCCGAAAAATATTTTTAAGTTTTCTTAAAATTAACTAACATGCAAAGGTTTAAATTAATTAACTACCACATATATAATATTTGCATATTCCTTAGGAAAATTGGAATTCTACCTTGTCAGCATATGTACATTACGCTAAAAGGAGCTAGCTCAGTAGAATCCCAAATTCCTACCCTACTGGTCAGTATGAAACCTGAGTATGTGATTGTAGTGGAATCTCATCCACCACAGCCATATCACTGTTGTCCCTAAATACTTTTAGCCTATGCCCATTCACAATAAAAGGGTCAGAGTTAGGAAGACTCTCTGAAATTTCCACTGCTCCATTAGAACGGAGTGCGGTGCTAACATAAGGCCCTGTCCATTTCGACTTGAGTTTCCCTGGCATGAGATTCAGTCTCGACTGGAAGAGTAGTACTTTCTGCCCAACATGGAGATCCTTGGTCCTCAGATTCCTGTCGTGCCACAATTTGGTTCGCTCCTTGTACCACATGGCTGAGTCGAACGATTCCAATCTGAGTTCCTCCAACTCCTGCAACTGCAGCTTCCTTTCCTCTTCACAGGCTTCAGCATCCACATTTACTTGTTGTACTGCCCAGTATGCTCGGTGCTCAATCCCAACGGGTAAGTGGCACATCTTTCCGAAAATAATCCGGTACGGGGACATTCCTATGGGGGTCTTGTAGGCTGTACGATAGCCTATAGAGCATCCTCTAATCTTGCACTCCAGTCCTTTCTCGAAGGGTTGATAGTCTTCTCCAAAATCTTCTTTATCTCGCGGTTAGAAATCTCCGCTTGACCGTTTGCTTGTGGATGGTAGGGGCTTGATAGTCTGTGGTGCACACCGTATTTATTCATTAAGGCTTCAATTGTGCGATTACAGAAGTGTGTACCTTGGTCCGATATGATCGCCCTTGGCACTCCGAACCGGCTGAAAATATGACTTTTCAGAAACTTGGCCACCTCCCTTGCTTCACACGTGCTTGTGGCCTTGGCTTCTACCCACTTGGAGACGTAATCCACTGCAACTAGGATATACAAATTTCCATAGGACGAAGGAAAAGGACCCATGAAGTCCATTCCCCATATGTTGAATAACTCACAGACAATTATTGGGACTTGCGGCATTTCATCTCGCGCTGATATTCCACCGGTCAGTTGACAACGCTTACAACTTCTACAAAACTCGTAGGCATCTTTGTTCAGGTTTGGCCAATAAAATCCACTATGCAGAATCTTTCTCGTCGTCTTCTTGGGACCGAAATGCCCTCCGCATGCCAAAGAGTGGCAATGCGTCAATACGCCCCTCTGCTCCCAGTCAGGAACGTATTTTCTTATCACTTGATCGGCTTCTACCCTCCAAAGATATGGGTCGTCCCAAAAGTAGTATTTCGACTCACTCTTGATCTCCATTCTTTGAGCTTTGGTGACGTTCGGCACTTCTGGAAGCTCTCCTGAAACTAAATAGTTGGCTAGGTCCGCATACCATGGCTCCTGCCCTACTTTTACCTTTCCTTTCTCTGTCACATCCTGGCCAATAAGCTTCATCACTTTTTCCCAGTCAATTTTCCTGACCTCAAAAATTACCTCACATAAATGCTCCTCTGGAAACTTGTCGTGCACCTCTTCGCTGTTTCCATCTTGCACTATTCTACTCAAATGGTCCGCCACCTTGTTCTCGACTCCTTTCTTATCTTCTACCTCCCAATCAAATTCTTGTAACAAGAGTACCCATCGGATCAAACGGGGTTTGGATTCTTTCTTGGCAATCAGATACTTAATCGCTGCATGATCAGTTTATACGATGACCTTGGATCCCAACAAGTATGGCTGAAACTTCTCGAAAGAATACACCACTGCCAGGATCTCATTTTCTGTGGTATCGTAATTCCGCTGGGCTTGATTCAGAGTCTTAGATGCATAAAAAATTACGTACCTCTTCCCATCGATCTTCTGACCCAGTACGGTTCCCACTGCATAGTCACTGGCGTCATACATTACTTCGAAAGGATAGTCCCAGTCAGGAGCCCGTATGATAGGTGCGAATATCAGCTTTTCCTTGAGAAGGTTGAAAGCAGCCTTGCATTGCTCATCAAAAACGAACTCCACTTCATTATGAAGAAGTCGGGTAAGGGGTTGGGCGATCTTGGAAGAATCCTTGATAAATCTTCGATAAAATCCGGCGTGCCCCAGAAAACCCTTATCCCCTTCTGATCAGTAGGGAACGGTAATTTGGATATAACATCCACCTTGGCTCGATCCACCTGGATTCCTCTCTCTGAGACCACGTGTCCTAGAACAATCCCCTCGGTGACCATAAAATGACACTTCTCAAAATTCAAAACCAGACTTTTTGCTTGACACCGCTCTAGAACTATGTCCAAATGATGAAGGCATGAGTCGAAAGAGTCTCCGTAGACCGTGAAGTCATCCATGAATATCTCTATACAGTCCTCAATCAAATCGGAGAATATGCTCATCATACATCGTTGAAATGTACCTGGAGCGTTGCATAGACTGAAAGGCATGCGTCCGAATGGGCAAGTGAAGGTGGTCTTGTCCTGGTCCTCAGGATCCACGTAAATTTGGAAATATCCGTTGTACCCATCTAGAAAACAAAAGTACTTCTTTCCAGCTAGTCGCTCCAACATTTGGTCGATGAAAGGCAAAGGGAAATGGTCCTTTCTGGTTGCGTTGTTTTACTTGCGGTAGTCTATGCACATTTGCCAACCCGTGACTAGCCTCGTTGGTATCAGCTCATTCCTCTCATTTGAACGACTTGGATCCCCGACTTCTTTGGGACCATGTGAATGGGGCTGACCCACTCGCTGTCCGACACTGAATAGATAATCCCTAGCGACAACAACTTCAGGATTTCCTTCAATATTTCCTCGCGCAAGTTAGGGTTTACTTTCCTCTGCGCGTCTCGGTGTGCCTTTGCTCCTTCCTCCAGCCTAATGTGGTGCATGCAGACGTCGGGGCTTATTCCACTAAATCTGTAAGACTCCATCCAATTGCTCTCTTGTTCTTGCTCAGCACAGTCAGTAGCCTAACCTCTTGTTCCTTTGTAAGGCTACTGCTGATGATCACTGGATATCAGTTCTCCTTTCCGAGGAAGGCATACTTCAGATTCGATGGCAGTTTCTTCAGCTCAACTTGGGGTGGAAGTGTGTCTTCGGGTAGAGGGTTTCGTTCAGTTTCACCTTCTTTTTCTAATTCTTCCCCTAAGGATTCCTCTATATTGGCCGGTAGCTGAGCCCCTGCGGCTCCTATGAACTCCGATTTCTGGCAAAATTCCTTGATCGCTCCTTCTATTTCTTCATCAGTCAACCCTTGGCTACTGATCAGATCACACCATGCAGCAGCTTCTACGTCAGCCTACTCATACACATCTAAAGCTTGGAGTTTCTCCTGCAATAATACGGTCTCAAGAAAATCTTGGACTAGGGGGTCAATCACATCAACATAGCATAAATTTTCAGAGTCGATAGGCTTCTTCATGGCCTCATTGATATCAAAAGTAAATTTCTCCCCATGGAAATCAATCCAAATTGTCTCCTCAGCCATGTCTACTATTGTTTTGGCTGTTCTCAAAAATGGTCTCCCCAATAAGATACCACTAGATTCCCTAGCCTCAGACTCACTCATTTTGATCGCATAAAAGTCAGCGGGATAGGTAAAATCATGCACTCTAACCAACACATTCTCTAAAACACCCTCAGGACTTATGCATGACCTATCAGCCAGTTGGATCAACACCCTAGTACTTGTCAACTTCACTCCTTTCAACCGGTTATAGATTGACAATGGGATGACATTTATAGACGCTCCCAGATCACACATTTCATGCTCAACCTTTACATCTCCTAATATTATAGGTAGAGTGAACATACCTGGATCGACCCTCTTGGGCGGTAGCTTCTCCTGCACTATTACTGACGCTACCCCTTCCACCATGATTTTTCCATTCTCCTGGGCCTTCCCAGCTATGAACTCTTTAATGAATTTCCCAAGTGGAGGTAGCTTCACGGCCTGGAGGAATGGTATGGTGACATCCAGCTTCCCGAAAATCGACATATAATCCTCTGGATTTTCCTTCTTCCTTTTGGTCACGAACCGGTAAGGGAATGGCTTCTCCCCTTTAGTTCTTTCCGCCAGTCCCTCAACAGCCTTCCTGGAGTCTTTCTCGGGCGCATTCTGGCCTGGAGTTTCCTTCGTCAGTTCCTTCTCCTTAGATGAGTCCACCTTGGGCTGCATGCCTCCGGTTTCACTGTTCATCGACGGTTCTTCATCCAAGAAAAACGGATCCTGCATCCGAGGCATGGGTTTCTTTAGCTCTTCCAATGAAATGGTATCGCCCATTTTTTTCACCCCACTCAGTTCTCCATTGGCTTTTTTCGGTTGGGGTCCTTCATAGGTGGTGCCGGACCTCAATGTCACCTTACTAACATTCTCTTTTTTGGGTATATGGACTGTAGAAGGGAGTTTCCTCGAATTTCCTCTCAAATCACCCACCGAACTGGCCAGTTGGGCCAACTGCCTGTTCATCATATCCATGTTCGCTTTATGTTCCTTCTGGGCATTCTGCATCCCCTGCACTACTTTGTTGTGGGATTACAACTCGCCCTTGATACCTTGCTGCGACGCGAGCAATTTTCCCATCATGTCCTCCATGGATCGTCTTGTCCTATTGGGATATTGTGACTGATTTGGGCCATGGTGCTGGTTATACTGGGAACTTTGGTTGGGCTGGAAATTTTGGAAGTTTTGTTGGTTCTGGTTAGGTGGGTATTGGTTATACTGGCCAGAAGGGTTGTACTGTTCATGGTGATATTGGTTCTGGTTCTGGTTTTGGAACTGGTTTTGGTTTTGCTGATGTTGCGGACCTTGGTTACGCTGATTCTGGTAATTTTGAAAGTTTCTCTGGTGGGGTGGTACATAAACAGGGTTTTGATTCTGGTTTTGTGGGTGTTGGTTTTGAAGTTGACTATGGGGTTGTTGGTTCCTTCCTGACCAGTTGAACTGGTTGTTTGGATTTTCTGGGCTCCAGTTGAAATTCTGGTGCGGGTGAGAGTGGTATTGGTTCTGACTTGGACCTTGGTTTTAATTTTGGCCCCCATCTCCCCATCGAAAGTTCGGATGGTCCCTCCATGGTGCATCCCGTTGTCTCCCCTGGATCCAATGCCCACTAGAATTGTAATACCCAGCAGCGTTGACTTGCTCCATATTCATGAAGTCATTAGGCTGATCATAGCTCGGTCCTTGGTTTCCCTGTTCTGCACCCTTGTAGTTCCCAGTTGGGGAAGTCGGTGGTGCATTCTTCTCGATTGCGCTCAGGAGTGTCTTCTTCAATTCGTCCATCTTCAAATCCATCTTATGCTCTATCTTCTGCTCCTGGTCAGTAGACAAGGCGCTGGCAATCCTTTCTCTGCTGTAACCATCTCTTGAATTGTCGTACTCCTTCTTCGCGCTCAAAAGTTTCCCTAGAACCCTCTTAGCTTCGCTGACCCTTAACTGCGTGAAGCTTCCACCTGACGAGAAGTTTACTAGGTCCTTTGTTGCCTTGTTCATTCCCTCATAAAAGCTATGATGTACCTCTATATCCGCCATGCGATGGTTGGGACACGCATCCAAGAGGCTCATGTACTTCGCCCAATAATCACTCAAGGGCTCATCGTACCCTTGCTTCACACTAGTGGTCTCTCTCTTCGATGACGGGAAAAAATCTCCTAGGAAAGCTGACTTGAAGTCGGCCCAACTTTCGATGGAATTAGGAGGCAGTCGCATGAACCAGGTGTTTGACTCCCCTTTCAAAATGAACGACAAAGCCTTCAATCTGTATTCATCCTCGGTTGCTCCTGCTGGCCTCCTCTGCACCCTACAAATCTTACAAAACTCATGAAGGAACTCGTAAGGGCCTTCATAGCTCTTCCCGCAGTACGTAGGCAGAATTGCGATAACATGGGCTTCACATAGCTCTTCTCCCTCGGTATGCGCGTTCAGCGTTCTGATCTTTGGATCATCATCTACGTTGGCAGCCATCTACCTTGGGTTTCCTTCCAACAGTGGTATCTCTTCTGGTATTGACCCCTCTATGGTGTATTGCTCCTCGTCACTACTCGAGCCTATGTCAGACAACGCCGTCGACAGGCCGGATCGAGTGGTTACGAGTATAGATCCTCGCTGAAGTATCTTCGGTCTCCACTGGTCAGGAGCCGAACTGCTTCTCATAAACTGAAATAAAAAGAAAGAGAAAAATTATCCACAATATATACGCCAAAGCATCACACACAATAACAACGTCATTCATCCCCGGCAACGACGCCATTTGAAAGAGCAGGTTTGTGCAGGTGTCGTTTCAAGCAAAAGATGTATCCTACTGATCAGTATGGAAGTCCCTACTAATCCTGAACCTGGTATCAATAATCCTCAACCCACTTCTACTGGCTAGTATAGTGGACGTAAGGGTCGAATCCCACAGAGATGAATGCGTTTTGGGAATTGTAGTGATATTCTAGAAAGGTTTGGTTAGCTACCACGCTTTGGGTTGAGACTTATCTAGGCTGGAATTTAAGGTGGTACTCTACTGACTAGGAGGCGGGAGAGATGTTAAACTGACGGCTGTGTACGTATGAGTGGGGAACATGATGTTTCAGAAATTAATTTAGAAGGTACGAGTTAGGTGACTAGACCTGCAGATCTGAAAAGTAACAGATGAAAAGTAAGGACAAAAGTAAAAAGTTATTAAAAAGCAAAAGTGGTCCCAAACTTGGATGGAGATGTTGTCTTCTTCAACATAAATCAAATCAGATCAGCAAAACCAGATTCATCACCATAAAAACTCAGATTAACACCTTCAAGAACACAGATCTACAATTAAAACTTCAAATCAAAAGATCGAACACTGAAACTGCAATTATGCTTACTGGTCAACATGCAGGGTGGCAGAAATCACGTAAACTGGGTTTTCACACTTAACTAATTCAGATCTAAAATCTAACAGCTATCTAGACTTGCAAACTCAGAGAGATTAACTACAGAAGTTAAAACATGCGATTCCACACTGGAAATTACCGTAACAGCTAGATCTAAGCTATCTAGGCGGAAAGAAGCGAGAACAAACATGAACCGATGCTGGAAAACAACTTCATATTCAATAAAACGTTTGGATCACAACTAAGACTTCAAAGTAAGCAAATATTTAAAGTGCAACAAATCCAATCGTAAGAAAACAGAATGCGATTAACTAAGAAAGCAATAAAAATTGTTTGCCACTCTGGGCGATGAAACTGTTGACACTGCGAGACACGCTGACTGGAACGAGAGAATGGAACTCCGGCGAACTGATGATTTTCAAGTGACCATGGCTGTGGCGAGGAACGAGAATTACGAAGGATAATGCTGAAGGAGTGATCTACCTAAGAGAGATTGCTAACTAAGCGTAGGAGTTAACTAACTAATTGATGATCATTCTCTCTCCAAGTGGCTTCCTTTTATAGGGAGGCCTCCCTTGATTTTTAGGGTAGACTTCAAACATGAAATGACTCTTTTGCCCCCTTGCTTGCGGCTGATCTTCCCAGCTATCCTTCTTCTACATCTCGAGCCTTTTTGGCATGCATACTGGTCAGTATTGCACCCTCCTGGCGCCCGTTTCGCCTGAAGTATCCGAAGCTTTGCCTACTGGCTAGAACACTCAACCTGCACACTTAAGCAACAGTTTTACAGATATAATTCAATTATGCACATCATACTGACCAGTAACCAAGGCCTAGAATACGACTTATCAATACCTCAATGAATTGAACTTGATTATGGAAACAATGGCAACAACTTCTTCTACCTCTTCTTCTCTCGGCTCTCTCTCGTTTCCCTCTCCCTATCTCTCTTTGTTCTTGTTGTAAGGTGAAATGTGAGGAGTTAGGGGAGGGGATACATGAAGGAGCTTATGGATTAATGTGTGACCTTTGGGTGTAGGATTAATTGAGGGAGATGGAAGGTGGAGAAGTTGAAAGATGGAGAGTCTCCATGGAGGGAGGAATCGGCCAAGAGGGAAGAAAGAAGAAGAAAAGGATTTTTGGGCTTGCACCCACATTTTTTTAAATGAATTGGGCTCAAAGACATCTCCCACACTTTATTTATTTGTTGAAGTTTATAGGCCCAAAATTATTTATTTTGTAGTAAATAAATCAAGCCCAAACTTTATTTATTTGCCATAGAGTTCTTCTATTTTCCATGGCCCAAAGCCCTTTTATATAAACATTTGGACTCCAATTTTATTTGAGAAGCCCAAGTGTGTATACTTTACATTCTCGCATTCCTTTCTATTAATTAAAATTCATGGAAACTTTAATTAATTTCGTCATCTTGTTTCCAACAGAGATTAAAATCGCCCGACGCAACAATTAATATTAGGTGTTGTTCCAAATACAAATTCCTCAACCGATCCTTGACTTAAACGCTCCAAGTACTATAAAACCCATCTCCACCATCTCATTCAATCATGCCAAGTAAAGCAATATCAACATCATTACTTCAACGAGACTTTCAAACACGTCTCCTAAAAACTCCACAATTAAATAAAAGGGACGTCTCATTCCATATCAACACATAAATACTACACTCCATTCCAAAGAAAAATTAACGAGAAGCATAGCATCCGAAATAATTTTATTAATTATTTCCTGACATATATTAAATTAGTACTTAAAAAGTACGGGCGTTACAGATGAACTGACCAAAAGTAGTCTTGCAGGGTTGCAGTTGCTGGGAGGGGTTCTGCCGGCTGGACTTGCCTCTTCCAGCCCATATTTCTCTCATTTTTCTGAAAGGTAAGGTTCCTCTTCCCTTTTCTAATGTGGAGTGTTAGTTTGTCTCTTATTCCACGCATTTAAAAATCCTATTTTGTGTGTGTTTGGCGGGCAAGCTAAGACGCCCACAATCTCTTCATCCCCAACCACCAATACAACTCAGTCTCATGAGACGTCCCTAAGCGAGTCACATTCAAGAAGTTTAAAGGGTGTAATGAGGAGAGTCAGACTCACGGGGGAGATTATTTACCCTTTCACCTACCAGGCCACCAATATCAGTGAGGAAACTATCCCCTCCAACCCAGTCTCTCTCGAGAGTTCAAGCGAAGCCGCATCCCTCCCAGATACCCAAGCCGCTTCCCCTACTTCTTCCTCCTCATACGATTTGCTTGCAGACACCCACATCGCATGAGAAGAAACGAGGAGTGATAGGGTAGAAAAGGAGATAATTCGGGAGGGGCGGTCGGTGGAAAAGAAAAGAGTAGCGACAGACAGTGAGCAGGTGGTAAATATGGTGGAAATAGTTGTGATAGATTCTGAGGAGGACGAGAGGGAGATGAGGGGAGGTTCTGGACAAGCCAGTAGGCGAGAGGTGGAAAGAACGAGCGGTCTGCTTGAGGAAATTGCATCTGAGGTGTTTAGGGAGATGCAGTAAATCGAAAGAAAGAGGAAAGGAAAATCAATAGAAATCCAAGATGGAGCGGAAGCAGGAGATGAGGAAGAGGTTGTGCCCGCCGAGTGGAGAAAATGGATGGAGGAAACAGTGAACGGGCTGGAGGCAGAAAACGCAACACAGCGAATGCTAATAAAAGAGCAGAGAGAGCAGATGATTAAGGTCGTCGACCTTGTAGGAGAGAATGATTTCCTGGATGGAGGGGAGATATGAATCCTCTCACCAGCATCCAATTCTCGTTTCTGCCTCAAAGGAGAACCAGCCACAGGAAGCTAGCCCAGATACCACCCCTGCTTGAACTGCCGTGAAGAGAAAGACCACCGCCACCACCCAACCACCTGCTCAGGAGCTGGCCTCATCATCGGCCAAGAAGGCCAAGCTAGCACGGCGACCTGGCTCTCAAGGGAGCCAGAAAAAAACTAAAACTAGAAGAACCAAGTAATTTTTACTTTATGGTTTTAGTTTTTATGTTTCAGGTTGAACATGATTGTATCTGCTTGTATATATGCTTGTGTCTATGCACCCTTATTTACTTTCTCCCACCATATGTTTTCTTTGTCCAAACACTGACTACCATGTTTTCCACTTCATCAAGTTCGCTTTAGGGCAAGCTGAAATGAAGTGGGAGGGGGGAAAGTCAGTAGTCAGTGTTGGAAGTATGCATGATTAGTTAAGGCCTATGTGTTTTTGGATATGAACTGGTTTAAATAAAGGCAAGATTCCATTAGTAAGAGCGATTGAAGAGAGGATACATGTTTTTGTGAGATTTCCTCCTTCAATAAACCGAAATCTGTTTGGATGAAGTAAGAATGATAGAAATGCCTTAATATAGATCCTCCGTGAAGCCCTCTAAAATGTGAGTTAAAGGCATAGAGTAGAACACTTTCTACAGATAGATAAATAAAGTGGCTACCATTGATGGTATGAGAGGAATGATAGAAGGCAATAAGGACTAAAGGCAGTAGGAAACAACCAGTTGGGCCTTATTCTTTCGAACTTTCACCAGCCTCATTGTAAGGGCTAGTAGGAACCTTTGAGCTTTAACACCTAACCTTTCCCTTGAAAACCAAAATTTTACCTCCATGTGAACAAAGGGACAGGGAGGCAACTTACCAAGCTGGGGTAGAATAGGCTGATCTAGAAAAAAGTGTTGAATAGAAAAGCTAAAGATGTTGAAATAAAAAAGGAAGCTTTTAAGCAAAAAGAACAGGGCACATTGTAACTTAACCTAGAAAAAAAAATAGAGAAATCCTAGAAAGTGAAAAAATAGAAGGGCAAGAAATAATGTAACATGACCCGAAAAAAAGTATATAGGAATTAAGCTAGAAATGCCAAAAAGAAATGCCAAAAAGAAAATAAGGTCACCTTGTGGGAAATGATCAGAATAAACAAGGAGGTTGTCCTAGTTTTGTCTTTGAGTTCACATGCTTATCTATCTTGAGTTCTCATCTGTATGAGCTTAGAACCCTCAGGACTCCCACCTAATCTTAGATAACACCCCTTGGCCCCATTACAACCCAATTAAAGAACTTAAGGAACTGTCCAAAGTCAGCAGAACTCTCAACATCAATGGTATGGCAAAAAGAATGAGAGACAAGTCCTAACAATTCTGGTGAGGATTGAGTGACTGAGTGAATCTAACAGTTGGAAATGATAGAGCTATCTTGACAAACGAATGAACTGATTAGGTAGAAGGGGGGGGGAGGAATCTGAGACTATAGACAATTGGATTAACCTTAAGTTTGTGGGGAGGATTGCCAAAAAAAAAAATATATAGACCAGTTCTTATCTTCCCTTTTTTGAGTATCTCTGTGCTTTAGTTTTTTTTATGTGTTTTTTTCCTTTCCAAGAAGTTTAACATGCTTTTTCCGTTTGATAACGCACATGAATAAGAACCATGCATTGAAACTTACCTTCTTTCTTTTTCTTTTCTTTCATACTTGAGGACAATTATGGTTTAAGTGTGAGCAGTTTGATAAGGCCCGTTTCATGCATCTGTTCTATGTTAAAACTACGCCAAATTTTGTATTCTAACGTGAAATTATGAGCCAGGTGTGTGCAAAGCTCCGCCATATTCGTAGTATGAACTGATCAGTCGGGTTCGGCAAGCGGATCAAAGAAAAGGAGTTGTTTTGCTGCATAAACGGATTAAGACAAAGCAATTGGCAGCAGCAGGAGCACCCGATTGGGAGATAGAGCGAAACACAAGAAAGATCTCCTAAAGCAAGGGCAAGTAAGACTTTTCAGAAGACGGTTTCCTTAGGGATCAAGACCTCACCCCTTCCTATATATGGAAATAGAGAAGGTGGAAGGAAGAGCACTCAACAGACTCATCTCTCTCCCAGGGTTGAAATGGGGGCTCCCAACACTCTAAATTCCTTATTATTTCTGCCACACACACTTGGTTCTTAGTTTAGTTTTAGTTTTAATAGGGTTGGGTGTTGGTTTCACATTTTCATTTTGGTGCTATAATTCCGTTCCAAGAAGGGACGAAAAAACAATCTGTTGTTTTTAAGTTTGTTACGCTTGTTTTATGTTTTCTTGCTGTTATTAACTCTAGTGTTTTTGCAAAGTAAATCCAATGAATCATCTCTGTTTCCCTTGTACTGTTCCATTCCATGCATGAATTCTCTGAACCATCTTTGATTTCCATTTTACGATGAGTCTTTAAGTTATGTTTCTTGTCATTGTTAAATCTGTTGGATCTGAGTCGTTAACTTACGAATTCTGCTTGGTTGCGAAGAAATCTTGAAGGGAACATGCTAGGATGTTTAGATTTGGTTATTAACAGTATGGTAGAGTAGATCTGCTTGAGTTTACATTGATTAATGGTGTGATCGTGTCTGATTTAATTTCGGTAGTCGTAGATCTGATGGTTAAATTTTGATTTCTGCATGAGTATGAATCGGTCAGTTTATCTGCGTGTTTACAATCATCCTTTTCTGCTTACTCTGATTCATGTGTTGGTTTTGTAAACTTGTGTCTTCAGACGAAGTTGTTACGATGGAATTTTCTGCAGATTTGATTTACTCTGTTTTTTATTTCATTGTATGAGGAAGATGAATTTGTTAGTAAAGTTTCGCTTTATCGTACATTTGAGCTCTGACACCAACTCACTTTTATTCTATTTGGTTATTTCAGGAAACTGTCGTACAAGTTTTTTCAATTAGAATAAGTTGATCAGTTTAGCTTAGTCAACCTCTCAATTTGTCACAACCCTTAGTAATATCAACTTAACCCACTTTAGTGAAGCGTGGCAGCCGCCATCCCCAACTTGTTCGCAATAAATGTAGAATACATCCTCTCTGTGGGATTCGATCCTTACTTCCCTTTACTAAGTATTAGTATTGCGGGTTAAGGTTTTGAAACAGCTCTTGAGGTCCTCCATTTGCACACAAGATGAGTCAGAAATAAGTCAAATTGATCAGTTTAATTGCTCACTGGATCCATTCACATGCATCTGCTGTAAAGACATCCATCGATCAGTTGGATTAGTTTGAATTTCCGATTTGATCAATCCACAATGACAGGAGTACTAAGGACGGAACACAAAGAGACAACGCATTTCACCCATCTTTGGAAGTTTGCCCACTTGTGAGGGCATGAATTTAAGGTGATCTACGAGTTAGTAATGAAAGTGCACTAATAAACCATGCTTTAGGCAATTATGACGTCTAGTCCGTAAGCAATTTGTGTGTCTATTTTATGTTTTCTTTGATGACAAATAAAGAGTTAAGTTTGAGGGAGTTGATACGCTCGGATTTTGCATAGTTTTATGGCCATTATTTGTTAAGTTTTGAGTATCAAATTTGCATTACATGTCCATTATTTGCATATTTTATCTATTTTGGTATTTTAACGTGTTTTGTGAGAAATGTGCAAATTAGAGCTTAAAAAGATATAAAAACGTTGAAGATGAAAATCTGGAGTATTGGAGCCAGCCAGCGGTCCGCAGCCCCTGTAGCGGTCCGCTTCGGAAAATAGAGTAGAAAATAAGAACACGCCCAGCGACCGCTCATATAGATCCAATAGCTACAGATTGCTCGCGACCGTTGAAATAAGTGCATCGACCGCTGATCGACAGACAGAAGCTACGTGATGATTTGCAGAGACCGCTAAACAAAGTGCAGCGGACAACTGGGAAAACACGGCGCACAGAAATTGCCCTATTTTCTCTCCAAGACATATATTCTATGCCACAGATTTTTCATATTACGGGGCACAACTTGGAGGCTATAAATATCCCCTCAAGCTTCATGAAAGGAACCTTTTGCTGCATAATTTCCACAACACAATATTTGAGAGTTCCTTCCAATTTTCAGAGCATACGTTTACATTGAAGATAAATGTTGATGTCATCTGCTTAACGAAATTGAGTTGTTTAAGAGAGAAGGAAGCTAATGATATAATGAAGCTGACAGTTGAGATACTGAGTGAGAGAAATGAGTGAAATGCTGTAAATTGTGATCGGTATTTATAGATTGCATTTGCTCTAAGAATTTGTTTTTGCAGCAGTCAAAATAAGAAGTTTTTATTTCTTAGTATATTTCAACAGTTTCTCATTACGGTTGAAAAAACATGTGACACAACCATTGATTGCATGTTCGAGTGAGAATAGCCATAATCAGAAACAAACTCAAATCATTCTTTGAGAGATATTGATCATAATTTTGTAATCTAGATGAATCAACCTACATTCACTTCTATTTACATAATGAATTTGTTCATATAATAAAGTTATTTACTTCTATTTACATAATGAATTTGTTCATATAATAAAGTGGATGAAATAGCCAAAATATCAAAATAAATATGACATGAAAAATTGAAATACATGGTTACAAAGAAGCCTGGATATCATTATTCAAAGAGTAATTGAGAAAGATTTGTGAAAACAAAAGAAGCAAATAAGTAGATAAATAAAAGCACTAAACGTTTTAAATGACTATATAATTAAAGACAAGTCAATTTTACATATCCTCCATAATTTGAGAAAATGATATATAACATTATTTAAAATAAGTTGATATGGCCAGTATCAAAATTCGTGCCATGAAAACAATTTTGAAATAAACGTTAGAATTCATGAATAAAGTTAAGAATTTTTTTAAATGATAACAATTTAAAATAACTGACCATATTTTTGTAAATCGAGTTGCATAAGATGATTATGTGATACGCTCAGATTTTGCACTGTTTTAAGGCCATTATTTGGTCCGTTTTGAATATCAAACTTGCGTTATATGCATAATTTGTCTATTTTGGTATTTTGACATGTTTTGTGAGAAATGTGCATATTTGAGCCTAAAAAGAGAGTCAAAACGCGAAGATGAAAATCTGGAGCTGTTCTGCATGTCTAGCAGTCCACTGCAACACAACCGGCGATAGTTGGCGCCCAACAACCCCTAAGTCAGTAGCGGCCCGCTCCTGGAAAGTTGTGCATGGAAGAAAAGACACGCCCAGCGACCGCTGGAGAGTGCGTGACGATCGCTATAAAGAGTCCAGAGAGTTACGGGATGATTGCCAGTGACCGCTGAAACAAGTGCAGCGACCACGAGCAAATTTGCCCTACTTTCTCTCCAAGATTTACCATATTCTGCAACCCTTTTCTTTATTTGAAGGGGGTCGATTTTCTCCCTATAAATACTCCCCAAAGCTTCATCAAAAGGAGATCTTCTCTTTGCCAATCTTTATTTGCTTTAGTCGTTATGTTTTCATTGTCTTCCTACAATCTATGTTTGTAGTTTATTCAATCATGTCTAACTAAACTCATAGGATTCTAGGGATGTGTTAGTAACGACTCATATGGTTATACAATTTCGTTTTCTATTTAATATCTGTTATGTTCTTACTTTGTTTCTTCCCTAAGTAATTAGATAATGCTTCACGTTTGAGTGACACATTCTGTGATAATTTAATATAACTTGCTACATAATCATGAGAGGAGGTTGGCGAGTTAGATCCACTTAGTAGACACTACAATCAGCTTTCTTTAAAACGACACTGTTAATTGAAAGTGATGACTTTTCAAGGGTCTTAGGAGCTTTTACGAGTTACGTATTTAGGATTGACAACCCTAATATTTGGAATCAACGTTTGCATCGCATGAGCATAAGCTAGGTGACTCGTTCTATCAAAGTAAGAACTGTGCTAGGGTGTTGTAGTTGGAATTTGTATAACCATAACTGTGAACGCACGTCCCTGGAATTCCCTTATCTCTATACTTTTATCTTCGTATTTATTTGCAATTAGTTGATTACTTGCTTTAAATTGTTCTTTGTTTTAAAAAATCTTCAAATCTTTCGGTTTTCCAAATAGTAATTGAGTTTTAGTAGAGGATAGCCAGCCTGTGTTTGTTTTCCCCGTGATCGATATCAGGTACTAATCTTTAGCTATACTATTCCTACTCTGTATACTTTTACGTATTTATAGTGCTAATAAAAAGTGCATCAATGTGGCCACCTCATTCATCGACGTTTTTTTGGATGCTTTGGTTCAATTAAAACTAAAAATAAAAGATAATATTTTAAATTATTATGAAAATGAAATAAAATAATATTAAACATTAGTAAAAATAATAGGGTACTAAACCAGTATATAAATTTTATGCCTTAACTTAATATCAATTAATTTTAAGATGGAATCTTCTATTGTGAGGAAAATCGTATGAGCTTGTGCAGTGCAAAAATTGTGCCATTTTGTTTTATTTTATTTAAAAACAAAAATTTTATTACTATTCAGAACATAGTAACTCTATATATAATTAAAAATATGTTGTGCGTCCATTACCTTCTCCATCTTCTGCAACCTAGTACGCTAGCGAAGCTTGACTTGCCCAGTTACTTCTGATCGCTATGCGATATGAAGGTTGCTTTTGTCATCGATGTTCGGTTACATTTCTCCATCAATGAGAGAGTGCTCCCCGATTTGTTGGCGATCAATTTCCTTCGCCCTTATCTTCCATTGCCGTCCTCCTCAAAAAGCGTTAAAACATAGAATACGTAGTTGTCTATGCTAACCTATAATGTTAGAAGCACAGTTATGGTTGAATACATGGTATTCATTCACAATAAAATATTTTGTGTTCATAGCTATGTACATATATAAACTAAGCTAAGAACGAGGGAATTAAACTAACAAATGGATGCCTCTGATTTAGAGGCACTGGGAAGGGGACACCATTGATCTTGAAGCATTGGTAATGGTTAGTGCATTTCCATTTCATTTGTGCAATCTACAAAATAAGATCCCAAAATATACATCACTATAGGCCGAGAGAGATGCATACATTTACATTGAAGATAGATGTTGATGTCATTTGCTTGACGAAATTGATTTGTTTAAGAGAGAATGAAGCTAAGGATAATGAAGCTGACAGTTGAGATACTGAGTGAGAGAAATGAGTGAAATGCTGTAAATTGTGATCGGTATTTGTAGGTGGCATTTGCACTAAGAATTTGTTTTTGTAGCACTCAAAATAAGAAGTTTTTATTTCTTAGTATATTTCAACAGTTTCTCATTACGGTTGAAAAAACAAGTGACACAACCATTTATTGCATATTCGAGTGAGAATAGCCATCATTAGAAGCAAACTCAAATCATTCTTTGAGAGATATTGATCATAATTTTGTAATCTAGAGGTGAATCAGCTGACATTGACTTCTATTTGCATAATCAATATGTTCTTACAATAAAGTGGATAAAATAGTCAAAATATCAAAATAAATATGACATGAAAAATTGAAATACATGGTTACAACCTTGTAAAAATAAAATATAAAAATAAATATGGCATAAAAGAACCTATATATCATTATTCAACCCCCACCCACAGAGTAACTTAGAAAGATTTGTGAAAACAAAAGAAGCATATAAGTAGATAAATAAAAGCACTAAACGTCTGAAATGACTACATAATTAAAGACAAGTCATTTTTACATATCCACCATAATTTGACAAAAAGATATATAACATTATTTAAAATAAGTTGATATGGCCAGCATCAAAATTCGTTCCATGAAAACAATTTTGAAATAAATGTTAGAATTCATATATAAAGTTAAGAATTTTTTAAAATGAGAACAATTTAAAATAACAGACCATATTTTTGTAAATCGAGTTGCATAAGATGAATGTGGCCATCTCATTCATCGACCTCATAGTTTTTTGGACGCTTTGGTGCAATTAAAACTAAAATTCAAAGATAATATTTTAAATTATTAGGAAAATAAAATAAAATAATATTAAACATTAGTAAAAATAATATGCACCTAAACCAGTATATAAATTTTATGCTTTAACTTACTATCAATTAATTTTATGATGGAATCTTCTATTGTAAGGAAAATCGTAGGAGCTTGTGCAGTGCAAAAATTGTGCCATTTTGCTTTATTTTATTTAAAAAAGAAAAATTTTATTACTATTCCGAACATAGTAACTCTATATATAAATTAAAAATATGTTGTGTGATCCATTACCTCGCCAAGCTTGACTTGCCAGTTACTTCTGATCGCTGTGCGATTTGAAGGTTGCTTTTGTCATCGATGTTCGGTTACACTTCTCCATTAACGAGAGAGCGCTCCCCGATTTGTTGGCGATCAGTTTCCTTCGCCCTTATCTTCCCCTTGCCGTCCTCCTCAAAAAGTGTTAAAACATAGAATACGTAGTTGTTTGTGCTAACCTATAATGTTAGAAGTGAAGTTATGGTTGAGTACAGGGTATTCATTCACAATAAAATATTCTGTGTTCATAACTATGTACATATATAAACTAAGCTAAGAACGAGGGAATTAAACTAACAAATGGATGCCTCTGATTTAGAGGCACTGGGAAGAGGACACCATTGATCCTGAAGCATTGGAAATGGTTATCGCATTTCCATTTCATTTGTGCAATCTACAAAATAAGATCCCAAAATATACATCACTATAGGTCGAGAGAGATGCATACGTTTACATTGAAGATAGATGTTGATGTCATTTGCTTGACGAAATTGATTTGTGATAAAATAGATCGAACTTAGTAGAGAAGGGATAATCGTTTTCATTGATTAATTATCATACATAAGGTACTGTTATATAGGACTAGGATGAGCTATACAAGGAAAGCTAATGAATTTACATTAATTGGTATCTTCTATTTTTGGCAGAGTATAATCTTGAATATCTACGTGATCTTCGGCAATTGGGAGCGTGATCCTCCAAGATCTTCTCCAACACTCCCCCTCAAGTTAAGTGACGAGATTCCCGATACTTAATGCAGCACCCCGAAAAATGGTGACTTTTTTTATTATTATTTTTATTTGATGGCTTATTTTATTTTAATTAATGTGAATGTTTAATGATAATTTCTTTTGTGGAAATTGAGTCTCTGTATGTTTGAGTTAATTATGTAAAATTAGTTGTTGTGAGTTATATGAGTTAATGTGATTAAGCTTCCAATATGTGAATTAACTTAAATGAGATAATGCATAATCATTCTAGCAATTTTATTTGAAATTTTCGGCCCTCCTATTTATTGGAAATAATACTTTCTTTCTTGGATTTAATTAATTGCTTTGGGATATTTATCCAAATTAAATCCAAACCAAATTATCCCTATGCTATTCTAAATGATTCTCGACCCCTTGGCCATCCCTTGAGATTTTCGAAACCTCCTATTAATTATGAGAGGGAATTATTTTTGTAGATTTAATTGTATCTTGTTTATCTCTTTCCTTGATTAAAGTCCAATTAAATCTTACCATATCTTGTCAAATCTCTTCATATCCTATGTTAATTAGGATTTGAGTCTTTCTTTCCCTAAAACCTCATAATTTTCGCCCATATGACCTTCAATTACTTGTGGGATTAATTTATTCGTTACCTATTTTATGGGAGTCTTTTCCTACAAGAAATTACCAAATTTAAATCATATTCCTATTTGATTTGAGGATTTAAGTATTTTTTTTCCTTGATTTTTCCCATTATACACGCCCCTTTTTATTTCCCCACTTGGAGATGCTTGAATTATTTTGTTACCTTATTTATGAGATACTCAATATTTTTTACCTATTTTGTGAGTATCTTTCTCTCCAAGTAAATACCAAATAAATATCTATGCTAATTAAATAGCAATTTTCGAAAATTACTCCCCCGCATACTACACGCCTATTTTCCTTTTAATGGTGGGATTTATTCATTGACCTCTATTTTATTCTTCCACAATTTTAATTGCTTTATTGTGGGATTTATCCTAGACTATAAATTAAAAGAACTCTAACCTTAGCCCTCATATTTTCGCCTCCCTCTTCTCTCCATACCACACGTTTCTCTCTTCCTCTCCTTCTCCACCAATCCTTCACCAATTCCTTGTTCTTGCATCATTGTGGAGTTGGAAATTCAAGATTCATCGAAGAATCGCATCATTCGTCATTCCTACCGATTGTTTTTCAAGAGAAAGGTATACTTTGATTCATCTTTCTCCTTCTTACCATTGAATCTATGTTTCTTGATCCCCTCATGCATATAGTGAGTGTAGAAATCGTAGATCTAAAAATTAATCGGTTGGGAAGGATGTTTTCATGAGAAAGTATGTGTATGTGCTTGTATGTATGTGTGTATGTGAGTTTGTGGATGATTCATAGGTTAATGCTATGTGTAAATAGGAGAACATGGTTGTGATGTCGTTTTTGAAATGGGAATATTGTTGAAAGCATGAATATGTATGCGTGGATGAATGATAGACAAACCCTAGTTTGTAAATGTTGAGCACGAAAACTGTGGTGTTCGGACAGTAAGTTCCGACGAGTGTTTTGCCAACCAAACGATCTTATTTTGGCACAAATTTTTAACTGTGTGAAATTTTAAGTGTCTTCTGTGTTTTGTCAAAATTTCAGCCTCTTTTGACGAAAGATGAATTTTTAAGAATTCTTCAATTGAACTGCGCAGTTGTGTCAGAATTTGTATTCTCGTCCAATGAGTTTCATTTTTGTTTTTGACCAACCTAAAGATGTGATTTTGGTGTGGATTTTTAACTGGATGAACCTTGATGTGTCTACTGTGTGGTGACCAAAATTTAGCTTCAAATGATATCGGATAGATTTTTAATGATTTTTACAAAACGACTGCGTTGTTCTGCCAGATTCATGTCTTGATTGAAATAGTCTTGTTGGCAAGTTTTGAATGAAATACATGATGCATGTGTGAGTAAGAACTTATCCTATGATGTGATTATGCGTTGGACGTTGATGTATGCCAAAGGGTTCGTATCGTTTATGATGGTGAACGTTGGGATGGGCAATATGAGAAAACGATGAAAGGAACGATAGGGCATGCATGAGTAATGTGTTGATAGAAAACTGATTGTGTTGTATTATGTGGTTATGATGTTGATAAGGGTTGTTGTGCGTACATGGGTACGAAGAGCAATGATTTCAATAAAGTTGTGAACCGTGTTTGTAAGCAATCGAGGTGGGCTTTCTTTTACTAAACTCTTTTAGGCTTTCAAAAGTATGATACGGTGTTATAAGGGTGGTTTAAAGTATTATGTCATGCCATGGTTGTTTTCGATGTTGAGATTGTTGCCTGATGCCTAGTTCGTTTGAGCTTGCTCCGTTAGGCTATAGGGCTGTGATTGTTTGATGTTGAGATTGTTTCCTGATGCCTAGTTCGTTTGAGCTTGCTCCGTTAAGCTATAGGGCTATGTGTGAAACGAATTCGGGTATAAGTAGGGCCGCAAACCCTATCAGGCTGTGTACACAGGTGGGATCGGGAGCCGTCCTTGCTAGTTGGCCGGTCTCGTGGGCGAATAGTGTGGCCACACTTTCGTCGCACTATGGTAAGAGGATGTGATTGATTGATTATGGAGAAAGTGGGAAGATTGTTTTGACTGGCCAGTCTACGAAAATGTTTTATGTTAGTCGATGATATTCTTTTCTAAAATGTTAAAACTCGAGTTCACTATGGTATGTATGACATAACTTTTATCAAATATTTTGGCGTGTGTCCACTGAGTATGTCAAGTACTCAGCCCTGCATATGTTCTCTTTATGTGCAGGTTGAGCGGTAATGTTGCGACGGATGTTGAGTCGTGTAACACCCGTACCTTAAGTTTGAAATTAATTTTATGTAACGGAATAATTGATAAAATTATTTCAAAATGCTATGCTTCTCGGTAAATGTGATATAGGAAAATTGTGGGTTATGTGTGTGGTGTGAAAAGGAATGTGTTTATTTTTTTTTAATTGTGAACGATGGGAAGCACGTTTAAGGTCTCGTTGAAAGGTCAATGATGAAATTGCTATTCTTTAGCAAGGCGAATGAATTAAGTGGAAAGGTATGTATGTTTTATGGATAATGACGCGCGTAATTTGAGGAACGGTTGAATGTATTTTATATTTGGAACAACACCAAATATAAGTTATGTACGATTTCTCGTACTTTAATTTTTGGTTATGAAGAACGAGATAACAAAATTTAATAAAGGCCTGTGAATTTTATTTAACGAAGGAAAATGCGAAAAATATAAAAATGTATGAAATTACTTTGGACTTTCCAAAATAAATTTGAAGTCCAATTAAAAATAAAATAACTTGAGTTCTAATCACTCTTTAAATACATCAAGTGGTAGTTTTTAACTTGGGCTTGTAATTTATTTATTAGTTTTAGCCCAATTGAAATTTAATTTATGGAAGCCCAAGTTTGGTTTTAAACTAGCTAAGCCCAAAAAGAGCCCCCCCTCCCCCGTCGACGGTTTTCCATCCCCTCCCCCATGACCGATCGGTTTTACTCCTCTTTGATCCACCTCTCCACTTTCCCCATCAATATCTACACCCCAAAGCCACCCCCCCCACTTACTCTTGTAACCTTTCACTTAGCAAAAAAAAAAAGAGAGAAGAGAGAAGGAGAAGCGGCGAGAGAGAGTGCCGAGAGGGAGGAGGAAGCTTTGAGCCACTACCTTGTGTATTTTCCACCATTTTCAACCATCTTGGAGGTATAATCCATTCCTTGTTTAAAGCATGTGTTGTTCTAGTTTTTCATGCATATTACATCCTTGTTTCGTAGCTTTTCTTCCATAACCAAACTAAATAGGAACCAACTTAGAATCTTCCAAACGATCGCCGTACATAGCTGAAGCTTAGAAAGAACTTAACTTTATAGTAATAGCACGTGTTTCGGGAAGTTTCGGGGTGGTTTCGCGTGTTCGGAGTGGCGTGGTGGCTGTCCGACGGCTGGACCTCTCGGCGATGGCAGGTGGGTGGCTGTCCGGCGGCTGGGTGTGCCTCCTCTCCAGGCGCGACGACCGACGGCGACGGAGCAGCAGTCGGCGACAGCTGCTGTGCCATCCGGCGACGGCAGCGACCGACGACGCCAACAGCAGCTGCACGGCTGTAAGGGACGACGGCGACGGGCTGGAAGCGTCGACTCCTCGACGACGGGGCAGTAGCAGCGACGTCTCTCGCCGGGGGCGACGGCGGCGTGCCTTCGTCGTGGTGGGAGTCGGCGAGAGAGAAGGAGTCGGGGAGAGAGAAAGAAGGGAGGAGAGAGAGAGAGGGAAGAAAGAGAGGAAGAAGATAGAGGGAATTGGGCCATGTACTTTTGTTGTTGGGCCTTGGATTAATTTTTTTTAGTTGTTGGGCTCTTCCTTTAATTGTTGGGGCTTCCTAATTAATTTTGGAGGAATAAGGTGGCTAAGAAATTTAATCCCGGGAGGGTGATTGAGAGTTTAATCGGGGGAAAATATTTAATTAAATTCCGTAAGTTCTTTTGACGAGTGAATAATTTACCTAGGTATGAAATAATACTTTTTTCAACGGTAAATAATTACGGAAATTAAAGTATGCGCGTAAATAATATTTTTTTTAAAAATTATTTTCGACGTTATGGAAAATACGAGGAGCCAACGGAGGAAAGAACGAGTGTAAGCGGCCGACCGGCGTCGCACGCGACGCCTTGGGCGGCCGCCGAATAACCGAAAGTGCGCGAAAATTGATAAAGAGAATTAAAAGATTTTAATTAGAGTGCATGCATTCTAATTATCGTCGTTACAGAGGTTTGATGTGAACTTTATGTGTTTTCCAGAAAGGTGGTTCGCATGCATGCTGAAAGTCGGAACGAGGAACTTTTACGGAAAACTTAAGCATTTGAGGTGGGCTTTTTCTTTAACGTTTATTTTAAATCAATATGTTTACGGTGTTATAAGGATGTTTCTATTAGTATGTCATGCCGTGTTTATGTTTTGAAACTGCCTATCTGATTGTCTACTAGAATAAAACTCTACCAGACTTTAATGGTTAACGAATTCGGGTCTAACTAGGGTCTACGCCCTACTTAGACTAGTGCACTGATGGGGATCGTGAGCCGTCCCCTAGGTCGGCCGGTCCAGTGATCGAGATTGTGGCCACAGTCTCGTTTCACATGATGGTTCAGATATGGTATATGATGGAGGATGATGTTAGTCCGCGCGGACACTATTTCATGGAAATGGTTTTTCTTGTGCTTCTCGGTTCTTTTAAAGTGAAACCCGGGATCCACACGATGATGGCTTGACATATCTTAACGATGAATATTTTCGGGCGTGAGTTCATTGGGTGCATCAAGTACTTAGCCCCTGCATATGTTTTCCCTATGTGCAGGTTGAGCGAGGTCGTGAGGCGGAGGATGTTGAGTGGTGTGATTCAAGAACTGGTCCGGTTACTATTATGTCTTCATACGTAGTAGTAGCTAAACTCTCAAATTGCTTCCGCTATTCAATGTCCTAAGAGACTCCGTTATTTTCTTTATTGTCGAACTCTGTTATCTTTCATGTTGTAGATTTCGGGATTGAAACGTTGGTTAACTTAAAATGGAATTTCGTCTTTGACTGTTAAGTGGTATTGCCTTGAATTGTTTGATTGTTTCCCCCTTCATCCCGGCTTCTTATTTCCCCCCACTAGTCACGATTTCCCGTGCTTCCTATCCTTAGGAAGTGCGGTCGTGACAGAGTGGTATCAAAGCCAGGTTTTTCCTTCCGCTCTGGACCGAGAGTCATTTATTCAATCTAGTCTAGACTCGTTTCGCTAGACTAAAAGAATATCCATTTAAAGCTCAACACTCCGTCTCACCGCGCTCAACATGAAAGAAGGCAAAAGTTTGAAACGAAGCATATTAGAAGTAAAAGAATGAGTGGGGCGCAGAAAGGCGCGAATTCCAAGGAATGATGAGATGACGAGACGAGGAAAACCTTGTGAAGCGCGATTAGCGTTAGATCGAAGGATTGACGAAATTGTAAAAGTACCACGTCTTTAAAAGTACGAAGCATCTATCCTTAGATGACAACAAAAAAAAAGAAGAAAAAGAAAAAAAAAGAATTGTTATGACTTTTCCTTATGGAAATCGACAGGTATATGCACGGTAGCACGTATGACGTTCTCTATGCGTTTTTATCTCTTTCTACCTCGTTTATTCTTTTCTACGATTGGTTGCTAAGGGAACTTACTTTTATATAGATGGCGATCACGATCCACACACCGCTAAGGGGAAGGTACGTCAAGAATGGATTGCGGGCGGTGGAAATGTATCGCGGGTTCGAGAGAGACGCGAGGGCCCCTTTGATATCTTATGTCGCCGATTACTTGACCTTATGGCGGGATGCTCATGGCTGTGGAGTGAGGCACTATGAGGGAATCAAGAGATTGATTGATGGACTACCGACACCTTGGAATAGGTGGGCCGACGAGGCTTCACGGTCATACATCTGGCATAAGCTTCCCGACTACAGCATGCATGGAGACATGCATGGTTTTGTGAAGGTTCTCTTGGAAGCACTGGTCGATGCTCGTGGTGGACCGCCACCTTATGCTCCTCCTAGGAAGGAGGCGTCTTCATCGAGCCGCAGCCCCTACAGCGGGGGTCGGTACGAGAGTGAGACACCGCAACCAAACTGCCCCAAGAGAAGGAGACTTGGGATGCGCACCTCCGCACCTCCCGCGACGGAAGTCCTTGTGGTTGATGAGCGTATCGATGTCGCTACTGATGTGCGGTAGAGTGATGAGGAAGAGGAAGAAGATCCCCTTGAAGACGAGGAGGATCCCATGGAGGATGAGGAAGACCCTGAAGAAGAGCCCCTTGCGAGAGAGGTTGAAGTTGATAGCGAGGAAGGGGCGAATTACGAGAGAGCTCCCGAGGAGTAGTGTCTTCTTTTGATGTTTGTTAGTTTCGAATGTTTTGTTTTGACGAACTAGGTAGTAGTTTCTTTTGACGTTTGTTTTTCTCTCCCTGTTTCAAAGACCTTGTGGAAACACGTACTTGTTGGTTTTGAGATAATTAAGTTTTCGTTGTTTTATCGTTGTGTTCGTTTTACCATGTTGTGTATGGAAAGTTGTGTTATCGCTTTGGAAAGGTTGTGTGGAGTGGTGATGGTAAAGTTGGATTTTATACTAATGCATGTGTTGAACAGAATGCCTCCCCGACGTGCCGCAGTTCACCACGAGAATGGGGCAAGCAACGAGACCCAAAGCAGTGTGGGTCCTGAAGGACAACCACCACCACCACCTCCACCACCGCCACAGCCGGAACGGAACATCTAGAAAGAGTTCTGAAAGGAACGTCCTCCCGTGTTCGATGGAATGGGAGATCCAACCAAGGGCGAGACCTGGATTCGGGCCATAGAACGCATCTTTAAGTTCTTGAGGTGCACTAACCAGGAGCGCCTATCGTGCGTGACTTATCAGCTCACCGGGTCCGCAGAATTCTGGTGGGAGACTAAGCAGCGGACAATGACGCAGGAACAGTTAGACACCCTGACGTGGGAAGACTTTAAGGAGGAACTGTATGACAAATACATTCCAAGGAGTTACCGTAAGGCAAAGGAGGGCGAGTTCTACAATTTAAAGCAGGGGCGGATGACTGTGACAGAATATGACCGTGCCCTATGTGACATGTCTCGCTATGCACCCGAGCAAGTAAACACCGACGAGAAGATGGCGGAGAAGTTTTGTGCCGGTCTGAGGCACGAAATCAGGATGGCGTTGGCATGCCGTGGTAGACTCTCGTATGCCGAGTCATTATCTCGTGCATTGGACGTGGAGGAAGCGATGCCACGGGAAAGGACGGTTACGCCTACTACTCCAACACCGCCGACCTCACAGCAGAATTTCCGGGATAAGAGGAAATGGGACGGGAACCGCGCACCCTTCGACAACAAGAGGTTCCAGAATACCCCAAACTCTTCCCAAGGAAAAGGAAAACAAGCTGCTCCATTCCAAAGTGGAGATATCCGTCAGAGAGCACCTTCGTGTGCCAAATGTCAGAAGAACCACATGGGAGAGTGCAGAGTCGGGACCAACGTGTGCTACAAGTGTGGTGGAGTCGGACACTTCACCAAAGAGTGCCCGAGCAACAACAATACTGGAGGTGGGGGAACGCCGAACGGACCTCGAAGGAATCCTACACCACCTCCGCAGCAGCAGCAGCATAGCCAGCCATACTCGACTCAAGCCAGGGCCTATGCCTTGGGACGCAGTCAAGCAAAAGCCCCACAGGGAGAGCCAAAACAAGATAATCTGGCAGGTATGGGAACATTACTTGACATGCCTGTTGCTGTTCTGTTTGATACGGGTGTGTCGCACTCTTTTATATCGCACTCCTGCGTGAATGCTTTAAGACTGCCTGTTGATGAACTTGAACATAAGATGAATGTGAACTCACCGGTAGGAGGCCTTATAGAAATTTCACGATCTTGCTCGAACATAGAACTCATGGTGGGAGAACTTAGTTTAGTGGCGCACAACTTGCACGTTATGCCGATGGATAACGTGGACATTATTTTGGGGATGGACTGGCTAGCTGAAAACTATGCCACTATCCGATGCCAAGAGAGGCAAATTTCGTTACAAACCCCGGGAAAGGAGCCCTCTACCTTCCATGGAATTTCGATGAATCAACGAACTTGTGTGATATCGGCACTTCAAGCAACCACGATGATTAGAAAGGGGCGTCCTGCCTATCTCGTTTATCTGCAAGGACATGACAAGAAAGAAGGGAAAGTTGAAGATGTGGCGGTAGTGAGTGAGTTTCCCGACGTATTTCCTGATGCGTTGCCAGGCCCTCCTCCTGACCGACAGTTAGAGTTTACTATCGATCTGGAACCAGGAGCCGCACCAGTGTCGAAAGCACCCTATAGGATGGCGCCGAAGGAGTGGGAAGAACTCAAAATCCAGCTACAAGAATTACTGGACTTGGGTTTTATCCGACCGAGTGTGTCGCCGTGGGGAGCACCGGTGCTGTTTGTGAAGAAGAAAGACGGGACACTGAGAATGTGCATACACTATCGGGAATTGAAGAAGTTGACTCTCAAGAACAAGTATCCTCTGCCGTGAATAGACAACCTGTTCGATCAACTCAGGGGTGCATGAGTATTTTCGAAGATGGATTTAAGGTCGGGATATCATCAATTGAGGGTACGAAGGGAGGACATACCCAAGACGGCTTTCCGAACGAGGTATGGGCATTATGAGTTTGTAGTTATGCCGTTTGGACTGACAAATGCACCGGCGGTATTTATGGACTTAATGAATCGAGTATTCCATCCATACTTGGACAAGTTCGTCCTGGTATTCATAGATGATGTGCTAGTTTACTCGAAGGATGAAAAGGAACATGAGGAGCATCTAAGGATCACGCTGGAAACACTTAGAACGGAGAAGTTGTACGCTAAGTTCAGTAAGTGTGAATTCTGGCTAAAGGAAGTAAACTTTCTGGGGCATATTGTGACGGCCGAAGGGATTCGAGTTGACCCCGCAAAGGTGGAGGCCGTACAACTGTGGAGGCACCATCTCTATGGAGTTCGGTGTGAGATTTTTACCGACCACAAGAGTCTGAAATACTTCTTTGAGCAGAAAGATTTGAACATGAGGCAACGCAGATGGCTCGAGCTAGTCAAGGATTATGACTGTGGTATCAACTATCATCCGGGTAAAGCAAACGTAGTGGAGGATGCTTTGAGCCGGAAAGCTCAACCGCAGTTGGCTACTTTTCTCACTCTGGAAGCGGAGTTGATTCGCGATTTTAGCAAGATGCAATTGGAGGTAGTAAGAGCTCCGGAGACCGTGAAGGGAAAGATTGCCACCTTGGTAATTGCATCCGATCTGCGGACAAGGATAATAGAAGGGCAGCGAAATGATGAAATTTTGGAGAAAATTCGACTGAAGGTGAGGAAGGGTGAACAAGAGAAGTTTCGAGAGGAGGCTGATAATGCTCTCACCTATGAGGGGAGACTATGTGTGCCAAGCGACGAAGGACTTCAAAATGAAATTATGACCGAGGCACACGAGACTCCATACACCGCTCATCCTGGAAGTACGAAGATGTACCAGGACTTGAAGGGATCATTCTGGTGGGATGGAATGAAGAGGTACATAGCTTCATTTGTAGAGAGATGTTTGGCGTGTCAACAAGTAAAAGCTTTACATCAACGACCCTATGGGAAGTTGCAACCGTTGGGGATTCCGGAGTGGAAATGGGAACATATCGCCATGGATTTTGTGACGGGACTACCAAAGACCCGACAAGGGAATACAGCCATTTGGGTGATTATAGACCGCCTCACCAAGAGTGCGCATTTTATACCCATCCCTATAACGCATGGATCCGACAAACTGGCCCGGATTTACGTGAAGGAAATCATTCGGCTACATGGGGTGCCAGTAACAATCACGTCAGACCGGGATACAAGGTTTACTTCAAGGTTTTGGATAAGTCTGCAACGGGAGCTTGGTACACGACTGAATTTTAGTACTGCCTTCCATCCACAAACCGATGGACAGTCCGAGAGAACGATTCAAACTCTTGAGGACATGCTGAGAGCCGTGGTGCTCGACAGAGGAGAAAATTGGGAAGTAGTACTACCATTGATCGAGTTCGCCTATAACAATAGTTTCCAGGCGACAACAAATATGGCCCCGTATGAAGCATTGTATGGGAGGAAATGTAGATCACCACTTTACTGGGATGAGGTTGGTGAAAGAAGAATACTCGGGCCAGATTCGGTCGAGGAAATGATAGAGATCGTGCGACAAATTCGACAAAGGATAAAGGAAGCTCAAGACCGACAGAAGTCGTATGCTGATGTCCGGCGTACAGATTTACAGTTCAATATGGGAGATAAGGTGTTCTTGAAAGTATCTCCGTCAAAGGGAATAACGAGGTTCGGTGTAAAGGGGAAGTTGAAGCCACGATACGTAGGGCCTTATGAAATCCTTGAGAAGGTGGGACCCGTAGCGTATAGGTTGGCACTACCACCAAGTTTTGGGACTGTGCACAATATTTTCCATGTGTCACAATTACGAAAGTACGTGTTCGATCCCAAGTACGTGGTTCATCAAGAGGAAATGATTTTGAATCCTGACTTGAGTTACGAGGAGAAGCCCGAAGCTATTCTGGACAGGAAAGTGCAAGAGTTGAGGAACAAATACCCGGAACACCATGGCCACGAGGAGGCTACTTGGGAACTCGAGGATAAAATGAAAGAGAAATACCCGGAACTTTTCGTTATAAATGAGTAAATTTCGGGACGAAATTTCTGTTAAGGTGGGTAGAATGTAACACCCGTTCCTTAAGTTTGAAATTAATTTTATGTAACGGAATAATTGATAAAATTATTTCGAAATGCTATGCTTCTCGGTAAATGTGATATGGGAAAATTGTGGGTTATGTGTGTGGTGTGAAAAGGAATGTGTTTTTTTTAATTGTGAACGATGGGAGGCACGTTTAAGGTCTCGTTGAAAGGTCAATGATGAAATTGCTATTCTTTAGCAAGGCGAATGAATTAAGTGGAAAGGTATGTATGTTTTATGGATAATGACGCGCGTAATTTGAGGAACGGTTGAATGAATTTTATATTTGGAACAACACCAAATATAAGTTATGTACGATTTCTCGTACTTTAATTTTTGGTTATGAAGAACGAGATAACAAAATTTAATAAAGGCCCGTGAATTTTATTTAACGAAGGAAAATGCGAAAAATATAAAAATGTATGAAATTACTTTGGACTTTCCAAAATAAATTTGAAGTCCAATTAAAAATAAAATAACTGGAGTTCTAATCACTCTTTAAATACATCAAGTGGTAGTTTTTAACTTGGGCTTGTAATTTATTTATTGGTTTTAGCACAATTGAAATTTAATTTATGGAAGCCCAAGTTTGGTTTTAAACTAGCTAAGCCCAAAATGAGCCCCCCCTCCCCCCGTCGACGGTTTTCCATCCCCTCCCCCATGACCGATCGGTTTTACTCCTCTTTGATCCACCTCTCCACTTTCCCCATCAATATCTACACCCAAAGCCACCCCCCCACTTACTCTTGTAACCTTTCACTTAGCAAAAAAAAAAAAGAGAGAAGAGAGAAGGAGAAGCGGCGAGAGAGAGTGCCGAGAGGGAGGAGGAAGCTTTGAGCCACTACCTTGTGTATTTTCCACCATTTTCAACCATCTTGGAGGTATAATCCATTCCTAGTTTAAAGCATGTGTTGTATTAGTTTTTCATGCATATTACATCCTTGTTTCGTAGCTTTTCTTCCATAACCAAACTAAATAGGAACCAACTTAGAATCTTCCAAACGATCGCCGTACATAGTTGAAGCTTAGAAAGAACTTAACTTTATAGTAATAGCACGTGTTTCGGGAAGTTTTGGGGTGGTTTCGGGCGTGTTCGGAGTGGCGTGGTGGCTGTCTGGCGGCTGGACCTCTCGGCGATGGCAGGTGGGTGGCTGTCCGGCGGCTGGGTCTGCCTCCGCTCCAGGTGCGACAACCGGCGGCGACGGAGTAGCAGTCGGCGACGGCAGCGACCGACGACGCCAACAGCAGCTGCACGGCTGTAAGGGACGACGGCGACGGGCTGGAAGCGTCGACTCCTCGACGACGGGGCAGTAGCAGCGACGTCTCTCGCCGAGGGCGACGGCGGCGTGTCTTCGTTGTGGTGGCAGTCGGCGAGAGAGATGGAGTCGGGGAGAGAGAAAGAAGGGAGGAGAGTGAGAGAGGGAAGAAAGAGAGGAAGAAGATAGAGGGAATTGGGCCATGTACTTTTGTTGTTGGGCCTTGGATTAATTTTTTTTTAGTTGATGGGCTCTTCCTTTAATTGTTGGGGCTTCCTAATTAATTTTGGAGGAATAAGGTAGCTAAGAAATTTAATCCCGGGTCGGTGATTGAGAGTTTAATCGGGGGAAAATATTTAATTAAATTCCGTAAGTTCTTTTGACGAGTGAATAATTTACCTAGGTATGAAATAATACTTTTTCAACGGTAAATAATTACGGAAATTAAAGTATGCTCGTAAATAAATTTTTTTTTTTTTAAATTATTTTCGACGTTATGGAAAATACGAGGAGCTAACGGAGGAAAGAACGAGTGTAAGCGGCCGACCGGCGTCGCACGCGACGCCTTGGGCGGCCGCTGAATAACCAAAAGTGCGCGAAAATCGAGAAAGAGAATTAAAAGATTTTAATTAGAGTGCATGCATTCTAATTATCGTCGTTACAGAGGTTTGATGTGAACTTTATGTGATTTCCAAAAAGGTGGTTCGCACGCACGCTGAAAGTCGGAACGAGGAACTTTTACGGAAAACTTAAGCATTTGAGGTGGGCTTTATTCTTTAACGTTTATTTTAAATCAATATGTTTACGGTGTTATAAGGATATTTCTATAAGTATGTCATGCCGTGTTTATGTTTTGAAACTGCATATCTGATTTTCTACTAGAATAAAACTCTACTAGACTTTGATGGTTAACGAATTCGGGTCTAACTAGGGTCTACGCCCTACTTAGACTAGTGCACTGATGGGGATCGTGAGCCGTCCCCTAGGTCGGCCGGTCCAGTGATCGAGATTGTGGCCATAGTCTCGTTTCACATGATGGTTCAGATATGGTATATGATGGAGGATGATGTTAGTCCGCGCGGATACTATTTCATGGAAATGGTTTTTCTTGTGCTTCTCGGTTCTTTTAAAGTGAAACCCAGGATCCACACGATGATGGCTTGACATATCTTAACGATGAATGTTTTCGGGCGTGAGTTCATTGGGTGCATCAAGTACTCACCCCCTGCATATGTTTTCCCTATGTGCAGGTTGAGCGAGGTTGGAAGGCGGAGGATGTTGAGTGGTGATTCAAGAACTGGTCCGGTTACTATTATGTCTTCATACGTAGTAGTAGCTAAACTCTCAAATTGCTTCTGCTATTCAATGTCCCAAGAGACTCCGTTATTTTCTTTATTGTCGAACTCTGTTATCTTTCATGTTGTAGACTTCGGGATTGAAACGTTGGTTAACTTAAAATGGAATTTCGTCTTTGACTGTTAAGTGGTATTGCCTTGAATTGTTTGATTGTTTCCCCCTTCATCCCCGCTTCTTATTTCCCCCCACTAGTCACGATTTCCCGTGCTTCCTATCCTTAGGAAGTGCGGTCGTGACAAGTCGAGCCTTATGAAATTCCGGATGCGTCGTGTCTTCATACATAGGCGTCTCCCTATGACTCTCTAGACACCTTTATTCCGCTGGCTTGTTTCGAATCGTTCTTGATAAAGTCATTCGTTTTGCTCTACACTACTTTATGACATTAATTACCTTGAGATATTAACCCGCTGCTTAATTGTTTAATCGATTAAAACTTTTCTTTTGAAGCTTTGTTTAAGATGTTGTCTTTCATTGTTTTCCCCCTCTTCTTCCCCGTTCCTTAGTCCCTTCCCTAGTCACGATTCCCCGTCTTTACTATCCTTAGTAAGGGCGATCGTGACACTTAACTTGCACAACACCTCTCGAAATGACTTCGAGTTCACTGCCTTAGTCAATATATCCGCCAACTGGTCCTCGGATTTGACATAAGGCATCTCAACTATCTTTGCTTCAATATTATCCTTTATAAAGTGCCTATCAACTTCCACGTGTTTAGTACTATCATGTTGAACCGGGTTCTCTGAAATACTTAGGGCGGCCTTATTATCATAGAACAACTTGCATGTCTGAGACGAAAACATCTCCAATTCCCTCATAAGCTTCCGTAGCCACAAGAGTTCGGTTAGTCCACTCTTAATTCCTCGAAACTCGGCTTCTGCACTGGACAATGCAACTACCTTTTGTTTCTTGCTTCTCCATGTTACAAGGTTTCCTCCTACAAAAGTAAAGTATCCTGCGGTAGACTTCCTATCATTTGGGTTTCCGGCCCAATCAGCATCAGTAAATCCATGTATCTGCAGGTGTCCATGTTTTTCAAACAGAAGCCTGTGTTCTGCAGTCCCCTTCAAGTAACGAACAATCCGCAGAACTACCTCCCAGTGCTCTTCTTGGGGTGCATGCATAAACTGACTTACCACCCCCACAGCATAGGCAATGTCTGGTCTTGTATGTGATAGATAAATTAACCTCCCAACCAATCGTTGGTACTTCCCTCTGTCGGTCTGCTTTGCTCCTTCCTTCGTCTGCAGTCCATGATTTTGGATCATTGGAGTGTCGGTTGGCTTGCAATCTATCATCCCAACTTCGGCTAGCAGATCCAACACATATTTCTTCTGATTAATAAAAATTCCCTTCCTCGATCTGAGAACTTCTATCCCCAAGAAATACTTCAATGGCCCCAAATCTTTCATCTCGAACTCACTGAACAAATTTCGCCTTAGTTCGGTTATGTCATCTACATATATGATTAAGCATGTAATTTTATCTCCCCTCTTCTTGTTAAGCAGTGCGTAGTTTAGGGTTTAAGGTTACTCTGCTTATATCAATACTTTTTCATCACTTCTGTGAACCTCCCAAACCACGCCTGTCACGACCGCACTTCCTAAGGATAGAAAGTACCGTGGGTTGCGACTAATGGGGGAATTAAGAAGCGGGGAAGAAAGGGGAATCAATCAAGGGGGTACGACATGTAGATCAAAAGACGAAACTTTATTATCAAATTATAGTCTGAGATCACGAAGCAACATAGTTCGTAGAAAAAAAATAGTCCAACAGATTACAGAAAACATAGGAGTTTTACAACTTGGCATAGCGGAAGCATTTTAGAGTTATCTACTACTATGTATGAAGACAGAATAGACACCAGATCATTTATTGAATACTGTCTCTGTCCAATGCTCAACATCTTCCGTCCCCCATCCACGCTCAACCTGCACATAGGGAAAACATATGCATGGGCTAAGTACTTGATGCACTCAGTGAACTCATGCCCGAAATACATTTTATCGATATAGATATGTCAAGCCATCATTGAGTGAAACTCGGGTTTTACTTTAAAAGGCCGAGAAACACTAAATCATTCCTTAAATAAAGTAGTGCCTGCGCAGGCAAACATCATCGTCATCCTCCATCATGTACCATATCTGAACCATCCTGTGAAACGAGAATGTGGCCACAAACTCGATCACTGGACCGGCCGACCACAAAGGACGGCTCACGATCCCCATCAGTGCACTAGCCTGAGTAGGGACTCACTCCCTAGTCAGACCCGAATTCATTAACCATCAAAGTCTAGTAGGACATTATCCTAGTAGACAATAAGATAGGCAATTCCAAAACATAAAATACGGCATGGCATAACATTTAAACCATCCCTATCTCATCATATAAATATCATTTCGAATAAAAGAGTTTAAGTAATAAAGCCCACCTCAATAGCTTAGAATTTTCGTTAAGTAGCTTCTCGTTCCGACTTTAGCGGGCGTGCGAACCACTTTTTCGGAAAATACATAAAGTACTCATCAATCTCGGTAACGAAGACATTTTAGAATGCATGCACTCTAATTAAAATATTTTAAATTGTTTTCTCGATTTTAGTGCATTTTCGATTATTCTGCGGCCGCCCAAGGCGTTGCTTGCGACGCCGGCCGGCCGCTTACGCTCGTTCTTTCCTCCGTTGGCTCCTCGTATTTTCCATGACGTCGAAAATAAATTTCTTAAAATTTATTTAAGCGCACAATTAAATTATCGCAACTATTTCTCTTCGAAATTATTTTATTTCGGACTTGAGATATAATTATTCATGCCTCAAAATATTTTGGAATTAATTAAATAATTTGTCACAAATAATTTATCGGCCCATAGAATAAAATAAAAGAGGGCCCAACTTTGAAACTAACTCCAATTAAGTTATAAGGCCCAAATCTTTTTTTTTAAAACAAAAAATTGCCCAAACTTCTTTCCTTTCCCACCATACCCCATGCCTCTCTCTCTCTTCCTCCTTTCTTTCTTTCTCTTTTCTTCCTCTTCTTCTCTAACTCTCGATGAAAATGCAGTCGACGAAAGGAAAAGAAAACAGAAGCTCCCTCTAAAATCTCGTCGCCTCTCCGTCGTGTTCTCCTTCTTCACGACGTCACACGCCGTCGGAGTGAGGAGGTCCAGCCGTCACCACGCTGTCGCTGCTGCTCCCGTGCGGTCTCCGGCCGCCGCTGCTGCTCGCCGGAGTTGCCATCCCTGCTGTTCGTCGGGAGGCGCTGCTGTTGGTGGCCGTCGCTCACTAGAGTCGCCGGACAGAACCGCTGCTGTCGCAGAGAGGTCCAGCTGCCAGAGCAGCCACCCCCTGCTGTCGCCGCCACCCCGAACCGACACTGCGTAGCCCCGAACAACTCCGAACAGCCCCGAAACATCCGAAAGCTATGTTCTCGTACTCAAATTATGTTCTTTTCGCATTCGATTAACTACGGCGATGTTCAATTAGTTTTAATTAGTTTTAATTGTTGAATTCCTTGTTTGGTTTATGCGATGCATATGTTATGAACAAATGCTAAAGTTCATGATTCAGAAAAAAAGGGAAGAAATTATACCTTCCGACGTAAACTTGGGTGTTGGAACAAAATGGAAGCCACTTTTTCTTCCTCCCCTTGTCTAGGTTATCTATCTCTCAAAATCCTTTTCTTTTCTTTCTTGAAGTGTTGAAGTAGAAGAGTAGGGTAAAGATGAATAAGTTTTAATCTTGGGTGACTCTTGATTTTTGTAGAGTTAATTGAGGGAGATGGAAGGTGAAGAAGATGGAAATGGAGGGTCTAGATTTGGATGAAACCGTCGACCATGAAGAGAAGAAGGAGGAGAAAGGTTCTTGGGCTTCCTCCCATTTGGAAAGGAATTGAGCTCCCATTTGATTTAATTGGTTTTGGGCTTTATTTAGTTGCAAAACCCAATTTGTGTAATTGTTTAATTGTTAGACTTTTTTGATTGTTATGGCCCAAGGCCATTTTATATAAACATTTGGACTCCCATCTTAATTTGAGAAGCCTATATATATATATATATATACTTTACATTCTCGCATTTCTTTCAATAATTAAAATTCGCGGAAACTTTAATTAATTCGTTATCTTATTTTAACAACGATTAAAATCGTCCAATGCAACCACTTATATTTGGTGTTGTTCCAAATATAAATTCCTCGAGCGTTCCTCGATTTATTCGCGCCAAGCACTATAAAAAGTACGGGCGTTACATTCTAACCACCTTAACAGAAATTTCATCCCGAAATTTGCTCATCTCTAACGAACAACTCCGGGTACTTCTCTTTCATTATCAGGTCCAACATCAATTGCATAAACATTCTCATTTCAAAACATTTTACCTTCTTTCTTGTTGAGCGCGGTGAGACGGAATGTTGAGCCTTCGATGAATACTCTTTTAGTCTAGCGAAAACGAGTCTAGACTAGATTGAATAACAGACTCTCGGTCCAGAGCGGAAAGAAAAATTGCTCTGATACCATTCTGTCAGGACCACACTTCCTAAGGATAGAAAGTACGGTGGGTCGCGACTAATGGGGGAATTAAGAAGCGAGGAAGAAAGAGGAATCAATCAAGGGGGTATGACATGTAGATCAGAAGATGAAACTTTATTATCAAATTATAGTGTGAGATCACGATGCAACATAGTTCGTAGAAAAAAAAATAGTCCAACAGATTACAGAAAACATAGGAGTTTTACAACTTGGCATAGCGGAAGCATTTGAGAGTTAGCTACTACTATGTATGAAGAGACAATAGCAACCGGATCATTTATTGAATACTGTCTCTGTCCAATGCTCAACATCTTCCGTCCCCCATCCACGCTCAACCTGCACATAGGGAAAACATATGCAGGGGCTGAGTACTTGATGCACTCAGTGAACTCATGCCCGAAATACATTTTATCGATATAGATATGTCAAGCCATCATTGAGTGAAACTCGGGTTTTACTTTAAAAGGTCGAGAAACACTAAATCATTCCTTAAATAAAATAGTGCCTGCGCAGGCAAACATCATCTTCATCCTCCATCATGTACCATATCTGAACCATCATGTGAAACGAGAATGTGGCCACAAACTCGATCACTGGACCGGCCGACCACAAAGGACGACTCACGATCCCCATCAGTGCACTAGCCTGAGTAGGGACTCACTCCCTAGTCAGACCCGAATTCGTTAACCATCAAAGTCTAGTAGGACATTATCCTAGTAGGCAATCAAATAGGCAATTCCAAAACATAAAATGCAGTCGACGGCATGACATAACATTTAAACCACCCTTATCTCACCATATAAATATCATTTCAAATAAAAGAGTTTAAGTAATAAAGCCCACCTCAATAGCTTAGAGTTTTCCTTAAGTAGTTTCTCGTTCCGACTTTAGCGGGCGTGCGAACCACCTTTTCGGAAAATACATAAAGTACTCATCAATCTCGGTAACGAAGACATTTTAGAATGCATGCACTCTAATTAAAATCTTTTAAATCGTTTTCTCGGTTTTCGTGCATTTTCAATTATTCGGCGGCCACCCAAGGGGTTGCTTGCGACGCCGGCCGGCCGCTTACGCTCGTTCTTTCCTCCGTTGGCTCCTCGTATTTTCCATGACGTCGAAAATAAATTTCTTAAAATTTATTTAAGCGCATAATTAAATTATCGCAACTATTTCTCTTCGAAATTATTTTATTTCGGACTTGAGATATAATTATTCACGCCTCAAAATATTTTGGAATTAATTAAATAATTTGTCACAAATAATTTATCGGCCCAAGGATTTAATTAACTGGGCCCTCACCTTTATACTTCCACTTAATATAATAAGCCGCATAGAATAAAATAAAAGAGGGCCCAACTTTGAAACTAACTCCAATTAAGTTATAAGGCCCAAATCTTTTTTTTTAAAACAAAAGTGGCCCAAACTTCTTTCCTTTCCCACCATACCCCATGCCTCTCTCTCTTCCTCCTTTCCTTCTTTCTCTTTTCTTCCTCTTCTTCTCTAACTCTCAATGAAAATGCAGTCGACGAAAGGAAAAGAAAACAGAAGCTCCCTCTCAAATTATGTTCTTTTCGCATTCGATTAACTACGGCGATGTTCGATTAGTTTTAATTAGTTTTAATTGTTGAATTCCTTGTTTGGTTTATGCGATGCAAATGTATGAACAAATGCTAAAGTTCATGATTCAGAAAAAAAGGGAAGAAATTATACCTTCCGACGTAAACTTGGGTGTTGGAACAAAATGGAAGCCACTTTTTCTTCCTCCCCTTCTCTCGGTTATCTCTCTCTCAAAATCCTTTTCTTTTCTTTTCTTTCTTGAAGTGTTGAAGTAGAAGAGTAGGGTAAAGATGAATAAGTTTTAATCTTGGGTGACTCTTGATTTTTGTAGAGTTAATTGAGGGAGATGGAAGGTGAAGAAGGTGGAAATGGAGGGTCTCCACTTGGATGAAACCGTCGACCATGAAGAGAAGAAGGAGGAGAAAGGTTCTTGGGCTTCCTCCCATTTGGAAAGGAATTGAGCTCCCATTTGATTTAATTGGTTTTGGGCTTATTTAGTTGCAAAACCCAATTTGTATAATTATTTAATTGTTAGGATTTTTTGATTGTTATGGCCCAAGGCCATTTTATATAAACATTTGGACTCCCATCTTAATTTGAGAAGCCTATATATATATATATACTTTACATTCTCGCATTTCTTTCAATAATTAAAATTCGCGGAAACTTTAATTAATTCGTTATCTTATTTTAACAACGATTAAAATCGTCCAACGCAACCACTTATATTTGGTGTTGTTCCAAATATAAATTCCTCGAGCGTTCCTTGATTTATGCGCGCCAAGCACTATAAAAAGTACGGGCGTTACATTCTAACCACCTTAACAAAAATTTCGTCCCGAAATTTGCTCATCTCTAACGAACAACCCCGGGTACTTCTCTTTCATTATCAGGTCCAACATCAATTGCATAAACATTCTCATTTCAAAACATTTTACCTTCTTTCTTGTTGAGCGCGGCGAGACGGAATGTTGAGCCTTCGATGAATACTCTTTTAGTCTAGCGAAAACGAGTCTAGACTAGATTGAATAACAGACTCTCGGTCCCGAGCGGAAAGAAAAATTGCTCTGATACCATTCTGTCACGACCGCACTTCCTAAGGATAGAAAGTACGGTGGGTCGCGACTAATGGGGGAATTAAGAAGCGAGGAAGAAAGGGGAATCAATCAAGGGGGTATGACATGTAGATCTGAAGATAAAACTTTATTATCAAATTATAGTGTGAGATCACGAAGCAAAATAGTTCGTAGAAAAAAAAATAGTCCAACAGATTACAGAAAACATAGGAGTTTTACAACTTGGCAGCGGAAGCATTTGAGAGTTAGCTACTACTATGTATGAAGACACAATAGCAACCGGGTCATTTATTGAATATTGTCTCTGTCCAATGCTCAACATCTTCCGTCCCCCATCCACGCTCAACCTGCACATAGGGAAAACATATGCAAGGGCTGAGTACTTGATGCACTCAGTGAACTCATGCCCGAAATACATTTTATCGATATAGATATGTCAAGCCATCATTGAGTGAAACTCGGGTTTTACTTTAAAAGGCCGAGAAACACTAAATCATTCCTTAAATAAAATAGTGCCTGCGCAGGCAAACATCATCGGCATCCTCCATCATGTACCATATCTGAACCATCCTGTGAAATGAGAATGTGGCCACAAACTCGATCACTGGACCGGCCGACCACAAAGGACGGCTCACGATCCCCATCAGTGCACTAGCCTGAGTAGGGACTCACTCCCTAGTCAGACCCGAATTCATTAACCATCAAAGTCTAGTAGGACATTATCCTAGTAGACAATAACATAGGCAATTCCAAAACATAAAATACGGCATGGCATAACATTTAAACCACCCTTATCACATCATATAAATATCATTTCGAATAAAAGAGTTTAAGTAATAAAGCCCACCTCAATAGCTTAGAATTTTCGTTAAGTAGCTTCTCGTTCCGACTTTAGCGGGCGTGCGAACCACCTTTTCGGAAAATACATAAAGTACTCATCAATCTCGGTAACGAAGACATTTTAGAATGCATGCACTCTAATTAAAATCTTTTAAATCGTTTTCTCGATTTTCGTGCATTTTCGATTATTCGGCGGCCACCCAAGGGGTTGCTTGCGACGCCGGCCGGCCGCTTACGCTCGTTCTTTCCTCCGTTGGCTCCTCGTATTTTCCATGACGTCGAAAATAAATTTCTTAAAATTTATTTAAGCGTATAATTAAATTATCGCAACTATTTCTCTTCGAAATTATTTTATTTCGGACTTGAGATATAATTATTCATGCCTCAAAATATTTTGGAATTAATTAAATAATTTGTCACAAATAATTTATCGGCCCAAGGATTTAATTAATTGGGCCCTCACCTTTATACTTCCACTTAATATAATAAGCCCCATAGAATAAAATAAAAGAGGGCCCAACTTTGAAACTAACTCCAATTAAGTTATAAGGCCCAAATCTTTTTTTTTAAAACAAAAGTGGCCCAAACTTCTTTCCTTTCCCACCATACCCCACGCCTCTCTCTCTCTTCCTCCTTTCCTTCTTTCTCTTTTCTTCCTCTTCTTCTCTAACTCTCGATGAAAATGCAGTCGACGAAAGGAAAAGAAAACAGAAGCTCCCTCTCAAATCTCGTCGCCTCTCCGTCGCGTTCTCCTTCTTCACGACGTCACACGCCGTCGGAGTGAGGAGGTCCAGCCGTCGCCACGCTGTGGCTGCTGCTCCCGTGCGGTCGCCGGCCGCCGCTGCTGCTCACCGGAGTTGCCATCCCTGCTGTTCGTCGGGAGGCGCTGCTGTTTGTGGCCGTCGCTCACTAGAGTTGTCGGACAGAACCGCTGCTGTCGCAGAGAGGTCCAGCTGCCGGAGCAGCCACCCCAGCTGTCGCCGCCACCCCGAACCGACACCGCGCAGCCCCGAACAACTCCGATCAGCCCCGAAACATCCTGAAAGCTAAGTTCTCGTACTCAAATTATGTTCTTTTCGCATTCGATTAACTACGTCGATGTTCGATTAGTTTTAATTGTTGAATTCCTTGTTTGGTTTATGCGATGCAAATGTTATGAACAAATGCTAAAGTTCATGATTCAGAAAAAAAGGGAAGAAATTATACCTTCCGATGTAAACTTGTGTGTTGGAACAAAATGGAAGCCACTTTTTCTTCCTCCCCTTCTCTCGGCTCTCTCTCGGTTATCTCTCTCTCAAAATTCTTTTTTTTTCTTTCTTGAAGTGTTGAAGTAGAAGAGTAGGGTAAAGATGAATAAGTTTTAATCTTGGGTGACTCTTGATTTTTGTAGAGTTAATTGAGGGAGATGGAAGGTAAAAAAGGTGGAAATGGAGGGTCTCCACTTGGATGAAACTGTCTACCATGAAGAGAAGAAGAAGGAGAAAGGTTCTTGGGCTTGCTCCCATTTGGAAAGGAATTGGGCTCCCATTTGATTTAATTGGTTTTGGGTTTATTTAGTTGCAAAACCCAATTTGTATAATTATTTAATTGTTAGGCTTTTTTGATTGTTATGGCCCAAGGCCATTTTATATAAACATTTGGACTCCCATTTTAATTTGAGAAGCCTATATATATATATATATATATAGTCTCATTATTCACAAATCCACTCTTAAAGACCGAACCACCGAACCATATCAAATTAGGGTTTTTAGATCTAGTTTTTTATGGATGAGAGGCATAAATTTATCAATTATTTTCGCCTTCATCACGAGCCTATTTTAATTCATCCGAAGGTAAATAAGTCATAGTAACATGTTACGAAGATTTAACTTTTTCCAGTAGGTTTTTACTTCATTCCAATAGTTTTTTACTTCATTCCAGTAGGATTATTACTTCATTCCAGTACGTAAATGCGGTTTCAACGTCGCTTGCCGTTCGTTCTCTCTACAATATCTATCACCACCGCCACAACGCTGATATGGTGTAATAAACACATTGAATGATGTAATAAATTATTGGAATGAAGTATGTGTAGAAGCATTTGAAGTCCTACTGGATTGAAGTAAAAACCTTATCCAATGAAGTAATAACGTTTCTGAATGAATTAATAAACGCACTTGAATAAATTATATTTTTTAATGTAAATAAAGTAAAAACTCAGGTCAATGAATTCAAATGAAACATATGTTGAATCATTTCAAAACCTACTGAAAGAAAGTAAAAACATGTTGTAGTTGCAAGGTATTACGTACGGAATGAAGTAATAAACCTATACAATGAAGTAAAATGAAATTGTAATGAAGACCGGAAAATTTACACAACAGCACATCTCATCAAAAAAACTAGATCTAATGGCCCAGATTTGGTCTCTAGCTCGGTCTTTAAAATTTGTTCGACATTGATCTCAACTCTTTATATATATATATATATATATATACTTTACATTCTCGCATTTCTTTCAATAATTAAAATTTGCGGAAACTTTAATTAATTCGTTATCTTATCTTCACAACGATTAAAATCGTCCAACGCAACCACTTATATTTGGTGTTGTTCCAAATATAAATTTTTGCCCATATAACGTCTTCTGTAGCTTACATCCTTCTCCTGCTTGAAATCCATCGGTGAATCATGGTGGGGGTTCCATAAACACTGGCTTTGGTAGTTCTCCATGTAAGAAGACATTCGTCACATCAAACTGGTGAAGTGGCCAATCCCTGTTGGTAGCGATCGAGAACAATATCCTTACAGTATTAATTTTTGCCACAGGTGAAAACGTCTTAGCATAGTCGACGCCGTACGTCTGAGTGTACCCTTTTCCCACAAGTCTGGCTTTATACCTCTCAATTGTGCCGTCTGGTCTTCTCTTGATTGTGAACACCCATCAACATCCAACAGTTCTCGCTCCTTCTGGTAGCTTGTCCTTGGTCCAGGTATTGTTCCTCATCAGCGCCTTCATTTCAATGAGCATAGCCTCCCTCCAGTGCTTATGCTTCATTGCTTCCTCGTATAGGGCAGCCTCAAACGCTCTTGCCATTTTTTCTAGATTTTGTTGTACGAAATTCGCCACTCCGTACCGACTTTTCTTTCCAATCTTCTCGGGTGAATATCTCTTTGGTGGAACTCCTCTTGTGCTTCGGGGAGGAAGAATATATCTCCCAGTGTCACTGTCAATTGTATTATTTTCCTCTGATAGATCTGCACTCACTGGATCAATAGAAACCGTATAGAGATTTGATTCAGTAGTTACCTAGGATATCGGCGAAGGAGGATCGAGGGGCGGATGAGATGACTCACTGGCCGAAGGCAAGACATGCTCGGCGGTAGTGACAACTGGTTCTGGTGGATCCTCAATCGAAGAGTTTGGAAGTGGCACAACCCAACTTAGATAGTCTACGGAACTACCTGAATCACTCTCTCCCTGACTACTAAGGTGGGTGTGATAGAAGAACTCGGTTTCTAGGAAGTTACAGTTCATGGTGGTGGTGATTTTCTTGGTCGGGGGGTCAAAACATCGGTAGCCCTTTTGGTTTACCCCGTACCCCACAAAGACACATTTGGTAGCACAAGGGTATAATTTGGCGATATGAGTATAGACAGTGCAGCCAAACACTTTAGGTTGAAGGTTCAGATGTTGGGGAATTTTGGATAGAGAGGATAGAATTTCAAGGGGGGTCTTTTTGTTTAGGACTTTAGTGGGTAAGCGGTTCATAAGGTAGATAGAGGTGGCTATGGCTTCGGGCCAGAAATGCTGTGGGACTTTAGATTCAATCATTAGAGCTCGGGCAATTTCCATGATTGTCCTGTTTTTTCGTTCAGCTACCCCATTCTGTTCTGGTGTATAAGCACTAGAAGTTTGATGAACCATACCATGGTTTTGGAAAAAATTGGTCATGGGGCTATTAATGAATTCCCTCCCATTGTCAGATCGAAGAGTTTTAATCGAGGTATGAAATTGGGTTTGAACCATTTTAAAAAACAAAACAAACTTATCCATAACCTCAGACTTATGCTTCATAAAATAGATCCAAGTCATTCGTGTGCACTCATCAACAAATATAACAAAGTATCAAAAACCATTCCCCCCGAAAAAAGGTGCGGGACCCCACACATCAGAGTGAACCAATGAAAACATAGATTGCATACGAGTGTTCGATAGTTTAAAAGATCGTCGGTGGCTTTTTGCCAAAACACAAGTCTCACAAAAAAAATCAGCAGGAATAGAAAGGTTCGGGAAAAGTAGTTTAAAGTAACCAGGGGAAGGATGTCCTAGTCTTCGGTGCCACAGCCAAATTTCTTGTCTCATGGATCTGTGAGCCAGCATCGTACTACCATGTTGAGCTATCTCGTCCACGTAGTAAAGTCCACAGTGCTCAGTGCCACGGAGTATCTCTCTCGTCCGGCAAAATTGCCGGCTCCCCTGATGCTGCCGGCGCCGGTAGAGACTTCTGGATTCACCGCCGGTCCATGGCCGGCTGTTCCTCCACGATCTCTGTTCTGATTTCGGGGTTGTTCTTCTTTGGTGATTCCGATGACTATCTTCGCCGCCCTTGTTCGCTGCCTCTCCTACCACCATACGGGGTATCCTAGCCGTTTGAAGCACGTTTCGTACGTGTGTTTGGGTTTCTGGCAGTGGGTACACCAAAGCCCCGATTTATCCGGGCGCTTTCCCGGTCGGCCGGTAGCTACAGTGGGACGCGGCGGTGCTCCACTTCGATATGCCGATCGTTGACTCTGTGCCGCCAGTCCGCTATTTACGCCAGATGATGTATCTCCAGTATTCACGCCGACGGTTTCAGGGGTGGGGGAGGACGACGCCGGTGGCATGATGTGTCGTCGAGCCGCCTCCGTCTTCACCCACCCATATGCCGACTCTACTGATGGGTAGGGATCCTCCTTGAGGATATCCCTCTTGATCGAGTCATATTCCGGGTTTAGTCCAGCCAAGAACTTGAATAGCATTTCTCATTCGAATGAGTTCGGTATTGTTCGACCCCTTTGTCGCAGCATGTGATTGGTTGCTTCTAGCAGCGGTCCACGTTGATCCATAGCCCATGGATCCTCCGGTAATACGTCTCTAAGTCCATGTTTCCCTGTTTAATTGTGATGATTTTCTCCTCCAGATCGTAGATAAGATACTTGTCCGCCTTGTTCTCGAACGTCGCAACAAGGCTATCCCACAGTGCCTTGGAAGTTTGATGGTGAGCGAAATCGGCGATGATTTCATCATCGATGTTGTCGACGATCCACGAGAATACCACCAAATCATCTTCTTCCCATTCATCATACCCCTTGCTCCCTGGTTCTGGGGGTTCTTTCCGGATGTGTGAGTATGCGCCTGGGCCGCCTATCTTGACTTTCATAAGTCTCGACCATATCGGGTAGTTTTTTCCGTTGAGTTTGAATGCCACAGTGACTTCTTGCTATGCTTCAATTTTGATGGTTCTGGATCTGTTTTTGGTTTCTCCGTATCTGACATTTTCTTGCAGGATTGGTTATTCTAGTTCTTGGTTTAAAGGGGTCGGGATTGGTATTTTCTTTGGCTATGATGAGATTTCTCTGAGCCGACATATAGCCTGCTCTAATGCCATGATAAAATAGATCGAACCTTGTAGAGAAGGGATAATCATTTTCATAGATTAATTATCATACATAAGATACTGTTATATAGGACTACGATGAGCTATACAAGGAAAGCTAATGAATTTACATTAATTGGTATCTTCTATCTTTGGCAGAGTATAATCTTGAATATCTCCGTGATCTTCGTTAATTGGGAGCGTGATCCTCCGAGATCTTCTCCAACAATTTGTTTAAGATAGAATGAAGCTAAGGATAATGAAGCTGACAGTTGAGATACTGAGTGAGAGAAATGAGTGAAATGCTGTAAATTGTGATCGGTATTTATAGGTGGCATTTGCACTAAGAATTTGTTTTTTAGCACTCAAAATAAGAAGTTTTTATTTCTTAGTATATTTCAATAGTTTCTCATTACGGTTGAAAAAACAAGTGACGCAACCATTTATTGCATATTCGAGTGAGAATAACCATCATTAGAAGCAAACTCAAATCATTCTTTGAGAGATATTGATCATAATTTTGTAATCTAGAGTTGAATCAGCAGACATTGACTTCTATTTGCATAATGAATTTGTTCTTACAATAAAGTGGATAAAATAGTTAAAATATCAAAATAAATATGACATGAAAAATTGAAATACATGGTTACAACCTTGTAAAAATAAAATATAAAAATAAATATGGCATAAAAGGACCTATATATCGTTATTCAAGCCCCACCCACAGAGTAACTTAGAAAGATTTGTGAAAACAAAAGAAGCATATAAGTAGATAAATAAAAGCACTAAACGTCTGAAATGACTACATAATTAAAGACAAGTCATTTTTACATATCTACCATAATTTGACAAAAAGATATATAACATTATTTAAAATAAGTTGATATGGCCTGCATCAAAATTCGTTCCATGAAAACAATTTTGAAATAAATGTTAGAGTTCATGTATAAAGTTAAGAATTTTTTAAAATGAGAACAATTTAAAATAACAGACCATATTTTTGTAAATCGAGTTGCAAAAGATGAATGTGGCCACCTCATTCATCGACCTCATAGTTTTTTGGACGCTTTGGTGCAATTAAAACTAAAATTCAAAGATAATATTTTAAATTATTAGGAAAATAAAATAAAATAATATTAAACATTAGTAAACATAATATGCACCTAAACCAGTATATAAATTTTATGCTTTAACTTACTATCAATTAATTTTAAGATGGAATCTTCTATTGTGAGGAAAATCGTAGGAGCTCGTGCAGTGCAAAAATTGTGCCATTTTGTTTTATTTTATTTAAAAAAGAAAAATTTTATTACTATTCCCAACATAGTAACTCTATATATAAATTAAAAATATGTTGTGCGATCCATTACCTTCTCCATCTTCCGCAACCCAGTACGCTCGCCAAGCTTGACTTGCCCAATTACTTTTGATCGCTGTGCGATCTGAAGGTTGCTTTTGTCATCGATGTTCGGTTACACTTCTCCATCAACGGGAGAGCGCTCCCCGATTTGTTGGCGATCAGTTTCCTTCGCCCTTATCTTCCCCTTGCCGTCCTCCTCAAAAGGCGTTAAAACATAGAATACGTAGTTGTCTGTGCTAACCTATAATGTTAGAAGCGAAGTTATGGTTGAATACATGGTATTCATTCACAATAAAATATTCTGTGTTCATAACTATGTACATATATAAACTAAGCTAAGAACGAGGGAATTAAACTAACAAATGGATGCCTCTGATTTAGAGGCACTGGGAAGAGGACACCATTGATCCTGAAGCATTGGTAATGGCTATTGCATTTCCATTTCATTTGTGCAATCTACAAAATAAGATCCCAAAATATACATCACTATAGGCCGAGAGAGATGCATACCATTTACATTGAAGATAGATGTTGGCGCCATTTGCTTGACGAAATTGAGTTGTTCAAGAGAGAATGAAGCTAAGGATAATATAAGCTGACAGTTGAGATACTGAGTGAGTGAAATGAGTGAAATGCTGTAAATTATGATCGGTATTTATAGATGGCATTTGCACTAAGAACTTGTTTCTGTAGCACTCAAAATAAGAAGTTTTTATTTCTTAGTATATTTCAACAGTTTCTCATTACGGTTGAAAAAACAAGTGACGCAACCATTTATTGCATGTTCGAGTGGAATAGCCATCATCAGAAGCAAACTCAAATCATTCTTTGAGAGATATTGATCATAATTTTGTAATCTAGAGTTGAATCAGCTGACATTAACTTCTAAATATCAAAAAAAATATGACATGAAAAATTGAAATACATGGTTACAACCTTGTAAAAATAAAATATCAAAATAAATATGGCATAAAAGAGCCTAGATATCATTATTCAATGAGTAATTCAGAAAGATTTGTGAAAACAAAAGAAGCAAATAAGTAGATAAATAAAAGAAGTAAACGTCTGAAATGACTACATAATTAGAGACAAGTCATTTTTACATATCTACCATAATTTGAGAAAATGATATGCAACATTATTTAAAATAAGTTGATATGGCCTGCATCCAAATTCATACCATGAAAACAATTTTGAAATAAATGTTAGAATTCATGTACAAAGAGAAATTTTTAAAATGAGAACAATTTAAAATAACTCACCATATTTTTGTAAACCGAGTTGTATAAGATGAAGGTGGCCACCTCATTCATCGACCTCATAGTTTTTTGGATGATTTGGTGCAATCAAACCAAAATTCAAAGATAATATTTTAAATTATTAGGAAATGAAATAAAATAATACTATTAAACATTAGTAAAAATAATAAGCAACTAAACCAGTATATAAATTTTATGCAATAACTTACTATCAATTAATTTTAAGATGAAATCTTCTATTGTGATGAAAATCGTAGGAGCTCGTGCAATGCAAAAATTGTTCCATTTTGTTTTATTTTATTTAAAAAAGAAAATTTTTGTTACTATTCAAAACATAGTTACTATAAATATAAATTAAAAATACGTTGTGCGATCCATTACCTTTTCAGGCCCGTATTTTCTAATGATAGAAAATATAGTTGATCGCGACTAGGGGGAGGATTAAAGAAGTGTGGAAGAAAGGGGACGAATAAAAATAGATACGACCTAAACAAATGATTAACTAAGAAACTTGAAACATCACAAAGGTCTCCACAAACTAACTTCGACGAACAAGCCCAAAGATAAACAATCCCAAGGAAATAAAGAATTTTAGCGGAAGCGTCAAGACATGGAAAAATGTCGAGTATGAAGACCCGACAAATCCAACAATTAAACAAGACATAATTTCCAGCAACTCTGTTCAACATCCCCCACGTCCATCGCTGCTCAATCTGCACATTAAGAAAAATATATGTAGGGTTGAGTACTTGATGCACTCAGTGGACACATGCCAAAATACAGTTTGTCAAGCCATAATCGAGTGACCGTGGGGGTTTTAACTTTAAAAGAAACCCAAGTACACTAAAATAAATTTCACTTAAAGTTCGGTTGCTCACCTATTTTCCATCCACATCCGCCATCACCATATCTGAACTTACATGACAAGGAACGTGGCCACAAACCAAGTCACTAGACCGGCCAAGTCACTAGTTCGATTAAACATACATGACAAAGCCACTTCAGATAAGTTCATCAAAACACAAAGCATGGAAAGACAAACATTTTCCACCACCTTTCACATAAAAATATATTTAGGACATAGTCCTTATTTAATTTAAAGGGCCCAACATAAAGAAATAAGGTAGTCCAACACCTAAAAACTAAAGAAAGAAAAAAGAAACAGTAGCAGACTGTACGAAAACAAAGTTTATTAAGTTGTTCCCCGTCCCTCCCTGCCACCACATGTCCTCCTCTTCCATCTAAAACAATGACTCTCTCTCTCTCTAAAATTCACCCAAAACAGATTCTTTTTCGGCCTCTACTCACGCCTTTCTTCTACAATTCACCCATCAGTACATGAAAGGTTGTCGACTTCTGCTTGCTCTTCTCTTGTTCTTTTGCTATCGTTGGATTACTCAAGTTAAATCGTCAAAACTGATCCAGCTGGCCAGGTGTATGTCTTCTCCCTGCAAAATGCCGGTGAGTGGATCCAGTGGAGATTCAGACTGGTCAACCTGACTCAGATCCAACTTGAGTGAGAGCTCAAAAGCATTTTCAAAACCTTAACCCACAATATTATTAACTAGTATAGGGAAGTAAGGATCGATCCCACAGAGATGATGTGTTTTACATTGGTTGCGGACACGAATGGGATGGCTTCACTACGGTGGCTTAGGTTGGGATATGATAGGACTCGTTACAAACATGTTTTATAAAGTGGTTAATTTAAGTGTGCAGGGGCTGGAAAAATGTTGAAGAGGTGGAGCGCAAGGCCGACTTGATCAACTTGCAAATAAAGCAAGAAATGACCAAATCCGAGGCCACGCTGATCAGTTCCGAACAAGCAAGAGAATCTGCCCAACCAGCGAGTTAATCAAGTTAGGTTCAACACACGAGATGATGTGTCACAAGAGAGTGAAAAGAAGAAACCACCTCAGGGGCATTAATGTCAAGACATGATGAGCTTAACCTAGGGAGTTGAGCCAAAGCCATCCTATAAATAGTAGAGAGAAGGCACATAGAAGGAGTTCGTTCTTTTTGGGAGAGTCCAGTATCATCTCAGTCACTTCACAGTCCTTAGTCACATTTTAAGAATGGAGCACGAGAGATAAGAGTCATCAGAGCAAGTTTCTACTTCAACCTTCTTCTCTTCTTCATTAACAAGGAAGAAGAGACTCAGATCTGCCAAGGAGCCTTCATAGATTGTTTTTCTTTAAGCCCCGAGGGGTCAAACAATTGTTCTTCAGTTTTAGTTCTTTGATTTTTCGCAATTCAGTTGTTCTTTCTGTTTTCCCTTAGCTGCTACTCCAATACTTTTGTTGTTGATCGATCGTCTGAATCTGAAGTTTTGGAATTCTGTCGTTTGGTTTACCGGGGATCGTTTATGAAATGGAGTTTTCAGTGCAAGCTGTTTTGAATCTAATGTTTTCTGTTCTCGTTTTCTTTGCTAATCTAGTTCTGTTTGATTTCGAAGTGAGTTATGTATTATTCAATGATTTATGTTTAGATCTGATGTTTTGAATGGAGTATGCGATGCATGTTCGTTGGAATTTGGTGATTTCTGGGATAATTCTAGTTTAGATTGCCTTTGTTGCTCTGTTTTCGATTTATCATCGTTAAATCTATGTTTTTGCTCGTCAACTTGCATGAACAATAGGATGGACCTTTAGATCTATTTTCTCTTCAGTTAAATCACATGGATCCGTGTTTTGATTTGTTTGTTTCTCGCTTTGATTTCATATGCTCTGTTTTCATCAGCCGTGCATGTTTATTTGTTGCTTAGCGAAGAAGAAGGTCATAGTTGTTAGGATTGCATTCACTGTCACCCTTTTCGTTTGCAGCTTTTGGTAGTGCGCAAGTTCACCTCTTTCAGTGGTCCCCGTTGTTTTATGCTTACATGTGTTTCTATCTGAATTGATCAGTATGTAGTTATGCTGTTTTCATGTTGGTAGTCTAGTTGATCGAGTCAGTTTATGACTTGAGTGATCTTAGTCTTAGTTAACCCACAAGTAGTGAAGCGTGGCAGCAGCCAACCCTCACATGTCTCATACACAACTCAACCACTTCTGTCCCTGTGGGATTCGACCCTTACTTCCCTTACTAGTTAATAGTATTGTGGGTTAAGGTTTTGAAGGCCCTTAGTCTCTAAGTTTGCATAACCAACGACCCGATAGTTGCCGACTTGATCAGTTCAACACCTGACTTGATCAGTTGCGCTGACTCTGCTTGCCTTATTCTGTTCCACGAACTAGAGATCTAAAGAGCATCACTTCAAATGGCGCCGTTGCCGGGGATGGATGGCATTTTTATGTGTATGTGTTGTGATATTTGGCGTACATAGTTTAATTTCTTTTTCTTTTCCTTTTTTGATTTATATACCAGGGCCCGAACCCGGGACGCTGGAATAACACAGTCAACTGGAGGGACAGAAAAAGCAACAGGAGGATAAGAGCAGTAGCAAATCCTTTGGTCACCAGGTCAGGATTAAATATCGGCGGACCATCACATTCGGGTTCCGGATGGGAAGAGGAAACGCTCCCATTAATGAAAACCAAGGAAGAAACTGAGCCAGAGGAAAAACCTGCTCCAATGGTGGATATAGAAGATAGTGATCCCGAGATTGGATCCATGAACGCCCACATAGACGGCGAGCCTTCTCCGGCCATAGTGGCGACCCCTACTCAGTCAGGGATCGAGATAAAACAATGTGCTGGCGGTCATGCCACATTTTTATGGGCGAAGAGTGGAGAACCCGTACACCTTCCTGCATGAATTCTGCAAACTTTGTAGGATTCAGAAGCGACCAATGGGATCAAGCGAGGAAGATTACTGGTTGCGCGCTATTCCTTTCGCATTACAAGGCGATGCTGACACATGGTTCATGAGGCTGCCTCATAGATCCATAAGGACTTGGTCGGAGTTCCGACAAATCTTCTTGGTTTACTTCTTTCCCTCCAAAAAAACAAATGTTCTGAAGAAGGAGATACAAGGCCCCTGACAGGACAGTGAGGAAATCTTAAGTGAATACTAGGGAAGATACAAATGACTGCTCGATGCATGCCTGAATAACCGTATGGTGGAAGCCGATGTTTACAATACATTTTATGAAGGGCTAACCCCTGAAAGCAAAGATCTCATGAATTCTTCGAGTGGTGGCGAGTTCTCTAAACTGAAGGTGAGCGAGGCCAAAAGAGTTCTAGATAGATTGATCAATGCAAAGAGGTCATATGATAATCCACGAACCACAATCTTGAGGCGGGTGCCAGTTAATACTTATGCAGACACAACAGAAGAAAGAATGGAGGAACGCATGGACAAGTTGGAGAAGGAAATATTGGCCGCAATGGAGAAGCAGAGTCCACCTGCCCCGCAGGAGAAAGTGAATGTTGTGTCAAGCCCGGAGGAGATGTATCCCAGCTATGGACCCCAAGGGGATCGGGGTTTTTAGGCTCAGGCGAATGCTGCTAGACATTGGAATCCCAGTGGAGCTGGAATCCGGGAAAGCATAGAGATACTCCGTGGAGAGACAACCCGAATTTCAGATGGTCAGATCAGAACGGGAGTCAACCACCACCACCACCGATCACATATCAACAACCACCTGCCATTACCTACCAGTAACCATCTGCGATAACTTATCAACAGCCGTCGGCTATAAGTTATCCACAGCAGCATAAAGGGCAACCCCAATGGCAGAATCGGAATTAGGAGGGGCAGAACAACTAGAACAACAATAGGGGCTATCAGAACCAGAATTCGAATGCCTACCTACAACAACAAGAAAATCAAGGGCCACATGCAAACTTTCATCATGGGTCAGGGTCCTCTTCAAGTAATCAACCGGGAGCAAGCTCAAACCAGCCAACGGCCAAGCAAACCAAAACAGAAGAGCTAATTGGAGCTTTGTTGAACTCTCAACAGCATCTTCAAGGAAATATGCAGGCAAACAATGATGTGGTTCATAGGTTGCAAGATTCCCAACAGAAGCATGAGGCAGCAATGGATATGCTTACCAAACAAATCTCCCAGATGGCTACCACATTAAATAAGATACGCGGGCATAATGGTCACCTTTCCGCCACTGTCAAAATGCCAGACAGAGCCAACATTAGTAAGATCACTCTGAGGCCAGGAAAGGACTATGCCGAACCCATGATGAGGACAGCCAAAGAAAGCGAAGATTGATTGAAGGGCGGACAGAAGCATAAACAATACTGGATAGGATGAAGAAGCCGTTGCCTCAATTTACCGACCCCATACTCCCTTATGAAGAGCCAGAAGAGTTGCAAGAGGAAGAGAAGAGGCATGAAGATGAGGTTCGGGATGAAGGTTCAAGTAGTGCGGTTAAACGTACCAAACCTTACCCATATCGGGGTGAACCTAAGAGACAGAAGGAGGCACCCACCGATTTTATGGAAATTTTTGGGAAGCTAGAGATCAACCTACCGTTCTTGCAGGCACTAAAGCTGCCACCGTTCAGTAGATTCATAAAGGATTTCATAGCCGAGAAGGCGAAAGCTGACGGGAAAATCGTGATCGGGGAAAATATATCCGCTGTTATCCAGAAGAAAAGGATTCCTTCAAAGAGAACAGATCCTGGGATGTTTACCTTGCCCATCATCATTGGGGACGTCAACATTGAGCATGCTATGTGCGACTTAGGGGCTTCAATTAATATGTTACCATTTTCGATTTACAAGAAGCTAACCGGAGTTAGGCTAGTGGACACGAAGGTAGTTATCCAATTAGCTGACAGGTCATGCATAAACCTAGAGGGATTTCCATGTGATCCGAATGAACGAGGCAGAAACAGGTGAATCAAGTGGAGTTCTGTTAGGGAGGCCATTCCTAAAGACAGCTAAGACCATAATTGATGTCAGTGAGGGCACAATTTGTCTTGATTATCATGGCGAGAAATTCATGTTCAACATTGATAAAGCCATGAAGAAACTACTAGAAATGGAGAATCTGCACTCTCTTGATAAAATTACACCTTTAGTTCATGAGTTTCTTGAAAATGAATTTCTACAAGAGCAACTTGAGGCTTCTGAGTTGGATGAATCCATTGACGAATAGGTTGCAAATTGGTGCGAGGCACTGGTGACACGCGACATGACAAATGAGGAAATCAATGAGGCTATTATGGGATTTTGCCAAAAACCGGGGTCAACTGTATCAAGTGATTTGGCTCAACTGAACAGTTTAGAGGAACTAAGCAGTCTGGAGAAGTTACCAGATTTTGGGGAGCTTGCAGCGAAGAATATGGAAAAGAATCCGCTTCCTCTAGAGGCGATCTCACCTAAGAAGGAGTTGAAGACATTACCTCCTGATTTGAAGTACGCATATTTGGGAGATGGAGAGACATTTCCGGTAATCATCAACAGCCGGTTGACCAAGGAACAGGAAGAGGAATTGCTGGAAGTATTGAGACGGAATCAGAAGGCCATCGGATGGACTTTGTTAGATTTGGTGGGCATCAGCCCAGACCTATGTAAGCACCATGTCCACCTAGAGAATGATGTTGAATTCGTTTTCGATGAGAAATTCCAGCATGCTTTCCAACTCTTGAAGGATCGACTTGTCTCGGCCCCGATCATTAGAGCCCCATACTGGAATCACCCTTTTGAGGTGATGTGCGACGCGAGTGACTTCGCAGTTGGGGCAATTTTGGGTCAGAGGATAGAAGGGAAGTGCTATGTGATATTCTATGCCTCTAAGACGTTGAATCAAGCTCATAAGAACTACGACACTACGGAGAAAGAGATGCTGGCTATTTTGTACTCTTTTGAGAAGTTTCGCCCATATCTGTTGGGATCCAAGGTTATAGTATACACCGATCATGCAACTATCAAATATCTGCTAGCCATGAAGGAATCCAAACCCAGATTGATCCGCTGGGTGTTGCTGTTGCAGGAATTTCATTGGGAGGAAAAGGATAAGGCAGGAACAGAAAATAAGGGACACAAGGGGAGGACAAGAAAGTGACTGATGCCTTTCCTGAGGAACATCTGTACTAGATTGAAGGACCCGACATCTTGATCAGTTTGGGCAAACTCTCAAACTCAACTGATCACGGGAAGCTTGTGTACGAATTGAATAAGAGGTAGGCTGAGCCTTGGTTCGCGGATTTGGCGAACTACTTGGTGCCAGAGAACTGCCAACTACTTCAGAGGTGACGAGATCGCAAAGGCTGAAGATAAAAAGTAAGGCCAGATTCTACTTTTGGCACGATCCGTACCTATGGAAGATGGGGGCAGATCAGGTGATAAGAAGGTGTGTTCCCGACTGGGAAAAAAAGGATGTATTGACTCATTGCCACACTTTGGTATGTGGAGGACACTTCGGACCAAAGAAGACTACAAGGAAGATTCTCGATAGCGGATTCTATTAGCCAACTATGAACAGAGATGCATATGAGTTCTGTAAAAATTGCAACCGTTGTCAACTGACTGGTGGAATCTCTGCGCGAGATGAAATGCCGCAAGTACCGTTTATTGTTTGTGAGGTGTTCGACGTATGGGGCATGGACTTCATGGGTCCTTTTCCTTCATCCTACGGGAACACCTATATCCTGGTTGCAATTGATTATGTCTCCAAGTGGATCATGGCAAAGGCTACGAGCACATGTGAAGCAAAAGAGGTTGCAAAATTTCTGAAGAGTCATATATTCAGCCGGTTTGGGATACCGAGAGTGATCATATCAGATCAAGGAACCCATTTCTGTAATTGTACCATTGCAGCATTGATGAAGAGGTACGAGGTTCATCACAGATTGTCCACTCCTTACCACCCACAAAGCAATGGCCAGGCTGCGATCTCTAACAGGGAGATAAATAGCATTGTGGAAAAGATAGTGACCCTAATAGGAAAGACTGGAGCGCTCGGTTAGAAGATTCCTTATGGGCATACCGGACAGCTTGTAAAGCATCCATTGGGAAAATGTGCCACCTCCCTGTGGGTGTAAACATAAGGCATACTGGGCAATTACACAGATGAACATGCAACCTCAGGCTTGTGCAGAGGAAAGGAAACTCCAACTGCAGGAGTTGGAGGAAATCAGGCTGGAAGCTTATGATGCAACAATGTGGTATAAGGAGAAAACCAAACTCTGGCACGATAAAAACCTAAGGGTAAAAAAGTTGTATATGGGGCAAAAAGTTCTTTTGTTTCATTCAAAGTTAAAGCTGATGCCTGGAAAATTGAAATCAAAATGAACAAGACCGTACACCATCGTCGCCCTCAGAGCGAACGGTGCAGTTGAGCTTCAGGGAAGCGATCCAGACTCTGCTTCTTTCATGGTTAACGGTCACCGTGTGAAGCCATTTAGGGACAACTCAGAGGCTTACACGGTGGAAGAGATTCCGCTGTGCATCCCCGAGGTTTTCACCTAACATGGTTGGGAGGTAAGTGTCTTGGATAATCCACCTGATCAGTTCCTGGAGATTTAACTGATCAAGTGAATCACCAAGACATTTGGAATTCCGTATATATGTGTAGAATGTCAAAAATATTTTCGGGAGCTTGAATCTGGCTGGATGAAGTCTCTTAAGCATAGAAATTTGAAGGAGACCGTTTTACGGAACTCACTTAATCCAGCTAAATCGAAACTCCCTCTTTACCTGGGTAATTTTGTTTTTCGCAAATGTTCTAAGTGTGGAAATAAAGTGTGACCGGCACGTGTGGGAAAAGGGGGAAATATGTGGAGACTTTTGGGGGGAAACTGAAGGGTCTCTAATAGAATAGTATAATTTGAATCTCCCGTTCTCCACTCCCCCCAACTACTCCCCTAATTTCTCACCACGATTTCACTCTGCAGATTCCGGTAAAAGCAAACCCTGTTAGGTTTAGTATACTGTAAAGCATGTTTCGAGTAAGTTCGCGCGAATATAATCTTGCTTGTATACGGAAAACTCTACAATCCACTTTTTACCCGATTGAATATTATTCGAGCAGTTTGCACGAATAGAATCAGTATATTATTACATTGTGTTTGCTTGTGCGTTTATAAGATGTTTTATAAACATTTAAATGCATAAGAAGTAAACAAAGCCTAAGTCTTTTGCTTAGTAAACTGGTTATGGGTGTCGTCCACTTAAAGGTAACTAGTGTTGGTTCTATGCAATGCTTTGCAAAAGAAAAAGAAGAATTTCACAACCTAAATAGGCTTTGGCTACCTATTGTGAAAGGTTGCAATATCAGTCCGATTATTTCTAAGCCTTATTGAAATAAGATGACATTGGTGTGGTATAGCACTGAATGGATCTAACAGCAAGACGTGTCTTTATGCTATCTACTGAAAGACTAGGTCTTGATAAAATACTATTTCTGAATCTACATACGTTAGCATTGAGCATACGGTATTGATTATGCACTACTTTAACTTATCAAAAGGTGCGGGTTTTTCGCAACCCAATAATCCTGATATATTGGGTAGTCGTGATTAATATCTAGTGGTGCTAGGATTGCTATTATGTTGAATCATGCGCGAGGTGAGTCTCGTTTTATAATGTCCTCAAGAGGAGCTTGAACAAGGTTTTATTATTCGGAAACTGGCCAGTTGTAATTTAATTATTCCATGAATAATAAATAAGTGTTTCTTGCTAAGTTCACTCTTGGAATTGATAAGATGTTAATTAATTAAGTCCATAGTAGACTTTAATTAATTAATGGACATTTATATCTTAAGCGCGGGAAATAAATAATAAACAAAATTGAAACCCGGATTACTTGTATTTTTGGATTTGGATGGGGAGGTCAATATTACTTCTGTAGTGGCTGCTCATAATATTCCAATATAAGCTTGTATTAAATTATGAGTTCAATTTAATTAGTAAAAAGCTAATTGGAGGAGCCCATATCCAAAACCTTCCATAGATCCCTGACTGAGCCCAATATGAACTTAATATAAATAGGAGAATAAATGAGACAAAAAACACAATTTTTTTAAAGATGAAATTTCTATCCCTTCTCTTTTTGAAGGAGGACGAAATTTCCTAATTTTCTTCTCTGTGAGTTTTTCAGCTCCTCATCCGTGAGAAAGTTCTATCCCTTTATTCGAGTCCTAGTATTTTATAAGATCAGCCCACCCTGATATCAAGATACAGTTCGTGAATCAGTCAGAAGATCAGTGGTCTAGTATTGAAGATCATCGTGGAGAAGGCGCGAGCAATCGATGAATCTTTAGAGAATCAAATCGGTAACTCTAAATCGTAGAATTCATGTTTTAGGATTTATATTCTTTAAGCATGAATTATTTGCGTTCTAGCATGTAATTATGTGTTAACATGTGAATAGATTAATCCCATAATTTGTCAAATAGATCCTACGTCTGATTTATTTCTTTTATACATGTCTTCCGCTGTGCAAGGGGCTCCAAACCCCAACAAACCATAGTCTCTTAATCCACCACAATCTACCGAGGAAAATGGAAGGAAAGTCGTAGAACACCTCAGGAAGCACCTCTGCACCCAAATCTGTCGGATGTTCAAAGCCCGTACAACAAGAAGTCGAGAGGTTGGGTGCCATCCCAACCAATACAATACCGCAAGCCACTGAAGGCAATCAACTAGTCACCATCACACTTTCTCTAGAGTCGTTAAAGCTGTTGGTTCATTCACTGAAACCCGACGCCGATGCTACTTAGTTGCTAACTCAGGTTGGAATCATACCTACCACACACCCGACCGACAATGTCCAACCCCTAGAAACTTGCATTGAGGGAACAATGAATGCCGACGAATACGAGGGAGCGGAGGGGATGAGAACGGGTGAAGTAGTGGAATGGGGAGAAGAGGTAGAGCCACAACTATCGGGTACAAAGAAGAACACAGAGGAGCCCACAACTGAAATACCAAAGGTGATTCAAGCAGAGTCAATTCCCATGGATGCTGAAACAGTACAGGAAGCTGAGCAACCGTTACTCAGTTCTGAGGAAGTCGTAGCAAACTTGGCGGCAAGGGATTTGGAGGCGACTGAGATGGATATGGGAATAGATGTGTCATGCCCGCATTTTCTAAGGATAGAAAACACGGTTGATCGCGACTAGGGGAGGGTTAAAGAAGCAGGGAAGAAAGGGGGGAATCAACACAAATCGACAATAGCTCGAAACAAATGGGAATAGCCCGAATAAAATCAGAGTATCATTTCAACAATCAACAACTCCAAATGAAAATATCTCAACAATACACGAACTCAAAAGAAACAATATTTAGCGGAAGCATTTCGAGACTAGAATAATGCTATGTATGAAGACACAACATATTCTAGACAGACATTCTTCACTTTTATGCTCAACACCCACCGCGCTCGTCACTGCTCAACCTGCACATTTTTAAAAAGAAATGCAGGGCTGAGTACTTGATGTACTCAGTGAACAAATGCCAAAAAAATTTAAAAAAACAGTTATATCATGCCACCATTGAGTGACCTCGGGGTTTTAATCTTGAAAAGGCCCGAGACACTAAAAATATCTCAAACACAAACTTTCAACTCATCCTCAAATCCTTTTTCCTCATCATTTCAAAACACAATCATTTCTCCTTGATTTATTTAAGAAACTGCCATATCTGTTCTTTAGGGTGCCGTGTAAGGGGGGCCACTTTCCACGAGCACGAAAACCGGCCAACCCGTTCGATGACTCACAGTCCTCATCGTGTACACTAGCCCAAGCAGGGACGCACTCTTGCTAGGACCCGAATTCGATTAAACTCATAGTAGGGACTCACTCCCCACTAAGCAATCATCAACATCAACATCATCATCTCAACAACCTCAACAACATCATCTCAACAATCTCAACATACATAACAAGGAATGCGGCCACATTCAAAGTCACTAGACCGGCCAACTCGAAGAGATAGCGAACGATCTACGTGGTGTACACTAGCCTGAGTAGGAACTCACTTCCTAGTCAGACCCGAATTCGATTTCAATAGGTCTAGTAGGGACAACTCCCTTGCTAAACAAACAGATAGGCATTTCTCAAAACAAAAACATGGCATGACATTCCCTTTGCAAACTTTATTTTCCTCAAAAACGTATTTGAAGCATAAATCACTTTTCTGTCAAGGTCGAGCATCAATTCACATCAACAAAGCCAAGCAATTCACAAATCACTCGATAAATCAACACATATATCACATAACATCACTTTCACTTTAATGATTTCACTTTAAGCACATAAATCACGTCATCGTCGAATAAAATTAATAATGCTTGCAATCTCAGTAAAAGGAATTTCGTCACATAAAATGATGTTCGAATCAAAATATTAAAACTAAAGCTCTTGAAAGTATTTAGTTCGAAAGCCAAATAATACTTAGTTAGAAAGCCCACCTCGTTCGTTAAAAGTCTTTACTTGTGCCCCATTCTATTCTCGAAAATCGTGTGTCAAGTCACCCATCCATCTCCTTAATTAAAACAAAAGGCCCAACACTTAAGATTAATTCACATGGGCCAAACATTTAAATAAGAAAAGGGCCAAAAACTTCCAACTTTTCTCACTTACGTGAATAGTGAACTCCTAGAATGAGATTTGAATTCCCCTTTTTCTTCTCGATCTCTACATCCGTCTTTCATCTCTCTCACTCTTCTACAGCTCTCCTTCGATCAGAACGCAGCGTCGTTGCTGTCACAGTGCAGTCAACGTCGCATCAGCGCTGCTTTCGCCTTCCGTCTCTCCATCTTTTCTCTCGGCCGTCTCCTCCGCGCCACTGCTGTCAAAGCGCTGCCGGCGTCGTCGCTGCCGGCGGAATTTCATCAGCCCGTTGCTGTTGTCCGTCATGAGCAGCCGCTGCTGCTGCTGTACATCTCCCGAAATCGTTCGCCGCCGCTGCCCTCTCGAAGTTTCATCAGTACGCTGCTGCTGGCCGAAGGTTGCGAAGCTGCTGATCGGGCATAGAGGCGTCGCCGTCCAGCACCGCATCATCTCGGTCAACGCCAGTCAGATTCCTGAACGTGCTGGGTTTGAAATTGAGTTCGAACAGAATCCTCCTTGCTGAATTTCGACTCGCCGAACTCTCTGCTTTCACTCGGGTGCTTCCTCTCAATTGTGAAATATGGAGCAGATTAGGAAGTATAGAATGGATTATGAAACTGCCGTTTGGAACATGGTGTAAATGAGAGTTTCGCTTGTAACTGCAGATCATGGGAGAAATATGGAGAAATCACGGTTTCTCTGAAATTGCATTTATGTGTTATTGTGGGATTGAGGAAGGCCTACACGTATATAAAAAAAACGGTGAATCTCTAATTGTTGAGATTTTGTAGGGAGTGATTTACGGTAACAGTTTTGTGTTGAGAGAAAGACTAACTTGATCTTCTCCAAAATTTGGGCTTCAAAAAGTAGCTTCAAATAAAATGAATTGGGCTTGAAAAATTAAATAAATTGGGTAGGAAAAGAATAATGGTTATAGACCAAAAAGTAAAATCCTTCTCTCGATAAAAGAAACAATTGCCGAAAAATTTTTTGGATGCACCAACGATGTCCTTTCAAGAACAAATAAAAAGGTAGAAAAATTCGGGGTATTATAAGATGGTGATAGAACTATTGGATAGAACTATACTGAGAGGGTGGAGAAAACTACTGAGGAAGCACCAGAAAATAGAGAAGTGGTAGATGAAGAGGAGATCACCTAGCAGGCGCCTCTCAGAGATGAGGCTGCGGAAGTAGGAGCTACTGCCATCCGTACTTACCAGCGGAGGCCAACTAGAGAAGAGACCTCGGGAAGGAAGTCTACTAAAGAGCAACCAAGTAGAACCCTTGGAGAAAGAGCAGGGGAAGATGTAAACAAAGCCGTAGGACCTCCGCGTCGCAGTAGAGGGTCCTGATTGATGAAGAGCCTGGAAATAAATAATAAACAAAATGGAAACCCGGATTACATGTAATTTCGGATTTGGATGGGAAGGTCAATATTACTTCTGTAGTGGCCGCTCGTAATATTCCAATATAAGCTTGTATTAAAATGTGGGTTCAATTTAATTAGTAAAAAGTTAATTAGGGGAGCCCTTATCCAAAACCTTCCATAGATCCCTGCTGGGCCCAATATGAACTTAATATAAATAGGAGAAAGTTCTGTCTCTTTTTGTCCAAAATTTTCGTCCTTTCTCTTTTTGAAGGAGGACGAAATATTCTAATTTTTCCTCCGTGAGTTTTTCAGCTCCTCCTCCGTGAGAAAGTTCTGTCTCTTTATTCGAGTCCTGATATTTTGATAAGATCAGCCCACCTTGATATCGATATACAGTTTGGGAACCAGTCAGAAGATCTGTGGTCTAGTATTGAAGATCATCGTGGAGAAGGCGCGAGCAATCGACGATTCTTTAGAGAATCAAATCGGTAACTCTAAACCGCAGAATTCGTGTTTTAGGATTTATATTCTTTAAGCATGAATTATTTGCGTTTTAGCATGCAATTCTGTGTTAACATGTGAATAGATTAATCCCATAATCTGTCAAATAGATCATACGTATGATTTATTTGTTTTGTACATGTCTTCCGCTGTGCAAGGGGCTCCAAACCCCTACAATTGATATCACAGTCAATGTTTTGCTCTGATTATGTGGATTAATTTCATGTTATGTGAATTGCTTGAATGCATGCTTTCTTTGTTGGGTGGTTGTTAATTTTCGATTAAATTTGTTAGGGTTTTATATACTAGAAATCACCTTTCGAGTGATTGAATACTGTAAAACTCTGTATATTCTTTTCCAATGAATGCAACAGATTATTTTTGTCATAATGTTGTTATGTTTTATATTTAATGGATGTTTATTGCATATTTAAATGTATAAGAGAACGTAACAAAGTCTATGTCTTTGTTTTAGTAGATCGGTTGTGGGCGTCGTCCACTTTAAAGTAACACGGTCAGTTCTGACAAAAAAAAATAAGAATTTCACAACCTAGATAGGCCTAGACTATCTATCGTGAAAGGTTGCAATGTCAGTCCGCATATTTCTAAGCCTTATTGAAATAAATGACGTTGGTGTGGTATAGCACTGAATTGGATCTAAACAGAAAGACGAGTCTTTATGTTATCTACTCGAAGACGAGGTATTGATAATTAGTTTCTTAATCAATGTACGTTAGCATTGAGCATACAATATTGATTATCTACTACTTTGACTTACCAATAGGCGCGGGTTTTTCGTAACCTGACGATCCTGGTATCTTGGGTAGTGGCGATTAATATCTAGCGGTGCTAGGATTGCTATTATATTGAATCATGCGCGAGGTGAGTCTCGTTTGATAACATCCACAAGAGGAGCTCAAAATAAGGTTTTATTATTCAGAACCTAGCTGGTTGGAGTTTGATTAATCTATGAATAATAAATAAGCGTTTCTTGCTAAGTCCACTCCTAGAGTATATAATATGTTAATTAATTAGGACCATAGCAGACATTGATTAATTAATGAATGTTTCTATCTTAAGCGCGGGAAATAAATTGCACACAAATGAAAACCCGGAATACTTGTAATTTCAGATTTGGATGGACAGTGCAATATTACTTCTTTAGTGGCTGACTGTAATATTCCAATATAAGCTTATATTAAATTGTGGGTTCAATTTAATTAGTAAAAAGCTAATTGGGGAAGGTCACATCCAAATTCTTTCTTAGATCCCTGACTGGACCCAATATGTGACTTAATATAAATAGGAGAATAAAGGAGACAAAAAGACACTTGATTTTCTTAAAAAAAATTCATCCCCCCTTATTCCAAGGCGAGGAACGATTTTTGTCCCCCCTCCGTGAGCAGGATTCTGTCTTCTTTATTTAAGTCCTAGTATTCTGGTGAGATTTGCCCACACAAATATCAGTTTACAGTCCGGGATACCAGTCAGAAGATCCGAGGTCGAGTATTCAAGATCTTCACGTGGAGTAGACGCAAGCCATCTTCAATTCTTAAGTGAATCAGCAAGGTAAGTTGGCTTACTTCGTAGCAAGCATGTTTTAAGTATTATTTATGCTGAAGCAAGTTTAAATTAAAGTTATAAGCATGATACATGTGATAATTACGCGAATAGAGTTTATCTAAATAATCTGCTAAATAGATCAGTTTTTATGTGGTCCGTTTGAACGCACGCTTCCGCTACCAACCCCTTCAATTGGTATCAGAGCCAGTCTTTGGCACTGATTATTTGGATTTAAATTTCGCGAAATTCATGTATGCATGTGTTATTTGATTACGAAGCATGTTCTTGGTGTTTTGTTTATTTATTATGCATGATGAACTCAAGAACTATCGAATCAAGAAACTTGAATTTTTCGGTCGTACGAGACGTGCGATCCGTCGGCGCTCGCGCCGAGACGGATCGCATCACGCACAATCGAGAAAGGGTTGTCGATTGAGTGGGAGCCAAGGGTCCATGGTCACGGGGCGACACGCAGACGAGCAAGGGCTCGTGCGCGCCGCTGACCGAGACCAAACCCTAGGCGGCGCCCGCACCAAGGTCGACGCTAGGAGGCAAGCGCGGTATGACGGTTCGACCAAGAGCCGCCGAGACACCGCGAGCCACTAGGCAGGAGAACCCGTGACGGAGCCCTAGCTCCTGGCCGAGACAGGCATGCCACCAGGCGCGACGTGTGCCGGAGTAGTGGAAGCGGAAGGCCGAGACGGGTTGTAGGAGCTGGCCGAGAGCAGGCGTGCCACCACACACGCTGCTAGCCGAGAGCTTGCTCCACCCGAGGAATCACGGTGCCGAGACGGAAGATCGCGGCTGGCCGAGAGGAGCCGCTCCACCGCGCATGCTCCTGGCCGAGAGTCTGCGACACCCGGTGAGCCAGATGACCGTGACGCAGGCGCCACCTGTGCTCTACTGGCCGTGACGGGGTATCCGTCATGATCCGGCGACGAACTCGTCGGATCTTCGTCGTTCATTGTTCGTGCGAACCTCGTGCGATGAGATAACGATGTAAGATTATTTTAATGATTATTTAATTTTTTAATTAAAAGATATCATTAAAATATTATTATTTTAATGGAAATAATATATTTTGGGAATATTTCCCTAGATTTTAGGAATATTTATATTATTAGATAGTGGTTTCCAATATTATCGCCACCCATTATGTGGGGACAATAATCCTAAGAAACTGCGAGATTCAGAAGTTCACACAAGATTTATGAGATAGCTTGATCTTATTAACATCACATGAACATTGTTATGGGAATGGGTTGTAGAAATGAGACTCTGTAATGCTAAATTCGGTGGTCTTGCTTAGGCAACATTAGGCGGCCATGCCATTATGTGGTCTCTGGACTATTCGTTGGTGTTGTGACCAGTAAAATTGTAGAATTTTAATGTGTATTGACCTCTTATGGAGGGTACAAAATTTTAATTTTACAGTTGCAAGATTTTGAAAAGTTTTATGGTTAATCTAATCAGAATTCTTACATAAGTTTATGACAAATAGTAAATATTCTGTTTTGCAGTGGAAATCAAATCGTCAAGATGTCATTCAATCCTCTTTCTGCAATTCGTAAAGAAAACAAACTCGAGGGCCAAAATTACATAGAATGAAAACAAAACTTGGACATCGTTCTTACAGCAGAAGAGTACAACTTTGTACTCACAACCCCCGCGACCTCCAGTGTCGCCGGCTAATGCTGCGGCAGGAGTCAGTGATGCACACAGACGGTGGCATAAGGCGAATGAGATGGCTAAGTGCTACATGTTGGCTTCTATGTCTTCAGTACTCAAGCATCAGCATTCTGCCATGAAAACAGACGCCGAGATCATGCAAAATCTCAAGAATCTTTTTGGTACTTAGAATCGAACGGCTAAGTCTCAAGCCTTTCGGAGTATCATGTCGAAGACAATGAAGGATTCCTCATCAGTGAGGGACCATGTCCTCGAGATGATGGGCCACCTCAACCAAATTGAGGTTTTGGGAGGGACGATCGATCCCGAGTCCCAAGTAACAATCATCCTTCAAAGTCTTCCCCCTAGCTTCCAGCAGTTCAAGCTCAATTTCGAGATGAACAAAATGAATTACACCTTGGCGGAGCTGTTGACTGAACTTCAGTCGGCAGAGGACCTTATGGTTCAAGCTAAGGCGGCCATGATGGCTTTGGCGCCTCGTTCCTCTGGCTCTAAGCCTGGCGTAGGAAAGAAGTCGGCACCGAACTCAGGAGCGGCCAAGATGGCTAAGGGAAAGAAGAAGAAGAAGAGGGCAAACAAGAAGCCCATGGGGAAGTGTTTCAAGTGTGGTGAGAAGAGGCATTGGAAGCCAAATTGTCCTAAAAGGGGCAAGGCTATAGGTATGCACCAAGCTCTAGTAGTCGTGTCTTGTTTGACTTCGATATCTACTTGCACTTGGGTTATTGACACAGGAGCCACTAATCATATTTGTTTTGATCCTGACTTAATGCAGGTGACAAGACGGCTACATGATCTTGAGATTGAAGTCCAGCTGGGCGACACTACAAATGTGGCGGCCGTTGCAGTGAGAGACATTTATTTGCGTTTTAGAAGTGATAGAATTTTGATTTTGAAGAATGTTTTGTTGATACCTTCTTTTAGATGAAATTTAATTTTGGTTTCTAAATTAGTTTTTGATGGATATTCGATTTCTTTTAATGACAATTGCATTATTAAGAAAGATGGATCTTATATCTGTCGTGGTATCATGGAAAACAATCTGTACACGATCACGTCTACACAATTTAATAATCGCAAATCAGAACTCAATACAACATTGAAAATTTCAAAGAAACGAAAAGAACCTTCAAGTTCAATGAATGAAACGTACTTATGGCATCTTAGACTTGGTCATGCCAATGGAAGGAGGATCCATTCTCTTGTGGAACAAGATCTTATTAAAGGTCTAGAGGAGGAACCTTTTCATAAGTGTGAGTCATGCTTAGAAGGCAAGATGACCAGGAGGCCTTTTCAGGCTAAGGGCAATAGGGCCAAGGAAGTACTTGAGCTCGTTCATACCGATGTATGTGGACCAATGTCAACAGAAACCAGAGGTGGTTTTCGATATTTCATCACATTTATTGATGACTTCTCGAGAATTGGATATGTCTATTTGATGCGCCACAAGTCATAATCCTTTGACAAGTTCAAAGACTTTAAGGCTTTTGTGGAGACGTATCATGGAAAGAGTATCAAAAGCATGTGATCTGATCACGGAGGCGAGTACCTCAGTGTCGAGTTTTTGGACTACTTATTGGAGTCAGGAATTGAATCCCAACTGACTGTGCCGGGCACGCCCCAACAGAACGGCGTGACTGGAAGAAGGAACAGGACCTTGTTAAACATGGTCCGATCGATGATGAGTTATGCACGGCTACCTATTTCGTTTTGAGGACATGCCTTGCTTTCTGCAAGCCATATTTTAGACAACTTACCGTCAAAATCCGTGCCTACTACTCCTTATGAGTTGTGGACTGGGCGCAAGCCCAATCTAGCACATCTCAAGATTTGGGTTTACCCAGCTCATGTATTGGAAAATGATCCAACTAAGCTAGGATCAAGGACGAAGGTATGTTTGTTTATAGGGTACCCTAGAGAATCGAAAGCTTATGAATTCTTTAGTCTCAGAGACAAGAAAGTCATTATGAGTACTCACGTGACATTCTTAGAGGAAGACTATGTAATGAATCATAAACCCAACAGTGAAGTGGCTCTAGATGAGCTAACTTAAGTCACAAGTTCCATTAACCAAGAACACGTACCTAGTGTACAAAATTCCAGAAACTTCAACTTATACTCCAAGCGTTGTAGTACCGCGCCGCAGTGGGAGGGTCTCTCATGAGCCCGATAGATACATTGGTTTGAGGGAATCTATGGATTACTCCTCAGACAGCAATGTATTAGATCCCTGGAACTTTGCAGAGCGCTGGCAGATGTCGATCATTGTGAATGGACCCAATATGTGACTTAATATAAATAGGAGAATAAAGGAGACAAAAAAACACTTGATTTTCTTAAAAAAAATTCGTCCCCCTTTATTCCAAGGTGAGGAACGATTTTTGTTCTCCCTCCGTGAGCAAGATTCTGTCTTCTTTATTTAAGTCCTAGTATTCTGGTGAGATTTGCCCACACAAATATCAGTTTACAGTCCGGGATACCAGTTAGAAAATCCGAGGTCGAGTACTCAAGATCTTCACGTGGAGTAGACGGAAGCCATCTTCGATTCTTAAGTGAATCAGCAAGGTAAGTTGGCTTACTTCGTAGCAAGCATGTTTTAAGTATTATTTATGCTGAAGCATGTTTAAATTCAAGTTATAAGCATGATACATGTGATAATTACGCGAATAGAGTTTATCTAAATAATCTGCTAAATAGATTAGTTTTTAAGTGATCCGTTTGAACGCACGCATCCGTTGCCAACCCATTTCAAATTATCATAACGTAAGAACGAAAAAGTTTGAACAACTATGGGGGCTTGTTTGTTAAGAAGAGTAGCCAACATGTCTATTGATCATAGACTAATTCCCAAATTCATGCAGATACTGATTACTAAGGCTTGATTATTTTATGTAATTCAAAAGAGTAATAATTGCATGATCATGATTCAAATCGTCGTATGGCCGAGGACGGTGGTTTGCACATGTGCATCGCCGGCGGCTGCAGATACGACAGGAACGGCAGCGGCGCCAGAGATGATGCAGCGGCAGCCCAAGCCTTCAGGCTGGGCAGTCTGTGCGACGCGGGCAGCGGCGGGTACAACGACGCAGCGACAGCAGTGTCGGTATCCCGCAGTGCAGCGCCAGCGATCCGACGATGACGCGCTCCAGCAGCCGAGGACGGTGGTCTGCCATGAGCAGAGCCGGCGGCTACGGAGAGCAGCGGCTGTGATTCGAGTGGGAGCCCTTCACGGGCAGTTTCCCATACTCGAGTTCTACGTCGCTTGGCCTCGTTCCGTGACTTCGCTTTCCAAAAATTGATTAGGTTTTTTCCTTAGATTCAATTTTGGAAATAACTCAAAGATGAATTTGGAAATAAGATTTGAATATATCTTTTGTGGATTTTATATATTATATGAGATTTAATTATGAATTAAATCATGGATTAATTAGATTTTTTCCTTATTTATGGATTTATATGGATTTAATTCCTAGATGAATCCTAGTTATATCTGGAAAGTAATAATCTAATTTTTTTATCTATATTCTATGGATTTATGTGGATTTACTCCTAAACAAATCCTAGTTGGATTTAGATAATGATAATATTATTTTATTATTATTCGATGAATTTATATGAATTTATTCATATATGAGTTCTAGATGGATTTGGATAGTAATAATATAACATTTTATTCTTATTCTATGAATTTATATGAATTCATTCATATATGAGTTCTAGATGAATTTGAAGAATGATAATATAATATTATCTAATTCCTTGGATTTATATGGATTTACTCCAAGAATAAATCCTAGATGGATTATGATTAATATTTATATTAATTTATTTCTATCCTATGGATTTGAATAGATTTAGTTCTATTAAAACAAATCCTAGATGGATTAAAATAAATAGTAATCCAAGATATCCTTATCTTTTGGATTTATATCCTAGATAGATTAGGATAAAGATGATATATTAGAAAATCCTTATTTAATTGGATTTAGATAAATTTATTTATCTAAGAAATCCTAAGTAATATTTGATGTGTTCTAGATGTCTATTCTAAATAGAATTAAGATTTGTATAAATCTTGGTTGATTGGATTTTATTTTTATCTTATGGATTATGATGGAATTGTTTCTATCTAGTAATATCCTAGTACGATTTAAATAATGATAATCCTAGATCAACGTTATCTTGAATTGTAGGATTTGATTTTATCGAAATAATATCTAGAATAATCCTAAATAGATTTAGATAGTTTACACTATCTTGATAAATCATAAATGAATAAGGATAATAATTATTCAAGATAAAACATAATTATTTAATTGATTCTCCCTTGATTAAATAATTGTCATTAATTATCCAGTGTGTTCAAATGCCATGCATTAAATGGAATTATCTGTTTATTTGGTGTTTATCTATTTTAAGTGGATTATTTGCTTATGTGATAATTATGCAAAAACCATGTAAAATATCTAAGCATATTTACAACAAGTGCGTTGTATATGGTCTTCAGCGATTGGTTTGCAAATTTTATGAAGCCAATTTCTAATATTATCGTCACCCATTACGTGGGGACAATAATCCTACGAAATAGTAAGTTCATATGGGCAGACTTCTCAAATATAAATAGTGTTGTAACATCCCAAAATTTTTGTGACCTTTATTTAATATATGTCGATTGGAAATTTCATTTATGAAATTTAAATTGTTGCTACGTGATTGAGTTTGATTATGTGGAATAAATCATCATGGGGGAATTAGAATGAAGTGCTATTTATATTTTAATGTGGGGAAAATCAATTTAAATAAGATCATGCATCTTGTTCTAGCCAAATAAAGTGGCTATTGTCGGCCCCTCCAATTATTGGAAATTTTATTCTTTCTAGGATTTAAATAATTGTTTTGGGATATTCATCCAAATTAAATCCAAATCAAATTATCCCTAAATTGTGCTACATGAAATTCGAACTCTAACCTATTCTTTTTACGAGTTTCGAATATTCTCTATTTTAATTAGGAGGATGAATTAGTTTCTTTGATTTAATTGGTACCTTGTTGATTTCCTTTAGCTATTTTAAATCCAATTAAATCTTGCCACATTTTATTCCCTCACCCCAATTAAATTAAGAGTTGAATTATTTCCTTGTGGCTAATTAAGCCAATTTTCGCCCCCCCTCCCCCTATTTGTTGAGGAGAATATATTTGCTTCCTATTTTGTGGAATTCCTTTTATTCAATTAAATACCAAATTAATACCTAAGTCAAATTAATTGGGGATGTGAATATTTTCCTTCTATTGTGTCTCCATCCCACACGTTTTTTTTGGCTTAATTTCCTTGTGGAAATTTATTTAATTGTTGCCTATTTTATGGGAGTATTTTCCTATAAAGAAATTACCATATTTAAATCATATTCTATTTAATTGAGGATTTAAATAATTTCCATGTGCACACCATCAAAATTTTCGCCCCCTCCCTCATTATTTCCTACTTGGAGATTTAATTTATTTTGTTCCCTTGTTTATGGAATATTCATTGTTTTACTTCCTAAATTGTGAATATATTCCTCTCCAAGTAAATACCAAATAAATTCCTTATTGAATGTCTAGCCATAATTTTCAAAAACTTGTCTTCCTTTTAATTGTGGGATTTTATTTATTGGCCTCTATTTTATTCCTCCACCATTAATTAATTAATTAATTAATGGGATTAAACCTAGGACTATTTAATAACCTAAACTAAACCCTAGCCTCCATTCTCCCTCAAATTTTCATCCACCTCCATCCTCTCCCTCTCTCCACACGCCACTCTCCTCTCCCTCTCTTCACCCTCTCCAAAATTCCTTACAACCCATGTTCTTGCATCCATTGGAGTTTGATTTTCAAGAGTTCCCGATGAATCGTATCAATCTTTGCTTCTACCGTTTGGTTTTCGATTCAAGAAGGTATAATTGAATCTTTTCCCTCATCTTCACCATTGAAAACCTTGTTCTTGATTCCTTCATGCATATAGTGAGAGTAGGAATCTTAGATCGCATAATTAATTGGTGGGAATTTGTGTTTGTATGAGAACAATTGTGAATATGCGATTTTGATTGAATATGTGTGAAGTTTGAATGAATCATTGGTGAATGATGTGTGATTATATGAGAACGTGATTGTGAGAACCTTTTTAAGCATGATTGTGTGTTGGAAGCATTAAAAAAAATTGTGTTTGGATGAATGGGGAAGAAACCCTAATTTCGAAATTGTGAGGTCTGAAAACTGTGGTGTTCGGATAGTAAATTCCGACGTGTGTTTGACCAACCAAACGATCGAATTTTGACACGATATTTTAACTGAGTAAACTTAAAGGTGTTTTCTGATTTGTGTGTGAATTTCAGCCCCTTTTGACGAAAGATGAATATTTAATAAATTTTTGAAGTTGACTGCGCAATTCTGCCAGAAACTTGTATTCTCGCCCAGAAAGTTTCGTTTTCTATTTGACCGACCAAATGGCCTCCTTTTGATGTGAACTTTTTATTAGATGAAATTGAAGTGTCTTATGAGTTGTGTGAAAGCCTCATTGGACATCGGATGAATTTTTGGTGAATTTTTCAATTGAACTGCACAGTGCTGCCAGAATTTTGTGTTCCGACCAGAGAGTTACATTATTGTTTTGTCTGATCAAATGACGTGATTTTGGTGTAAATTTTTAACTGGATGAACTTAAATGTGTCTACTGTGTTGTGACCAAATTTTGGCTTCATATGAGGTCGGATGGATTTTTGGTGACTTTTACAAACCAACTGCGCAGTTCTGCCAGATTTGTTGTTATGTGGAAATATCACTTGTTGCCAAATTTGAGTGAATTATACGATGCATGTACGATTTAGGAATGTATCCTATGACGTGATTATGTGTGACACGTTGAGAAATATTATGACATGTTTTCCTTATGTTGATGAATGTTGGGATGGGTAATTTAAGAGAATGATAAAAGGAACGATAGGACATGCATGATAATGTGACTTGATGGAAGGCTGATTTGTATTGTGATTTGGAAAGGGTTATTGTGTGTACGTGAGCACAAGGAACGAGGGTTGCCTTAAGTGGATATTGTATTGTTTAAGCAAACGAGGTGGGTTTTCTTTTACAAATCTTTTTATTTTCTGAAAATATGATGTGGTGTTATAAGGGTGGTTTAACTTGTTATGTCATGCCATGTTGTTTTTATTTGTGAGATTGTTGCCTGATGCCTAATTCGTCTGAGCTTGCTCCGTTAGGCTAAATGGTTGTGTTGTGAAACGAATTCGGGTCTGAGTAGGGCCGCAAACCCTATCAGGTTGTGTACACTGGTGGGATCGTGAGTCGTCCTTGCTAGTCGGCCGGTCTCGTGGGCGAATAGTGTGGCCACACTTTCGTCGCACTGCGATATGATGATTGTGATTGATGGATTGATGAGAAAGTGGGGAGATTGATTGTCTGGCCAGACTCGAGATCACTGGTATGGATGACATAACTGTATAAAATGTTTTCGGCATGAGCCCATTGAGTACAACAAGTACTCAGCCCTGCATGTGTTTTCCCCTATGTGCAGGTTGAGCGGGATGTTGCGGTGGATGTTGAGTCGGCCTAGGAAATTGGGATGCGTTGTGTCTTCATACATGGGCGTCATCCTTGACTCTCTTTGAAACCTTATTTCCGCTGCTATACTTTTGAACTATGCCTCAAGACCTTACTTTATTTCGTACTGTTTTGAGTATGTCAAAATTTTGTTAGACTTTAATCCGTTGCTTACTTCATTACTCTAAAATGGTTTTTTGTAAACTAAAACAAATGTTTTCTTTTAGAAGTTAATTGGATTTTTTTTATGTTTATTTTCCCCGCTGCTTCTTTGGAAAATTGTTTGCTAAGTCTTTGCTAATTAATAATGAATTTTCGACATTAAGTTTCTTTAAACTAAAAACTTGTTATTTAACAGTTGATGAACTAAAATATTATTCTTTTAAGCTAATTGAGTCTTTCTTATGAACTGTTATCCTTAAATGTTATTCTTAATGTTTGTCCCTTGGTCACGATCGCCTCGTTTGTAGTACCCCTAGTATGGGCGGTCGTGACAAGTGTGAACTAGAAAGTAGTTTCTAATATTATCGTCACCCATTATGTGGGTACAATAATCCTAAGAAATTACAAGTTTCAGAAGTTCGTACAAATTTTATGAGATAGCTTGATTTTGTTATCATCACATGAGCGTTGTTATGGGAGTGTGTGGTAGAAACAAAATTCTGTAATGTTAAATCTGATGGTCGTGCTTAGGCAACATTAGGTGGCCATGCCATTATGTTTTCTCTAGACTATTCTTCGGTGGTGTGACCAATAAAAATGTTAAAGTTGTGAATGAGTATTGACCTCTTATGGAGGGTACCTGTTTTCGATTTTATAGTTGCAAGATACATAATTGTTTTGTGGTTATTTGCGATTATGTATTGAGCATAAGTATGTGATAATAAGTTAATTTGTTAAAGTTGTGAATGAGTATTGACCTCTTCATTACTCAATGGTTTTTCGTAACCTAAAACAAATGTTTTCTTTTAGAAGTTAATTGGATTTTTTTTATGTTTATTTTCCCCGCTGCTCATTTGGAAAATCGTTTGCTAAGTCTTTGCTAATTAATAACGAATTTTCGACATTAAGTTTATTTAAACTAAAAACTTGTTGTTTAACAGTTGATGAACTAAAATATTATTCTTTTAAGCTAATTGTGTCTTTCTTATGAACTGTTATCTTTAAATGCTATTCTTAATGTTTGTCCCTTGGTCACGATCGCCTCGTTTGTTGTACCCCTAGTATGGGCGGTCGTGACAGAGTGGTATCAGAGCTTCGTTCTTTCGCTCTGGTCCGAGAGTCTTCTTTTACCTTAAGTCTAGATTAGTGAACCCTTATTGACTAGAAGTGTCACGAAGGCTCAACATCCAAAGCATCGCGCTCAACAAAAGAAAGTGAGGTATGCTTTAAGTTGTTGCAAGCATGTGAATTCGATGCATGAAATTGACGATAATATTATGATGATGTTTTGGACAAAAGTATACATGAGCATGGAATTATGTGATAGTGCGATGTTATTACCATATCGAAATTTGGGTATGAATGATATGATGACATACATACGTTGAATGTGAGCATGATTGGCATGATTATCTAAACACGTGTGGTATGTACGAATATGATATTGTTACGTGTGACATGAACAAAATTTGTATGATGACCTAAGTACATGTCAAATGGGCGAAAGTGATAAGACGTGAGCATGAACTTCATGATGTTTTAAATGGGTATCATGTGCGAAAATACTACAATGTTAACGTGTGAAGATATGGAGCTTTAAGATAATATTAAACTTTAAACTACGTGACAAACTTAGGAACTATCACAAACAAGCAATGATATAAAATGTGTTTTGAAAAGAAACTTTCGTCTTCACGTAGATGGTACGAACAAAACAAACCGCGCTTAAGAGCAGTCAATATAGTGCCAGGATGCGACAAGCAATATACGATTACAACCACTACGAGAGAGAAGAAGGAAAAGCCTTAGGAGAGGTCGTCGCCCATTTCGAGACCCTGTGGCGAAAAGTCCGCGGGTACCATGCCTCGTCCTATGGTAGCATAAGGAGACTAGTCGAATTGATGCCCGAGAGTTGGAACTCTTGGATGGAAGCAACGGCCAGTCGGTTTACGTGGTATGAACCACGAAGTAATGGGATGGATGGCGACATGAGAGGTTTCCTGAAAGCCTTAAGTAGTACCTTTTTGCTTTTGATTCAGAACGAATGTGTTGATTTTTTTTTTCTTTTCCACATTATCTATGGAAGTTCACTTTTCGCATAACTTTAAGTACTTGTGTTTTATCGTTTTGTATGCGTGCATAAGTTCAAGGAAGTGGTGTTTTGATAACAACGATTACTCACAATGATGCTAACTTGTGATTTAGATCAATATGCCCCCAAGACGTAGACGTGGTCCACGAGTGGAGGAACAGACAGAGGGAAGTGTCGGGAATCCACCCCCGCCTCCACCACCACCTCTACCCCAACCAAACAAAAGGGAATACATCAAGGTCTTTCGAAAAGAGAACCCACCCAAGTTTGATGGGTTGGGAGAGCCCCCGAAGGCGGAGGCATGGGTACGCGAGCTTGAGCGTATATTTGACTTTATGGGATGCACTGACAAGGAACGTCTGGCTTGCGTGACTTATCAACTGACAGGACCCGCTGATTTTTGGTGGGAAACTAAGAGGAGAACTATGGATCCCGCTCGCCGTGAGGCGCTGACATGGGAAGAGTTTAAGGAAGAAGTGTACGACAAGTATGTTCCCATGAGTTACAGGCGAGCAAAGATTGTGGAGTTCCACACCCTGAAGCAGGGAAGTATGATGGTCACGGAGTACGACCGCACCCTATGTGAGATGACCCGTTATGTGCCAGAATTGGTGGACACAGATAAGAATATGGCTGCAAAGTTTTGTTTTGGCCTTAGACCCGAGATAAGGGCAGCTGTGGCCAGCCGCAGGGGAATTCCTTATTCCGAGGTGTTGGGCTGTGCCTTATATGTGGAAGAAGCACTGCCCAAGAACGAGAGGGCAATAAATCCTACACCACCCGCACTCCCATCCAACTATTGAGACAAGAGGAAGTGGGAAGGCAACCGAGCCCCGTTTGACAACAAGCAGCGTTTCTCCACTTTTCGGCATCCGCATAACCATGGCCGCCAAGTTGTGCCCCATCCGAGGGGAAACCCACAAAGGACACCCTACTGCAATCGGTGCTCCAAGTATCATGTTGGGGAGTGCAGGGTCGGAGGCATTCGATGTTATGCTTGCGGTGGAAATTGGCACATGTCTCGAGAGTGCCCAAATAACAACAAAGGTGGAGCGAAGAATGGGCAAGGACAGAGGCCACCGCAACAGCCACAACCGATCCGACAAGTGGCCCCACAACAAGCAAGGGAGTATGCACTGAAAGGAAATCAAGTGCAAGAGCAGCAAACTAACAAGGAGAATTTAGCAGGTATGGGAAAGCTCCAACAACTACCTATTATCGTGCTGTTTGATACGGGTCCTTCGCATTCTTTTATTTCGATGTCATGTGTGAATGCCTTAGAACTCGTTACTGCTAAACTTGACATGGGTTTGAGGGTGTCTTCACCGGTTGGAGGTTTGATTGATATTGTGCGAACTTGCTCGAACATAGAGTTTGTGTTAGGAGAATTAGGAGTAGTGGCCCAACTTTTGCACGTTATGCCTTTGGAGAGCATAGATATAATTTTGGGAATGGATTGGCTTACCGAGAACCACGCAACGATTCACTGTAAAGAGAGACAGATTTCTTTTCAAGCCCCGGGCAAAGAGCCGACTATCTTATATGGGATCTCCATAAACCGACGAACCTCCATAATCTCTGCATTGCAAGCTACCACGATGATAAGGAAAGGGCGTCTGACGTATCTTGTGTACTTGAACGGAGAGGAAAAGAAGAGTATGAGAGTGGAAGACGTGGCAGTAGTACGAGATTTTCCCAAAGCTTTGCCTGGACCGCCACCCGACAGACAATTAGAGTTCACTATTGATTTGGAACTACAGTCTGCGCCAGTATCGAAGGCGTCATACCGAATGGCCCCTAAAGAGTTGGCAGAGTTGAAGATTCAGTTGCAAGAACTGCTAGATTTGGGATTTATTCGGCCTAGTGTGTCACCGTGCGGAGCCCCAGTGTTGTTCGTAAAGAAAAAGGATGGCACGATGAGGATGTGCATCGACTATCGTGAGCTCAACAAGATGACCTTGAAGAATAAGTACCCACTGCTGAGGATTGATGATTTGTTTGACCAACTTCGAGGAGCGGGCGTATTTTCGAAAATGGACTTGAGGTCGGGATATCATCAACTAAAGTTCCGACGAGAGGATGTGCGTAAGACTGCTTTTCGCACTCGTTATGGCCGTTATGAATTCGCCGTGATGCCATTTGGGCTGACCAACGCCCCAGCCGTCTTCATGGACTTGATGAACCGAGTTTTCCATGAGTATCTCGACAAGTTCGTGCTAGTCTTCATCGACGATGTTTTAGTATACTCGAAGAACGAGGAGGAACATGGATGGCATCTACAAACAGTGTTGGAAACGTTGCGAAATGAGAAGCTTTATGCCAAATTTAGTAAGTGTGAGTTTTGGTTGACTCGAGTGAACTTTCTTGGTCATATTGTGACGGCAAATGGGATTCAAGTAGACCCAACAAAGGTCGAGGCCGTGCAGAATTGGAAATCGCCGAAAACGCCGAGTGAAATCCGTAGTTTCTTGGGATTGGCGGGATACTATCGACGTTTCATTGAAGGATTCTCTAAAATCCCCAAACCCATGACACAATTGCTAAAGAAGGGAATCAAAGTGGTTTGGACATCAGAGTGCGAGGCAAGTTTCCAACTGTTGAAGGAGAAGTTGACGACAACACCGGTCCTAGCCGTGTCGGCAACCGACAAAGACTTCGCCGTCTATACTGATGCATCAAAAGTAGGACTTGGATGCGTGTTGATGCAAGATGGGAAAGTGATAGCATACGCTTCCCGATAGTTGAGACCGAATGAATTGAATTTTCCGACTCATGATTTAGAGTTAGCAGCAGTGGTGCATGCACTGAAAATTTGGAGACACCATCTCTATGGAGTGATATGCGAGATATATACGGATCACAAGAGTCTCAAATACTAATTCGAGCAGAAGGAGCTAAACATGCGACAGCGACGTTGGTTAGAGATTGTGAAAGATTATGACTGTGGTATTCACTATCATCCGGGCAAGGATAATGTAGTAGCCGATGCTTTGAGTAGGAAGAACCAACCGCAATTGGCTTATTTCCTAACGCAAGAGGAAGCATTGATTCGCGAATTCGATAGAATGAGATTGGAAATAGTAAAGCGCCCGAGATAGTAGGAGGAAGAATAGCGACGCTAGTGATTGAGCCAGATTTGAGAACCAAGCTCATAGAAGCCCAACGACGTGATGAGAAGTTGGGAGAGTTACGTGTGAAGGTGAGAGCCGAGAAGCTCGATCATTACCGTGAGGAGGTGGATAATGCTTTGACGTACGATGGACGATTGTGTGTGCCGAGCGATGAGGTGCTAAAAGATGAGATTTTAAGTGAAGCGCACGACACGCCTTACACTGCTCACCCCGGAAGCACGAAGATGTATCGAGATTTGAAGCAACGTTTTTGGTGGAATGGAATGAAAGGAGACGTGGCGTCGTATGTGGAGCGATGTCTAGCATGCCAACAAGTGAAGGCCTTACACCAACGGCCATATGGGAAATTGCAACCACTTGAAATTCCCGAATGGAAGTGGGAGCATCTAACTATGGATTTCGTGACGGGTTTGCCAAAGTCACAGAAGGGAAACACTCCAATTTGGGTGATCATCGATCGACTAACTAAAAGCGCGCACTTTTTACCAATTCAAATTTCTTATGGCGCGGACAAGTTAGCAAAGCTCTACGTGAATGAGATTGTGCGTTTGCTTGGGGTGCCAAAGACCATTGTATCCGACCGTGATACGAAGTTCACATCAAAGTTTTGGATGAGTTTGCAACGGGAATTGGGCACACAACTGAACTTCAGCACCTCTTATCACCCGCAATCGAACGGACAGTTAGAGAGGACGATTCAAACGCTTGAGGATATGCTGCGAGCCGTTGTCTTAGATCGAGGGAAAAGTTGGGAAACTGTTCTACCATTGGTTGAATTAGCTTACAACAATAGCTACCAAGCGACGATCGATATGGCTCCGTATGAAGCTTTATATGGCAGGAAGTATCAATCCCCACTATATTGGGATGAAGTTGGCGAGAGGAAGATGTTAGGACCCGACGCTATAAAGGAAATGACCGAAATTGTGCATCAAATTCGTGCAAGGATCAAGGAAGCTCAAGATAGGCAGAAGTCGTATGCTAACGTGCGTCGAACGGAAATCAAATTTGACGTTGGTGACAAAGTGTTCTTGAAAGTATCCCCGACGAAAGGAGTTGTGAGGTTTGGAGCGAAGGGCAAGCTGAAACCGAGCTTTGTAGGACCGTACAAGATTATCGATAAAGTAGGTCCTGTAGCGTATCGTTTGGCGTTACCTCCCAGTTTTGGGAATGTGCACAACGTGTTCCATGTGTCGCAGTTGTGTAAGTACGTGTTTGACCCCAAGCATGTTATTCATCAAGAGAAAGTGATCCTAACCCCCGACATGAGCTACGAGGAAAGGCCAGAGGCAATCTTAGATCGGAAGGTGCAAGAGTTGCGAAACAATTCGATAGCATCCGTGAAAGTGTTGTGGAAACACCATGGTCCCGACAAAGCCACGTGGGAGTTAGAAGATAGAATGAAAGTAAAGTACCACGAGTTGTTTATGTGAGACGATCAAATTTTGGGACGAAATTTCTGTTAAGAAGGGAAGGATGTAACATCCCAAAATTTTTGTGACCTTTATTTAATATATGTCGATTGGAAATTTCATTTATGAAATTTAAATTGTTGCTACGTGATTGAGTTTGATTATGTGGAATAAATCGTCATGGGGGAATTGGAATGAAGTGCTATTTATATTTTAATGGGGGAAAATCAATTTAAATAAGATCATCCATCTTGTTGTAGCCAAATAAAGTGGCTATTGTCGGCCCCTCCAATTATTGGAAATTTTATTCTTTCTTAGATTTAAACAATTATTTTGGGATATTCATCCAAATTAAATCCAAATCAAATTATCCCTAAATTGTGCTACATGAAATTCGAACTCTAACCTATTATTTTTGTGAGTTTCGAATATTCTCTATTTTAATTAGGAGGATGAATTAGTTTCTCTGATTTAATTGGTACCTTGTTGATTTCCTTTAGCTATTTTAAATCCAATTAAATCTTGCCACATTTTATTCCCTCACCCCAATTAAATTAAGAGTTGAATTATTTCCTTGTGGCTAATTAAGCCAATTTTCGCCCCCCCTCCCCCTATTTGTAGAGGAGAATATATTTGCATCCTATTTTGTGGAATTCCTTTTATTCAATTAAATACCAAATTAATACCTAAGTCAAATTAATTGGGGATGTGAATATTTTCCTTCTATTGTGTCTCCATCCCACACGTTTTTTTTTGGCTTAATTTCCTTGTGGAAATTTATTTAATTGTTGCCTATTTTATGGGAGTCTTTTCCTATAAAGAAATTACCATATTTAAATCATATTCTATTTAATTGAGGATTTAAATAATTTCCATGTGCACACCATCAAAATTTTCGCCCCCTCCCTCATTATTTCCTACTTGGAGATTTAATTTATTTTGTTCCCTTGTTTATGGAATATTCATTGTTTTACTTCCTAAATTGTGAATCTATTCCTCTCCAAGTAAATACCAAATAAATTCCTTATTGAATGTCTAGCCATAATTTTCAAAAACTTGTCTTCCTTTTAATTGTGGGATTTTATTTATTAGCCTCTATCTTATTCCTCCACCGTTAATTAATTAATTAATTAATGGGATTAAACCTAGGACTATTTAATAACCTAAACTAAACCCTAGCCTCCATTCTCCCTCAAATTTTCATCCACCTCCATCCTCTCCCTCTCTCCACACGCCACTCTCCTCTCCCTCTCTTCACCCTCTCCAAAATTCCTTACAACCCATGTTCTTGCATCCATTGGAGTTTGATTTTCAAGAGATGAATCGTATCAATCTTTGCTTCTACCGTTTGGTTTTCGATTCAAGAAGGTATAATTGAATCTTTTCCCTCATCTTCACCATTGAAAACCTTGTTCTTGATTCCTTCATGCATATAGTGAGAGTAGGAATCTTAGATCGCATAATTAATTGGTGGGAATTTGTGTTTGTATGAGAACAATTGTGAATATGCGATTTTGATTGAATATGTGTGAAGTTTGAATGAATCATTGGTGAATGATGTGTGATTATATGAGAACGTGATTGTGAGAACCTTTTTAAGCATGATTGTGTGTTGGAAGCATTAAAAAAAAATTGTGTTTGGATGAATGGGGAAGAAACCCTAATTTCAAAATTGTGAGGTCTGAAAACTGTGGTGTTCGGATAGTAAATTCCGACGTGTGTTTGACCAACCAAACGATCGAATTTTGACACGATATTTTAACTGAGTAAACTTAAAGGTGTTTTCTGATTTGTGTGTGAATTTCAGCCCCTTTTGACGAAAGATGAATATTTAATAAATTTTTGAAGTTGACTGCGCAATTCTGCCAGAAACTTGTATTCTCGCCCAGAAAGTTTCGTTTTCTATTTGACCGACCAAATGGCCTCCTTTTGATGTGAACTTTTTATTAGATGAAATTGAAGTGTCTTATGAGTTGTGTGAAAGCCTCATTGGTCATCGGATGAATTTTTGGTGAATTTTTCAATTGAACTGCACAGTGCTGCCAGAATTTTGTGTTCCGACCAGAGAGTTACATTATTGTTTTGTCTGATCAAATGACGTGATTTTGGTGTAAATTTTTAACTGGATGAACTTAAATGTGTCTACTGTGTTGTGACCAAATTTTGGCTTCATATGAGGTCGGATGGATTTTTGGTGACTTTTACAAACCAACTGCGCAGTTCTGCCAGATTTGTTGTTATGTGGAAATATCACTTGTTGCCAAATTTGAGTGAATTATACGATGCATGTACGATTTAGGAATGTATCCTATGACGTGATTATGTGTGACACGTTGAGAAATATTATGACATGTTTTCCTTATGTTGATGAATGTTGGGATGGGTAATTTAAGAGAATGATAAAAGGAACGATAGGACATGCATGATAATGTGACTTGATGGAAGGCTGATTTGTATTGTGATTTGGAAAGGGTTATTGTGTGTACGTGAGCACAAGGAACGAGGGTTGCCTTAAGTGGATATTGTATTGTTTAAGCAAACGAGGTGGGTTTTCTTTTACAAATCTTTTTATTTTCTGAAAATATGATGTGGTGTTATAAGGGTGGTTTAACTTGTTATGTCATGCCATGTTGTTTTTATTTGTGAGATTGTTGCCTGATGCCTAATTCGTCTGAGCTTGCTCCGTTAGGCTAAATGGTTGTGTTGTGAAACGAATTCGGGTCTGAGTAGGGCCGCAAACCCTATCAGGTTGTGTACACTGGTGGGATCGTGAGTCGTCCTTGCTAGTCGGCCGGTCTCGTGGGCGAATAGTGTGGCCACACTTTCGTCGCACTGCGATATGATGATTGTGATTGATGGATTGATGAGAAAGTGGGGAGATTGATTGTCTGGCCAGACTCGAGATCACTGGTATGGATGACATAACTGTATAAAATGTTTTCGGCATGAGCCCATTGAGTACAACAAGTACTCAGCCCTGCATGTGTTTTCCCCTATGTGCAGGTTGAGCGGGATGTTGCGGTGGATGTTGAGTCGGCCTAGGAAATTGGGATGCGTTGTGTCTTCATACATGGGCGTCATCCTTGACTCTCTTTGAAACCTTATTTCCGCTGCTATACTTTTGAACTATGCCTCAAGACCTTACTTTATTTCGTACTGTTTTGAGTATGTCAAAATTTTGTTAGACTTTAATCCGTTGCTTACTTCATTACTCTAAAATGGTTTTTTGTAAACTAAAACAAATGTTTTCTTTTAGAAGTTAATTGGATTTTTTTTATGTTTATTTTCCCCGCTGCTTCTTTGGAAAATTGTTTGCTAAGTCTTTGCTAATTAATAATGAATTTTCGACATTAAGTTTCTTTAAACTAAAAACTTGTTATTTAACAGTTGATGAACTAAAATATTATTCTTTTAAGCTAATTGAGTCTTTCTTATGAACTGTTATCCTTAAATGTTATTCTTAATGTTTGTCCCTTGGTCACGATCGCCTCGTTTGTAGTACCCCTAGTATGGGCGGTCGTGACAAGTGTGAACTAGAAAGTAGTTTCTAATATTATCGTCACCCATTATGTGGGTACAATAATCCTAAGAAATTACAAGTTTCAGAAGTTCGTACAAATTTTATGAGATAGCTTGATTTTGTTATCATCACATGAGCGTTGTTATGGGAGTGTGTGGTAGAAACAAAATTCTGTAATGTTAAATCTGATGGTCGTGCTTAGGCAACATTAGGTGGCCATGCCATTATGTTTTCTCTAGACTATTCTTCGGTGGTGTGACCAATAAAAATGTTAAAGTTGTGAATGAGTATTGACCTCTTATGGAGGGTACCTGTTTTCGATTTTATAGTTGCAAGATACATAATTGTTTTGTGGTTATTTGCGATTATGTATTGAGCATAAGTATGTGATAATAAGTTAATTTGTTAAATCTTCATTATGTCATTCTATATTTTGTCTGCGATCCTTAAAGAAAAACTAGAATGCCAAAATTATGTAGACTGGAAACGTGAATGGATAAGATTCTCATCGCTAAAACTTGGAGTTTAAACTCAATAATTCATGTCCTCCATACCCTCGTCATAATTCCATAAAGAATGTTCGAGAATGCTTTTTGCATGTACTTGACAAGTTCTTTGAGGAATAAGGTCAAGCTATTTTCTTTTAAGTAGCATGACAAGTCTTGGTTAGTGACGATGAAAGATGGATATCAACAGAATCTGTCAAGATGATTCGATTGGAATATCCTGGAGGGACAGAATGTTTTGAGGAATCTTTTGATCATTCAAATAGTTTCTGACTCAAGTCATCGCCTGAAGTAATAAGAAATGACTAAAAGAAGGTTTAACCGAAAAGTAGAAAACCTTCAGAATATTAGTCGTTATATTACTGTTAGAGGAAAGTAACATGATAAATGACGAATTCATCAAGGCTGCAGTTTTCCTAACTCCTAGTTCATTGAACAAAAGACTAGATATGGAAATAGGAGAGCCTGAATTGTCATCAAAGTTTGTTTATAGGGAGAAGAGATGCTTTGAGAGTTGGATTGACCTTTTAAAGAAGGACAATGACTTACACAGAAATGCAACTTCTAAGTAAGAGATCTTGATCCAGTTAGGCATTTGTTGCAGTGAGAGCTATTTATGCTCAATTATTGTTTCATGATTGATGTTTATGACATCATAGTATTGAAATAATATAAATTCAACAAGATTGAGTATGAAACAACACATCAACTTCTTAAACAATGAATGATAAAGTATTTATGGCTCTTAGTCTTAAGGCCAAGAAAATACTTGGCTATTGTTCAAAACTGATCTAGACTATCAAGAATCTAGCAATTTGTTTGTTAAATAGCTTGAAAGTCGAGAATGTATGTTTGAGGCACTATGAGTTATAATCATTTGATTCAAAATACTTATAGAAGTGCGACATAGAAAGACTAGCAAATCTTAATGGTTTACACCATAAGAAGACGAGCAATGGGTTATGATCAGTAGTGGGAGTCTAATCTCCATTGACAAATCCAAGCATTCTTCTAAAGAATGGGATAGTTATGTAAGAAGGAATCGAAGTCTTTTTAAGACAAGTTTGATTAAGTGATGAGTTGTACTTATGAAAATCTTATCATTTAAGGGATAAGCGTTAGATACAACGAGTTCCACATTAAAAAACTACCAACATCAGTACTTTCTACAAAACACGAGTTGTGGACTAGAGCGACTCTAGTCTAGCACATCTCAAGTGTAATGTTGTTCCAACACATGTTGGAAAGGTATCTAAGTAATTGGAGTTTAGTACTGATTAGGCATGTTTTAAGGTTGTCCCAAATGATGTAACATTATAGGTTCTGTAATCTTCAAAGATAAAATTCTTGTATGAAGATCAAGAGAGGAACTAAAAGCCTAACAACGTGATAACTCTCAGAACAGAGAGAGATATCGAATTTTCCACATTACCAAGGAGTCATACCATTACAAACTTTTGCACTAATAAAATCAACTTCAACACCTAAGATTGTAAGAACCATGTCGTAGTGGGAGCGTTCCTAGGAACATAACAAGTTCATGGGTCTAAGAGTGTCGCAAGACTCAGTCTTAGATTAACTTGAACATAATCCATCTACTACAATGTAGCATTGGTTCATTTGAATATTCATCCTTGGAAAGGTGATAGATTTCAAACTACAATCTTAGATAGACAACATGTTTTACAAGGCTTGCAATACTACCTACAGGTTGTGTCAGTCAGTGGGAGTAAGTATCCTTGCAAGTGTAAATGTGGAACTGAAATGGCTAGACAATGACAATGGGTTATGCCCAAAGAGAAACATTATCTTCTCGTCTGTCGTTGTGCTAGGATTGATTCGATCCTACTGTCTATCAAAACTTACATAAATTAGAATGTATGTATTATGATTGTCAATACAGCTTTCTGTTAATAGAAGTCTTGAGGAAATCATCTACATGGAACATCCTAATGAGTATGTAATAGAGGGCAAGAAACACATGATTAGAAGCTTATGAAGACCTTTGTGGTATTAGGCATGCATCTAAATCAGAGTATATGTGTTTTATCAAGATTGTCAAATGTTTTGAATTTGACCTGTGCCCTTAACAGTGCTGTAAGCACAAGCAAGTTGAAAGTGCATTAAATATGGTATTATTGGTACTCTACGATGATGAAATCTACAAAAGTTGCAAACAACTGAGATTGACATCTGACGTTGGAAACTGGTTGTCTACCCGTTTTAAGATAAAGGATTTAAGAGAAACTAATTACATTCTAAGCTTTTAAAGTCTTTAAGATTGCTAGAATGAATGTTGAGATTCTCTTAGGAATCCTATATCTATACATTGCTTGGAACATTTTAGCATTATAATTTCCATACAAAGGATTTTACCTTTCAAGATGGAATTTTCTTGTTGTCTCTAGTAAGTGTCGTTTGACACTTAGTGAGATCAAGAATGATGAGACTAGTTTCAGAGATAGATGTCTCATATATGCTATGATGTGTACTAAGTTTGATATTAGTTGTGCTTATGCATAGCAAGTGTATATCATATTAACCATGACAAAAGACTTTGATTGAGGTAATGAATATGCCATAGTACTTGAGAAAGACTAATCACTATATTCTAGTTTACCAGTCACTCATGTAATGTCCTTGGGGTTACACTGACTAAGTCTTATGACTAATCAGTGATCGAGTAAGTCATCCTCAATATATGTGTTTACCTTATGAGTATATTCCTAGTAGCTTTGATCGTAAGTTTGAGTATGGCTATGAGTGTTTTTTTAATTACTCTAGCAAATGCTAACTCAAGGGACATACGAGATCATAAGCTAAGCAATCACATAGAGAGATGAAATTAATTAAAGATCAAGTACGCAACAAAGACATAGTGGTGAAAAAGATATGATCAGAGAACAACCAAGCAGATTTCACAGAAAATGCCTTTGTGGCAACATGTTTCAAACATGATGTGAAATGAATGGTAGTTCGATATAGCTCCAAGACCTGCTTTGTGTATAAGTGGGGGAGTTTTGGCAGTGGGTATACTCGAAAGCATGTTTTGAGTATAAGTGGGAGATTGTTAGGTTTAGTATACTGAAAAGCATGTTTCGAGCAAGTTCGCGCGAATATAATCTTTCTTGTATACGGAAAACTCTACAATCCACTTTAACCCGATTCAATTTTATTCGAGAAGTTTGCACGAATAGAATCAGTACATTATTACATTATGTTTGCTTGTGCATTTATAAGATGTTTTATAAACATTTAAATGCATAAGAAGTAAACAAAGCCTAAGTCTTTTGCTTAGTAGACTGGTTGTGGGCATCGTCCTCTTTAAGGAAACTACTGTCGGTTCTATGCAATGCTTTGCAAAAGAAAAAGAAGAATTTCACAACCTAGATAGGCTTTGGCTACCTGTCGTGAAAGGTTGCAATGTCAGTCCGATTATTTCTAAGTCTTATTGAAATAAGATGACGTTGGTGTGGTATAGCACTGAATGGATCTAACAGCAAGACGTGTCTTTATGCTATCTACTGAAAGACTAGGTTTTGATAAAATACTATTTCTTAATCTAAGTACGTTAACATTGAGCATACGGTATTGATTATGCACTACTTTGACTTATCAAAAGGTGCGGGGTTTTCCCAACCCAATAATCCTGATATATTGGGTAGTGGTGATTAATAACTAGTGGTGCTAGGATTGCTATTATGTTGAATCGTGCGCGAGGTGAGTCTCTGATAAGGCTCATTTCATGCATCGGTTTAAGGGTAAAATGTACTCTACTTCATTGGTTTATCACGCAAAGCAAGTGTTAAATGTGCAGGAATGCCGCTTGACCAAGGCAACAAGGCCAAACTGATCAAGCTAGTACAATAGGCGAAAAAGGCCAGATTTCAGGGAAAGTTGATCAAGGGGAGTAATCAAGCAGTTAAGGAGAGGACCACTGGATGTCAGAAGAAGGACACGCGAGGCTATGAGTTGGATGGTGCGCAGCATTCTGTTATCAAAGACAACGTTCTAGAAGGGAACACGTGCTGAAAAATGAAACGCAAGGACAGAGCTGAGTCACGATTCAGTTGCTGAAAAGCGTCGTCATTCTAGAAGAAGAGCATGTAGCAATCAATGAGTCGCTCACTCTCAGCATGGGCGAATATTCCCTGCCAAGATCGTTATCCAGCTGGAGGTCGTGTCCGGCCTATAAATCGAGGATGTGCTTTCTTATTTTCCAAAGTGGTAGCTTAGTTTAAATTTCACGTTGTACTATTCTAGTTTAATCAAAGTTGTTTTCGTTTTCATCCTCGCATTTACTGCTTTAGTTTCAGTTTCGTTACGATGCACTTGACCCAGTAGTTAAAGTTACCTTGATCAAGTTAGCAAGTTTAATTCTACCTAGAGTAAAATCAGTAGTTAAAAACTTCCAAGTTAAAGCGTGGCACCAGCCAACCCCTGTTCACTATTCACACACTTGATACACCAACTTCTCTGTGGGCTCGACCCCGAACTTGCCGCTTTACTGTTAAAGTAGTGCAAAATTGGGAGTTTACAAATTACGTTGGTAGGAAATGAGTGAGAGCGAGTTTGCATCGATTAAGTGGCAACGACATTTGCTAACTGATCCAATCGGTTCGGTAATCTTCAATATAACTTGGTCTGAATTCGCGCCCCTCTCGAAGCCTTCCAATATGGCGCCGTTGCCGGGGAAGCATGGTGTTATTTTATGTTTGTGCGTACTGCGTAGGTGTATATAATTTTATTTCTCTCTTTTCTCATTTGTTTTTCCTGCCGATGATGAGAAAGCACCACCGCGGCGGCCACTGGAATCACCCTCTTATATACAGAGGCGCTAACGTTCATTGGAGAGTCCAGGAAGCTGGCGTTGTCACCACTCGTTACAGAGCAGCATTAGAAGCAGCAGCAGCCGCTGAACAGAACACACAACCACTACCACCAGAACGAACAGAAGCAGAGATGGACCTCGTCGACAACGATTCTGGAATCGGTTCTCTGAACGCTCATGATGATAAGGATCCCACACATGTCGTTGCTGCTACTCCTGGGATGTGGACCATTGCGATCAAGTCAGGAGTGCTGGCCATTTTATCCCAATTTTACGGCCTTTCAAAGGAATGTCCGTGCGCCTTTCTGGAGGAATTTTGCCGATACTGTGATATCCAGCCTGTACCGGCTGGATCTACATCTGAGGATTATAGGCTGAAGGCCATCCCTTTCGTTTTGAAGGGCGAAGCTGGAGTATGGCTGTCAAGACTGCCAGAAGGGTCCATCAAAACATGGGCCGAGTTCCGAATAATCTTCCTAGATCGTTTCTTCCCCGCGTCAAAAATGAGTGCCCTCAAGAGGGAGATCACGGAAGCCAGACAGGAGTACGATGAGCCCCTCGGCCAGTACTGGGACAAATTCCAAGGGCTGCTTAAAGCATGCCCTAACCACAAGCTGGGGGAACGAGAGACAGTATGTGCCGCAACCGTCTTTTTATGGTGGACTCACAGTAGACAGCAAGAACGACCTCAACCTCGCAGCTCAAGGGGATTTCTCGAAAACCCCATTCAGCCAAGTCAAAAAATACTGGAGAGGCTGATCGAGGCTAAGCAATCGTATGAGACATCTCGAGGGCAGTATAGAAGAGGGCAGTGCACGTAGAAAATGCACGCAATGATGAAAAGTTGGAGGCTCGATTTGAGCAAATAGAGAAAAAACTGCTTGAGGCAGTGGAGAAAGCCAGGCCGCCTCCACCACCTGCACCGAAGGAGACACAGTATGTGCCGCAACCATCTCCGCCAGAAGATCATCACGATTACTATTGCGAGTTTCCCCCTGAAGTAGAACCGCAGGCCCAAGTGAATGCCATTGGCCACTGGAAAGCAAATGTGTAACGCCTGTACTTTTAAAGTACTAAATTAAAGCATGTCATGAAATAATTAATATAAAATATTTATGCATGCTATGTTTTTCGTTAAATGTGCTTTGGAAAATAGTATGGTTTCTATGTGATGTTGTGATTTTTTTTTGGAACGTCTTTTTTTTATGAACATTGAGAGACATGTTGAAGGTCTCGTTGAAAGAATGACGACGATATTGCTATATTTAGCAAGACGAATGAAATACGTGGAGATGAATATTTTTTTTGGAAGACGATGTGCGTAAATCGAGGAATGGTTGAAGGGATTATATTTGGGACAACACCAAATATAAGTTGTGCCGTTAAACGTACTTTTTTTTGGTTGTGAAGAAGAGATAACCAAAATTTATAAAGACCCGTGAATTTTAATTATGGAAGGAAAATACGAAAAAAATAAAGTATGAACTTATTTTGGGTTTTTCAAAATAAATTAGAGTCCAATTAATTACAAAATAACTTGGATCCTAATTACTCTTTTAATCCATCAAATAATGATATTATTTCTAACTTGGGCTTCCAATTAAATTGATCCCAAACCAAAATAAATTATTGAATCCCAAGCATGAATTTAAAGTGGACCAAGCCCAACTCCCCCCTTCTCTTCTTCTTCTTTTCTTTCTCCTTATGGCCGATGGTTTCCTTCTCAAAGAGGAGACTCTCCATTTTCTCCACCTCTCCATCTTCCTCATCAATGATACCATCCAAGAGCCACCACCCTCCTCTTTAATCCATTCTCGGACACATCACATTACACAACAAAGAAAACAAAGAAAAAAAAAGTGAGAGGAGCCGAGAGGGAGATTGCCGAGAGGAAGGGAGGAAGTTTTGGCTACCATCTTTTCTACCAAATTCAACCATTTTTGGAGGTATAATTCTTTCCTATCACCAGGCATGAGATTATTATAACCTTGCATATTTGTGTTTACACCTTCGTATTCCATAACCCAACCAAATAACATCAACTAAGAATCAACCAAACGATCGCCGTACGTAACCGAAACTACGAAAGAACTTAACTTTATGATGAAAACGCGTGTTGCGGGTTGATTTGGGGTCGTTCGGGGTAGTTTCCAATGAGAAGAAGTCACCGCCGGTGACGGGCAGCGGCGGACATGCCGCGCTCGACTCTCCCAGTGCCGACGACGTCCCGGAGGCTGGACCTCCCACGGCGACGACCGCGACGTTCCTCTCCCCGGCGAGACAGCAGCGGCGCTGGAGCAGGCGGCGACGGCGGGTGAACGGCGACAGCAGCTTCTTCCCTGCGGCCCTGCGACGGCGGCGAAACGAGGCAGCACGGCTTCGCGACCTCCCCGGCGGCGACAGTAGCTTCCGACGGGCAGCAGCCCTCCCGGCGACGAGCGGCGGCGGCTGCTCGTGGTTTCAGTCGAAGAGAGAGAGACGGAGAGAGAGAGGGAGAGGAGATAGAGAGTGAGATAAGATTGGGCCATGTTTTTTTGTTTTTCTCTTTTTAGTTGGGCCTCACCAATTATTTTTGGAGGAATAAGGTGGGCTAAGTAAATATATCTTTTGGGCCGTCAATTAATTTAAATCGTGGGAAATTATTTAATTAAAGCTCGGAACGTTTGAAGAATGAATAATTTACCCTAAGCATGAAATAGTACTTTTCAAAGGTAAATAATTGTGATAATTAAAGTATACGCTTAAATATTTTTTTTTGGAAATTATTTTCGACGTCACGGAAAATACGAGGAACCAAAGGAGGAAAGAACGAGCGTAAGCGGCCGACCGGCGTCGCACGCGACGCCTTGGGCAGTTGCCGAATAACCGAAAATGCATGAAAACTGAGAAAGAGAAATAAAAGATTCTAATTAGAGTGCATGCATTCTAAATGTCTTCGTTACCGAGATTGATGTGTACTTTATGTATTTTCCGAAAAGGTGGTTTGCACAGCCGCTAAAAGTCGGAACGAGAAGCTACTTAAGGAAAACTCTAAGCTTTTGAGGTTGGCTTTATTACTTAAACTCTTTAATTGCAATTGATATGTTTATGGTGAGATAAGGGTGGTTTAAATATTATGTCATGCCGTACTTTATGTTTTGAATTGCCTATCTGATTGTCTACTAGAATAATGTTCTACTAGACTTTGATGGTTAACGAATTCGGGTCTAACTAGGGTTCAAGCCCTACTTAGGCTAGTGCACTGATGGGGATCGTGAGCCGTCCCTTAGGTCGGCCAGTCCAGTGATCGAGTTTGTGGCCACATTCTCGTTTCACATGATGGTTCAGATATGGTATATGATGGAGGATGACGATTGTCGGCGCGGACACTTTTTTTATTAAAGGAATGATTTTAGTGTTTCTCAGCCTTTTAAAGAAAAACCCGAGTTTCACTCAATGATGGCTGAAATAATTCTATCGATATATGTATTTCGAGCATGAGTTCACTGGTTGCATCAAGTACTCAGCCCCTGCATATGTTTTCCTTATGTGCAGGTTGAGCGAGGACGGGAGGCGAAGGATGTTGAGCAATGATTCCGGAATAGTATTCAATAACTGTTCCGGTTACTATTGTGTCTTCATACATAGTAGTAGCCAAACTCTCAATTGCTTCCGCTACTCTACGTTTTAAGAATTTCTTTTATTTCCTTTGGATTGTCAAACTATGTCATTCACGTTATGTACTTTCGGGATTTGAAACTTTGTTCGATAAATGAAATTTCGTCTTTGATCTACATGGTGTACCCCTTGGATTGTTTTCCCCCTTCTTTCCGCTTCTTAATTTCCCCACTAGTCGCGATCAACCGTGTTTTCTATCCTTAGGAAGTGCGGTCGTGACAAAATGGCAACTGGATCCAGGGGAAGCAGAGAGATGCTCCAAGGAGGGACCACCCAAACTTTAGGTGGACCGATCAGAATCAAAGACAACCACCCTCGACACAGCAGATACAACCCTCTGACGGGCAGCCCAACTGGCCTGCTCGAATCTAGGATAGGCCAAACACTGGAGGGAACAGAATGCAGGGAGGATAGGCAGGGTGGTCAAGTGGACCTCAAGGGAACTGGTCAAGTGCAGGACAGTCTAACTGGTCAAGCCGACAACAGGAAGGAGAATGGGGGTACCAACACCAAGTCCCTCAGTTTAGCAACCAGGGAAGACAGCCGAATAATCAAATGGTGAGTTATGTCCCGCAGCACCAAAGAGGAAACCAGCAAACCCAAGGGAACCCACAGTACTTCCAAGGAAACCAACAAAATCACTTTCCCTAGAACCAACCAGAGCAGTATGGACCTTCCGGCTACTACCAGCAAGGCCATGGAGGAGGTCATTTTAATCAAAGATATAACAAGCAGCAAAATGAAGGTGCAGGGGATGTGATGATCCCGCATCAGAACCATGATGCAATGCGAGAAATACAAGAACCCCAGAAGGATCAGAGGGTTGCACTCGATATGCTTACAAAGCAGTTTTCTCAGGTCGCCATGTCACTAGGTGAACTGAGGGGAAATGTAGGGAAGATTCCGGCTACAGTGCAGCCACCTATTGGGCGAGAGAATGTCAATGTAGTCGCTCTGAAATCAGAAGGGGTTTATCAAAACACATCTGTGAGTTTTCTAGCACCCAGACCCAGTCATAACGGAAGCTTTGAATTCAGCGCCCTTGGTCAAGTCACAAAAGAAGAAGAGTCTGGCACCCGTGAACGGGTTGCTGAAAAGGGGAGGATGGTCGAAACAGAAAATGTGACCAGTGTGAAACAACCTAGTGATCTCCCACCAAAGAAGACTGACCCAGGGGTATTTACGCTCCCAATTTCCATCAGAGGCGTTCTAACGGAGCAAGCAATGTGCGAATTAGGGGCTTCCATTAATGTTATGCCGTATTCTATGTATGAAAAGCTGGGGGAAGCAAAGCTTGTCGAAACCGATAAGGTGATACAGCTAGCAGACGGGTCTTGCATTTACCCTGAGGGAGTTCTGGAAGATGAAATCATCAAGGTGAACAAATTCATGTACCCCACCAACTTCTTCGTCATAAAGACGATTGAACCAGGAGTGGAGGAGTCTGTTGGCATCCTTTTGGGAAGGCCATTTCTATCTACAGCTACCACAGTCAATGACGTTCGCCATGGGATGATGCATTTGGGTTTTAATGGAGAACAGCTTACGTTTGCCATTGATAAGGCTGTGAGAAAGCCACAGGACAGTGAGAGCATACAGTCGGTAGATACTGTCAGACCTCAGGAGCAAAAGTGTCTAGAAAAAGAACTCCCCAGTAAACCGTCATCTGATTCCACTAATGATGAAAAGCTTAAGAGGGAAGCAACTGACTGGTTCGAAGCAACAATGACTGGGGAAATGGATGATCAAGCCATTGAAAGGGTAATTATGGATTTCTGCAAGCCGTCACGACCAGCCGAGTCAGAGGAAATTACTCAACCGGGAAGGGTCGAGAAACCACGTGATCAAGCCGCCCCATTGCGAGGAATGCTGGAGGGAAATCCCTCGCCTACAAGGCAACTACTGTCTTTACCCACATCGCAAGTTACCATCAAGAACCTGCCCAACCAGACTCGTCAAAAACCAGTCGAGCCAAATCAGCAAGGACAATGAGGACAAATGATACAAGAACTGAGGCTGGACTGAGAGGTGGTCAAGTGGAAAACAACAGAGATCAACCCGGACCTGTGCATGCATCCCGCCATGTTAGAAAAGGGAGTGACACCCAACCTTGATCGACGACCCAGACTTGACCCCGCCTCGAGGAAGGATGAGCTCGTGGTGGGGCAGAAAGATCTACTCTTCCAGTATCAACCGAAACTGATATCCAGGAGGCGGAGTTCAAAATGGGCAGACCCTCGTACCATCATGTCAGTACACACACAGGAGGTAGACACACACCAGGGAGACCCCCCAATTCTTTCTCTTTTGTGGTAAAGGGTAATCAGGTTGAGCCCTACAGAGACAAGACCGAAGCGGATCCTGCGCAATCTCAACAAGTGACCAGGTAGAAGGAATGATCGCGTGCTTATGAGGAGTCTGCTTGATCAAGCAACAATTTCTAAATATATTAATCTGATCAAGTGACATTCCAGGGAAACCCGGTCAAGTCCTTGTTATTGTAAATAGTTTTTAATGTGTTGAGTTTTATTTTCTTAGTTAATTAAAAGTTAGACGGAATGAAGGAAACTGATCAAGTGGAACTCTTTGGGTTTTCATCAAAAATTACTTGTCCACTTGATTAGTGTAATTTGAATTTAATGGGTAGTACAGTGATTGAGTTGATCAGGGTAGGTGATGAAAGGACGTGTGCAGTCATTGGAAGGGTATCAGACGGCGCCAACTGCCACATGAAAGGATGCCCTGGAGAGAGGGACGAAGCGTATCGAGGAAGGTAAGCTAGCTAGCACTAAGAAAAGGCGCACCTGTACGTGAAGAGCCACAGGGATCTCAATAGTCGAGAATCCCAACAGTCGCGATATCATTATAAAAGGAAGATTTCACATATGTATGCCACTTTCACCCAAGCCGCCTATAGTACATTCCTTTTGCTCTCGTCAAGAATTCTCCCAAAGTTTAAAACTCTCTCTCCAAAACATCGTTGTCTCTACCAAGACCTACCCACATTATCAATAAAAATGTTGATCGAACAAATCCAAACTTCATCCTCATCTTCCAGTGCCCGTGCCGACAATGATTGCCAAGAAGCCTCCTCCCAAGCCCAAATAGAAAACCCTAGCCCACCTACACCTACCACCGCTCCACTCCAAACAAGCGACGCCGCTCCACTACCCGAGGTGGACGAAGAAGCCCAACGGTGCTTGATAAGAATCCTTCGGAGTATACCCTCCGATACGGATATTTCCACCGTTTACGCCACCCTTAAGGCCCGACTTGGAATAACCCTGTCAAAGGACCAGCTGATGAGCCTTAATGAATTCTCCATCCGGATGGGCCTTTACACGGAACGACAGGTGGCTGACGGGGTCTGGGTTGGGCACGACATCGGTCTCCCTCAAAAGAAACCTGAGTTCGATCAGCAGGCCATCTGGAAGGCCATATGCAATGAGTGTGCCCCTACCTTTACAGCTTCTGAATCCAGAGGGCACCGCATTGCTGATCCTGCCCTCCGCCTGGCCCAGATCCACCTAGCCTGTAATCTCCTCGGACAATGCAATATGCTGTCAATCATTACCATGTCCGAACTCTACTTTATGTGGAGTATGAGAGAGCAGAGGAAGGTCCATCTGGGATTCTGGTTGGCATATTCCATCAATCAAATCGCTACCCGTGTTGGCCGCCACCTTAACGTCTGCCACCTCCTTGGAGCATATTTGCGGAGGAACTGGATAATAGAGTGTGCCGGACGCCCCACCCTTTGCCCCAGTCCTGAACTATTTGACCTTGATTTCTTTGTTAGAACTCAGGAACTGGAGAAGACGCAAGGAGGGGGCCTCTAATTCTATGCAGCTGGCCGGCGGGAGCAACCAAGAAGCCAACCCAGAATGAAGGTAAGGCTGGAGGAGACCTCAGCAGCCCTTGCCAATGAAGAAGAAGAGGACACACATCAGGCGCCCACTCCGAGGATGAAGCGAGAGGAGGCTGCGAGTGCAGAATATGCATGGAAGCTCCGAGTGGAGCAAACACTGACGCAGCTAGTGGGGAATTCGAATTCTCAACTGGTCATGTTGGCCAAGTTGTTGGGAACTACCCAAGAGCAGACCCTTGCCAGGCGACCACCACCTCCCTCTCCAAGCTCTCCTCCGACCCGACGCCCGTCATCCTCCAGGCATACTTCTGCATCTCCAAGTCAACCCCACAGGAAGCCCTAAGTACAACCCCCAAATCTCAGCACATTTCATTTCAAACAATTTAATTTTCCTTTTGGTCTGTAAAACTGATTTTTCTTTTGATTTTTCACACTTAGACCTTTGTTGGGTCTAAGTGTGAGAAGTATGCATGTTGTTGTTGCTTTATTTGTTTTTGCCTGCTTATATCTTTTTGGTTTTTGTTGCTTTTCTGTTTCAATTGGCATGTTTGACTGATGGCACTGTCTCACACCTTTGTTGGGTCTAAGTGTGAGAAGTTTTCCTTGTTTGTTGTTGTGCCGTTGCCTGTACCTAACCCTTTTTCCACTGCATCCAATCCGTCGAGGACGAGTTCATATGCAGTGGGGAGGGGGAAGGGTTAGTTACAGATAAGTCATACATGTCAAGATTTTTTTAAAATAAAAAATATCAGTTAGTATTAAATAGGCAATATGCATGAAATTGGATAAGTGGAAGACTTGATTACTTTTTGGGAAGAGTTAGAGAAAGATATCAGTATGTTTACATGAAGAAACTTGATTTCAAAAAACTTGATCAGTTTGAACGACGTAAGTATGATGGAAATGCTCAAATTTTAAACTTACTGTGAAGCCTCTCTATATGTGAGTTATAAGCCAAAAGTAGAACACTTTCTACTATTTTTACAAAAAAAAAATTATGAGAGGCTACATTTTAATATTTAGATGAAAATTGCACTAGTAAGGACTAAAGGCATTAGGACTTAACCCTTGGAGCCTTTTCTTCTTTCGCTCTCCCTTAGTTAGCCACGATTGAGCCCATACACTTTTACCCTTTCTTTTATAACCAAGACCTACATCCATATATTTTTTATAAACACGTGAGGAAAAGGGGTCAGAGAGATGAGTCAATTTCAAAGGAAAAGGGGGATACCAATAAAAAGTCAAAATAAAGGGGTAGCCGGGTTGAGCGAGTTAGTCAATCAGGTTGATCAAGTCAGAAATCATCATTAAAACAAAATTGTTATTGAGAAAAGTTTGAAGAGGGCAGAAAAAATTTGTAACCTGATCCAGCAAGTCGGAAGTTAAAAAATAAAGCCAAAAATTCAAGGCTAGAAGTCGCCACTTGACCACGTAAGATATATAATGGCGAAATAAATAGTTCAATTCTTTGGGCTCTTGACTCATGTGTTTTTCCTTGTACAGTTTATGTCTTTAAAACTTAGAACCCCTAGGACCCTACCTTGATGCACCACTACCCTTAAGCCCCATTACACCCGAAACAAATACCTTAAGAAACTATCTTGTGCAGTCCGATTCAAGGTATTAAAATTGTGGCAATACCGAGTTAACAGTCCTAACATCTCTGGTGAGAAATGAGTGACTGAGTGAATCCAACAGTGGTTTTTAAATTGAGCAATCTTGACGATCTGACATCTTGATCAAGTAAAAGCAAAAAGGAAGAAACATAAACTGCTGGAATTTGGATTGACCTCAACCTCGGGTATGATTGTTGGAAATTTATTCGATCTAATGCATCTATGTGAATATGTGTTATTGTTTCGAGTCTTGTTTTCTTTTTTGTTTTCTTTTACTTTCCATAAATGAGTAAACCATGCCTGAAATTTACCTTATCTTTTTCTTTTCTTTTTCTTTTTCTTTATATTTGAGGACAAGTATGTTTTAAGTGTGATCAGTTTGATAAGGCTCATTTCATGCATCGGTTTAAGGGTAAAATGTACTCTACTTGATGGGTTTATCGCGCAAAGCAAGTGTTAAATGTGCAGGAATGCCGCTTGACCAAGGCAACAAGGCCAAACTGATCTAGCGAGTACAATAGGCGAAAAAGGCCAGATTTCGGGGGAAGTTGATCAGGGGGAGTAATCAAGCAGTTAAGGAGGGGACCACTGGATGTCAGAAGAAGGACACGCGAGGCTATGAGGTGGATGGTGCGCAGCATTCTGTTATCAAGGACAACGATTCTGAGTCACGATTCTGTTGCTGAAAAGCGTCGTCATTCTAGAAGAAGAGCACATAGCAATCAATGAGTCGCTCACTCTCAGCATGAGCGAATATTCCCTGCCAAGATCGTTATCCAGCTGGAGGTCATGCCGGGCCTATAAATAGAGGATGTGCCACCACCTGAAAAAAATCTGATCCTTTACTTTCCGTCTTAGTTTAGCTTAATTCAGTTCTCTAGCTTAGTCCAGTTTTCTAGATAGCTTAGCTTAGCTTAGATAAAGTGTTGCTTAGTTAGAGAGGGCGATTGAAGAAGCGCTGCAGAATACTTGTTATCTGTCAGCGTATTCTTAAGTTTCCCGCCGAGGATCTTCTCGGTTTATTTGCTTTCTTATTTTCCAAAGTGCTAGCTTAGTTTAAATTTCACGTTGTACTGTTCTAGTTTAATCAAAGTTGTTTTCGTTTTTATCCTCGCATTTACTGCTTTAGTTTCAGTTTCATTACGATGCACTTGACCCAGTAGTTAAAGTTACATTGATCAAGTTAGCAAGTTTAATTATGCCTAGAGTAAAATCAGTATTTAAAAACTCCCAAGTTAAAGCGTGGTAGCAGCCAACCCCTGTTCACTATTCACATACTTGATACACCAACTTCTCTGTGGGATCGACCCCGAACTTGCCGCTTTACTGTTAAAGTAGTGCAAAATTGGGAGTTTACAAATTACGTTGGTAGGAAACGAGTGAGAGCGAGTTTGCATCGATCAAGTGGCAACGACATTTGCTAACTGATCCAATCGGTACGGTTATCTTCATATAACTTATTCCGAATTCGTGCCCCTCTCGAAGCCTTCCAGTCTCGTTTTAAAACGTCCTCAAGAGGCGCTTGAACAAGGTTTTATTATTCGGAAATTGGCCAGTTGGAATTTAATTATTCCATGAATAATAAATAAGTGTTCCTTGCTAAGTACACTCTTGGAATTGATAAGATGTTAATTAATTAAGTCCATAGCAGACTTTAATTAATTAATGAACATTTATATCATAAGCGCGAGAAATAAATAATAAACAAAATGAAAACCCGGATTACTTGTAATTTCGGATTTGAATGGGGAGGTCAATATTACTTCTGTAGTGGCTGCTCGTAATATTCTAATGTAAGCTTGTATTAAAATGTGGGTTCAATTTAATTAGTAAAAAGCTAATTGGGGGAGCCCATATCCAAAACCTTCCATAGATCCCTGACTGGGCCCAATATGAACTTAATATAAATAGGAGAATAAATGAGATAGAAAACACAATTTTTTAAAGATGAAATTTTCGTCCATTCAATTTTTAAAGGAGGACAAAATTTTCTTCTCTGTGAGAAAGTTCTGTCTCTTTATTCGAGTCCTAGTATTTTGATAAGATCAGCCCACCCTAATATCGAGATACAGTTCGTGAATCAGTTAGAATATCCGTGGTCTAGTATTGAAGATCATCGTGGAGAAGGCACGAGCAATCGACGACTCTTTAGAGAATCAAATTAGTAACTCTAAACTGTAGAATTCATGTTTAGGATTTATATTCTTTAAGCATGAATTATTTGCATTCTAGCATGCAATTATGTGTTAACATGTGAATAGATTAATCCCATAATCTGTCAAATAGATCCTACGTCTGATTTATTTGTTTTGTACATGTCTTCCGCTGTGCAAGGGGCTCCAAACCCCAAAAAACCCTAGTCCCTTAATCCACCGCAATCTACTGAGGAAAGTGGAAGGAAAGTCACAGAACGCCTCAGGAAGTACCTTCGCACCCAAATCTGCCGGAAGTTCAAAGCCCGTACAACAAGAAGTCAAGAGGTCGGGTGCCATCCCAACCAATACAACACTGCAAGCCACTAAAGGCAGTCAACTAGTCACCATCACACTTTCTCTAGAGTCGTTAAAGTTGTTGGTTCATTCACTGAAACCCGACGCCGATGCTACTCAGTTGCTAACTCAGGTTGGAATCATACCTACCCCACACCCGACCGGCAATGTCCAACCCCTAGAAACTTGCATTGAGGGAACAATGAATGCTGACGAATAAGAGGGAGCGGAGGGGATGAGAACGGGTGAAGTAGTGGAATGGGGAGAAGAGGTAGAGCCACAACTACCCAGTACAGAGAAGAACACAGAGGAGCCCACCATCCAGCGAGATGAAGTTCTGGAGATTGTCAGGCAGATAGATTAGGAGGTGGAACCAAGCTCGACAACTGAAATACCAGAGGTGATTCAAGCAGAGTCAATTCCCATGATTGTTGAAACAGTACAGGAAGCTGAGCAACCGTTACTCACTTCTGAGGAAGTCGTAGCAAACTTGGCAGCAAGGGATTTGGAGGCGACTGAGATAAATATGGCAATAGATGGTGATAGAACTACTGGATGGAACTCTACTGAGAGGGTGGAGAAAACTACCGAGGAAGCACCAGAAAATAGAGAAGTTGTAGATGAAGTGGAGATCACCAAGCAGGCGCCTCTCAGATATGAGGCTGCGGAAGTAGGAGCTGCTGCCGTCCGTACTTACCAGCAGAGGTCAGCTAGAGAAGACACCTCGGGAAGGAAGTCTACTAAAGAGCAACCAAGGAGAACCCTTGGAGAAAGAGCAGGGGGAGATGTAAACAAAGTCGTAGGACCTCCGCGTCGCAGGAGGAGGTTCCTAATTGATGAAGAGCCTGAGGAAGAAGAGGATGTCATCTTCACACTAATTGAAGCACTGCCTAGTTCTGGGCGAGTCGATCCACCTGCTGATGTGGCCGACATTGAAAGGGAATGGAAGGAGAGAAAACGGAAAGGGAAGGCGATTGCCGCCCCTTTGAAGAAGAAACCAAGGCATGCTTCATCGAGCTTGGTGATTCAGGAAGGAAGGCGGAGATCTGAGGAATAAGATGAGGAAGAAGATGAGGCACTGAGGATGGAGCAATGAGTATATCCGAACAAAGGCTGGAAATGGCCAGAATACAATTTGCTAAGTTACGCATCCGACTAGAAAATGAGCTGTTAGGGCGAATGGTCACATTCATCGACCCCAGACAACGACACAATGTGTTGCAAGGGTGGAGACAGGCAAGAAGGCGAGGTCCGGAAGGCGGTTTGACCAACTTGCCCTTGAAAAACTTGACGTAATAGAGGAGTTTATGCAGTGCATAACGGGGATAGGATTCGATTAGCTTTTAGACCAATAGAGTTAGCTCAGGAATTTTTCACCTCCTTCCAATTCAAGTTCACGTTTGATGTGGGAGCTGAATCTATTAGCTACAGGATTTTTACGAGGGAAATGAGGATTCATATCAGAGAGTGGTCCGTGAGACTTGGCCTGTACACGGCGGACCAAGAAACTGAATGGTTCGAGAGAGACATCGGTACTCCTAAGGAAGTAATTGGTTCCAACGGGCACTGAACCCTATCGACCAACGGAATCTGGAGCTGACTGCATCAAATACCCTATCCTTAGATTGGCGCAAGCCTTTGTAGGCGCAAATCTTTTGGCCCAGGCTAACACGGTTGCTTATGTCACAAAGGTAGAACTATACTTTTTGTGGTGCATATTCAAACAGAGGAAGGTACACCTGGGTATTGGATTGCTAGGACTTGCCAGTCCAGCCGCGCCGCCCGCAACTTGAATTGATGTCACGTGCTGGGAGCTTTCTTCGCAAACTGTGTGGATATGACTGTGGTCGGAAGGATACCCAGAATGACCTACTGCCCTGATCCGGAGCTGTTCGGCACATGTTTATTCATGAACGTGGGCATCTTAGTGCAGAGAGGAGGCAGATCACGCTTCTATCAAGTGATCAAGCCAAATTCACAACCGGAGTGAGCCATCAAGAAGAACATCAAGAAGAAGCAGACGGAGGTGGTTATAGTTGAAGAAGAGAAAGAGACAGCGCCACAAATTGAGGTTGTTGCACCTTCTACATCTGCCACGCCTGCTATGTCTCCGGGACATGCTAGCCTCGTGGAACTCATGAGTTACCTGGACGACTGGAGGGAAAGAATGGATGGGCTGCTGGAAAGGATGGCCTGAACACCGAGAGAATAGCTCTGAGCTCTGATGCCCAGACACACATGCTGAAGACCCAGACGGAAGTCCAGATGAAGCACAACGAGGAGGTTTGGACGTCAGTCTATCCTTTACATGCCCCTTCGGCACCTACGCCTACAGAAGAATGTCGTTTGGCCTCTGCAATGCTCTAGGTGCCTTCCAAAGATGCATGATGAGTATTTTCTCCGATTTACCAGAAGACTGCATTGAGATCTTCATGGACAATTTTACTGTCTATGGGGACACATTTGAGCAAGGGCTTCACAGCCTAAACAGAGTACTGGAGAGATGCCGGCAGAAGGATCTGGTATTAAACTTTGAGAAATGCCATTTCATGGTCACGGAGGGCATTGTCCTGGGCCACGTCGTGTTAAGTAGGGGAATAGAAGTCGATCAAGCCAAGGTGGCGGTTATTGCGAAGCTCCCCCACCCCACCAACCAGAAGGAGATTCGGGCTTTCTTGAGCCATGCGGGTTTTTACAGGCGCTTCATCAAAGATTTTACAAAGATTGCCCAGCCCTTGACGAGGCTGCTATAAAATGAAGTGTAGTTTAAATTCTCCGATGCCTGCAAGGCCGCCTTCCAGATATTGAAGGATAGATTGATCAGTGCTCCGATCATCCGTGCCCCCGACTGGAGTCACCCCTTCGAGGTGATGTGCGACGCAAGCGATTATGCAGTAGGGGCGGTTCTGGGCTAGAGAATCGATGGAAAAAGCTATGTCATCTTTTACGCTTCGAAGACCCTCAATCAAGCGCAAAAGAATTATGATACTACAAAGAAGGAGATGTTGCCAGTAGTCTATGCCTTCGAGAAATTCAAACCCTACTTACCGGGTTCAAAAGTGATTGTATACACAAACCACGTTACTATCAAATACCTTCTAGCGATGAAGAGTCGAAGCCGCACTTGATCAGATGGGTACTCCTTCTGCAAGAGTTTGACTTGGAGGCAATCGACAAGAAAGGTTCGGAGAATAGAGTGGCTGATCACCTGAGTCGAATCATGCAAGAGGGCAATGGGGAAGCCATCTCCGACGCATTCCCTGAAGAGCATTTGTATCTGATCAAAGTTGAGAGGATAAATCAAGTTGACCAAGGAAAGGAGATCCACAGGAAGAAGGAGTCATGGTTTGCTGACATGGCTAACTATTTGGTGACGGGCGACCTTCCCACAAATGCTGAGATCACAAGAGCGCAAAGGCAGAAACTCAAGAGTGATTCCCGCTACTTCTATTGGGATGATCCTTATTTGAGGAAGTTGGGAGCTGATCAAGTCATTCGTCGCTGTATACCCGAGTGGGAACAAGAGGACGTATTGGTCCACTGCCACACACTAGCTTGTGGCGGTCATTTCGGTCCGAAAAAAACAGCGAGGTTGGCCCTCCATTCATAAAGACGCTTATGAGTTCTGCAGGAGATGCCCCCAATGCCAATTGACTGAAGGGATTTTGGCGAGAGATGAGATGCCTCAAGTCCCCGTGATAGTATGCAAAATCTTCGACGTATGAGGAATGGATTTCATAGGACCCTTCCCATCATCTGAAGGGAACCTATATATTCTGGTGGCAGTGGACTACGTGTCCAAGTGGATTGAAGCCAAGGCAACTAAGATGTGTGAGTCCAAGGAGGTGGCCAACTTCTTAACTTCGAATATCTTTACCTGGTACGGGGTACCGCGGGCCATCATCTCTGATCAAGGCACTCATTTCGTCAATCAGACCATTGAAGGTCTGATGAGAAAATATGGCATCCACCACCGACTGTCCACACCCTACCACCCCCAGATGCATGGCCAAGCCGAAGTGTCCAACCGGGAGATCAAGGAGATCTTAGAAAAGACGTGAATCCAACGAGGAAAGACTGGAGCCGCCGACTAGAGGACGCGCTCTGGGCATACAGGACCACCTTCAAAACGTCAATCGGAATGTCCCCTTACCGTCTGGTATTTGGGAAGATGTGCCATTTACCGGTGGAAATTGAGCATCAAGCCTTCTGGGCTGTCAAGGAGATGAATCTGAATGTTGAGGCCTGCGCTGAAGAGAGGAAGTTACAGCTGCCGGAGCTTGAAGAGCTCCGCCTCGAGGCGTGTGACTCTGCCTTGTGGTAGAAAAAAAGAACGAAGATGTGGCATGACAAGAACCTCATAAAGAAAGAGCTCAGGGTGGGACATAAGGTGTTGTTATTCCAGTTAAGACTAAAACCGATGCCAAGGAAGCTGAGGTCAAGGTGGGCTGGCCCCTATACTGTTTTAACCGTACGTGCGAATGGAGCAATCGAACTCCAAGGAAGCGACCCTGATTCGTCTTCCTTCTTGGTGAATGGTCATAGAGTGAAGCCTTACAGAGACGGAACCGAGGTGTGCGTGGTGGATGAAATTCCAGTAGTCATACCTGAATCTCTCCAGTGATCGCAGGTAAAAAGAGTAACTTGGTCCCTTGGGTAGTGTGCTTGATCGAGCAACTGTTGATTTCTAAACTTATAAACTTATCAAGTAACGTCCTAAGGGCACTCAGTCAACTCCTTGGTAGCTTAGTGTAAATACTTTTTTTGATTATTAAATTTAAACAACAAATATATATATATATATATATATATATATATAGATATATAAATCTAAAAACAAGGTTAAACTGATCAAGTGGTTATTATTTGAGTGTTCATCTGAATTTACTCGTCCACTTGATCAATTGGATTCTGGATTTAATTGGTGGTCTAATGTCGTTGGCTTGATCAAGACAGGGAAATGAAAAGGCGTGCTCAATTGTTGAAAGGTCGCACTTGAAATGAAGCGTATTGAGGAAGCCAATTATTCTGAAAAAGCACGCCTGGTACTTGAAGCGTCGCAGGGACGCCAACAGTCATTTTTTTTCCAAATTAAAGGGAGTTTTCTAAAATGTTCTTCATTTTTCCCCAACCGCTAACAGTACTCCTTTGTTTTCGCTCTAATCCCTTTCTTTCTCAATTCGCAGAACCTAGCCCCAAATCGCAGCCACTTTCACAGAAAACCCACAAATACTACCAAAAATGAAGAAGACTGGAGCCAGCGACAAAGCTACATCCTTAAAGGACGTCGCTCCCGGTACCAGAAGCAGTGGGAGACAAACTTCCGTCTCAGCCTGGCGCCGTTTGAAAACCCTAGCTCCGCCGCTCCGCCTCCCCCCTTCCTACAGTAGATCCCGAGTTTTCTGCGCAACTAGAACGGCTCCTCGACAGTTTACCCATAGGGACGGACGCCGTGACGGCCTTCTCCCATCTCATAGCAAGTCTGGTTTTTCCCAGATCTAGAAATCCCGTCCCTACTTTCGTACCCCAAATTCCACCATCCTCTCCACAAATTCCACCATCTTCTCTCCCCAAAGCACAAAGTCCGCCTCCCCTACCTAAATCCCGCAACCCTATATCCAACCTAAATGATCCGGTGGACAGCTTCAGTGGAGATACCGTGCCGGCAGAAGAACTGGACGCCGCTATGGAGATGGGGGAGGACGTTGAGCAGCCCATTGCTCACCTAGCCATGGTCACTGCCATACCTACATCGAGGTTGGATGAGACAGAAATCGAGCGGGCAGTCAAGAACACCGGTAGAGCTAGCCCCAGACAAGAAGAAGGCGCCCATGCCTTAAATATCCCGTCACCCTTGAGTGGCGGAGGCTCTAACTCCGCCCATTTCCATGAGCTACAACCGATTGAAGTGGTGGAGATTGAGGACGACATGGAAGTCCGTCCGCCCCTCCCCAGTGATGTACTACTTCAGAGCAGGGGGGTCGACTGGAACCTCCTGCGGACGTTAGATGATGAGCCATACTCCGAGAGGGACGAGGAGCAGCTACTTCGAAGGTCGCACCGTTTGAGGCACCTGATCGATGAAGAAGAAGCTGTAGAGGACAGCCACGCTAGGACGGAGAAGAAGAGAAAGGGGAAAGAGCTAGCCCAGCCTTCCCTAAAGAGAGCACGCCCTGTTAGCCAAGGGATAGTCATTCGGGACGCCGACCAACTAGCTGCCCCACTGCCGCGAGATGATGATGACGACAGTGAGACCGGAGAGCGTGAGCTGCACTGGACCAGGTCATCCAGGAGAAACATGGGGAGGCCTGAGCCAGCCCATGTTGTGAATTATTCTAAGAAGTCTGTGGTCCTGACCGCAGACCTCCTCAAGAGGATGCTGGAATTTGATAATCCAAAGTGGAAAGAGGAGGTCAACCAGAAGGTCACCAAGCAGAAGCGGCTGAAATCAGGAAAGAAGCTCTACCAGCCCGCTCTAGAGAAGATAGGGGTCGAGGAGAAGTTCACAGAATACATCACCGGAATAGGTTTCGAGTGGCTGCTGGAGATTGATGCCACTCCCGTCCCCGAAGCTTTGGCCAAGGAGTTCTTTACCTCATTTCGGTTTACTGGAGAGGCCGACCTCGAGGCCAGGAGCATCACATTCAGGGTATTTTCCCGCGGACAACAAATGATCCTTAATGAGTTCTCTATCGGAATGGGACTCTATACACACAACCAGGTGGTCAATGGCGAGTGGTTCGGGCGAGACATAGGCCTTCCGAACAAAAAGGCCAATTTCGATCAACAGGCAGTCTGGAAAACCGTCAGCCATGAACGAGCTCCAGCATTCATGGCCTCGAAGTCCCGGGGGAACCATATTGTGGACCCTGCCCTCCGTCTCGCTCAAGTCTACCTTGGCTGCAACCTTTAGGGCCAAGCCAACGCCACAGCCATGATTACTCTGGCCGAGCTCTACTTCATGTGGTGTATGGGGGAGCAGAGAAAGGTCCACCTGGGATTCGGGTTGGCCTACTCAATCAACCAAATAGCTACCCGCCCGGCTCGCCACCTAAACGTATGCCATCTCCTGGGAGCTTATCGGAGGAGGAACTGGATTTTGGAGAATCAAGAGAGTGTTAGACGCCCACTCCGTTGCCCTCCCCCTGAACCATTTGACCTTGATTACTTTTACAGAATACAGGTGCTGGAGAAAGGCAAACATGGGAGGATTCACTTCTACACTCTTGGCCAGAGGGAGCAATCAAAGGGCCAACTTGAAGGAAGGCAGAGGCAAGCTGATCGCCCAGCCAGCCCAAGCAAACACCAAATGCCCCAGCTGGGGTTAATGGCCACCCGTCCCTGAAATCTGTCCCAATATTGGCCCAGAGGCTCATCATACTCCTGCCTTGACTCTATAATCTCTCTCTTCAGGGCAGTTATCTTTGATGCTGGGAAGAAACGGTTTGAAAAGATCATACGAAATTCAGCCTAGGTTCTAATTGAGCCTTCTGGCAACCTTGACAGCCAGACTCCTGCATCACCCTTCAAAACCAAGGGTATCGCCTTGAGCCTATAATCTTCTGATGTGGACCCAGCCGGTACGGGTTGAATGTCACAATATCTACAAAATTCTTCTAAAAAGGCATAAGGGCATTCCTTCGAGAGTCCGTAGAAATTTGATAACACCGCAAGCACCCCCGATTTGATTGCGATTGCTCGCATTCCTGGAGTAATAGCGATGGCATGAGTGGGATCCTTCTTGTCATGAGCATGTAGGGAGCCAATTCCCCAATCGTTGTCTACGACGTCCATCTGCTTTTATGCTTCCTCGAGTAGTGGTGGTTTAGGCGGCATGGTCAGTTCTTCTTCCTCCTCACTGGTCAGTTACTTAGTAGTTGATGACGAAGCAGTTGCTGCTAACGCGGCTCTATAACGAGTGGTCACCACACCGGCCTCCTAGACTCGCCACTGAGCGTTTGTATTTCTGTAAATGAGAGGATGATTCCAGTGTCCTCCGCGGTGGTACCTTCTCATGAAAAGAAAGAAAAACAAATTAAAAGCAAGAAACAAAACTATTTACACCTATGCATTAAACACATCTTTGTAATAACACCATGCTTCCCCGGCAACGGCGCCATTTGGTGAAATGGAGAGGATATGTGAAATATGTGCGAACAGATCAAGCCAAGAAATATATCAAAATAACAACCGACCGAGTGGATCAGTTTACAAGTGTCGTTGGGACTTGATCAAGGCTCTTCTCTCTTTCACAAAAAATATTTATAACTCCCTGACATGCATTCTACTTTTAACAGCAAGCGGCAAGTACGGGGTTGATCCCATAAAGAAACTGGTGCATTGAGTGTGTGTTTAGTGAATAGGGTTCGGTTGTTGCCACGCTTTAAGTTGGGAGTTTTAAACTACTGGATTAAACTAGGCGGAATGTAAACTTACAACTGGATCAAGTGACTCATCATGCTGGAAAATAGCAAATCGATCTAGTAAACGACAAACTGGAATAAAAGATTTAACTACCTAAACATGCTACGAATCTACGAAACACTTTGTCATTCAACATAATGAAAGTTCAACACTGGATCTGGGATTTTTAAAGATAAAGATGAGACTAGAAGAGTAGACGAAAATTCCGCAACAGTTGAGATAAGTCTTTCTTGCTATTTACTAAAAGACGAGGTCTCGGTGATTGTTATTTCATAATCATTGTTGACATAACATTGAGCATACGATATTGATTATGCACTACTTTGATTTATCAAATGGTGCGGATTTTTCGCAATCCAAGAATCCTGGTATCTTGGGTAGTGGTGATCAATGTCTAGAGGTGCTAGTATTGTTATTGCAATGAATCGTGTGCTGGGTGAGTCCAGTTTGATAATATCCTCAAGAGGTGTTCGAAAAAGGTTTTGTTATTCAGAAACTCGGCTGGTTGGAATTTATTTCAGAATAATAAATAAAGATTTTGAACTAGACAACTCTTGGAAAAAGATATTAATTAATTAAAGTCAAACAGCAGACTTAAATTAATTAATGGATATTTATATCTTAAACACGGGAAATAATAAATTAAAGAGGTAAAGCCCAGATTACTCGTAATTTGGGATTGGACGGGCAGTCAATATTATTATACTATAGTGGATGATAATAATATTCTATTGGACTTGTATTAAATTGGGGCTCAATTTAATTAGTAAAAGTCCAACAAGTTTGGCCCAAGTCCAACCTCCATGGATCCCTAATCTGGCCCATCATAACTCTATATAAAGGAGATTAAATAGAAGACAAAATTAATGAATTTAATCATTAATTTTCGTGCTCCCCTCTGAGAGTGGACGAAAAATCGGTTTTTGATAAAATTGATATTATGTCTTCTTTCTAATCAAGCCCTTTTCTGATTCTGACAAGCTGTGCCCACCCAAAGGTCATTATCTGAGCTCGGGATACAGATTAGAAGGTTTGTGGTTGAGTACGAAGAACATCACGTGGAGAAGGCGCAAGCAATCGACGATTCTTTGGAGAATCAGATCGGTAATTCTAAACCGTAGGAATTCATGTTTTAGGTTTTAATTCCTTTTACATGAATTATGTGCGTTCTTGGATGCAATTCTGTGTTTAACATGTAGTTAATTAATCCCATAATCGGTCAAATAGATCTGTATGTATGATTTATTTGTGAATGCATGACTTCCGCTGTGCAAGGGGCTCCAAACCCCAGCAATTGGTATCAGAGCCAATTTTTGGCTCTGATTATGTGGATTAATTTCATGTTATGTGAATTGGTTGAATGCACGTTTTTCTTTGTCGTGTGGTTGTTTAATTTTAATTGAATGACGACAAATGACCAAGAATGGATTAAGACGTCGCGAGGAGAATTGTTGTTGTTTGCGAGAATCAATTCTCAGATTGTTTCTGGTTTCTAATTTGTTTATACGTGATATTGTAATGAAACAATGAATTTAATTGCATGTAATCATTACGTGTACAGATTAAAATTTCTTTCAATAATTTTTATGTATTCAATTGATTATGTTACGGGATCTTAGTGATTTGACTTAATGCTTTAACCCTTGTACGTGAAATCAATTAAATTCACCATGTGGAGAATCAAATCACACCGAGAAAAATCGTGGCGGTCTGTTCGGATTTACGGGGATAACTGCAAGAGATCAGATCGGTGTTGAACAAAGTCAGCGTTGAAGCAGACTGGAGGTTCACGTGCGAAAACAGCTGTGCGAGTGTGTAACAGCCAAATTTTTGTGACTCTTCTTATATGTTATTCGAATTTTGGATTCTTGGAATTATGAAACTTTCGTTTCTATGTGATTAAGTGTTTTGCGTGAAATAAATTTTCGTGGTTAATGTGGGATGATGAGCTTGATGTTTTATATTTTCCAATGTGGGGAAATAATTAATAGGATCATGCATTTATATTCATCGAGCCAATTCATTGGAATTTTCGGCCCTTCCTAATTATTGAAATAGTATTTCATTTCTTGGATTTAATTAATTGTCTTGGGATACTTATCCAAATTAAATCCAAACCAAATGACCCCTAAATGGTACTACATGGAATTCGAACTCCATTTTTATTTTCCTTGGGAGTTTTCGAAAATCTCCTATAGGAGAAAGAATTATTTTCATTTGATTTAATTGGTGCTTTATTGACTCTCTTCCTTTGAATTTAATCCAATTAAATCATGTTATAATTTATTTCTTCACCTAAAATAAATAGAGAGTTGGGACATTCCTTGGTTAGCAATTTTCGGCCCCTCCACTAAATTTTGGAGGATATTTTATTTGTTTCCTAATTTGTGAAATCCCTTTTTATTCAAATAAATTTCTATGTCTAATTAATTGGGGATGTGAGTATTTTTCTCCTACTTTTCTTCCATATCACACGCCCCCTATGCAATATTTTCCTTGTGGGAATTTAATTAATTGTTGCCTATTTTATGGGAGCCTTTTTCCTATAAATAAATTGCCTAATTTAAATCCTATTTTTTTAGTTGGGGATTTAAATAATTTCCTTGTGCAATTCCTTATGAAAATTTTCGGCCCCCCACCATTATTTTCATACTTGGAGATTTAATTTATTTTGTTCCCTTGTTTATGAAATATTCACTTTTATTTCCTAAGTTGTGAATATATTCTCTCCAAGTAAATACCAAATAAATTCCTTGCTATTCCTACATGGAATTTTCGAAAATTTCCTCCCCTTCCCACATGCTTATTTTATTCTTTTAATTGTGGGATTTGTTTAATTGTATTTTTCCCCACAATTAATTAATTAATTGATTTTAAACCTAACCCTAATCCTATAAAAACACCTAAACTAAACCCTAGCCCCCATTCTCCCTCAATTTTCGTGCCTCCCTCCTCCCTCTTCACATTCTCTCCAAAAAAACTTCTTCCACCATTGTTTCTTGCATCCATTGAAGTTTATTTTCAAGAATCCCCGACGAATCACCTCGTTTCTTGGTTCTACCGATTCGTTTTGTCAAAGAAGGTATATCGCCTTCACTTTTCCTCATTCTTTTCATTTGAACCATGTTCTTGAATCCTACATGCATGTAGTGGGTGTAGGAATCGTAGATCGCAAGTTTAATCGGGGGGAAAAGTGAGTTTGCTTGAAAACTTTGATAAATATGCGTTTTCAATTGATTTGTGTGAAGTTTGATTTGAATCTTTGGTGAATGATGTAAGTTTATGTGCAAACATGTTTAAGATAGTCTGATCAAGCATGATTGTGTGTTATAAGCATGAGAATTGGTGTTTGGATGATTGAGAAAGAAACCCTAATTTAGAAATTGTGTATCTGTTATCTGTGATGTTCGACCAGTAGCTTCTGATGAGTAATTGGCCTACCAAACGGCCGAATTTTGATACGAAAATTTTACTGAGTAAACTTCAAGGTGTTACCTGTGTCTCGTGTGAATTTTAGCCCTTTTTATCGAAAAATGAATTTTAATAAATTTTTGAAGTTGACTGCGCAAATCTGCCAGAAACACGTGTTCTCGCCATGAATGTTTCTTTTTCTGTTTGACTGAACAAATGACCTCCGATTGATGTGATTCTTAAACTAGATGAAAATTTGAAGTGTCTTCTGAGCGGTGTTAAATTTTCAGCCTTTTTGGGCATTGGATGAATTTAGGGTAAATATTTCAAATGAACTGCGCAGTGCTGTCAGAGATTGTATGTTCCGACCAGAGAGTTTAATATGTAATATGACTGACTAAATGACGTGATTTCGGTGTGAAAATTTTCATGGATGAACTTTAATGTGTCCTCTGTATTGTGATCCTAAATTTAGCTTCATATGAGGTCGGGTGAATTTATAGTGATTTTTACAAAACGGTCGCGCAGTTCTGCCAGTTTTCTGCCTTGTTAAAATGACACCTAGTTTCAAGTTTAAAAGTATTATATGATGCATGTATGTCCAAGGAACGTGTTTAAATGTTGAAATCACTTGTGATAAGTTGGAATGTGTTACGTGTGTCTTTACACCTTTGTGACGTATGTTGGGTTGGAGAATTTGAGAAAAACGATGAGAGAGAAAACGATAGGACTTGCATAGTAAAATGTTGTTGTGGAAGGTTGACTTGTGTTGTCGTTGACAAGGGTGTTGTGTACTCGTGAACTCGAGGATCGAGAGTTGCTATAAGTTGGGTTGTGAATTTGCTAAGCGATCGAGGTGCGCTTTCTTTTCAAACCTCTTTATTTTTCTGAAAATATGATGTGGTGTTATAAGGGTGGTTTAAAGTGTTATGTCATGCCGTGATTGTTATGATGTTGAGATTTTTGTCTGATGCCTAGTTCGTTTGAGCTTGCTCCGTTAGGCTATAGGGCTATGTTGAGATTGTGCTTGATGCCTAGTTTGTGAGTTCGCTCCATTAGGCTATAGGGCTATGATAAACGAATTCGGGTCTGAGTATGGCCGCAAACCCTATCAGGTTGTGTACACAGAGGGGATCGTGAGCCGTCCTTGCTAGTCGGCCGGTCTCGTGGGCGAATAGTGTGGCCACACTTTCGTCGCACTATGGTAAGAGGATGTGATTGATTGATTGATGTGGAAAATGAGGAGATAAATTGTCTGGCCAGACTTGGATTTTTGTGTTCTCGTGATATTTCTTACTATATAAAACTCGAGATCACTGGTATGGATGACATAACTTATTAAAATGTTTTCGGCATGAGCTCATTGAGTACATCAAGTACTCAGCCCTGCATATTATTTTCTTATGTGCAGGTTGAGCAGGATGTTGCGGAGGATGTTGAGCTAGCCTTAGGATGCGTCGTGTCTTCATGCATAGGCGTGATCCTTGACTCTCCCTTTGAACCTTATTTCCGCTGCTAGGTTTTTGAATCATGTTTCAATACTTAAATCTTTTCGTACTATGATGAGCATGTTTTGGTCACGTTAGGTTTTAAACGTCTATTTACATTATTGTATGAAAATGATGTCTTTCACGTGAGTTAGACTACATGTTTTTCTTAGAACTTGATTGGGTCTTAAATAACTATTTTTCTCCGCTGCTTCTTTTAAAAATGTTTATCATATGTTGTTTTATTTAATAGAAAAGTTATAATTTTAAGTTTCTTTAAAACAAAAAGAAAATTTTTTTCCTTCAAGTTAATTAAGTTTTCAATAGAAATCTACCCTTTACATGTTGTATCACGACCGCCGCGTTTGTAGTAACCCTAGTATGGGCGGTCGTGACAGAGTGGTATCAGAGCGTTGTTCTTTCGCTCTGGTCCGAGAGTCTTCTTTTACTTTGAGTCTAAGTTAGTGAACCCTTATTGACTAGAAGTGTCATGAAGGCTCAACATCCACAGCATCACGCTCAACCAATGAAAGTGAGGTATGTTTTATTTGTTTAAGGCATGTGAGATGGATGCACAAAATGGATGATGATATGATATGACGTTTGACAAGTTTATGCATGTGAATGAACGATATGCATGAGGATGAGTTATAATGGGATGACTATGTGAGCATGATTGCCATGATAGCTTGAGCATGTATTATGTGTGTAGACATGATGTTGTAATAGCATGATTACGTGGAATACGAGTATGACTGGCATGATAAGTTAAGACACGTGTTGTATTTACAAATGTGATATTGTTATAGTATGATTATGTGAGACATGAGCAAGATTGGCCTGATGACTTAAGTATGTGCTATGTGTGTGAAAGTGTTATGACGTAAATTGAAGTAGATGATGATCTATGAGATGATGAATTGTGTTGTGAACTTAGAGTACCTAAAACATAAGCCTAGTTGACTGCACGAATCGTAGTTCTAAGTGAAAAACATAACTATTGCTTTTCCGAGCAACGAAACGTACGAGAATATGAGAATTTAGGCAAACGCTTAAGTCAAGGTGCGAGACAAGAAGAACCGATGCTAAGAGATATTTTCATGCAACGACGAGCGATCATACTCGTGATTTAAATTAGTATAGTTTAATCTTGCGTAAGTGGAAGCACGAAGATGTATCGAGATTTGAAGCAACAGTTTTGGTGGAATGGAATGAAAGGGGACGTAGCGTCATATGTGGAACGATGTCTAGCATGCCAACAAGTGAAGGCCTTACACCAACGGCCATATGGGAAGTTACAACCGCTTGAAATTCCAGAATGGAAGTGGGAGCATCTAGCTATAGATTTCGTGACGGGTTTGCCAAGGTCACAGAAGGGCAACACCGCGATTTGGGTGATTGATATTGTGCGATTGCGATTGCATGGAGTGCCAAAGACCATCGTGTCCGACCGCGATACGAAGTTCACATCGAAGTTTTGGATGAGTTTGCAACGAGAATTGGGCACACAACTAAACTTCAGCACTGCTTATCACCCGCAATCGGACGGGCAGTCAGAGAGGACGATTCAGACGCTTGAGGATATGTTGCGAGTGGTTGTCCTAGATCGAGGGGAAAGTTGGGAAACTGTCCTACCATTGGTTGAATTCACCTACGACAACAGTTATCAAGCAACGATCGATATGGCTCCGTACGAAGCTTTATATGGTAGGAAGTGTCAATCTCCACTTTATTGGGATGAAGTCGGCGAGAGGAAGATGTTAGGACCCGATGCTATAAAGGAGATGACTGAAATTGTACATCAAATTCGCGCAAGGATCAAGGAAGCTCAAGACAGACAGAAGTCGTATGCTGACGTGCGTCGAACGGAAATCAAATTCGACATTGGTGACAAAGTGTTCTTGAAAGTGTCCCCGACGAGAGGAGTTGTGAGATTTGGAGTGAAAGGCAAGCTGAAATCGCGTTTTGTGGGACCGTACGAGATTATCGACGAAGTAGGTCCTGTAGCGTATCGATTGGCGTTACCACCCAGCTTTGGGAACGTGCACAACGTGTTCCACGTATAGCAGTTGCGCAAGTACGTGTTCGACCCCAAACATGTGATTCACCAAGAGGAAGTGATCCTAACCCCCGACATGAGCTACGAGGAAAGGCCCGATGCAATCCTAGATCGGAAGGTACAAGAGCTACGAAACAAGACGATAGCGTCCGTGAAAGTGTTGTGGAAGCACCATGGTCCCGAGGAAGCTACGTGGGAGTTAGAAGATAAGATGAAAGAAAAGTTTCCCGAATTGTTTGTGTGAGACGATTAAATTTCGGGACGAAATTTCTGTTTAGAGGGGAAGGATGTAACATCCCAAATTTTTGTGACTCTTCTTATATGTTATTCGAATTTTGGATTCTTGGAATTATGAAACTTTCGTTTCTATGTGATTAAGTGTTTTGCGTGAAATAAATTTTCGTGGTTAATGTGGGATGATGAGCTTGATGTTTTATATTTTCCAATGTGGGGAAATAATTAATAGGATCATGCATTTATATTCTTCCAGCCAACTCATTGGAATTTTCGGCCCTTCCTAATTATTGAAATATTATTTCATTTCTTGGATTTAATTAATTGTCTTGGGATACTTATCCAAATTAAATCCAAACCAAATGACCCCTAAATGGTACTACATGGAATTCGAACTCCAATTTTATTTTCCTTGGGAGTTTTCGAAAATCTCCTATAGGAGAAAGAATTATTTTCATTTGATTTAATTGGTGCTTTATTGACTCTCTTCCTTTGAATTTAATTCAATTAACTCATGTTATAATTTATTTCTTCACCTAAAATAAATAGAGAGTTGGGACATTCCTTGGTTAGCAATTTTCGGCCCCTCCACTAAATTTTGGAGGATATTTTATTTGTTTCCTAATTTGTGAAATCCCTTTTTATTCAAATAAATTCCTATGTCTAATTAATTGGGGATGTGAATATTTTTCTCCTACTTTTCTTTCATATCACAAGCCCCCTATGCAATATTTTCCTTGTGGGAATTTAATTAATTGTTGCCTATTTTATGGGAGCCTTTTTCCTATAAATAAATTGCCTAATTTAAATCCTATTCTTTTAATTGGGGATTTAAATAATTTCCTTGTGCAATTCCTTATGGAAATTTTCGGCCCCCCACCATTATTTTCATACTTGGAGATTTAATTTATTTTGTTCCCTTGTTTATGAAATATTCACTTTTATTTCCTAAGTTGTGAATATATTCTCTCCAAGTAAATACCAAATAAATTCCTTGCAATTCCTACATGGAATTTTCGAAAATTTCCTCCTCTTCCCACATGCTTATTTTATTCTTTTAATTGTGGGATTTATTTAATTGTATTTTTCCCCACAATTAATTAATTAATTGATTTTAAACCTAACCCCCCACAATTAATTAATTAATTGATTTTAAACCTAACCCTAATCCTATAAAAACACATAAACTAAACCCTAGCCCCCATTCTCCCTCAATTTTCGTGCCTCCCTCCTCCCTCTCCACATTCTCTCCAAAAAAACTTCTTCCACCATTGTTTCTTGCATCCATTGAAGTTTATTTTCAAGAATCTCCGACGAATCACCTCGTTTCTTGGTTCTACCGATTCGTTTTGTCAAAGAAGGTATATCGGCTTCACTTTTCCTCATTCTTTTCATTTGAACCATGTTTTTGAATCCTACATGCATGTAGTGGGTGTAGGAATCATAGATCGCAAGTTTAATCGGGGGGAAAAGTGAGTTTGCTTGAAAACTTTGATAAATATGCTTTTTCAATTGATTTGTGTGAAGTTTGATTTGAATCTTTGGTGAATGATGTAAGTTTATGTGCAAACATGTTTAAGATAGTCTTATCAAGCATGATTGTGTGTTATAAGCATGAGAATTGGTGTTTGGATGATTGAGAAGGAAACCCTAATTTAGAAATTGTGTATCTGTTATCTGTGATGTTCGACCAGTAGCTTCTGATGAGTAATTGGCCTACCAAACGGCCGAATTTTGATATAAAAATTTTACTGAGTAAACTTCAAGGTGTTACCTGTGTCTCGTGTGAATTTCAGCCCTTTTTATCGAAAAATGAATTTTTAATAAATTTTTGAAGTTGACTGCGCAAATCTGCCAGAAACTCGTGTTCTCGCCATGAATGTTTCTTTTTCTGTTTGACTGACCAAATGACCTCCGATTGATGTGATTCTTAAACTAGATGAAAATTTGAAGTGTCTTCTGAGACGTGTTAAATTTTCAGCCTTTTTGGGCATTGGATGAATTTATGGTAAATTTTTCAAATGATATGCGCAGTGCTGTCAGAGATTGTATGTTCCGACCAGAGAGTTTAATATATAATATGACTAACTAAATGACGTGATTTCGGTGTGAAAATTTTCATGGATGAACTTTACTGTGTCCTCTGTATTTTGATCCAAAATTTAGCTTCATATGAGGTCGGGTGAATTTATAGTGATTTTTACAAAACGGTCGCGCAGTTCTGCCAGTTTTCTGCCTTGTTAAAATGACACCTAGTTTCAAGTTTTAAAGTATTATATGATGCATGTATGTCCAAGGAACGTGTTTAAATGTTGAAATCACTTGTGATAAGTTGGAATGTGTTACGTGTGTCTTTACACCTTTGTGACGTATGTTGGGTTGGGGAATTTGAGAAAAACGATGAGAGAGAAAACGATAGGACATGCATAGTAAAATGTTGTTGTGGAAGGCTGACTTGTGTTGTCGTTGACAAGGGTGTTGTGTACTCGTGAACTCGAGGATCGAGAGTTGCTATAAGTTGGGTTGTGAATTTGCTAAGCGATCGAGGTGCGCTTTCTTTTCAAACCTCTTTATTTTTCCGAAAATATGATGTGGTGTTATAAGGGTGGTTTAAAGTGTTATGTCATGCCGTGATTGTTTTGATGTTGAGATGTTTGCTTGATGCCTAGTTCGTTTGAGCTTGCTCCGTTAGGCTATAGGGCTATGTTGAGATTGTGCTTGATGCCTAGTTTGTGAGTTCGCTCCATTAGGCTATAGGGCTATGATAAACGAATTCGGGTCTGAGTAGGGCCGCAAACCCTATCAGGTTGTGTACACAGAGGGGATCGTGAGTCGTCCTTGCTAGTCGGCCGGTCTCGTGGGCCAATAGTGTGGCCACACTTTCGTCGCACTATGGTAAGAGGATGTGATTGATTGATTGATGTGGAAAATGAGGAGATAAATTGTCTGGCCAGACTTGGATTTTTGTGTTCTCGTGATATTTCTTACTATATAAAACTCGAGATCACTGGTATGGATGACATAACTTATTAAAATGTTTTCGGCATGAGCCCATTGAGTACATCAAGTACTCAGCCCTGCATATTATTTTCTTATGTGCAGGTTGAGCAGGATGTTGCGGAGGATGTTGAGCTAGCCTTAGGATGCGTCGTGTCTTCATACATAGGCGTGATCCTTGACTCTCCCTTTGAACCTTATTTCCGCTGCTAGGTTTTTGAATCATGTTTCAATACTTAAATCTTTTCGTACTATGATGGGCATGTTTTGGTCACGTTAGGTTTTAAACGTCTATTTACATTATTGTCTGAAAATGATATCTTTCACGTGAGTTAGACTACATGTTTTTCTTAGAACTTGATTGGGTCTTAAATAACTATTTTTCTCCGCTGCTTCTTTTAAAAATGTTTATCATATGTTGTTTTATTTAATAGCAAAGTTATAATTTTAAGTTTCTTTAAAACAAAAAGAAAATTTTTTTCCTTCAAGTTAATTAAGTTTTCAATAGAAATCTACCCTTTACATGTTGTATCACGACCGCCGCGTTTGTAGTAACCCTAGTATGGGCGGTCGTGACAGAGTGGGAGCCCTTCGTGGGCAGTTCTCGGACTCGAAAGACGATCGACGAAAGCGAAGAGCATGCTGTTGTGACATCGGCGACGCTCGCGCGGGTCTTCATCCCGTGACAACTATCCAAATTAGTTAGGGTTTCCCTAATCCTAGGAACTAGTTTGAAGAAAATTTCAAAATTAGTTAGGATTTTCTAATCCTGGGAACTAATTTTTGAGTTATTTCAAGATTAATTTTGAATAAGATTTGGATAGACTTATTCTATCTAGATAAATTCTAGATAAATTAGGATAATTATAATTAATTTTACTTTGTCTTATGGGTTTATATAGATTTAATTCTATGTGAATAAATCCTAGATAGACTAAATAATGAATTAATTATATTTGGATTTTATCCTTATTTTATGGATTTAGACATATTTATTTATATCTAGAGAAATCCTAAATGAATTTGGATGATAGTAATTAAATTATTTTGTCATGTGGATTTAGATAGAGTATTCTATCGTGTTGAATCCTAGATTGACTAAAATAAATAATAATTAAGTTTATTCATATCTTGTAGATATTGATAGATCTATATCTATCTAGAATATACCGTAGTAGATTTGGATAATTAAAATCCATGTTTATCTTTATCTTGTGGATATTTATAGAATTAATTCTATTTAGAAAATATCCTAGTAGATTTAGATAATTAAATGTATCTCTATCTTATAGATATTGATAGATTTATATCTATCTAGAATATATCTTAGAAGATTTAGATAATTGTTAATCCAGTATTGTAATTATCTTTTAGATTTAAGATAGATTTAGTTCTATCTAGTTAAATCCTAGTTGAATTAATTAATATTAATTCTAGTTTATCCTAATTTTATGGATATAAATAGATTTATTTCAATTTAGAAAATATGATAGTTAAATTTGGATAAAGATAATACAAGATAATCTTAATCTAATTGGATTTTGATAAAGTTAATTTTATCTAGAATAAATCCTAATAGATATGATATATTCTAGTTTCTTATTCTAAATAATCTAAGATTTTCTTAAATCTTGGAGTGATTGGATTTTATTTTGAACTTATGGATTTGGATAGATTTGTTTCTATCTTGAAAATATCCTAGTATGATTTAGATAATGATAATCCAAGGTCAGTCTTATCTTGAATTTTAGGATTTGATTTTATCCCTGTAAAATATAGAATAATCCTAAGAGGATTTAGATAGATTCCACTCTATCTAGATAAATCCTAAATTAATTTGGATAGTCATTATCCAGATATATCTTATCAAATCCGAGATTTCTATTTTGGATAAGATAAGCAATTAATTATTTAATTAAATCTTCCTAGATTTATTAAATAATTTAAATAATTATCCAGTGTGATTAATTACCATGAAGTAAATGGACTTATCTATTTATTTGGTGTTAATCTGTTTTAAGTGGATTATCTGCCTTATCTGCTTGTGTGATAATTATGCAAAAACCATGTTTAAAATGACTAAGCGATAATTACAACAGTGTGTTGTATATGGTCTCCATAAATTGGTCTATATATGAAGCCGTTTCTAATATTATCGCGACCCACCTTAGTGGGAGCAATAATCCTACGAAATAGCAAGTTCATAAGATTAGACTTCTTTATAGTAGGTTGTTTAAACTAGAAGCTTGTTTCTAATATATCGCGACCCACCCTAGTGGGAGCCATAATCCTACGAAATTGCAACTTCGTATGTTTAAGCATATTTATAAGATAGCTATGGAATTTTGTTAGTGGCGTACGACCTTCCTTAAAAGGAGTATCAAAATAGAAATGAAATTCCTAGATGCAAATATTTATGGTAAATGCTTAGGCAATATTTGGCGGCCATGCCACCTTAGTGGTCTCTGGACTATCCGTCGGTATTGTGACCAGAAATTTGTTGGAATCTGAATTTGTATGACCTCCCTAGAGGCGTACTTATTTTGGTTTTCACGGTTGCGAGATACATAAATTGTTTTGTGGTTGTTTGCGATTATGTATTAAGCATAGTATGTGATAAATAGTTTTATTTCTTCTCAGCCAAATTCTTAATAATGTCTACGAACCTTAAAGAAATCAAACTCGAAGGCCAAAATTATGTGGACTGGAAATATTAAATGGATAGGATTCTCATTGCTGAAAACTTAAAGTTTGTACTCACTAATTCATGTCCTCCATTTCCTCGACAAAATTCTACAAAGAAAGTTTGAGAATGCATTTTATGCACGTACTCGATAAGTTCTTTGGGGAAAAAGGTCAAACTACTTTCTTTTAAGTAGTGAGATAAGTCTTGGTTTATACCGATGATAAAGGAATATCCAATGAGGACGTTGTCCAGATTCTATTGGAACATCCAAAAGAAATAGAAAGTTTTGATGAATCTTCTAATTCAGTTACTCAAATAGTTTCTACACTCAGTTCATCGACAAATGTAATAGGAAGTGAGTACAAGAAGGTTGTTACTGAAAAGTTGGAAACCTTCAGCATTGTATTCACTTTATTACTTTTGGAGGAAGATAACATGATAGCTGACGAATTCATCAAGGCTGCATCTTTCCTATGTCTTAGTTCAATCGAACAGAAGACTAGCAATGGAAAGATGGAAGAGTTGAATTGTCATCAATGAAAGCTATAAAGGCACGAAAAATTGGGTGAAAAGGCAAAAGAGAAGATGCACTGTGAGTCGGATTGACCTCTTCTATAGAAGGACAATGACTTAGATAACAATGCAATTTCTAAAAGAGAGATCTAGATCCAGTTGGGCAGTTGTTGCAGTGGGAGCTATTTTTTATGCTCACTTTATTGTTTTGTTTTGATGTATAAGACTTTGTTTTATTGTTACAATTTAGTTTGGAACGAATTCAGTTTCAGTTTCTACAATGTTAATGATTAAATGATGTTCGATGTCATTTAATAATGCTTGCATTATTGAGAAATGTGGATCGAATATCTATCATAGTACCATAGAAAAACAAATTATACATCATAGTATCTAAACAATATAATTGCAAAAAGATTGAGCTTAACACCACAGTTCAACTTCTTAAACAATGAATGATAAAGTATTTATGGTACTTAATCATAAGGCCGAGAAAGTACTTAGTAATTGTTCACACTGATTTTGTCTAACTCAAGTGACTATCGAGATTTTAACAACTTCTTTGTTAAATAGCTTGAAGGTCAAGTAAGTCTGGTTGATGCACTATAAGTTAGAATCCTTTGGTGGTTCAAAGGATTCAGAATACTATGCAACATAGAAAGACTAGTAAGTCTCAATGGTTTACACCATAGGAGACGAGCAAATGAGTTAAGATCAGTAGTGGGAGTTAAATCCTAGTTGACTACTCCAAGCATTCTTCTAAAGAATGGGATAGTCATATAAGAAGATATCGAAGTCTATCGAAGACAATATCGATAAGTGAACAGTTTTACTCAATAACACCTTATCATTGATGGGATATACGTTGGAAACAACGAGTTATACCTTAAAGAAACTATCATAACATCAGTACCTTCTACAACACACGAGTTGTGGACTAGAGGCAAGCTTAGTCCAGCACATCTCAAGGTGTGGAGTTATTCCAACACATGTTTTGGAAAAGGTATCCAAGTAATTGGAGTTGTGTACTGAGGTATGTTTTAAGGTTGTCCCAAATGATAGAAAAGGTACAGGTTCTATAATCTTCACGTCAAGATATGCGTTTGTTTACACGAATACTAGATTCTTTGATGAAGATTATGAGGAAGAACTACAAGCCTAACAAACATGATAATTCTCAAGATAATGAGAATATCTATTTTCCATATTAACTAAGAAGTCATACCATTAGAAACTTATGCACTAAGAAAATCAACGTTTGTACCTAAGATTGAAAGAGTCGTGTCCTAGTGGGAGCGTTCTTTGCGAACATAATAAGTTCATGGGTCTAAAAGAGTCTTAAGACTCAGTCTTAGATCAACTTGAACATAATCCCTGTAACTACAAGGACGCAATGACTTATTCGGATAATCATTCTTGATAAGATGATAGATTCTGAATAACAATATTAAATAGACAAGAATGTTTGCAAGACTTGCGATACTACCCATAGACTATTTCAGTCAGTGGGAGCTAGTGGACCTGCAAGTGTAAGCATGGATCTCAAAAGGCTAGTATAATGGCAAATGGTTATACCCAGAGAGAATTATATTCTCGCCTGCCATTTTTGCCTAAGTCGATCTGTATATTGTCTATTGTAGCCTACATAAATTAGGATGTATGTACTATGATTGTCAAGACAGTTTTCTTTAAGTAGAAGTCTTGAGGATATCATCTGCATGAAACATCTTAATGTTATGTAATACAGGGCAAGAAAGTTGAAAGTGCACTATATTTGGTATTCTTGTTACTCTACGATGATGACATCTATAAAAGTTGATAAACAACTAAGAGGTTTATCTAGCGTAGGAAACTGGTTGTCTACCCAGTTTAAGGATGATGGATTTAAGATAATCTAATTGCATTCTAAGCATTTGTGTCATAGATTGCTAGAAAAAGAATGTATGTTTTCTTAAAGAATCCTACATCTACACAATACTTAGACACTTTAGCATTGAAAATTCCAAGAAAAGGTTTTTCTTTTTCTAGACGGAATTATTTTGTCTCTAGTCAAGTGTTTTTCGACATTGAATGAGATCAAGAAGAATGAGACAAGTTCCATAATTGGAAGTCTCATATATGCTATAATGTGTATTAAGTTAGATTTTAGCTTTGCCGTTGGCATAGAAGCATGATATCATTTTAACCATGGCCAAGGACATTGGATTGGGTAAAGAATATACTATAGTACTTGAAGAAGACTAAACGATATCCTCTAGTTTACCAGACATCCATGTCATGTCCTTTAGGTTACATCGACTCGATTTTATAATTGATTGATGATCGAGTTATCCTCTGACTATGTGTTAACGTTAGGAGTTGAAAACTGAGTCATGAAGGATTGTGATTACATCACAAACTCTATCATGAAAATTACAAGTGTGGTTTCATCAAAAACTACTAAGGTAGTTGTTAATCTTAGTAACTTCCTAATAGCTTTGACCGTGATTCCGAGTATATGTATGAGTATTATATTTTCTTATAATTACTCTAGTCAGGTGTCTAACTCGAGGGAAACACGATCTGATGAAGCTAAGCAATCACATAAAGATGAAGTATGAAATTAATTAAGGATTAAGTGCGCAACAAGACGTTATGGTTTCCAAGATATCATCAGAGAACAACCGGGTAGAACTTTTCACAAAAGGCCTATATGGCAACATGTTTTACACATGAGGTGAAAAGTACGGTAGTTCGATGTATCATGGCCCGAGACCTGCTTAGAGTATAAGTGGGAGAGTTTTGGCAGTGGGTATACTCGAAAGCATGATTTTGAGTATAAGTGGGAGATTGTTAGAATTGGTATACTGAAAAGCATATTTCGAGCATGTTGCACGGATAGAATTGTTTGTATACAATAAACTCAACAATCCACTTTTATCCCAAGGTGATAAGAAGTAATTTTGTCGCATTGATGTTTGCTTGTGCATTTATAATATGTATCTCAAACATTTAAATGTATAAAAAGCAAATAAGTCTAATTCTTCTACATAGTAGACTGGTCGTGAACGACGTTCACAGAAGGTGACGCAGTCGGTTCTTTGTAGAAGAGAAAAATAATTTCACAACCTAGATAGGTTTTGGCTACCTATCGTGAAAGGTTGCAGTGTCAGTCCGCATGTTTCTTTACCTTTGGAAATAAACGACACTGGTGTGGTATAGCACTGAAGGATCTAACAGTTGAGATAAGTCTTTCTTGCTATTTACTAAAAGACAAGGTCTGGGTGATTGTTATTTCTTAATCATTGTTAACATAACATTGAGCATACGATATTGATTATGCACTACTTTGATTTATCAAATGGTGCGGATTTTTCGCAATCCAAGAATCCTGGTATCTTGGGTAGTGGTGATCAATGTCTAGAGGTGCTAGTATTGTTATTGCAATGAATCGTGTGCTGGGTGAGTCCAGTTTGATAATATCCTCAAGAGGTGTTCGAAAAAGGTTTTGTTATTCAGAAACCCGGCCGGTCGGAATTTATTTCAGAATAATAAATAAAGATTTTGAACTAGACAACTCTTGGAAAAAGATATTAATTAATTAAAGTCAAATAGCAGACTTAAATTAATTAATGGATATTTATATCTTAAACACGGGAAATAATAAATTAAAGAGGTAAAGCCCAGATTACTCGTAATTTGGAATTGGACGGGCAGTCAATATTATTATACTATAGTGGATGATAATAATATTCTATTGGACTTGTATTAAATTGGGGCTCAATTTAATTAGTAAAAGTCCAACAAGTGTGGCTCAAGTCCAACCTCCATGGATCCCTAATCTGGCCCATCATAACTCTATATAAAGGAGACTAAATAGAAGACAAAATTAATGAATTTAATCATTAATTTTCGTGCTCCACTCTGAGAGTGGACGAAAAATCGGTTTTTGATAAAATTGATATTATGTCTTCTTTCTAATCAAGCCCTTTTCGATTCTGACAAGCTTTGCCCACCCAAAGGTCATTATCTGAGTTCGGGATACAGATTAGAAGGTTTGTGGTTGAGTACGAAGAACATCACGTGGAGAAGGCGCAAGCAATCGACGATTCTTTGGAGAATCAGATCGGTAATTCTAAACCGTAGGAATTCATGTTTTAGGTTTTAATTCCTTTTACATGAATTATGTGCGTTCTTGGATGCAATTCTGTGTTTAACATGTAGTTAATTAATCCCATAATCGGACAAATAGATCTGTATGTATGATTTATTTGTGAATGCATGACTTCCGCTGTGCAAGGGGCTCCAAACCCCAGCACCCCGAACTTGCTGCTTTACTGTTAAAGTAGTGCAAAATTGGTAGTTTATAAATTACATTGGTGGCGTGCGATAGCGAGATCAACTTAATCTAGTGGCAACGACATTTGCTAACTGATCCATCCGGTTCAGTTATCTCTTCCATTTAACTTGAATCCAAGAGAAAAAGTCGTGATCGTTAGGCCCGCCAAAATGGCGCCGTTGTCGGGGAAGCATGGTGTTATTTTATGTTTGTGTGTAGCGCATAGGTGTATATAATTTTGTTTCCTTCTTTTTCTCATTTGTTTTTTTCTTCTGTTGATGAGAAGGTACCAACGCGGTGAACACTGGAATCATTCCTTTTTATAGAGAGAAACTAACGCGCGTTGGAGACCCCAGAAAGCTGGCGTAGTTACCAATCGTTACAGAGCCGCGCTAGCAGCAGGAGTAGCCGCTGATCAATTGACCAACGAAGAAGAAGGAGAGCAGAACGCGCAACCTAAACCACCACCACTTGAACAAGTAGAAACAGAGATGCCCCTCGTCGCCGATGACTCAGGAATTGGCTCTCTGTACGCTCATGATGAGAAGGAGCCCACACACGCAATTGTCGTTACTCCTATGATGCGGAATATCGTGATCAAGTCAGGAGTACTGGCCATTTTGTCCCATTTTTACGGCATTTCAAAAGAATGTCCATACGCCTTCCTGGAGGAGTTTTGCCGATACTTTGATATCCAGCCTGTACCGGCTGGATCTACGTCTGAGGACTATAGGCTGAAGGCCATCCCCTTCGTCTTGAAGGGTGATGCTGGAGTATGGCTGTCGAGAATGCCAGAAGGGTCCATCAAAACATGGGCCGAGTTCCGAATGATATTCCTTGATCGCTTCTTTCCAACGTCAAAAACGAGTGCCCTCAAGCGGGAGATTACAGAAGCCAGACAGGAGTACGATGAGCCCCTCAGCCATTATTGGGATAGATTCCAACGGCTGCTTCAAGCATGCCCCAACCACAAGCTGGGGAAGCGGGAGATCTATCCGATCTTCTATGGTGGACTGACAGTCGATAGCAAGAATGATCTAAACCTCGCAGCCCATTGGGATTTCTCAAAGACCCCATTCAGCCAAGCCAAAAACATCTTGGAAAGGCTTATCAAGGCCAAACGCTCGTACGAGACGTCCCGTGGCCAGTACAGAAGGGGTCCGGCGCACGCAACAGAGGCACGCAATGACGAAAAGCTGGAGGCTCGATTTGAGCAGATGGAGAAGAAGCTGCTTGAGGCAGTGGAGAAAGCCAGACCGCCTCCACCAGCTGCACCGAAAGAGATGCAGTATGCGCCGCCACCGCCTCCGCCAGAAGAGCATCACTACTACTATTGCGAATTCTCTCCTGAGGTAGAGCCTCTGCCCCAAGTAAATGATGTTGGCCACTGGAACGCAAATGGCAACTGGATCCAGGGAAAGCAAAGAGACGCCCCATGGAGAGATCACCCAAACTTTCGATGGACTGACCAGAATCAAAGCCAGCCACCACAGCCCTCGACACAGCAGATGCAACCTTCTGAAGGGCAGCCCAACTGGCCTGCTCGGATCCAGGATAGACTAAACACTGGAAGGAATAGAATGCAGGGAAGTCAGCCAGGTTGGTCAAATGGACCCCAAGGAAACTGGTCCAGTGGAGGACAACCCAATTGGTCAAGCCAACAACAGGACGGAAATTGGGGGTACCAACACCAATCCTCAGTCAACCAGCCAGGGAAGATAGCCAAATAATCAAGTGGTAAATTATGTCCCACCGTACCAAAGAGAAAACCAGTATTTCCAAGGGAACCAACAGAATCATTTTCCCAGAACCAGCCAGAACAGTACGGACCTTCCGGCTACTATCAACAAGGCCACGGAGGATGTCGTTTTAATCAGAGGTATAACAAACAACAAAATGAAGGTCCAGGAGATGTAATGATCCCACATCAGCCCCACGATGCAATGCGAGAAATACAAGAGGCCTAGAGATAACAGAGGGCTGCACTAGATATGCTTACAAAGCAGCTATCTCAGGTCGCCATGTCACTGGGCGAGCTGAGGGGAAATGAAGGAAAAATTCTGGCTACGGTACAGCCACCACCTGGGCGAGAGAATGTCAATGCAGTATCTCTAAAATCAAAAGAAATTTATCAAAACCCATCTGCGAGTTCTCCAGCACCCACAAACGTGCCCAATCATGAAGAAGGCCCTGAGTACATCGCCTTTGATCATGTCGCAAAAGAAGGAGAGTCTAGTGCCCTTGAACAAGTCACTGAGAAAGGGAGGATGGTCGAAGCAGAAAGTGTAGCAGTGGTGATCCAACCAAGTGATCTTCCACTGAAGAAGACTGACCTCAGGGTGTTCACACTCTCAATTTCCATCAGAAACGTTTGAATGGAGCACGCAATGTGCGACCTAAGGGCTTCCATCAAGATCATGCCGTATTCTATATATGAAAAGCTGGGAGAAGCTAAGCTCGTCAAAACCGGTATGATGATACAGCTAGCAGACGGGTCTTGCATTCACCCAGAGGGAATTCTGGAAGATGAAATTGTCAAGGTCAACAAATTCAAGTACTCCGCTGACTTCTTCGTCATGAAGATGACAGAGCCAGGAGCGGAGGAGTCTACCGGAGTCCTTTTGAGAAGGCCTTTCCTATCTATAACCAGCACAGTCATAGACGTCCGCCATGGGATGATGAATCTGGTTTTTAATGGAGAACAGTTTACATTCGACATTGATAGAGCTGTGAGAAAGCCACAAAACAGTGAGAGCATACAATCGGTGGATACTATTAGGCCTTGGGAGCAAGGGTATCTAGGAAATGAGCTCTTCAAAAGACCGCCCACTGATTCCATTGAAGATGAACAGCTTAAGAAGTAAGCAGCTGAATGGTTCGATGCAACGATGACTGGGGAAATGGATGATCAAGCCATTGAAAGGGTAATTATGGATTTCTGTAAGCCGCCACGACCAGCTGAGATCACTCAACCGGTAAGGGTCGAAAAACCACCTGACCAGGCTGACCCATTGAGAGGAATGCTGAAGGAAAATCCCTTGCCTACAAGGCAACAAAGAAAGGGGTAGTACGACAGAAAGTAAAAATAAAATGGTAGCCGGGTTGAGCGAGTTAGTCAATCAGGTTGATCAAGTCAGATATCAAGTCAAAAAAAAATTGTTATCAAGAAATGATTGAGAAAAAATAGGGCAGGAAAAGTTGTAATAGGGGTGGCAAATCGTGCGTGTCGGGTCGTTATCGTGTCGACACGATAACGACACGAATACGATAACAACAAACACGAACACGACCTGTTAAGAAAACCCCAAACACGAACACGAACACGACCCGCTACCTTCAGACACGAACACGACACGAACCACTTTGGGTCAACACGACACGATAACAACAAGTATTGGAAAGTGATTAAATATTTAAATGATTTAAATGAGATATGATCATATGAGACTATGAGAGTCAATTCAATAAATATTGAAAAATGACAATAATAAGAATTAATAATATTAAAATATTATTTGTTAACGGATAACACGAACCCGACACGAACACGACACGAACACGTATTGTTAACGGATAACACGAACCCGACACAAACACGACACGAACACGCCATGAAATTTTCGTGTCCTTAACGGGTCGACCCGATAAGGACACGAACCCAATAAGCTCTGACCCAAACCCATTAATTTCGTGTCGGTTTGTGTCGTGTTATCGTGTCGTGTCAAAAATTGCCAGCCCTAAGTTATAACCTAACCCGATGTTAGGTTTAGTATACTGAAAAGCATGTTTCGAGCGAGTTCGCACGAATAGAATCATGCTTGTGTACGGAAAAACTCTACAATCCACTTTTGACCCGATTCAGTATCATTCGAGCAGTTTGCACGAATAGAATCAATATATTATTACATTGTGTTTGCTTTTGCGTTTATAAGATGTTTTATAAACATTTAAATGCATAAGAAGTAAACAAAGCCTAAGTATTTTGCTCAGTAGACTGGTTGTGGGCGTCGTCCACTTTAAGGTAACTACAGTCGGTTCTATGCAATGCTTTGCAAAAGAAAAAGAAGAATTTCACAACCTAGATAGGCTTTGGCTACCTATCGCGAAAGGTTGCAATGTCAGTCCGATTATTTCTAAGCCTTATTGAAATAAGATGACGTTGGTGTGGTATAGCACTGAATGGATCTAACAGCAAGACGTGTCTTTATGCTATCTACTGAAAGACGATGTCTTGATAAATATCTATTTCTTAATCAATGTACGTTAGTATTGAGCATACGATATTGAGTATCTACTACTTTGACATACCAAAGGTGCGGGTTTTTCGTCACCCAACGATCCATGTATATTGGGTAGTGGTGATCATTATCTAGCGGTGCTAGGATTGCTATTATGTTGAATCGTGCGCGAGGTGAGTCTCGTTTGATAATGTTCTCAAGAGGAGCTTGAACAAGGTTTTATTATTTGGAAACTGGCCAGTTGGAGTTTTATTACTTTATGAATAATAAATAAGTGTTTCTTGCTAAGTCCACTCTTGGAATTAATAAGACGTTAATTAATTAAGTTCATAGCAGACTTTAATTAATTAATGGACATTTATATCTTAAGCGCGGGAAATAAATAATAAACAAAATGGAAACCCGGATTACTTGTAATTTCGGATTTGGATGGGGAGTTCAATATTACTTCTGTAGTGGCTGCTCGTAATATTCCAATATAAGCTTGTATTAAATTGTGGGTTCAATTTAATTAGTAAAAAGCTAATTGGGGGAGCCTATATCCAAAACCTTCCATAGATCCCTGACTGGGCCCAATATGTAACTATTATAATTAGGAGAATAAAGGAGACAGAAAATTAATGGATTTCATAATACAATTTTCGTCCCCCTCTATTTTGAGAGGAACTCGAAAATTCTCTCTCCTCCTCCGTGAGGAATTTCTATCTTCGTTATTTGAGTCCTAGTATTTCGATAAGATCAGCCCACCCTGATGTCGAGATACAGTTCGGGACACCAGTCAGAAGATCCGTGGTCTAGTATTGAAGATCATCATGGAGAAGGCACGAGCAATCGACGATTCTTTGGAGAATCAAATCGGTAACTCTAAACCATAGAATTCATGTTTAGGATTTATAATCTATGGGCATGAATTATTTGCGTTCTAGCATGCAATTCTGTGTTAACATGTGAATAGATTAATCCCGTAATCGGTCAAATAGATCCCACATCTTATTTATTTGTTTTGTACAAGTCTTCCGCTGTGCAAGGGGCTTCAAACCCCAACAATTGGTATCAGAGCCAATTTTTGGCTCTGATTACGTGGATTAATTTCGTGTTATGTGAATTGCTTGAATGCATGACGATGATGAGAGCATGTTCGACGAGAATGTGCAGCCGGCGCTCGCGCCGGGGCTGCACATTGCTGAACGCGCAAGCCTTAACATCAAAAGGTTAATTACGTGTGTTTGGTGAATAATTTACGTGGGACATCACAAAGAATTCCTTTTTGTGTTCTCATAATTTGATTACATGTAATTATCACGTCTACGTAATGATTAAGCATGTTGTTTTCAAATTTGTTGCAATTGCATGCACGAGAATTAATAGACTTGCCTGGAAATTCAGCGTGTTGTGGTCGAGGACGGCGGTCTGTGCGTCAACAGCTCCGGCGGAAACAGCGCCAACAACAGTGAGGCGGCGGCGAAGTCGACATCGCAACAGCGACAAAGACTCAGCAGCAGCTTCGATAGCTGCGACTGCAGGCAGTAGCAGCGGCGGTCTGGCGGCGATGGTTGCGACAGCAGCGTCGGAGATCGCCAAGACAGCAGCCGCTGCACAGGCAGCGTCGCAGCAGCAGGCATGGACGGAGAGGATTCCCAGGCTCGAACGTCGACGGAGATGGCTGCGTTGTGCACAATCTTTGACAGCAGCGACGTCTCCGAGCAACGACAGTTCTTGTTCGAGTGGGAGCCCGAAGCTGGGGTGCGTGCAGCGGTGACGAGGACGACGCAGCAGCGACGTCGTCATGCAGGCAGCAGCGGCCAATTGCGAGTGGGAGTACGACGACGCAAGATTAGGGTTTCCCTATGCGCGACATCGCATCGCCTCGTTCCGTGACTTCGCTTTCCAAAGTTGATTAGGTTTTCCAAATCCTTAGATTCAATTTTGAAAATAATTCAAGATAAATATGGAAATAAGATTTGAATATATCTTTTGTGGATTTTATATATTATATTAGATTTGATTATGAATTAAATCATGGATTAATTAGATTTTTTCCTCATTTAATGGATTTATATGGATTTCATTCCTAGATGAATCCTAGATATATTTGTAAAATAATAATCTAATTTTTTTATCTATATCCTATGGATTTATATGGATTTATTCCTAGACAAATCCTAGTTGGATTTAGATAATGATAATATTATTTTATTATTATCCTATGAGTTTATATGAATTTATTCATAGATAGATTCTAGATGGATTTGGTTAGTGATAATATAATATTTTATTCTTATCTTATAGATGTATATGGATTTGTTCCTAGATAAATCTTAGATAGATTTGAATAATTATAATATAATATTATCTTATTTTATGGATTTATGTGGATTTATCTAAGATAAAATCCTAGATGAATTAAGATAAATATTTATATTAATTTATTTTATCCTATAGATTTGAATAGATTTAATTCTATTGAGACAAATCTTAGATGGATTAAAATAAACATTAATCCAAGTTATCCTTATCTTTTGTATTTATATCCTAGATAGATTAGGATAAAGATAATATATAAGAAAATCCTTATTTAATTGGATTTAGATAAATTAATTTATCAACCAAATCCTAAGTAATATTTGATATATTCTAGATGTCTATTCTAAATAGAATTAAGATTTGTATAAATATTGGTTGATTGGATTTTATATATCGTATGGATTATGATGGAATCGTTTCTATCTAGTAATATCCTAGAACGATTTAAATAATGATAATCCTAGATCAACGTTATCTTGAATTGAAGGATTTGATTTTATCGAAATAAAATCTAGAATGATCCTAAATGGATTTAGATAGTTAACACTATCTTGATAAATCCTAAATGAATTTGGATAATCATTATCCAAGATAAAACTTAATTATTTAATTAATTCTCCCTTGACTAGATTAAATAATTGTAGTTAATTATCTAGTGTGTTTAAATGTCATGCATTAAATGGATTTATCTGTTTATTTGGTGTTTATCTTTATAAGTGGATTATCTGTCTTATCTGCTTATGTGATAATTATGCAAAAACCATATAAAATATCTAAGCGATAATTACAACAAGTGCGTTGTACATGGTCTCCATCAATTGGTCTGCAATTTATGAAGTTTTTTTCTAATATTATCGTCACCTGCTCTGTGGGGACAATAATCCTAAGAAATAGCGAGTTCATGAGGGCAGACTTCTCAAAAATAAATAGTATGAACTAGAATGTGGTTTCCAGTATTATCGCCACCTGCTCTGTGGGGACAATAATCCTAAGAAACTGCGAGATTCAGAAGTTCACACAGGATTTATGAGATAGCTTGATCTTGTTAGCAGCACATGAGCATTGTTATGGGAGTGTGTTGTAGAAATGAGAGTCTGTAATGCTAAATTCGGTGGTCTTGCTTAGGAAACATTAGGCGGCCATGCCACTCTGTGGTCTCTGGACTATTCGTCGGTGTTGTGACCAGTAAAATTGTAAGATTTTAATGTGTATTGACTTCCTCTGGAGGATACAAAATTTTAATTTTACAGATGCAATATACATAATTGTTTTGTGGTTATTTGCGATTATGTATTGAGCATAAGTATGTGATAATAAGTTTATTTGCCAAATCTTCATTATGTCATTCAATATCTTATCTATGATCCTTAAATAAATAAACTCGAATGCCGAAAGTATGTAGACTGGAAATGAAAATGGATAAGATTCTCATCGCTAAAACTTAGAGTTTATACTCAATGATTCATGTCCTACATTTCCTCGACATAATTCCACGAAGATTGTTCGAGAATGCTTTTTGCATGTACTTGACAAGTTCTTTAAGGAATAAAGTCAAGCAATTTTCTTTTAAGTAGCACGACAAGTCTTGGTTAGTGACGATGAAAGATGGATATCAATAGAATATGTCAAGATGATTCGATTGGAATATTCTAAAGGGACATAATATTTTGAGGAATCTTTTTATCACTCAAATAGTTTCTGACTCAAGTCATCACCTGAAGTAATAAGAAATGACTAAAAGAAGGTTTAACCGAAAAGTAGAAAACCTTCAGAATATTAGTCGTTATATTACTGTTATAGGAAAGTAACATGATAGATGACGAATTCATGAAGGCTGCATTTTTCCTAAGTCCTAGTTCATTTGAACAAAAGACTAGATATGGAAATGGGAGAGCCTGAATTGTCATCAAAGTTTGTCTGAAGCGAGTGAAGATGTTTTATAAGTTGGATTGACATTTCTTTCAAACAAGGATAATGACTTACATGACAATGCAACTTCTAAGTAAGAGATCTTGATCCAGTTAGGCTTTTGTTGCAGTGGGAGCTATCAATGCTCAATTATTGTTTTATGGTTGATGTTTAAGGCATCATAGTATTGAAACAATATAGATGCAACAAGATTGAGTATTAAACAACACATCAACTTCTTAAACAATGAATGATGAAGTATTTATGGCTCTTAGTCTTAAGGCCAAGAAAATACTTGGTTATTGTTCAAACTGATCTAGACTATCAAGATTTTAACAATTTGTTAAATAGTTTGAAAGTCGAGAATGCCTATTTGATGCACTATGAGTTAGAATTCTGTGATTCAGAATACTTATACAAGTGCGACATAGAAAGACTAGCAAGTCTTAATGGTTTACACTATAAGAAGACGAGCAATGGGTTATGATCAGTAGTGGGAGTCTAATCTCCATTGACGAATCCAAGCATTCTTCTAAAGAATGGGATAGTCATGTAAGAAAGAATTGAAGTCTTTCTAAGAAAAGTTTGATTAAGTGATGAGTTTTACTCATGAAAATCTTATCATTGATGGGATAAACATTAGATACAACGAAATACACCTTAAAGAAATTACCAAAATCAGTACCTTCTACAAAACACGAGTTGTGGACTAGAGCGACTTTAGTCTGGCACATCTCAAGGTGTAATGGTGTTCCAACACATGTTGGAAAGGTATCCAAGTAATTGGAGTTGAGTACTGAGGTATGTTTTAAAGTTGTCCCAAATGATGTAAAATTATTAGTTCTGTAATCTTCAAAGATAGAATTATTGTATGAAGATCAAGAGAGGAACTAAAAGCCTAACAGCGTGATGACTCTCAGGACAAAGAGAGGTATCGAATTTTCCACATTACCAAGGACTCATACCATTATAAAGTTTGCACTAATAATATCAACTTCAGAACCTATGATTGTAAGAACCATGTCGTAGTGGGAGCGTTCCTAAGGAACATAACAAGTTCATGGGTCTGAGAGTGTCGTAAGACACAGTCTTAGATTAACTTGAACATAATCCCTTTAACTACAATGTAAAATTGGTTCATTTGGATATTCATCCTTGGAAAGGTGATAGATTCCAAACTACATTCTCAGATAGACAACATGTTTTACAAGACTTGCAATACTACCTACAGGTTGTGTCAGTCAATGGAAGCTAGTATATTTGCAAGTGTAAATATGGATCTCAAATGGCTAGACAATGACAATGGGTTCTGCCCAAAGAGAAATATCATCTTCTCGCTGTCGTTGAGCCAAGGTTTGTTCGATCCTACTGTCTATCAGCACTTACATAATTAGAATGTATGTATCATGATTATCAAGACAACTTTCTATTAATAGAAGTCTTGAAGAAATCATCTACATGGAACATCCTAATAGATATGTAATAGAAGGCAAGAAACACATGATTGAAAGCTTATGAAGACCTTTGTGGTCTTAGGCATGCATCTAAATCAGAGTATGTGTTTTAGCGAGATTGTCAAATCTTTCGAATTTGACATATGCCCCTTAAGCGTGTTGTAAGCACAAGGAAGTTGAAAGTACATTGAATATGGTATTATTGATACTCTACGATGATGAAATCTATAAAAGTTGCAAATAACTAAGATTGGCATCTAGCGTAGGAAACTGGTTGTCTACCCAGATTAAGATAAAGGATTTAAGAGAAACTAATTACATTCTAAGCATCTAAGTCTTTAAGATTGCTAGAAAGAATGTTGAGATTCTCCTAGGAATCCCATATCTATACATAGCTTGGAACATTTTAGCATTAGAATTTCCATGCAAAGGTTTTTACCTTTCAAGATGGAATTGTCTTGTCTCTAGTCAAAGTGTCGTTTGACACTTAGTGAGAACAAGAATTATGAGACTAGTTCTGTAGATAGATGTCTCATGTATGCTATGATGTGTACTAAGTTTGATATTAGTTGTGTATATATCATTTTAACCATGGCAAAGGACTTTGATTGAGGTAATGGATATACCATAGTACTTGAGAAAGACTAATCACTATATTCTAGTTTACCAGTCATTCATGTAATGTCCTTGGGGTTACACTGACCAAGTCTCATGACTAATCAGTGATCGAGTAAGTCATCCTCATTATATGTATTTATATTAGGAGTATACTCCTAGAAGCTTTGATTGTAAGTTTGAGTATGCCTATGAGTATTTTTACTCTAGCAAAGGCTAACTCAAGGGAACACGAGATCATAAGCTAAGCAATCACATAGAGAGATGAAATTAATTAAAGATCAAGTACGCAGCAAAGACATAGTGGTGGAAAAGATATTATCAGAGAACAACCAAGCAGATTTTTCACATAAATTGCCTTTGTGGCAACATGTTTCAAACATGATGTGAAATGAATGGTAGTTCGATATATCTAGCTTCAAGACCTGCTTTGTGTATAAGCGGGAGAGTTTTTGGTAGTGGATATACTCGAAAGCATGTTTTGAGTATAAGTGGGAGATTGTTAGGTTTAGTATACTGAAAAGTATGTTTCGAGCGAGTTCGCACGAATAGAATCGAGTTCGCAAGGATAGAATCATGCTTGTGTACGGAAAAACTCTACAATCCACTTTTGACCCGATTCAGTATCATTCGAGCAGTTTGCATAAATAGAATCAATATATTATTACATTGTGTTTGCTTGTGCGTTTATAAGATGTTTAATAAACATTTAAATGCATAAGAAGTAAACAAAGCCTAAGTATTTTGCTTAGTAGACTGGTTGTGGGCGTCGTCCACTTTAAGGTAACTACAGTCGGTTCTATGCAATGTTTTGCAAAAGAAAAAGAAGAATTTCACAACCTAGATAGACTTTGGCTACCTATCGTGAAAGGTTGCAATGTCAGTCCGATTATTTCTAAGCCTTATTGAAATAAGATGACGTTGGTGTGGTATAGCACTGAATGGATCTAACAGCAAGACGTGTCTTTATGCTATCTATTGAAAGACGACGTCTTGATAAATATCTATTTCTTAATCAATATACGTTAGCATTGAGCATACGATATTGAGTATCTACTACTTTGACTTACCAAAGGTGCGGGTTTTTCATCACCCAATGATCCAGGTATATTGGGTAGTGGAGATCATTATCTAGCGGTGCTAGGATTGCTATTATGTTGAATCGTGCACGAGGTGAGTTTCGTTTGATAATGTCCTCAAGAGGAGCTTGAACAAGATTTTATTATTCGGAAACTGGTCAGTTGGAGTTTTATTACTCTATGAATAATAAATAAGTGTTTCTTGCTAAGTCCACTCTTGGAATTAATAAGATGTTAATTAATTAAGTTCATAGCAGACTTTAATTAATTAATGGACATTTATATCTTAAGCGCAGGAAATAAATAATAAACAAAATGGAAACCCGGATTACTTGTAATTTCGGATTTGGATGGGGAGTTCAATATTACTTCTGTGGTGGCTGCTCATAATATTCCAATATAAGCTTGTATTAAATTGTGGGTTCAATTTAATTAGTAAAAAGCTCATTGGGGGAGTCCATATCCAAAACCTTCCATAGATCCCTGACTGGGCCTAATATGTAACTATTATAAATAGGAGAATAAATGAGACAGAAAATTAATGGATTTCATAATACAATTTTCGTCCCCCTCTATTTTGAGAGGAGCTCAAAAATTCTCTCTCCTCCTCCGTGAGGAATTTATGTCTTCGTTATTTGAGTCCTAGTGTTTCGATAAGATCAGCCCACCATGATGTCTAGATACAGTTTGGGACACCAGTCAGAAGATCCGTGATCTAGTATTGAAGATCATCATGGAGAAGGCGCGAGCAATCGACGATTCTTGGAGAATCAAATCGGTAACTCTAAACCGTAGAATTCATGTTTAGGATTTATATTCTATGAGCATGAATTATTTGCGTTCTAGCACGCAATTCTGTGTTAACACGTGAATAAATTAATCCCGTAATCGGTCAAATAGATCCCACGTCTGATTTATTTGTTTTGTACAAGTCTTCTGCTGTGCAAGGGGCTTCAAACCCCAACACCTGATAAATCGGAGGTTAGAAAAATAAGCTAAAAGTTCAAGGCTAGAAGTCGCCACTTGACCAAATAAGATATCTAGTGGCAAAATAAATAGTTCAAATCTTTTGTTTCTTGACTCACGTGTTTTTTCTTTTTACAGTTTATAATTTTAAACTTAGAACCCCAAGGACCCTACCATGATACACCACTACCCTTAAGCCTCATTACACCCGAAACAAGGACCTTAAGGGACTATCTTGTGCAATCCGATTCGAGGTATTAAATTTGTGGCAATACCGAGTGAACTGTCCTAGCATCTCTGGTGAGAAATGAGTGACTGAGTGAATCCATCAGTGGTTTTTAAATTGAGCAATCTTGATGAACTGACACCTTGATCAAGTAAAAGCAAAAAGGAAGAAACATAAGCTGCTGACAAATGGATTGACCTCGACCTCGGGTATGATTGTTGGAAATTTGTTCGATCTAATGCATCTATGTGAATATGTGTTTTATTTCGAGTCTTTTTTTCTTTTTTTTCATTTTCTTTTAATGAGTAAACCATGCCTGAAATTTGCCTTATCTTTTTCTTTTCTTTTTTCTTTATACTTGGGGACAAGTATGTTTTAACTGTGAGCAGTTTGATAAGGCTCATTTCATGCATCGGTTTGGGGGTAAAATGTACGCTACTTGATCGATCTTATCGTGCAAAATAAGTGTTAAATGTGCAGAAATGTCACTTGACCAAGACAACAAGGCCAGACTGATCAAGCAAGTACAATAGGCGAAAAAGGCCAGAAAGCAGGGGAGTTGATCAAGGGGTGTAATCAAGCATCAAGGAGGGGACCGCTGGCTTCCAGAAGAAGGACACATGAGGCTAAGAGCTGGATGATGCACAACATTCTGTTATCAAGTACAACGTTCTAGATGGGGACACGTGTTGATATATGAGACGCAAGGGCGGAGCTGAGTCACGAATCTGTTACAGAAAAGCGTCGTCATTCTAGAAGGAAAACACGTAGCAATCAATGAGTCGCTCACTCTCAGCATGAGCGAATATTCCCTGCCAATATCGTTATCCAGCTGGAAGTCATGCCAAGCCTATAAATAGAGGATGTGCCACCACGCAAAGTAGATCTGATCCTTTACTTTCCGTCTTTAGTTTAGATTAGTTTAGCTCTCTAATCTAGTTCAGTTCTCTATTTAGCTTAGATAAAGTAACGCTTAGTTAGAAAGGGTAATCGAAGGAGTGCTGCAGAATACTTGATATCTGTCAGCGTATTCTTAAGTTTCCTGCCGAGGATCTCCCCGGTTTTACTTGCTTTCGTATTTTCAAAGTGTTAGCTTAGTTTAAATTTCACGATGTACTGTTCTAAGTTTTAGTTTTAATCAAAGCTGTTTTCGTTTTCATCATGGTGTTTACTGTTTCATGTAGTTAATTTTCATTCCAGTCTGAAATTCACTTGACCTAGTAGTTAAAATTTCCTTGATCAAGTTAGTGACTTAAATTCTGTCTAGAGTAAAAATTAGTAGTTAAAAACTCCCAAGTTAAAGCGTGACAGCAGCCAACCCCCTGTTCACTACTCACACACTTGATACACTTGCATCTCTGTGGGATCGACCCCGAACTTGCCGCTTCACTGTTAAAGAATTGCAAAATTGGGAGTTTATAAATTACATTTGTGGCGTGCGATAGCGAGATCAACTTGATCAAGTGGCAACGACAATTGCTAACTGATCCATCCGGTTCAGTTATCTCTTCCAAATAACTTGAATCCAAGAGAAATAGCCATGATCGTTAGGCCCGCCATTGATCCATAAACTATGTTTTTGCGTATGTCCGGAACATGTAGCATTTTCTTAGAGTGATTGTCACGTCGGACGTCATATTGAGGACCACATCTCCAAAGTCGACACATTTGGACGAGACTTGATTCCCCATGTTGAGCTTCCTCCCCTCAACAGTCTTGTAAGTGTAGAACTTACTTCTATCGGCACACATGTGGGCAGTGACGCCCGTGTCGATATACCAACCACATTTGTTCTCAACGTGGTTGACTTCTTCAGTTACCACGGCGGCTATGTTGCCTTTGGCATGTTTGATAAATTTGGCTCCACCAAGCTTCTTGGTTGGTGGCTTTATCTTTCTCCCGACATCTGAACGGGAGCCAAATGTCTCCCCATGTCTCCCAACGAACGGGAGACCGACGGGTGCTAAATTTGCTCCTGACATCTCCTAAGAGACAGACGGGTGCAAAATTTCTCCCGATATCTCACATGGGATGTAAGGGTACAAAACGTCTACTAACATTTCCCAAGGCACGGATGGGAGCCCATGTCTCCCGACGAACAGGAGACCAACGGGTGCAAAATTTGCTCCCGACATTTCCCACGGCACAGATGTATGCCATACATCTCCCGACATATTCTGAGGCACTAACGGGAGTGAAATGTCTCCCGACGTTTTGAAGGCACGAACGGGTGAGAAATGTCTCCCAACATTTCCCATGCCACGGACCGGAGTCGAATGTCCGTCATGTCTCCCGATGTGTGCCAAATGTCTTCGAACATTTTCTAAGGCACGGACAGGAGCAAAATGCCTCCCATGTCTCCCGACAAACGGGAGACGTCCCTTGAGACCAATGGGACACGCCCAACGACCATATCCATGGGAATGACGGGAGACGTCCTGTAGGACTTACCGACCATTCACATTCACGAGGTCTCTCCCCCACATTGGAGTCAGTCGTGTTGATCCCAAAGGCATCAACTCTCGTGTTAGACCCGGCCACTCAATCCATTAGAGGATTCTACGGAACCACTAAAAATGAAACCCCCAGTTCTCGTGTTGGCCCCTAAGGTCCCAACACATGTGTTGATCCCGAAGACCTCTACACTTGATCCGTTGGAGGATCTCAAGGAACCACTAATAGTAGAACCGTCAATTTGTGTGTTGGCTCTGAAGGCCCAAACACTCGTGTTGATCCCAAAGGACTCAACACACGATCCATTGGAGGATCTCGCAGAACCACAAAAACTGGAACCGTCATTCTTCTTAATGTGGAATCATCGGTGCCGCCAAAGGTGGATGCACCAGTCAACCCAAACGGGTTAGTAATTGCTCATGGCGGTATGGGTAGTCATAGGTAATGATGTGGACTCGACAGGAGTCGCGGACCCGATGGGGAACAGTGGGCACGTCGGTGTTGGATTCAGGAAAAGCGGCGACGGCGAACGTAGCAACGGGATCCATCTCCATGCTTAGGTATTAGTTTCGAAAGTTTTAGATTCAATTTAAAGTCCAAACTTCTTCTTCAACGGTAAGTATATCTCGTCTTGCGATTGTTGGTTTTAGATATTTGCAAGCCGAGTCGAGGAGTCCTCTTTCCGCAAGACGAGATACGCACCGGTAGTGCTCTCGGTTTGGTGTGTCGTCACCAAAGATAAAACGGCTTCGTCTCTACAATAGCAGCACCGCTAGCAACAGAGCTCCGGCGAACGGGAGTAAGGCGGGGGCGGAGCTTCGACAGGAAGACTATGCAAAGAGGGAGAGAGCTATGCAAATGATATGAGTTTGTTGTGTGTTTTAATCGTATGCAATGCATGGAGTGACTGCCTATTTATAGGCCAAGTCCACCCATTAGGCATTGATGGAGTCAACAGCCATTACGTATGCCATGATGGCTTGACTGTAACCGCCGGGAAATACTGAATGGTGCACTAGCCATTGGGAGATGAAGAGACATTACCCATCTGGACACTCTAGCCATCGGGGACCTTTTATCTCCCGTTATGCGTCGGGGTCCGTCGGGGACCTTTTGTCTCCCGTTATGCGTCGAGATCCAGCGGGGACCTTTTGTCTCCCGTTATCCGTCGGGGTCCAGCGGGGACCTAACGTTGACCGGGACCACCATGAGTCGGGGTCCGTCGGGGATAGCGTGGAGTTTGAGGTGGTCTAAAAGGTACAAGCGGGGCTTGAACCACGCTCAACGACCAGCTCCAAAGAACAGCCCAAAGACCAATTGCCAAGGCACAAGCCACAAGGCACACGGCGCCCGGTGCACGGGTCATGGTGCACGATGCACGGGCGGGCGGTGGCGCGCGTGCGTGTGCGCGCGTTGGTCTCTGTCACCCATCATATTCCACGATAATTATTACACATAATAATTCATCTTATTAAATACTTCATCAAAGGTGTTTATCATCCCCGATGTTGGATAACTAACACTCAGTTAATTAATCCCTTAGTTTTTCTCATAGCTCATTTCTAGCTTTATTGTGACCAAATTTAATATATTATTTCTCACTCACCGGGAATCGGATTTGAGAAAATGAATATACTACTGTCATCTACTCGGAACGTAGATCGACGCTATTGCATTTAATTTCACAAAATTAAATGTCTTGTAGCAGTTATTATTAGTCAAAGTCGTTTCACCAAGCACGATTCCAATAATCCCCCACATGAGTGGAAATTTCCAAATGCATATGTATGCAGACACAAGCTCAACCCTCAACAGGTATGTAAGCATAAGGATATGTAGTTTTTGGCTTTGAACCATCCATAGTTAACACCATCGGATACACAGGCGGACTAGTACTGTGATGCTTTGAACTATTCCTCCACGGCGTGCACCGAGACAATGATGTTAACACTTAAACACCTCAACCTCATCCGTTCTCACGTTTTGTGTCCATTTCAGGCCTTGGACACCACTTTGGATTCATAAGTGTATTGTTTGAAGCGGTCCCACTTCACACTTACATAGGTGATTCCTCATTAAGTATGTTGCCATACTTAGTCTCCTTGAGAACTTCATCTCAACGAGATCCTTTAGGCATTATTAAAAGTCATAGACTTAATCTCACCACTAGACAAGTTTTTCAACACTCAATTAGTCACTAGGGAATAGATATAGTTGAGTATTTCACACGAACTCTCATAGCTTAGTTTTCCCATTGAACCAAGTTCTTGGGATCTCCAGTAATCATGGTTGGGTTACCACTATGACAATTTTTTAGTTTGTGGATTTTAAACCCATTCCCTCTAACAATTTATTCATTTGATCACGATTTAACCATATGGTTAGCAGATCCGCTAGATTACCCAATGACTTCACATAGTCAAATGTAATCACCTCTGTTGTGATCAAATGTCTCAAAGTATTATGTCGTCGACGAGTATGTCGAGACTTACCATTGTAAAAGCCATTATTTGCCCTTCCTATAGCAGCTTAGCTATCACAATGAATCAACACTGGAGGCACCGGCTTAGACCACCATAGAATATCATCAAGGAATTTCGGCTTCCTCACTAGCTTTATCTAAGGCTATGAATTCCGATTCCATGGTTGATCGTGTTGGTTTTGCCGCGGAAATCAATTTAGTTTGATTGAAGGATTTACATCTAAACATGCTTTTAACCCAATTGTAAACTAGAAACTTGTTTATAAACATATAATCTCATATCATATTGAATATCTTTGCAATTAAATAAAACGATTTACCGTATGAATTCAAGTAAGTGAATACGAACTCCTTCTTCAATCGTCTCTACCACGGATCTTCTGATCTGTTCCCTTTTAACTCGAATTTGACCTTTGTGTGGGCAAAGCTTGTCAAATCCTCAAAAGCTGGAGAAGAATTGAAGACAGAAATCTCTACGGAAGAAGAACCCTAAAAAAATCGATAATTTCTCTCTACAGATTGTAGAGATCGAATTTTTACGTAGAATGAATTAATTTGTCTTCTCTTCTTCTCCCTTTTATATTAAGTTAATTATTTTGGGCCAGACCAGGGATCTGTGGAGGATTGGATTGGGCCACAGTTCAGGCTTTCACTAATTAAATTAAAAACAATTTAATTCAAGCCCAAACTTAAATATTATTATCATCCACTATAGATAAAATATTGACTGCCCATCCAAACCGAAATTATGAGTATTCTGAGACTTCCTCTTTAATTAAATCATTTCCCATGTTAAAGATATAAATATCCATTAATTAATATCAAGTCTGTTATCTGACTATTATTAATTAATTTCTTTTTCCAATAGTGGTCTAGTTTAGAAACATTATTTATTATTCGTGGAATAAATTCCAACTGGCCAGTTTTCTGAATAATAAAACCTTTTTCTAAACACCTCTTGAGGATATTATCATACTGGTCTCTCCCAGCACACGATTCATTGCAATAATAATACTAGCACCACTTAGACATTAATGATCATTACCCAATCTATCAGGATTCTTGGGCAGCGAAATTCCCTCACCATTTGATAAGTCAAAGTAGTTTTCAATTAATATCGTATGCTCAAAGTTATGTCAACAATGATTAAGAAACGACAATCACCGAGACCTCGTCTTTCAGTAAATAGCCAAGAAAGTCTTATCTCACTGTTTGATCCTTTCAGTGCTATACCACACCGACGTCGTTCATTTCCTTAGGTAAGGAAACTTTTGGACTGACGTCGCAACCTTTCACGATAGGTAGTCAAAGCCTATCTAGGTTGTGAAACAATTTTCCTTATGCAAGAACCGATAAGTTACCTACTGTGAACGTTGCTCACAACTCGTCTACTATGCAGAAGACTTAGACTTATTTTGCTTAAACTATGTATTTAAATGGAAAACGCATTTCAACATCTCATAAATACATAAGCAATACATAAGAAATACATAAGCAATACATAAGAAATACATAAGCAAAATACATTGTACCAAAATATTATTTCTCATAAAATGGTAACAAATGGATAAAAGAGTTATTACATATACAAGCATTCGAAAGATGCTTTCAGTATACTAAACTCTAACAATCTCCCACTTATACTCAAAATAGTTTTCGAGTATACCAAAACTGCAAAATCCTCCCACTTATACTGAAAGCGGGTCTAGGTCAATCGAACACCTAATCCTTTCACGTGACGTTCAAACATCCTGGCTGGAAGTGCCTTTGTGAATGGATCTGCCAAGTTGTTTTCTGATGCGATCTTGACCTCTTCAATGTCTCCTCTCCGCACTATATCACAAATGATGTGATATTTCCTTTCTATGTGTTTGCTTGACTTGTGGGCTCGTGGTTCCCTTAAGTTTTCCACAGCACCAGAATTATTACAATAAACAGTGATGCTTTTGGGCATACTCGGAATCACATTCAAATCAATAAGAAAGTTTCTGAACCATACTGCTTCCTTTGCGGCTTCTGATGTTGCCACATATTCAGCTTCCATGGTAGAGTCTGCGATCCATTTCTGCTTCACACTCTTCCAAATTACGGCTCCACCTCCTAAAGTAAACACATATCCAGAGGTTGATTTTCTCAAATCCCGATCAGACTGAAAGTCTGAATCAGTGTAACCCAAAGGATATATCTCGGATGCCTGGTAAACTAGAGAATACTCCTTAGTTCTTCTCAGATACTTGAGTATTTTCTTTACCGCAATCCAGTGTCCTTGACCAGGGTTTGACTGATACCTTGCTACCATGCCAATGGCAAAGCAAATATCGGGCCTTGTGCATAACATAGCATACATGAGACTCCCAACAGCTGATGCATAGGGATCCTTCTCATAGCTTCTATCTCAATAGGTGTTTTGGGACACATATCCTGAGACAGGGTGATTCTATGGCTAAAAGGTAGAAAACCTTTCTTGGAATCTTGCATACTAAAGCGTTTAACTATCGTATCGATTTAAGATTCTTGAGACAGGCACAACATCCTTTTCTGGAGGTTCCTAAGAACTTTAATGCCTAGGATGTGTCCAGCTTCTCCCATATCTTTCATCTCAAATTGACTTGAAAGCCAATCTCTCACGTCTGACAACATTTTCTTACTGTTTCCAATCAACAGTATGTCATCTACGTAGAGTACCATAAACACTACATTCTTACCTTCAACTCTCTTGTACACGCAGCTCTCATCTGGGCACTGCTCAAAGCCAAAAGACTTAACAGTTTGGTCAAAACACATGTTCCATGATCGGGATGCTTGCTTGAGGCCATAAATGGCCTTCTTAAGCTTCCACACCATGTGTTCTTTGCCCTTGACTACATATCCCTCGGGTTGTTCCATGTAGATGGTCTCCTCAAGACTTTCATTAAGGAAAGCTGTCTTGACGTCCATCTGTCATACCTCCCAATCCATGTAGGTTGCGATAGACAAAAGAATTCGGATTGACTTGAGCATAGCTACTGGCGAAAAGGTCTCATCGTAATCGATACCTTCTCTCTAGGTATAACCCTTAGCTACTAGTCTTGCTTTGAAGACTTTGACTCGTCCGTCAGGTCCTCGTTTGCGTTTGTAAATCCATTTGCTCCCAATGGCAGTACAACCTTCAGGTAGGACTAACAAATCATAAACGTCTTTGTCTATCATTGATTGTAGTTCAGAATCCATTCCTTCTTTCCAGGAATGACTATCTGAATCTGCCATCGCCTCTTTAAAGTTCCATGGGTCTGATACATTGTCGTCTGGGTCTAAGTCAGATGACTCACCCAAACCAATGTATCTTTCTGGTTCATGGGGAACCTTCCCACTACGACAGGGCTCTACAATTTGTGGTACAGAAGTTGATATCTCAGGTATAGATTGTACTTGTGTTATTTGTTCTTTGCTTGTGCAAACTGAAGTATCTCTTAGTTCCTCAAGAGCTACTTCACTGCTGGGCTTATGATTCATCACGTAGTCTTCTTCTAAGAACTTAGCATTTGTGCTAACAAATACCTTCTTATCTCGTAGACTATAGAATTCATAGCCTTTTGTTCCACTGGGATACCCTACAAACAAACATACCTTAGTACGAGACTCCAACTTCTTGGATCTTTCTCCAACACGTGTGCTGGACAACCCCACACTCTGAGATGTCTCAGACTATATTTTCGTCCAGTTCACAACTCATGTGGTGTTGTAGGTACTGATTTGGATGGTAAGGTATAGCTTGCTGTGAGCAATGCGTGTCCCCAGAACGAAATAGGTAACTTAGCATAACTCATCATCGATCGAACCATTTCTAAGAGGGTTGTATTCCTTCGTTCGGCTACGCCGTTCTGTTGGGGTGTGCCAGGCGCAGTCAATTGGGATTCAATTCCCGCTTCTGATAAGTAGTCCAAGAACTCACTACTAAGGTACTCGCCTTCACGGTCAGACTGTAGAGCCTTGATTGTCTTACCATGTCGCGTCTCCACAAGCGCCCTGAATTCTTTGAACTTTTCAAAAGATTCCGACTTGTGACGCATCAAATAGACATATCCAACTTTCAAGTAGTCATCAATGAAGGTGATGAAATACTGAAAGCCGCCTCTAGTTTGAGTAGTCATTGGACCACACACATCAGAATGAACGAGCTCAAGTACTTCCTTGGCCCTGTTACCCTTGACCTTAAATGGTCTCTTAGTCATCTTACCTTCCAAACATGATTCACAAGTTGTATAAGATTCTATTTCTAGATCCTTAAGCAGACCTTGGTCTACCAACGCTTGAATCCTAGTAGGGTTAGCATGACCAAGTCTAAGGTGCCATAAGTACGTTTCGTTCATTGAAACAGAAGGAGATTTTCTTTTTCGAGAAACTTTCGATGTTGAGTTAGATTCAGTTTTATGTTGCATATACTGTGTACACATTATAGTGTAAAGGTTGTTTTCCATGATACCACGACAGATATAAGAACCACATTTCTTGATAATGCATGAATCATCAAATGAAATCAAATATCCATTAGAAACAAGTTTAGAAACTGAAATTAAGTTTTTTCTAAACGAAGGTATCAACAAAACATTGTTCAACACTAAAACTCTATCACTAGAAAAACGTAAATAAACGTCTCCCACTGCAACGGCTGCCACTCTCGTAGCATCGCCCAGCTGGATCTCGATCTCTGTTTCATTCAACTACCTTGTTACCTGCATTAAATCAGGATCAAAGCAAACATGATCAGTAGCTCCAGTATCAACCACCCATTACTGAGTAGATACAACTGCTAAACATGATTCAACAATGAAAGCTTGGTGCATACCTGAGCCATTGGCCTTTTTAGGACAATCCGGCTTCCAATGCCCCTTTTCGCCGCATTTGAAACACTTGCCACTTTGCTTCTTGTTCGTGTTCACCCGTTTCTTTTTGCCCTTAGTTTTGTTTGGTGCTACAACATTCTGGGCATTCTTCTTCCCCTTACCTAGCTTAGAGCCTGAGGAAGACGGCCTAGAACTCATCATAGCAGCCTTTATCTGGACCATAAGATCCTCCGCTGACTGTAACTCAGTCAACAGTTCAGCTAGAGTGTAAGCCCTCTTGTTCATCTCGAAATTGAGCTTGAACTGGTGATAGCTAGCTGGAAAAACTCTGAAGGATTATAGTTACTTGGGACTCGGGATCAATGATCCCTCCCAAAACCTCCATTTGATTGAGGTGACTCATCATCTCGAGGACATGGTCCCTCACAGATGTACCCTCCTTCATAACCTTAGTCATGATGCTCCGAAAGGCTAAAGATTTAGCCGCTAGATTCTGAGTACCAAAAAGGTTATTAAGATTGTTCATAATCTCAGTAGCAGTGTTCATGCCTTGATGCTGATGTTGAAGTACTATTGACATAGAAGCCAACATGTAGCACTTCACCATCTCATTGGCTTTACATCACTTTCTGTATATTTCTTGCACTGCTACAAACGCATTTGCAGCAGGTTCAGGTGCACATTCAGTAGTGAGCACATATTTGTACTCTTCGGCAGTGAGAACGATATCCAAGTTTTGTTTCCATACGATATAGTTATGACCTTCGAGTTTGTGTTCTTTAAGAATAGCGGAAAGAGGATTGAACGACATCTTGATTTGGATTTAGCTGAGAAAATAAATAGCTTATTGTTACAAACTATGTAAGATTCTAAAGAGTAAAAACCATTAAAACAGTTTAGATTCTCACAACAGTTAAATAGAATTAAGTACACCTCTAGGGAGGTCAAGTAAACGATTCATATTTAACAAAATTCTGGTCACAACATCGACGAATAGTCCAGAGACCAGTAAGGTGGCATGGCCGCTAAACGTTGCCTAAGCCTGTACCATTGAATATTTACCCCAAGGATTTCATTTCCGTATTGATACTCCTTCTAGGGAAGGTCGCACGCCACAAACAAAATTCTATAGTTATTTCACAAGTTAATTTAATCTTCAGAACTCTGCAATTTCTTAGGATTAAAGCTCCCACTAAGGTGGGTCGCGATAATATTGGAAATCACGTCTGGATAAAATTGAACTTTATTTTGAGAAGTCTAACCAATGAACTTGCTATTTCTTAGGATTAAGGCTCCCACTAAGGTGAGTCGCATTAATATTAGAAACTGCTTCATACATAGACTAATTCTTTGGAGACCATATACGACAGGGATCGTAATTATCGCTTAGTTATTTTAAGGTATGGTTTTTATTTTAATTATCACTTAAGTGAATTAGTCAGAAAGTTCACTTATATTAATTTCAAATTAATAGGTAGTTCTATTAAATCCATGAAATTAAACTAAGATAATTAAATAATTTGATTAATTAATAATTTATAAATTATAAATAATTAATCAAATATTTTCTTTAATTAATATTAATCGATTATTATTAAATAATAATAATATTAATTATAATACTCATCATTAGATGTAGGAAATCTAGATATAATAGGATTTAGTCGAAAAATACTCATCCAAATCATCTTAAGATATATTCTAGATAAATAAAATTTATCAATATCTTATAGATAAGGATTATAATTCAAACCTATCTATATCACGATAAGTATATATTATGGACATAATCTACATTAAATTCCAATTTATTTCTTCCATAAAAAAATATGGAATCCTAGATTTATAGGATTTATTTGAACAACCAAATCTATTCTAACTAGGATATATCTAGATAGAAACAATCTATCAAAATCCCTAAGATATAGATTAAAGTTCAAACCTATGTCAAATCATAATAAATTAATTTAATGATATTCCATATAAAAATTAATTTTGATTTTAGTTCCACAGCATTTGATCGATTAAAATATTATCAATGCTAACTAAAATTACCAAAACTAATTCCAACGAGACATGGTGTCTCATTCACATTCACGTAAAACATATCACTAAATTATAATCATATCAATATATTAATGATATTCACGTAATATAGCAAATGATTTTGTTCAGAGATACACATAACAAACCAAAATAAATATTGCACTTATTCACATAGTCAGTTTCTTTAAAAAAACGTTGGAGACTCTTTCTCATTCACGCAACAAAACAACCCATCTTCCATAATTTACGTAACAACCGAAACTGAATCAGTTTCAAAAATTCAGATTTTGCGGCTGCCTTCAGCACTGCTCTTAGACATGAAAACACGTCCAGCAGTAGCCTCCGACGGAGATAGAAACTGATCGTCGGCCAGCCTGCATCAAAACACCCGTCAACTCCGCCCGCAACAGGCTGCTCTCGGCTGGAACAACACAACCAACAGCCGTCTGCGTCAGTTAGCGATCACGAGAATCGCCGACGCTGCTCTCGGCATGTAGAACAGCTAGCAACGCCTTTCGGCTCCCACTGATCTCTCCTCCTCGTAGACCAGCCAGCCCCGTAACATGGTCGAAACTTATCGCCATCAGAGCTACTTCTCGTCGACAAGTCGGCGTGTGATCCGGAGCTGCCCCGGCATTCAACCAGCAGCTCCCACTGATTTTCCGTCGAAGGAGCAGCTCTCAGCGATAAAGTACCAGCCGCTCCCAAGCCTTGCGTGAATTTTAATCAGCTTGGTCATGGCTCGGATGCCATGATCATGATCCTTACGACACCTGATTGTCCAGCCCTAGGTTTGAAACCGTAGGACACAACCAAGTCTCCAAGATTGAATCTATGGCCTGTTCTAAAGGCTGCGAGCAGCTCCGGCGCAAGCGCCAGCTGCTCGTGATCTAAAACACCCATATTCGATCGTTTCGAATGTTCATAGTTCAATAATTCGTACAAAGAATTCAAAGAACACATAAACATGCATCGAAAAACGTTAAACATTCTATTCATACAATCAAAGCATGTAGTAAATCAAACAACCAGGGCCTAAAAACCGGCTCTGATACCAATTGTTGGTTTTGCAGCGGAAATGAATTTAGTTTGATTGAACGATTTACATCTAAACATGCTTTTAACCCAATTGTAAACTAGAAACATGTTTATAAACATATAATCTCAGATCATATTGAATATCTTTGCAATTAAATACAACGATTTACCGTATGAATTCAAGTAATTGAATTCGAACTCCTTCTTCAATCGTCTCTACCACGGATCTTCTGATCTGTTACCTTTTAACTCGAATTTGACCTCTGTGTGGGAAAAGCTTGTCAAATCCTCAAAAGCTGGGGAAGAATTAAAGACAGAAATCTCTACGGAAGAAGAACCCTAAAAAAATTGATAATTTCTCTCTACAGATTGTAGAGATCGAATTTTTACGTAGAATGAATTAATTTGTCTTCTCTTCTTCTCCCTTTTATATTAAGTTAATTATTTAGGGCCAGACCAGGGATCTGTGGAGGATTGGATTGGGCCACAGTTCAGGCTTTCACTAATTAAATTAAAAACAATTTAATTCAAGCCCAAACATAAATATTATTATCATCCACTATAGATATAATATTGACTGCCTATCCAAACCGAAATTACGAGAATTCCGGGACTTCCTCTTTAATTAAATCATTTCCCGTGTGCTATCAAGTCTGCTATCTGACTATTATTAATTAATTTCTTTTTCCAAGAGTGGTCTAGTTTAGAAACATTATTTATTATTCATGGAATAAATTTCAACTGACCAGTTTTCTGAATAATAAAACATTTTTCTAAACACCTCTTGAGGATATTATCATACCGGCCTCTCCCAGCACACGATTCATTGCAATAACAATACTAGCATCACTTAGACATTAATGATCATTACCCAATCTATCAGGATTCTTGGGCAACGAAATTCCCTCACCATTTGATAAGTCAAAGTATGTTTTCAATTAATATCGTATGCTCAAAGTTATGTCAACAATGATTAAGAAGCGACAATCACTGAGACCTCGTCTTTAGTAAATAGCCAAGAAAGACTTATCTCACTGTTTGATCCTTTAAGTGCTATACTACACCGACGTTGTTCATTTCCTTAGGTAAGGAAACTTTCGGACTGACGTCGCAACCTTTTACGATAGGTAGTCAAAGCCTATCTAGGTTGTAAAACAATTTTCCTTCTGCAAGAATCGACAAGTTACCTACTGTGAACGCTGCTCACAACTCGTCTACTATGCAGAAGACTTAGACTCATTTTGCTTAAACTATGTATTTAAATGGAAAACGCATTTCAACATCTCATAAATACATAAGCAAAATACATTATAACAAAATATTCTTTCTTATAAAATGGTAACAAATGGATAAAAGAGTTATTACATATACAAGCATTCGAAAGATGCTTTTAGTATACTAAACTCTAACAGATCAGGCTATACATGTCTGTTTTGTGGATTTCCACGAGACAGTACCCCCCAATAGTAAAGACATATCCACTTGTTCAAAGTGAGTCTTTGTTATCGGATATCCAGTTCGCATCACAGTACCCTTCAAGTACCGGGGGGTATATCGAGAATTATAGCCCATGATTTTGAGTATATTTCAGGCATCTCAAAACTCTTACAAGAGCTTTCCAATGCTCCTTGCTTGAATTGCTCGTGTAACGACTCAACTTGTTCACTACGCAAACAATGTCAAGTCTAGTGCAATTAGTCAAATACATAATGCACCCAATGACCTTTGCATATCTTCTTATGCAACAGGCTCGCCCTTGTTCTTTTGCTCAAGTGAACATTGAGCTCTATAGGTGTCTCAGCCGACATGCCATCATAGGCGTTGAATCTCTTTAGTACTTTCTCAACATAATGAGATTGTGTTAAGATGATTCCTTTGAATTAGAATTTTTCATTCCAAAAATCACATCGGCTAGACCCATATCCTTCATGTCAAAGTTTCTCTTTAACATGGTTTTCGTATAGTTAATCACTTAGGTGTTACTACCCATGGTTAACATATCTTTAATGTAGAGGCACACTATAACGTATCCATTATCAGTGTTATTAATGTAGACACATTTGTCACATTCATTGATTTTAAAGTCATTTGATAACATCACACTACCAAATTTCAAGCATCGACGCTCGTTTCATTCCATAGAAGGACTTAAGCAGTTTGCAAACCTTTCTCTCTTGTCCAAGTACTACAAAACCTTCAGGTTGTTTATAGAGTTCATCTTAAGTCAACATTTATACTTATCAACTGTTTCAACGACCTTAAACTTGCTTTTATGGACTCATTTGCATCCTAAAGGTTTAGCACCTTCAGGTAGATCAACCAACACCTAAGTGCGGTATAGCAAAAATTGAACCAATTTCGCTTTGAATAGTTTCTCTTTAATGCAGCCCGTCTGGGCCAGTAAAGGCTACTTTTATCGATGTTAGTTCTTCATCCAACATAAAAGCAATATAGTAAGGGCCAATTGTCTTTGGTGTACTGACCCTACTACCACGTCTTAGTATTGTATCGTTTGGATCGGGCCTTGTTTGCTTGTGCGATTCTGGCTCTTCATCCGCTGATTCAGAACTAGTGGCTTCATCCTCAATTCTCATCTCAGAATTGGATGCAACATTTTCCTTGTCTTTGCGAGGAAATATATTTTTCAAGCAATACTACATTTCTTGACTCGATTGTTATTCCTACTGTCGCAGTCGGTATTTCAGACTTGTAGACAACAAATCAATAAGCACTCCTATTAAGTGCATACCCAATAAAGATGCAATCAACCGTGTTAGGACCGATTGTAACTTCTTTCGGCATAGGAACCATCACCTTTGTCAAACACCCCCACACTTTGAGGTATTTCTAGGATGACTTCCTTCTCTTCCACAACTCATAAGGAGTAACATCCTTACTTTTGAGTGGGATTTTGTTTAGGATGTAGTTGGCTGTCAAAACAGTTTCCCCCCACATGTTCTGGGGCATCCCTGAACTAATCAGTAACGCATTTATCATCTCTTTAAGAGTTCAGTTTCTTGCGTTCTGTAGCACCAATAGATTGTGGTGAATATGGTGCAACCGTTTGAAGAATTATACCACTTGTGTTGCATAATTCCTCAAACGGGGCTACGTAGTCGCCTCCTCTGTCACTTTGAATCATTTTGATTTACAATCCAAGTTGATTCCCGACTTCGTTCTTATAATTTTTGAACACTTCAATTGCTTCATCTGTACTTCTTAAAAAATAAAGATAGCAACATCTTGTGCAATCATCTATGAATGTGATAAAGTATTTTATACCACTTCTAGTTTGCACGAATTTTAAATCACATACATCAATATGAATTTTCAAGGGGTTTCATGTTTCGTTTAATAGAATAAACGATAATCTAGTCATTTTCGCCTCAAGACAAGTCTCACATTTGTTTTGGGTATTCACTTCTTTTGTCTTTAGTAAATTCAAGTTTACTAAACTTTTATAGCATTAAGATTCACATGTCCTAATCTATAATGCCACAACTAGAAAGAAGTATTTGCATTTTCATTTTTAGCCAATGGCTTTTCAACGCGGGTAATAGCCGATACACTTAGTTTAAAAAGAACCCTCGGTTACATAACATTTTTCGATGGGTTTTCCAAACTTATACACAAAGAACTTATCAGACTCAAATACAAGTTTAAACCCCTATTTACAAGTATTGATTCAGAAACTATGTTCTTGCGTATGTCCGGGACATGTAGCATTTTCCTAGAAGGATTGTCACGTCGGAAGTCATCTTGAGGACCACATCTCCAAAGTCGACACATTTGGACGAGGCTTGGTTCCCCATGTTGAGCTTCCTCCCCTCAACAGTCTTGTAAGTGTAGAACTTACTTCTATCGGCACACACGTGGGCAGTGACGCCCGTGTCGATATACCAACCACATTTGTTCTCGACGTGATTGACTTCTTCAGTTACCACGGCGGCTATGTTGCCTTTGGCATGTTTGATAAATTTGGCACCACCAAGCTTCTTGGTTAGCGGCTTCATCTTTCTCCCGACATCTGAACGGGAGTCAAATGTCTCCCCATGTCTCCCGACAAACGGGGAGACCGATGGGTGCAAAATTTGCTCCCGACATCTCCTAAGAGACAGACGTGTGTAAAATTTCTCCCGATATCTCACATGGGATGTAAGGGTGCAAAACGTCTACTGAAATTTCCCAAGGCACGGATAGGGGCCCATGTCTCCCGATGAACAGGAGACCAACGGGTGCAAAATTTGCTCCCGACATTTCCCACGGCACAGATATATGTCATACGTCTCTCGACATATTCTAAGGCACTAACGGGAGTGAAATGTCTCCCGACGATTTGAAGGCACGAACCGGTTAGAAATGTCTCCCGACATTTCCCATGCCACGGACGGGAGTTGAATGTCCGTCATGTCTCCCGACGAATGGGAGACGTCTCTTGGGACCAATGTGTGCCAAATGTCTTTGAACATTTCTAAGGCACGGACGGGAGCAAAAAGTCTTCCATGTCTCCCGACGAACGGGAGACGTCCCTTAAGATCAATGGGACACGCCCAACGACCCTATCCATGGGAACAGCGTGAGACGTCCCGTATGACTTACCGACCATTCACATTCACGAGGTCTCTCCCCCACATTGGAGTCAGACGTGTTGATCCCAAAGGCATCAACTCTCGTGTTGGACCCGGCCACTCAATCCATTAGAGGAATCTACGGGGCCACTAAAAATGGAACCCCCAGTTCTCGTGTTGGCCCCTAAGGTCCCAACACACGTGTTGATCCCGAAGGCCTCAACACTTGATTCGTTAGAGGATCTCAAGGAACCACTAATAGTGAAACCGTCAATTTGCGTGTTGGCCGCGAAAGCACCAACACTCGTGTTGATCCCAAAGGACTCAACACACGATCCATTGGAGGATCTCGCGGAACCACAAAAAGTGGAACCGTCATTCTTCGTGTTGGTCCCGAAAGCCCCAACACCCGTGTTGACCTCGAATGGTCCAAAACTCAATCCTATCAAGGATCCCATGGACCCACTTAATGGGGAATCATCGGTGCCACCAAAGGTGGATGCACCAGTCAACCCAAACGGGTTAGTAATTGCTCATGGCGTTATGGGTAGTCGTAGGTAATAATGTGGACTCGACGGGAGTTGTGGTCATGGCGGGGACCCAACGGGGAACAGTGGGCACGTCGGTGTTGGAGTCAGGGAAAGCGGCGACGGCGAACGTAGCAACGGGATCCATCTCCATGCTAAGGTATTAGTTTTGAAAGTTTTAGATTCAATTTAAGTCCAAACTTCTTCTTCAATGGTAAGTATATCTCGTCTTGCGATTGTTGGTTTTAGATATTTGACTGTGATACAAAGATACACTAACCGGGCGTAATACAACCCAATGAAGAACGGAGAAACTAAACGGAAATGAACTGAATTGAAATAACAAATTAGAAACTATAAATCGTAGATATAATTTGTAAGTCGAGTCAAGGAGTCCTCTGTCCGCAAGATGAGATACGCATCGGTAGTGCTCTCGGTTTGGCGTGTCGTCCCCAAAGATAAAACAACTTCGTCTGTGCAGTAGCAGCACCGCTAGCAGCAGAGCTCTGGCGAACGGGAGTAAGGCGGGGGCGGAGCTTCGACGGGAAGACTATGCAAAGAGGGAGAGAGCTATGCAAATGATATGAGTTTGTTATGTGTTTTAATCGTATGCAATGCATGGAGTGACTGTCTATTTATAGGTCAAGTCCACCCATTGGGCATTGATGGAGTCAACAACCATTACGTATGCCATGATGGCTTGACTGTAACCGCCGGGGGTTACTGACTGGTGCACTATCCATTGGGAGCTGAAGAGACACGACGCATCTGGACACACTAGCCATCTGGGACCTTTTGTCTCCCGTTATGCATCGGGGTCCATCGGGGACCTTTTGTGTCCCGTTATGCGTCGGGATCCAGCGGGGACCTTTTGTCTCCCGTTATGTGTCGACGCCCGTTATGAGTCTGGGTCCGTCGGGGATAGCGTGGAGTTTGAGGTGGCATAAAAGGAACAAGCGTGGCTTGAACCACGCTCAACAACCAGCTCCAAAGACCACCCAAAGACCAATTGCTAAGGCACGGGGCACGGTGCACGGTGCGCGGTGCGCGCGTGTGGGCTCAGTCACCCATCTTATTCCACGATAATTATTACACATAATAATTCATCTTATTAAATACTTCATCAAAGAAGTTTATCATCCCCGATGTGGGATAATTAATACTTAGTTAATTAATCCCTTAGTTTTTCTAATAGCTCATTTCTAGCTTTATTGTGACCAACTTTAATATATTATTTCTCACTCAGCGGGAATCGGATTTGAGAAAATGAATATACTACGGTCATCTGCTCGGAACGTAGATCGACCCTATCGCATTTAGTTTTATAAAATTAAATGTCTTGTAACATTTATTATTAGTTAAAATCGTTTGACCAAGTAAGATTCCAACAAGACAATAAGATGGACCGACAATCATTTATATAAGAGCAATCTAAAAACATGTCAGCATCATCACATGGGTTTCTATGTCGCAAGCTGGTCACATTTCACATTTCACATCTCACATCATTTTACTTAGTGTTCAATTTCATTCATGTTTTGTTATTAATTGCCGTCTCATTCATATTTTGTTATTAATTGCCGTCTAAAGTAATCCAATAATGTTCCCCTTCCCTTTTAAATGTAAATCGTTTTCATCGTTATTTTTGTTTTTGCAGATACTGAGACATAATTTTCGTATGCTATAATACTCTTATGGCATTTTGTCATAGTTCTATTTTATATCGTGACTAATATATCCTAATATCAAATTAAGTATCTTATCTAATAGGATTGATATGTTGAGCGCCAGCTTGAGCGACCGTTTCTCTAATCACATTTTTTTCTTTTACTTTTTTTAATTAAAAATTTTATAATATGTTTATAATATTTTTCACCTCTTGAATCTTGTTTTCACAGCCTCAATCATGAATTTTTTTATTCACAATTATTTGGTATGGATATACTAAGCAATTTCTGAACTCTCTTCCTACATCCCTTTTCAAGTTTCGGCACATAATTCTTAGTTTTTTTTAATATGAATACATTCAACAAATTTCGAATCTCCGTCGATAAAAAGGATGGCAAACTGAAGAAGCAGAAGAAGAATAGAGAAGTAATTTGATTATTACTTTGCCAATTGGGATGCGCAATTTTGTTTGGAAATTTATCACAATTACTGATTCTCTTCATTCTTGCCTAATTCTAATTCTTGAAAATTTCAAAATCCATCTGCGCAAATTTGAGATTCTTGAAAATTTTGGAAATGCAAGAAATTACAAGATAAGATGTTATGATTAATTAAGTTTGGAGAAAAATGTTGTGGAAACTCAATTTGAAGAAAAAATCGATAAAGAGAGAACAAATTGTGTTGTGGAGTATGTGGTGATGAATGTGCAGATGAGTTTTTTGAAGCAATATCGCTGAAAAATAAGAAATAAGAGGCGATTTCACATTAAATAAAGAAATAAAAAAATACTTAATGTAAATATTATTCATACTATAAAAAAAATAATGTGATTAATGAAACAGTCGTTCTAGCTGGCATTCAAAATTAGCGCTCAGCATATCAATCCTCTCTTATCAATCCTCTCTTATGTAAATGCATGTTCATTAGAGATAAACTTGAATCATACATCAAAGTCATAAATATATCTCAAAAAATTTCATATGTAATTTAACACTTCTTTAAAAAAATATTAATTTAGATTATAAATTTATTATTATAGTAGTAGGAGTTAATTAATATATGAAAAAAGTTTTAAAAATTAAAACATTTTTCTTAATCAAATTTGAATTGTATAATAAAATAATATAGTTATTATGATGAAGCACTTTTTTTTGCGTTATCTTTTTTATTTTTGTGTTATTTTCCATAGCTTCAATATTTTTCTATTTTAATTGACTGGTAATAGTAAAACTTAGTCACTCAACTGTCTCGGCGCAGTGAAATTATGCTTAAAATATTTAACTGTGTAACTTTAAAATATTAATTAAATGAGTTAAGAACATAAGATTATGTTTGTTAATAAGGTTCGACTATAACTTTAAAAAAATTAAAGCTCAAGAAATTATTATTTTACGTTCTCATTTGAGATTATTTTAGTGTTTCGTATGTCAACTAACTAAGGTTAAGAAATATGAATATTAAGAATTGTATGCTATATTATATATTTTTATATTTTAGAGTTAGGAATTATAATATTTGCAAGAAAATGAGAAAATATTAAATGTATAATTTTAAAACTTTAAATATATGAGTTAAAAATATGTAAATATTTTTTTGATCGAGTTCTTACATTCTAAAAATAATTAATAATTTGTAAATCGTGTACCCGTACCCATTTTTATCCAAATTTATTGTCCCTATACCCGCCCCGCAACATATCGGGATTACCCGATACTCATGTCGGGTATCCCGTACCCGATATTGCTGGTACCCGTACCTAACCCGAAACCCTAATAGTAAATTTGAAAACCCTAATATCGAAAATATTCCCTAATTTACTGTATTAATATCGATTGTAAGCTTTGAATAGATTGAGAATAAAAGTGAGATGACACTTTATAACTAGTTTCGGTGAGTTTTCAATTGTATGTTCTTTGGAATATAAAAATATTTCAATAGAACTCTTAGATTCTATAAAGTATTCAAAAGAACTCTTAGATTCTATAAAGTATTAAAAGATATATGGAATACTAATAATATCGGGTATTATCGGGATTAAAGGGTATATGTGCAGGTAGCGGGTATAGTATATGGCTAATACTAATAATATCAGATATTATCGGGATTAATGGGTATACCCGTGCGGGAGATGGTATATGGCTAATACTAACAATATCGGGTATTATCAAGATTAAAGGGTATATGTGCGGGTAGAGGGTATAGTATATGGTTAATACTAATAATATCGGGTATTATCGGGATTAACGGGTATACCCGTGCGGGTAGCAGATATACCCACTACCCGCAAACCTCTAAAACACACTACCCAATCTGCCATCGTTTTCCGTTATCGTCGGATAGTGGATACCCAATACCCGGCAGATAGCCGGTCAAAAAGGGGAACTACCCGTTATCCAGTGTCCATTTTGCCACCGCTACACTACACATATAAAAGTACGTCCTTAAATAACTCCAACAAAATGGGAGAGATGAAAAAAAATCATCCATCGTAAATGTGTGGGTCCCACACTGTCAAAAAAAAATTTACACGCAAGATTTTAGTTGTATATCCTTCAATATCCTTAAATAGATGTACTTAATCAGCAAATTAATGTAACTGCAAATAACTGCAAATTAATGTAACTACAAAAATTACACACAATTTTACTCTTTTGCAAATAACTGCTCGGTTTTGTAACTTTCCCAGAGCTGCAATTACCAATCAATTAATAAATATGATCACTAAGAACATATTATTATACATACTCCTTTGCTGTTACTTGTCACTATCTTTTTTGTCCATCCATTAATACTTATCATACCTATTTTAAGTAAGGACCTCACATTCTTAATATTTTTCACTCACTTTCTTTTACATTGTATAAAATAAATGCCGATTCAACTTGAGAAATTTTATGAACGACGGAGAGAGTACTTTTATTTTTCACAATAACAAGACTAACAATATAAAGCAATATGCGATCAAATAACAACACACCAACAATTTAAAAAGCATTAATTTCAATAAGGAGTAGTGAATAATATTTTGTTGGCTCCACATTTAGAATTTGAATTTGAATAACAACACACAAACGAATATCCTTGAATAACAACACACAAACGAATAAATATTTTGTTTAAATCTTTCATATTGTTAGAATTGATGTAATTTTAGGGACAATTAAAAAAAAGTAAAATTGTCTACTTTTTGTGCACGGAAGTAGTATATAAAACTAGGACTCGCATTTCACTATCATTTTTTACTCACATTCATTTGGATTTATTAAAAGTCGTGCGTGCCATTTCAACTTGTGACATTTTATTTTTCACAATAACAAGACTAACTATAGCATAAAGCAGTGGAAAAAAAAATTCTATAATCGGCAATCAAAAAAACAAGACACAGAATTAAAAAAGCATGAATTTGAATAAGAAGCAGTGATTAATTATTAAAGTTAGTGAGCGATTTGAACGTGACTGAGGAGCCCAAGAGAAGCTTCCCAGACTCCACCTCAAACGTATCATACCTCAAAAAGAACTCCACCAACATCAACCTGCACATCATCACCACCAAATCCTTCCCCGGGCACTGCTTATTCTCCACCGTCGGATCCTCCGTCTCCCTCCCATTCGACCAGTACACGTACCTCAACAGCCTCTCCCCTTCCTCCCCCACAAACCTCTCCGCCATGTACTCATCCGGCTTCTCAAATATCCTCGGATCCCTCGTCGCCATCGCCTGGTACCCAAACAGCATCTCCCCCTTCTTCACCAAAAACGTATTCTCATGGCTCCGAATCTCGAAATCCTCCTTCGCCCTCCCGTACTGATACGGCACCGCCGGCTCGATCCGCAGCGCCTCGTACACCGCCGATTTCGTCAAGCTCATCTGATCCAACGCCGCGGGAGTGATCGCACCTTTCTCCTTCTCCACCACCGCCCTGATCTCCGCCGCGAGGCGCGCGTGGAGCCCCGCCCCCCCCGCCCCGACCCACTTGATCAGTGCGGGGAACACGGCCTTCATCCCCCCGTACGCGTTGAAGCCCGCGAGAAACACGAGGTTATGGCAGGCCTCGTCCCGCTCCAGCCCGAGCTCGGCCGCTTCTTCTAGAAGCTTCCCGAGATTCGCCTCGAAGGCGGAGTAGATCTTGTCGTAGTAAGACTTCACCAAAAAGAAGGGGATCGGGAAGTTGTGCAAAAACATGTCTTCAACAAAGTAAGGTACGAATTTGAGTCCAAGCGTCATCAGGGGGGACAGCTGGCCGAAGAGCCACAAGTCCATCGACTTTGGGCCGTCCCGGCCCAAAGTCGTCTCCGCCGGGCCCACCCCGCATAGCAAGCGGAAAACGAACTCAAACGACATCGCATCGTTTAAATCGTTAAATGAGGAGCTTCCTTTGCTAGCTATCTCGTCTTTGAGGGAGGAGAGTAGGTCGGCCATGCCGCGGCGGAACAAAGGGATGAATTGGTGATGCCGCTTCGCGAGGAGGGAGAGGAAGAAGCGCTTGAGGAGGGCGTGGTTCGGTTCGGACGGGTCGAGGTAGGCGCAGGTGCGGTGGCCGCCCGTGAAGGCGGTGGAGGGGACGAAGGTGCCGTCGAGGACGTCCCTCTTCTCGACCTTGGACGTGTCGAATAGGGCTTGGAAGCTGAGGGCGTCGAGGAAGCAGACGACGCGGGGGTCGCGGGCCATGAAGGGGCCGGGCGGCATGTTGCACCGGAACACCGTGGATTTGTATTTTTCCACGCGAGATGTGAAGTACTTGAGCTCGCCTTGGCCGTAGAAGTAGCTTAGGCGGTCGGCTATGGCGCCGAAGAAGGGGAGCCCGAACGATCCCGGGATCTCTCGCCGCGGAAGCTCCTGATCGGTAGACATTGTTGCCGGTTTTTTGATTGGGAGAGATTTGAATGAAATTTTAAGCAGAGACTGATGTATATATATATATATATGAGTAGTTGGAGGCGATGGTGATGCATGCATGTGCTCCATTATTGGGATTTATAAATCAATTAAACGTTTATTTTATTATTAATGGGCTAAACGCTTTCATAATTGATGAAATAAAATATTTCTTAAATTTGTTGGTATTCAATTATTTGATTTTGTTTGACAACCATATCTTTTTGATTAATTATTAATTCACGTGTAAGATTCAGAACACTGCTTGTGTTGGAGTTAAATATTTTCTTTTCTTTTATTAAATGTTTTACTCTGACATTTTACGAGTTTTAACATGGATGTGGTACGGTAGGTGGCCTTATTTTACTCCTCTAATTACTTGAAAATTTGTTACATATTTCCATTTCCGTTCGTCCCACAACATTTTCACATTTCAGCATCTTTGAATGTGGACCACATATTCCACTAACTCATTTTTTTCTCTCATTTTATTATAAAACTAATATTCGCTCCATCCCATAAATTTTGTTAGACTTTGACCGGGCAGGATTTTTTAAAATGTTATGGAAAGTGAGTTAAAAAAAATTAGTTGAATGTGGATGCTACTTTTATATATTGGTTTTATTATGAAATGTGAGTGGGAAATGAGTAAGTGGATATGAGGTCCACTATCAAAAATAGTAAAAAAGTGAAATGTGAAAAATTTTGTTGGATGAACAGAAATAGAAAAATATGACAAACTTTCTTGGACGAAGGAAGTATTTAAATTAGTACCCACTGTTCAATTGGGTAACCGAGAGGAAGAAGTAGGAGACATTGGTGGAGATCTTTTCTATGTTATATTTCATCAATGAGGTAATCCTCTTAATATAGAGGATTACCCTAATTACATATGGTAAGAATCCCCTAATTTTGGTGCTATCAATTATACATTAATTACATGATTATTTCCTTAGTTACATGATTTGATTTCCATATTCTAACACTCCCCCTCAAGCTAAGTGACGGCATCTCCGATACTTAGCTTGCCTATTACTTCTTCAAACACCTTTAGGTGGACAGCTTTGGTTAGGATATCTGTAAGTTGATCTTCTGAGCGGACATAGGGCAACTCAATAATACCCTTCTCTATTTTTTACTTGATGAAGTGACGATCAATCTCAACATGCTTTGTTCGGTCGTGTTGGACAGGATTTTCGGCTATGCTGATCGCACCCTTGTTGTCACAGAACAATTGACTCTTCTGAGCAGGTGGGAAGCCTATTTCTGTCAGGAGTCTCCGTATCCACAAAATTTCAGTTATTCCACTTTTTGCCCCTCGAAACTCAGCTTCAGCACTAGAGAGTGCGACTACTTTCTGCTTTTTACTCCTCCAAGTGACGAGGTTGTCCCCTATGAACATGAAGTATCCGGCTGTGGATTTTCAATCGATTGGATTGCTTGCCCAGTCAGCATCGGTGTAGCCTGAGACTTCCAATTGTCCTTCTCTTTTTAGCAAGACTCCGTGGCCAACTGTCCCTTTACGATATCTCACTATCCTTATCACATCATTCATGTGTTGTTCTTGCGGCTTGTGCATGAATTGACTTACCACTCCAACGGCGTATGCAATATCTGGCCTAGTATGAGCTAAATAGATCCACTTTCCCACCAAGCGCTGGTAGCGTTCTCTGTCTGCTGATTTCGGCCTTTCCTCTATCTTCAAACCATGGTTCTATACCATTGGTGTCTCTGCTGGCTTGCATTCTAGTAGCCCTGTCTCTTTTAGTAGGTCGAGGACGTACTTCTTCTGTCGCAGAAATATCCCTCCTTTTGATCGAAGAACCTCAATTCCCAGAAAGTACTTCAAGTCTCCTAGGTCCTTCATCTCAAATTCTCGGGAGAGATTTTCCCGTAGCTTCTTGATTTCTGCTGTGTCATTTCCTGTGATTATCATATCATCCACATAGATTAGGAGACAAGTTATGTTGTCACCTTCTTTCTTGAGGAAAAGAGTATGATCTGAGTTACTTTACTGATATCCATACTTCTGCATTGCCTGGCTGAACCTTCCAAACCATACTCTAGGTGACTGTTTCAGACCGTACAACGTCTTCTTTAGGCGACATACTTCTCTTGGGCCGAATTCACCAGAATAGCCAGGTGGGACCTCCATGTATACTTCTTCCTCCTTTTTCAGTTCTCCATGCAAGAAAGCATGAGTAACGTCAAGCTGATGTAGAGGCTAGTTTTGATTTGCTGCAACGGCTAGTAGAATTCTTACTGTGCTCATTTTAGCCACCGGTGAGAAAGTCTCGTCATAGTCAATCCCACACGTCTGAGTGTAGCCTTTCGCGACCAGCCTTGCCTTGTATCTCTCAGTGGAACCATCGGCTCGTCTTTTTATGGGGAATATCCATCTACATCCGACTGGTCGTTTCCTTCTGGTAGTACGCATTTCTCCCATGTATTGTTCTTGAGAAGAGTTCTTCCTTCATGGCTTCTCTCTAGTGTTTGTGCTTCATTGCTTCCTCTACTGAGTGTGGTATTTCATCCTCATATATGGCAGCTTCAAATGCTCGTGCCATTTCAGTCATCTGGGCAGTCATGGAGTAGGCAATGGGGTAGCGAGTTTTTCTTCCCTTCCAATCCGGGGAGTATCTTTTTGGGGGCACTCCTCTATTACTCCGTGGTGGAAGAACATGTTGTACTGATGTGTCTGGTTCAGCTTGGATGGTCTCCTCTCTACGCTCAAGGTCAGTGCGAATAACAGGTTGGTCAAATGGACCTCAAGGGAATTGGTCAAGCGTAGGACAGCCTAGCTGGTCAAGCAGACAACAGGAAGGAAACTGGGGATACAGGCAGCTAGCTTCTCAGTCAAGCAACCAGGGAAGGCAGCCAAACAACCAGATGGTTACTTATGTCCCGCCACACCAACGGGGAGGCTAGCAACAGGGTAATCAATTCTACAACCATCAGCCATACCTGCTCGAACATTACCAGCTATCTGACTACCCGCAGCCCAACCATGGAGGGAGGCCGCCAAATCAGAAATATAACCGCTACTCCAATGATAGCCCGATCAATATGATAGTACCGCACCACACAAATGATGTGATGCAGGAAATCCAGGAAACTCAGAGGGAGCAGCGGGCGACATTAGAGATGCTGACACAACAACTTTCTCTAGTTGCAACGTCGCTAGGAGAGTTAAAGGGAAATGACGGAAGAATTCCCGCTACTGAACAGCCGCCTGGGCGTGAACACATTAGCGAAGTGTCCCTAAGGTCGGGAAGGGTCTACCAAGGCCCCAGTTATCCTGTGACGTCCCAAACAATTGATCCTGGACCAAACCGTGAAGAGAAGGAAGAACCCAAGGTGGTGGATCAAGCGAAAGAGAAAGGCAAGGAAAAAGTGGGAGATGAAACCTCAGAAGGAAATCAGAAAGAGGGGGGTGAGAAAGTTAAGCTGTATCCGTACCGCGGAATGGTGGCAAGAAGGAAGGATGCCACAATCGATGTGGCGAGTATGTTCAAAGATGTGGACATTAAAGTACCACTCTTAACGGCATTTAAAATGCCCCCTGTCAGCAAGTTTATTAAAGACTACCTGGCAGGGAAAGTCAATGAGGAGGGTAGAATGATTGCAGATGAAACTGTCTCTGCCGTGATCCAACGGAATGACCTCCATTCAAAGAAGACCGACCCAGGAATGTTCACGCTCCCAATTTCAATCGGAGACGTCCAGGTGGAGCAGGCCATGTGCGACCTGGGGGCATCTATCAATGTTCTGCCATACTCCATCTATCAACGACTGGGAAAGGAAAAGCTAGTCGACACGGATATAATGATACAACTGGCCGACAAATCATGTATTCACCCGGAAGGAATTTTGGAAGATGTTATTGTTAAGGTAAATAACTTTCTGTACCCAGCTGATTTCTTCGTAATCAAGATGACGGAGCCCGCAACAAAGGAGTCAAGCGGAGTCCTACTAGGACGGCCGTTCATGTCCATAGCCAGCATTATCATAGACGTACGGAATGGAACGATCAGCCTAGATTTCAAAGGAGAACAGTACACGTTCAATATTGATGAGGCCATGAAAAGGCCAGCCGACGGAGAGAACGTGTACTCCATCGATGTGACTGAGCCCTTGGTACAGGAGTGTTTGGAGGAAGAATTTTAAAAAGGAAGTTCACTGACTCCGCCGCAGATAAGGAAGTCGAAAAGGAAGTGGAAGAATGGTTTAAGACCATGAAGGTCGGAGAAATGGACAACCAAGCCGTCGCAAGTGCAATAAATGATTTTTGCGAGCGGCCAAAGCCAGCTGAGTCAAGTGGGACAGCTCAAGTATCTAGCCTAGCAAAGCGGCATGATCAAGGCGAGCTACTGGAAAGAGACACAGCAGAAAACCCTCTGCCCAATGAAGAACCAAAACCTGCAAAAGAGTTAAAACCCCTTCCCGCACATCTAAAGTACGCCTACCTGGGTGAAGATGAAACCAAGCCTGTCATCATCAACAATCAATTAACCCAGGGGCAGGAAGACAGATTGCTAGAAGTATTAAGAAGGAATTAGAGGGCCATCGGCTGGAAGCTGACAGATTTGGTAGGCATCAGCCCGGACTTATGCATGCATCACATCCGACTGGAGGAAGGAGCCAAGCCACACCGCGACCAACAACGGAAACTCAACCCCAACATGAGGGAAGAGGTGCTAAAGGAAATCGTCAAGTTGGTTTCGATTGGGATTATCTATTCCATTCCCGACAGTAACTGGGTCAGCCCAGTGCACATGGTGCCTAAGAAAGGAGGGATTCAAGTGGTAAAAAATGAAAAAAATGAACTAATCCCGACAAGGCCAGTTACTGGATGGAGAATGTGCATAGATTACAGGAAGCTGAACCAAGCTACGAAGAAGGATCACTTCCCTCTGCCGTTCATTGATCAAATGTTGGAGAAGTTGGCAGGGAAGCAGTACTTCAGTTTCCTGGATGGTTATAGTGGCTATTTCCAGACGACGTTCACCTTCCCTTTTGGCACTTACGCTTACAGGAGAAGGCCTTTTGGCCTCTGTAACGCCCCGGGCACGTTCCAGAGATGCATGATGAGCATTTTCTCAGACCTATTGGAGGACTGCATTGAGATTTTCATGGACGATTTTACTGTCTATGGGGATGATTTTGATCAAGGGCTGCATAGTCTGAACAGGGTATTGGAAAGATGCCGCAAGAAGGACTTGGTTCTGAATTTTGAGAAATGCCATTTTATGGTTACCGAAGGAATAGTCTTGGGCCACATAGTGTCTAGCAGAGGGATCGAGGTCGACTCAGCAAAGATAGCGGTCATTGCAAAACTTCCATATCCTACCAACCAGAAGGAGATCAGAGCCTTTCTGGGGCACGCTGGGTTCTATAGACGATTCATAAAAGATTTCGCAAAGATAGCCCAGCCACTGACACGACTTCTTCAGAACGAGGTCGAGTTTGAGTTCTCAGATGCGTGCAAAGTCGCGTTCCAATTTCTAAAAGATCGATTGATTAACTCTCCAATAATACGTGCCCCGACTGGAATCACCCCTTTGAGGTGATGTGCGATGCTAGTGACTATGCTGTGGGGGCAATATTAGGTCAGAAAATCTAAGGGAAGAGTTATGTAATCTTTTACGCCTCCAAAACTCTGAATCAGGCACAAAAGAATTATGATGTGACCGAAAAGGAGATGCTATCGGTAGTCTTCACGTTTGAAAAGTTCAGACCATACTTGCTTGGTTCCAAAGTAATTGTTTATACAGATCATGCGGCCATCAAATACCTCTTAGTAAAAAAAGAGTCAAAGCCGCGGTTAATCAGGTGGGTACTCCTTCTACAGGAGTTTGATTGGGAAGCAGTGAATAAGAAAGGATGTGAGAACAAGGTGGCAGATCACCTAAGTCGAATTTTGCAAAAGGACAATGAAGAAGCAATTCCAGACACTTTCCCTGAAGAGCATCTCTGCCTGATCGAGTCATGACCTGAATGCCGGTGGATCAACCAAGCGGAGAGAGTTGATCAAGGCAACCAGAGAAGCAAGGGACAGAACACGAGAAAGGAGCCATGGTTCGCGGACATGGCCAACTACTTGGTAACGGGCGAGTTACCTAGAAGTGATGAGATTACAAGAGCACAGAAGCTAAAGCTTAAAAGCGATTCCCGATACTTCTATTGGGACGATCCTTACCTATGGAAAATGGGGGCAGATCAAGTAATCCGACAATGCACTCCAGAGTGGGAACAGGAAGATGTGATGATCCACTGCCACGCACTGGCTTGCGGTGGGCACTTTGGACCGAAGAAAACAGCAAGGAAAATACTTGATAGCGGGTTTTACTGGCCTGCCATCCATACAGAGGCTTATGAGTTCTGCAAGAAGTGCCCTCGATGCCAACTTACTGGAGGGATATCTACTAGAGACGAGATGCCTCAAAACCCCATTATTGTCTGTGAAATATTTGATGTATGGGGAATGGACTTTATGGGACCCTTTCCCGCGTCTGAAGGCAATCTCTATATACTAGTGGCAGTGGACTATGTATCCAAATGGATCGAGGCAAAGACAACTAGGACGTGTGAGTCCAGAGAAGTAGCGAAGTTCTTGAAATCAAACATATTTACCCGATACGGGGTACCACAGGCTATCATCTCTGACCAAGGAACTCATTTCGTAAACAGAACTATCGAAACCTTGATGCGGAAGTATGGAGTCCACAACCGCCTATCTACACCTTATCACCCACAATCCAATGGTCAGGCTGAGGTTTCTAATAGAGAGATAAAGGCTATCCTAGAGAAGACAGTCAATCCCACGAGGAAGGACTGGAGCCGTCGTCTGGAGGACGTACTCTGGGCATACAGGACCGCTTTCAAAACTCCTATAGGAATGTCCCCATACCGGCTGGTATTTGGAAAGATGTGCCATCTGCCGGTGGGAGTGGAGCATCAAGCTTACTGGGCCATCAAGGAAATGAATATGAATACCGACGCAGGGACTGCAGAAAGAAGAATGCAACTACAGGAGCTTGAGGAGCTCCGTCTGGATGCCTACGACTCTGCTATGTGGTACAAAGAAAAGACGAAGATGTGGCATGATAAGAATCTCTGCAAGAAGGAGCTCAAAGTAGGCCAGAAAGTGTTGCTATTTCAGTCCATGCTGAAATTGATGCCAGGGAAGCTCATATCAAGTTGGATAGGTCCCTATACCATTGTCGCCGTCCGAGCGAATGGTGCAATCGAACTCCAGGGAGGCTATTCAGATTCGTATTCCTTCATGGTGAATGGTCATAGGGTAAAGCCATACAGAGAAGGAATGGAGGTATTTGTGGTGGACGACATTCCACTACTCATGCCTAACTCTCTCCAGTAATCAGGTAAAGGGAATGATCAGGTACTCATAGGTAGTCTGCTTGATCAAGCGGAAAAGTCTCAATCTATTAAACTGATCAAGTGACACCCTAGGGGGACCCAGTCAAAAACCCTTAGGAATTAGTGTAAATAGCTTTTAGTAAGTTTTATTTTTTATTTATTATTATTCAAGTTAAAAAGATGGAAGAAAGGAGGAAGACTGATCAAGTGGAGCTAATTAAGTTTCACTAAGAATTAATTGTCCACTTGATCAGTGCATTTCAAATTTAATTGGTGGTACAACGATTAAGTTGAGCAGGGCAGGAGATGAAAGGATGCGCGCAACCACTGAAAAGGTGTCAGGAAGCGCCATCCGACACAGTGAAAGGACACCCTGGAGAGAGGAACGAAGCGTATCAGAGAAGCTAGGCCAGCTGTCACTCTGAAAAGGCGCGCCCGTACTTGAAAAGCCGCAGGGATCTCAACAGTGGAGAATCCCAATAGTCACAATATCATTATAAAAGACAGATTTCAGATCCGCAAATTACTTTTACCCAAGCCGCCTGTCTCTCTTTCCTTTTTGCTCTCGCCAAAAATTCCCTCAAGATCAAACCTCTTTTCCCAGAGCATCATCTTCTTCACCGAAACCTACATTACCAGTAAAAATGCTGCTCAAACAACTCTCAACTTCATCCTCCTCTTCCAGTTCCAGTGCTGATAATGGTAACCAAGAAACTGCCTCACAAACCCATATAGAAAACCATAGCCCACCTACACCAACCAACGCTCCACCCCAAACAAGCGCCGCCGCTTCATCACCTGTGGTGGATAAAGAAACACAACAGCGCTTGACGAGAATCCAAATGGGAGTAACCTTGTCAAAGGACAAAGCCGTGGCCTCCACATCCCAAAATCATCCCCGAAACCCTTCATCCACCACTCAAACACAAGCCCCTCTTCGCATCCCTGAACCTACACCCTTCGTCCCTTTGGTGTCGTACGATGGGGACGACTTTGAAGAAAACGAAGAGAAGCAGCCCCCCGCCGCTCCGACTGAAGGGATGTCGTCCGTACCGCCTCTGCATGCAGGAGGCACGACTGTTTTTATTGCTCCGACGCCATCCAATGGCAACGGCTCCAGCTCCCCTACTCTCCTCGAGCCAACACAATCGATCGAGGTTATAAATGTTGATGATGAGTCTGCGGAGGACCTTCCGTTTCTTCCCAGCGAGATATTACAGAGGGAGGCAGGATGGAACTTTATTCCTTATGCAGAGGATGAATCGGTCCCGGAGGAGGAGCAGGAGCCACTACACTGCCGGGCACGCAGGGTGGAAGTTAATAGAGTGGGGGGAGGTGGAGGCCGGGATGGCCAACATACAGCAAGCAGAGGAAGGGCAAGAGGAAGGACTCCGTGTAGTGCGGCAGTTGTTGAATGAGCTGGATGAGCCTGAGAACTTAGGAGCCATTGGGGCTATAAACCAGGACCGGAGAGGCCGAGGATAAAAGAAGGGTTGTTGAGGACAGCCGCCAGAGAGCTGAGAAGAAACGGAAATGGAAGGAGACTGTTCATCCTCCCTCGAAGAAGATGCGCCCCGCACACCGGGGCACCGTAATTACTGATGCCCAGGGCATCGTTATTACTGACGCAGACCAACCAACCCCTTCCACAAGAAGGAGTTGGGGGCAGTGACACAGAGGGGAGAGAGCTCCGGTGGGCCCGTACATCCCGCAGGCACCAAGGAAGGCCCACAACACCTCCCGCTGCTGAACATGCCAAACAAACTGTGGTGTTGACCACGGGCCTCCTCCGGCAGATGCTGGTATTTGAAGACCCCAAGTGGAATGAGGAGGTCCACCACATGGTGACGGCCACAAAGCTGATGAAGGCAGGCAAGAGACTCCACCAACCATCCCTGGAGAAGATCCGGGTTGAGGTGAAATTTACCCAGTATATTACTGGGATCGGGTTTGAGTGGCTGCTGGAGAGCGAGGATACCTACGTGCCCACAGACCTGGCCAAAGAATTCTTCACATCCTTCCGGTTTTTCGGGAGTACAAACTTGGAGGCCAGGAGCGTCTCTTTCCGGGTGTTCAGGCGTAAGCAAAAGATGAGCCTGAACGAGTTCTCTGTGCGGATGGGACTCCATACCGAGACCCAGGTAGCTAGTGGAGAATGGTTCGGGCGCGACATTGGCCTTCCTTAGAGGAGGCCGGATTTTGATCAGTAGGCAGTCTGGCAATGCCTGTGCAACGGACATGCCCCCGAGTTTAAAGCGTCTGAGTCCAGAGGGGACCATATTGCTGATCCGGCCCTTCGTCTTGCCCAAGCCTTTCTAGCCTGCAACCTCCTGGGCCAAGCAAATACATTGTCAATTCTTACTCTGGCCGAGCTCTATTTCATGTGGTGCATGAAGGACCAAAGGAGGGTGCACCTGGGCTATTGGATTACCCACTCGATAAGTCAGATTGCCAATCGCCCCGCCCGCCACCTCAACGTCTGCCAGCTTCTCGGAGCATACCTAAGGCGAAATTGGACCCTGGAATTCCTGGAGGGTGTGGAGCTTCCTGATCGCTGCCCAAAACCTGAACTGATTAACATTGATTTCTTTGTAAGAATTCAGGTCCTCGAACGACTACGTGACAGAAAACTCCGCTTCATCTCAAAGGCTCGGAAGGAGAAGCAGGCAGAACAACAAGATGACAGACGAGAAGAGCTAGAGGAGGTCAGACGCGAGAGAAGGAGGAGGATAACAGATCAACCGGCGAGCCCCGACAGGCAGCCAAGGCAGAGGTTGGAGCTAGGAAACGTAGCAGAACCAGAGGAGGCTGCACGTGCTACAAATGAATGGAGACTCCGCATGGAGCAAATGCTGACGCAGCTAGTAGCAAATTCGGACTCCCAACTGGTCGCTCAGTCCAGGGTTCTGCAGGCTATTCGCCAGCTGACCCTCGCTATGCAAACACCACTTCCCTCTGCAAGCTCTCCTCCACCTCGGCACCCGCCATCCTCTAGGTCACCCTCAGCGTCCCCCAGTCAGCTCTGCAAGAATTGAGTATACCTCCCCCGATCTCTACTCATTTCAAGTTCCGAAACTTTTTTAGTTTTATTTGTTTTTTGTTTTGGGTATGTATAACTGTTATTCTGCTCCACACCATACTTAGACTTATATTGGGTCTAAGTGTGAGAAGTATGCATGTCCACTTTTGCTATCTGTTTTGTTCGTCTGCCCATATCTGTTTTGGTTTCCGTTTTTCTGTGTTTCTTAGCATGTTTTGATTATTGGCACAGCCTCACACTTAGCCCAATGCTTGGTCTAAGTGTGAGAAGTTTCTCTTGTTTGTTTTTGTGAAAATTGCCTGTACCTAACCCTTCTTTCCACTGCATCCAGTCCCTCGAGGACGAGCTCATATGCAGTGGGGAGGGGGGACAGGTTAGTTACAGAAAATTCATACATGCTAAAATTTTCAAAAATAACAAATTTTAGATAGCAATAAGATAGAAATATGCATGAAATCGGATAAATGAAAGACTTGATTACTTCGTGGAAGAGTTAGAGAAAAAATTCAGTACGCTCACATGTAAAACTTGATTGCAAAAACTTGATCAATTTGAATGACGCAAGTATGATGGAATCGCTCAATTTCTAAACCAACGGTGAAGCCTCTCTATATGTGAGTTATAAGCCAAAAGTAGAACACTTTCTACTACTCTTTACAAAAGAAAAATTACGAGAGGCTAACTTTTAATATTGAGATGAAAATTGCACAAGTAGTGAGGACTAAAGGCATTAGGATTTAACCAGTTGAGCCATTTTTCTTCCTTCGTTCCACGAACCCGCCTCATTACTAAAGGCACCCCTTAGTTAGCCACTTTGAGCCCATACACTCTTACCCATTCTTTGAAACCTTAAAACCAAAAAATTTCGTATCACATGAGGGAAGAGGGTCAGGGAGATGAAATTTATCAAGGGGAACAAAAGGGGATAGCAATAGAATAAAAAAAAATTAAAGTTAGACGGGTCGATCAAGTTAGACAATCAGGTTGATCATACAAAAAAATTGAGAAAAGGTTTAAGAAAAGAAAGGGGCAGGAAATAGTTGCAACCTGACCCAGGAAAAAAATAAAATAAAGCCGAAAGTTATAAGGCTAAGGGTCAACATTGACCGAGAAGGAGCATCAAGTGGAAGAAGAAATAAACACCCCAAATTTGATCCAACAAGTTTAGTCAAATCTTTAGCTTTTTGACTCATATGATTTTCTCTTTTAAACTTAGAACCCCTAGGACCCTACCCTAACAAGTTACTACCCCTGAGCCCTGTTACAACCCGAAACAAAGACCTTAACGAATTATCTTGTGCAGTCCGATTCAAAGTATTAAATTTGTAGCATCACCAAGTGAACAATCCTAATATCTCTGGTGAGAAATGAGTGACTGAGTGAATCCAACAGTGGTTTTTAAATTGAACAATCTTGACAAGCTGACTCCTTGATCAAGCAGAGGCGAAAAAGCAAAAACATAAGCTACTGGTAAATGGTATGACCTCGACCTCGGGTATGATTGTTGGAAAATTATTCGGTCCAATGCATACATGTGAATACGTGTTTTTAGTTCTTGTTCTTCTTTCTTTTGCTTGTAAAATAAGTAAACCATGCCTGAAATTTGCCTTATCTTTTTCTCTTTCTTTTTCTTTCTCTTTATACTTGAGGACAAGTACGTTTTAAGTGTGAACAGTTTGATAAGGCTCATTTCATGCATCGGTTTTGGGGGCAAAACATATAGTACTTGATCGGTTTATCGCGCAAACAAGTGTTAAAATGTGCAGAAATGCTACTTGTCCAAGGCAGCAAGGCCGAACTGATCAAGCACGTACAAAAGGCGAAAAAGGCCAAAAATTGGGGGAGTTGATCAAGGGGTGAGGTCAAGCAGTTAAAGTGGGGACCACTGGTTTCTAGAAGGAAAACGTTAGGAAATGAGCTGGATGTGGCGCACCATTCTGTTACCCAGGACGACGTTCTAGAAGGGGACACGTGCCAGCTTGTGTAGACGCCAGGATGAACCGATCAGAAATTAGTTATCCAAAAGTGTCGTATTCTAGAAGAAAGAGCACGTAGCAATCAATGAATCGCTCATCCTCTGCATGAGTGAATATTCCCTGTCAAGATCGTTATCCAGCTGGAGGCCGAATCGAGCTTATAAATAGAGGCTGCGCCACCACAAGAAAGTATCCGAGACTTTACTTTCCGCCTAGTTTAGCTTAGTTTAGCTTAGTTCAGCTCTCTAGCTTAGTTTAGCTTAGCTCTGCTCTCTTAGCTTAGTTTAGTTCAGATCTCTAGTTTAGCTTAGATAGCGTAGTTAAAAGGGCGACCGAAGGGAGCGCTGCAGAATAACCATTTCTGTCGGCGTAACTTAAGTTTCCCGCTGAGATTCTTCTCAATTTACCGCTTTCTTTATTTTCGAAGCGTTAGCTTAATTTATTTTCACGCTGTAATCGTATCTTAGTTTAATCGAAGTTATTCTCTCTTTTAAATCGCGCATTTACTTTTCTGTTATTACCTGCAATTTACTTGACCCAGTATTTAAATTTCCGTTGATCAAGCTAGCTAGTTTGAATTCTGCCTAGATAAAAACCATAGTTAAAACTCTCAAGTTAAAGCGTGGCAGCAGCCAACCCCCCTGTTCACTACTCACACACTCGACACACCAACTTCTCTGTGGGATCGACCCCGAACTTGCCTCTTTACTGTTAAAGTAGTGCGAAATCGGAAGTTATAAATATTATCTTTGGCGCGTTTCGGTTCGAGGATTGATTCGATTAAGTGGCAACGACAATTTGATAATTGGTCCAACTGATTCAGTTATCCTCCATATAACTTGATCCAATCTTAATCCGCGCGTTTTCGAGCCCGCCAATTAGCATAATTTTAGATAATTATATAGATCTAAACAGTCAAGATTCTTATCAATAACATTATATCATTTCAACGTTATTTTGGTCACGTCATAAAATTTGAGTCTAGATATGCACTTAATCTATGTAATTAGGTCGTTGTGCTGCCAAGCATGAATGAAACATATTTTGACCATCATTGGTAGTTAATAGAAAATTTTAAATATAAAGATTAAGTTTAAGATTGGAATGATATCTTACAACCCAAAAACCCACCTTTCCGTTAAATTTTTCCATCGAATATAATTTTGGATGTGGGAAATGAAAAATAGGACGCTGAATATTTGTTCCTTCAAAATTTATTACATATTTTCATTTCCATTCATCCAACAAAATTTATCATATTTCAATTTTTACCATTTTTTTATAGTGGATCCCATATTCCACTAAGTGTTAGGGTTTGTATACTAGAAATCACCTTTCGAGTGATTGAATACTGTAAAACTCTAATAATTATTTTCCAATGAATGCAACATATTATTTTTGTCATAATGTTGTTATGTTTTACATTTAATGGATGTTGATTGCATATTTAAATGTATAAACGAACATAACATAAGTCTAAGTCTTTGTTTTAGTAGACCGGTTGTGGGCTGCGCTCAATTTAAGGTACGCGGTCAGTTCTGAACAAAGAAAAATAAGAATTTCACAACCTAGATAGACCAAGACTACCTATCGTGAAAGGTTGCAATGTCAGTCCGATTATTTTTTGTCAAAGGTGCGGGTTTTTCGTCACCCAAAGGTGCGAGTTTTTCGTCACTCAACGATCCAAGTATATTGGGTAGTGGTGATCATTATCTAGCGGTGCTAGGATTGCTATTATGTTGAATCGTGCGCGAGGAGAGTCTCGTTTGATAACATCCACAAGAGGAGCTCGAAACAAGGTTTTATTATTCGGAACCTAGCTAGTTGGAGTTTAATTACTCTATGAATAATAAATAAGAGTTTCTTGCTAAGTCCACTCTTGGAGAATAAAATATGCTAATTAATTAAGTCCATAGCAGACATTAATTAATTAATGAATGTTTCTATCTTAAGCGCGGGAAATGAATTAAATAAATAAAAGGAAACCCGGAATACTTCTAATTTCGGATTTGGAAAGGCAGTGCAATATTACTTCTGTAGTGGCAGCTTGTAATATTCCAATATAAGCTTATATTAAATTGTGGGTACAATTTAATTAGTAAAAAGCTAATTGGGTGAGGCCATGTCCAAATTCTTTCTTAGATCCCTGACTGGGCCCAATATGTGACTTAATATAAATAGGAGAATAAAGGAGACAGAAATAAGAATTATTATTGCTCCCAATTTTTGTCCCCCCCTCTAAAGAGAGAGAGTTCGAAAATTACTTCTTCCGTGAGCTGAGTTCTGTCTTCATTATTCGAGTCCTAGTATTCTGGTGAGATTTGCCCACACAAATATCAGTATACAGTCCGGGACACCAGTCAGAAGATCCGAGGTCGAGTACTGAAGATCTTCACGAGGAGACGGAGCAAGCCATCATCAATTCTTGATTGAATCAATGAGGTAAATTGGCTAATTCCGTAGTAAGCATGTTTTAGGGATTTTATGAGCTAAAGCATGTTTTAATTCAAGTTATGAGCATGATACATGTGATAATTACGCGAATAGATTTTGTCTAGATAATATGCTAAATAGATCAAATTATGTGATCCGTTAGAACATGCACGCTTCCGATGCCAACCCCTTCAATTGGTATCAGAGCCAGTATTTGGCTCTGATTATTTGGATTTAAATTTCGCGAAATTCATGTATGCATGTATTATTTGATTTTGAAGCATGTTCTTGGTGTTTTGTTTAATTTATTATGCATGATGAACTTAAGAACTATCGAATCAAAGAACTTGAATTACTCGATCATACCATACGTGCGATCGAGGTAGGGATGTCGAGACAGTGGGAGCCGGGGAGCCACGATCACGACGCGACGCGCAGACGAGCGAAGGCTCACGCGCGCCGCCGGCCGAGAGCGCAAGCCCCAAACGCACCCGCGTCGAGAACGACATGGCGGCTGGCGTGGTGTGGTGGTTCGTCCGAGAACCACCGAGACACCAGGCACCGAGAGCTGCAACCCTGAGCGGAAGGTTGGAGCTGGCCGAGAGCGGGTGCGCCACCGTGCGCGCCGCTGGCCGAGAGCTCACGCCACCCGACGGCTCGGATGTCCGAGACGGGCGTCAAGACACTGGCCGAGAGGCACGCGCCACCGCGTGTGCGCCTGGCCGAGAAGCGTCGGTACCCTACAAGCCGAGACGCCATGACGGGTGCTCGCCGCTGGCTGAGAGGAGCCGCGCCTCCGCACACGCTCCTGGACGAGACGCTGGCGAACCCCGACGAGCCGCTGGCGCGCCACATACGCGCCAGTGGCCGAGACGCCGTGTGCGTCGGATTTCGACGAAGAATTCGTCAGATTTTCGTCGTTCATGGTTCGTGCAAACCTCGTACGATGAGATAACGATGAAAGATTATTTTAATGATTATTTAATTATTTTATTAAAAGATATCATTAAAATATTATTATTTAATAGAAATAAAATCTTTTTGGAAGATTCCTAGATTTTAGGAATATTTTTATTATTATCTATATCTATGGAAATAAATAATATTATTTTAATCCTAGATGATATGGATGAGAATAATTTAATAGTTTCCAAATAATAATCTAGATTTTAGGTATAATTTTATTATTTTCTATATCTATGGAAATAAATAATATAATTTTGATTCCTAGATGATATGGTTGAAGATAATTTAATAGTTTCCTAATATTTAAATATCTGAGACCCTAATAAGGATAGATATATATCAATACATGATAAGGCTCATTTCATGCATCGGTTTAAGGGTGAAATACATGTTACTTGATCGGTTTATCGCGCAAAACAAGTGTTAAATGTGCAGAAATACCACTTAACCAAGGCAGCAAGGCCGAACTGATCAAGCAAGTACAAAAGGCGATAAAATGCCAAGAATAGGGGGAGTTGATCAAGGGGAGTGATCAAGCAGTTAGGTGGGGACCGCTGGCTTCTAGAAGAAGAACACGTGAGGAAATGAGCTGGATATAGCGCACCATTCTGTTATCAAGGACGACGTTCTAGAAGGGGACAAGTGCTGGAATATGAGACGCAAGGACGGAGCTGAGTCACGAATCTGTTACCAAAAAGCATCATCATTCTAGTAGAACAACACGTAGCAATCAATGAGTCGCTCACTCTCAGAATGAGCGAATATTCCCTGTCAAGATCGTTATCCAGCTGGCGGCCGAATCGAGCTTATAAATAGAGGGTGTGCCACCACAAGAAGGCATCCGAGACTTTACTTTCCGTCTAGTTTAACTTAGCTTAGTTATTTAGCGTAGTTTAGCTCTCTAGCTTAGTTTAGTTCAGCTCTCTAGCTTAGTTTTTAGTTCAGCTCTCTAGCTTAGTTTTCCGCTGAGATTTTTCTCAGTTTTTACCGCTTTCTTAGATTACAAAGTGTTAGCTTAGTTTAAATTTTACGTTGTACTCAGCTTTTAGCTTAATCAAAGTCATTTTTGCTTTTAATCCGAGCATTTACTTTTCTGTTATTACCTGCAATTCACTTGATCCAGTAGTTTAAATTTCCATTGATCAAGCTAGCTAGTTTAATTCTGTCTAGATTAAAACCAGTAGTTAAAATCTCCCAAGTTAAAGCGTGGCAGCAACCAACCCCCCTGTTCACTACTTACACACTCGACACACCAACGTCTCTGTGGGATCGACCCTGAACTTGCCGCTTTAGTGTTAAAGTTGTGCAAAATTGGGAGTTATAAATTACTTTGGCAAGGCGGAAAGGGCGAGAGCTAGATTGCATTGATTAAGTGGCAACGACATTTGCTAACTGATCCAATCGGTTCGGTTATCATTCCATATAACTTGATCCGCATTCTATTCGTGTTTTCGACCTCTTTCCAAGTCCTTCCAAAATGGCGCCGCTGCCGGGGAAGCATGGTGTTACTTTATGTTTGTGCATAGTGCGTAGGTGTATATAATTTTATTTCTCTTTTTTTTTTTGTTTTTCCTGCTGTTGATGATAAGGTACCACCAAGGCGATTACTGGAATCATCCCTTGATATATAGAAGAACTAACACTCAGTGGAGAGTCCAGGAAGCCGGCGTTGTCATCACTCGTCGCAGAGCCGCATTAGAAGCAACAGCCGCCACCGAGCAGAAAACACAACCACCACCACCAGAACGAACGGAAGCAGAGATGATCGTTGTCGCTAACGACTCGGGAATCGGCTCTCTACACGCTCATGATGAGAGAGAGCCCACACATGCCATCGCCGTTACTCCTGGAATGCGGACTATCGCAATCAAATCAGGAGTACTGGCCGTTTTGTCCCATTTCTATGGCCTTTCGAAGGAATGTCCGTATGCTTTCCTAGAAGAATTCTGCAGATATTGTGATATTCAGCCCGTGCCAGCTGGATCCACGTTCGAAGATTACAGGCTTAAGGCTATTCCCTTCGTTTTGAAGGGCGATGCGGGTGTCTGGCTGTCAAGGCTGCCGGAAGGATCCATCAGGACGTGGGCTGAGTTCCGTATGATATTTCTCGATCATTTCTTTCCAACATCAAAAATAAGTGCCATAAAAAGGGAAATTACAGAGTCCAGACAGAAGTATGACGAGCCCCTCGACCAGTACTGGGATAGGTTCCAAGGGTTGCTTCAAGCATGCCCTAACCACAAGCTGAGAGAAAAGGAGATCTACTCGATCTTCTATGGCGGACTCACGGTGGACAGCAAGAACGACCTCAACCTCGCAGCACAAGGGGATTTCTCAAAAACCCTTTTTAGCCAAGCTAAGAGTATTTTGGAGAGGCTGATTGAGGCTAAGCGGTCGTACGAAACATCTCGAGGGCAGTACAGAAGAGGAGCAGTGCACGCAACTGAGGCGCGCAACGATGAAAAGCTGGAGGCTCGATTTGAGCATATGGAGAAAAAACTGCTGGAAGTAGTAGAAAAAATGAGACCGCCGCCACCGCCTGCACCGAAGGAGACATAGTATGTGCCGCAGCCGCAGCCGCCACCACCAGAAGAGCATCATTACTATTACTGCGAGTTTCCCCCTGAGGTAGAGCAAGTAAATGCCGTAGGCCACTGAAACACAAATGGCAACTGGATCCAGGGGAAGCAGAGAGATGCTCCGTGGAGGGACCACCCCAACTTCAGATGGACTGATCAGAATCAAAGCCAACCACAACAGGTACAGCCCTCTGACGGGCAGTCCAACTGGCCAGCTCGAATCTTGGATAGACCAAACACTGGAGGGAATAGAATGCAAGGAGGTCATGCAGGTTGGTCAAGTGGACCTCAAGGTAACTGGTCAAGTGGAGGACAACCTAACTGGTCAAGCCGACAACAAGAAGGAGAATGGGGGTACCAACACCAAGCCCCTCAGTATAGCAACCAGGGTAGGCAACCAAGTAATCAAATGGTGAGTTATGTCCCGCAGTACCACAGGGAAAACCAGCAATCCCAAGGGAACCTTCCAAGGAAACCAACAAAATCATCTGTCCCAGAACCAACCAAAGCAGTATGGGTCTTCCGGTTTTTACCAGCAAGGCCATGGAGGAGGCCGATTTAATCAGAGAAATAACAGGTAGCAAAATGAAGGTCCAGGGGATATGATTCCACACCAGTCCCATGATGCTGTGCAAGAAATGCAGGAAGCCTAGAGAGAACAGAGAGCTGCATTAGAAATGCAGGAAGCCTAGAGAGAACAGAGAGCTGCATTAGAAATGCTTACGAAGCAGTTATCTCAGGTCGCCATGTCACTGAGCGAGCTATGAGGTAATGAAGGAAAGATTCCGGCTATAGTGCAACCTCCAGCAGGGCGAGAGAATGCCAACAGAGTCTCTCTGAAATCAGAAGGAGTTTATCAGAGCTCAACTGCAAGTTTTCCAGCATCCAGGACAAGTCTTAATAAAAGCCTTGAATCCAGAGCCCTTGATCAAGTCATAGAGAAAGAAGAGTCAAACATCTGTGAACAGGGTGCTGAAAAGAGGAGGAAGGTCGAAGCAGAGGAAGTGACCGGTATGATCCAACCTAGTGATCTTCCCTCCAAGAGAACTGACCCAGGGGTATTTACGCTCCCAATTTCCATCAGAAACGTTCAAATGGAGCACGCAATGTGTGACCTAGGGGCTTCCATCAATATTATGCCATATTCTATATACAAGTGGCTGGAGAATGCTAAGCTCGTCAAAACTAATATGGAAATACAGCTAGCAAACGAGTCTTGCATTTACCCCGAGGGAGTTCTGGAAGATGAAATCGTCAAGGTGAACAGATTCATGTATCCCGCCGACTTCTTTATTATAAAAATGACGGAACCAGGAGCAGAGGAATCTATTGGGATCCTTTTGGGGAGACCTTTCCTATCCACCGCCAACACAGTCATTGACGTCCGCCATGGGACAATTAATCTGGAGTTTAAAGGAGACTTACGGTCGGCATTAATGAAGCGGCAAAAAAGCCACAGGGCAGAGAGAGCATACAAACAGTAAACGCTATCAGCTCTCGGAAACAGGAGTATTCGAAAAATGAATCCTTCGAAGAGCCATCCTCTGGTTACACTGAAGATGAACAACTGAAGAGAGAGGCAACAGAATGGTTTGATACGACAGTGACAGGAGCAATGGATGATCAAGCCATTAGAAGGGCAATTATGGAATTTTGCCAGCCGTCACAACCAGTCGAGGCAAGAGAGATTACTCAACCAAGAAGGGTCGAGAGACCACCTGACCAAGCCGCTCCATTAAAAGGAATGCTGAAGAAGGAATCCTCGTTTATAAGGCAACTACTTTCCGTATCAGCATCACCGATGGCTTTCAAGGACTTGTACAGCTAGACAGATCACAAAACAGTCAAACCACGATTGCAGAAATAGGAAGAACTACTCTTCCAACACCAACCCCAGCTGATGCCCAAGAAGCGAAGTTCAAACTGGTCGGAACCTCGAACAGTCATGGCAAGGCACACTCATGTGGCAAAAACTTCTGTACCCTATTAACCAGGAGGAGATCAGAGCCTTGTTAAAGTACGCTGGGGCCCGTGGAGGACTCATCAAGGATTTCGCCGGAAGAGCCCAGATCCTGACAAAGCTTCCCCAGGATGACGTAAAGTTTAAATTTTCTGATGTCTGCAAGGCCGCGTTCCCATTTCTGAAAGATCGATTGATGAGTTATTCTATAATACGCGGCCCTGACTGGAATCACTCCTTTGAGGTGATATGCGAGACTAGTAACTGTGCTTTGGGAGCAATATTAAGTCAGAAAATCCAGGGGAAAAGTTATGTTGTCCTCTATGCATCAAAAACCTTGGGTCAGGCGCAAAGGAACTATGATGTGACCGAAAAAGAGATGCTATCAGTAGTCTTCACATTTGAGAAGTTCAAACAGCACCTACGAAGTTCCAAAGTGATGGTGAATACAAACCATGCGGCCATCAAATACCTATCGTCGAAGAGGAGATCAAACCCGCATTTGATCAGATGGTTACTCCTTCTACAGGAGTTTGAGTGGGAAGCAGTTGATAGGAGAAGATGTGAAAACATAGAGGCGAGTCACCTACGCCAAATTCTGCAAAAAGAAAATACGGAAGCCATTCTAGACAAGTTCTCTGAAAGGCACATGCATCTGATCAAGTCGAAGTCTGAAGGACAGCGGATCTACCAGGAAAGGAGGATTGATCAAAGCAAACAGAGAAGCTGGGAGCAACTTGCGCCTAAAAGGGCAAAGTTCGCATGAAGGACCAACAGTCTGGAGGAAAGCAAGTTACCCGGAAGGAACGGAATGGAGGTGTTTGTAGTGGACGACATTTCACTACCAATGCCTAGCTCACGCCAGTAAACAGGTAGAATGAGTGATCGGGTATTCATGGATAGTCTGCTTGATCAAGCGACAAATTCTAAATCTCTTAATCTGATCAAGTGACATTCCAAGGAGACCCGGTCAAATCCTTGTTAGTGTAAATAGTTTTTTTAAGTGTGTCAAGTTTTTCTTAGTTAATAAAAAAATCGGAAGTGGAGGAAAGGAACTGATCAAGTGGAATTATGTGAGCTGCCATTGGGATTTAATGTTCCACGTGATCAGTGCAAATTGAATTTAATTGGTGGTGCAGTGATTGAGTTGATAAGAGCAGGTGATGATAAGACGTGCGCAGTAATTAGAGAGGTGTCAGGCGGCGCCGACTGTTGAAATGAAAGGACGACCTGGAGAGAGGAAGGAAGCGTATCGGAGAAGCTTTGCCATTTGGCATTCTGAAAAGGCGCGCCAGTACGCGAAAAGTCGCAGAGATCTCAATAGGCAGGGATCTCAACAGTCGGAGTTTGAGTATAAAAGGGGGTTTTCCGAATCTCACTTTCTATCAACTGCCTTCAGAACCCTTGTGCTATCCTCATCTAATTCTCTCCAAATTCAAGTCACCAGCAAACATAATCAGAAAGAAATACAGGGCAATAAACTCGAGACCTCCAATACCTCCTCGTTTTCTTCAGGAGCCGGTCTCAACAGTAATAATCAGAGATCCTTTTCACCACCGAGTCCACCAATCACCAAAACACCATTATCGCCCCCTAGATTCATCGGCCCACTCCAATATATGGACCCGACTGACATAGGGCGTGTGGACTCTATGCTTAGAAGTTTTCCCGTCGGCACTGACCCCGTGAAGATTTACTGAAGGGGCTGGCAGCGGAAGCGTGCGTTCAGAACGGATCACATGAATTAGATCTATTTAGCAGATTATTTAGACAAAATCTATTCGCGTAATTATCACATGTATCATGCTCATAACTTGAATTAAAACATGCTTTAGCACATAAAATCCCTAAAACATTCTTACTACGGAATTAGCCAATTTACCTTGTTGATTCAATCAAGAATCGATGATGGCTTGCTCCGTCTCCACGTGAAGATCTTCAATACAAGACCTCGGATCTTCTGACTGGTGTCCCGGACTATACGCTGATATTTGTGTGGGCAAATCTCACCAACGTACTAGGACTCGAATAATGGAAGACATAACTCAGCTCACGGAGGAGGCACAAATTTCGAGCTCTCTCTTTAGAGGGGAACGAAAATTTTGATAATAAATTGTTATGTTTTCTGTCTTCTTTATTCTCCTATTTATATAACTCACATATTGGGCCCAGTCAGGGATCTAAGGAAGAATTTGGAACAGGCCTCACCCAATTAGCTTTTTACTAATTAAATTGAACCCATAATTTAATATAAGCTTATATTGGAATATTACGAGCAGCCACTACAGAAGTAATATTGCACTGCCTTCCAAATCCGAAATTACAAGTATTCCGGGTTTCCTTTAATGACATTTGATTCATTTCCCGCGCTTAAGATGTAAACATCCATTAATTAATTAATGTCTGCTATAGACTTAATTAATTAACATATTTCGAATTCCAAGAGTGGACTTAGCAAGAAACTCTTATTTTTTATTCATAGAGTAATCAAACTCCAACTAGCTAGGTTCTGAATAATAAAACCTCGTTTCGAGCTCCTCTTGTGGATGTTATCAAACGAGACTCTCCTCGCGCACGTTTCAACATAATAGCAATCCTAGCACCTCTAGATAATGATCACCACTACCCAATATACCTGGATCGTTGGGTTACGAAAAACCCGCACCTTTGGTAAGTCAAAGTAGTGGATCCTCAATATCGTATGCTCAATGCTAACGTACATTGATTAAGAAATTAATTTTCAAGACCTCGTCTTTCAGTAGATAGCATAAAGACTCGTCTTGCTGTTAGATCCATTCAGTGCTATACCACACCAACGTCATCTTATTTCAATAAGGTTTAGAAATAATCGGACTGACATTGCAACCTTTCGCGATAGGTAGTCTAGGCCTATCTAGGTTGTGAAATTCTTATTTTTCTTTGATTAGAACTGACCGTGTTACCTTAAATTAGACGACGCCCACAATCGGTCTACTAAAACAAAGACTTAGACTTTGTTACGTTTTCTCATACATTTAAATATGTAATAAACAACCATTAAATGTAAAACATAACAACATTATGACAAAAATAATCTGTTGCATTTATTGGAAAATAACCATTAGAGTTTTACAGTATCCAATCACTCGAAAGGTGATTTCTAGTATACAAAACCCTAACAATCTCCCACTTATACTCAAAACAGCTTTCGAGTATACAAAATAGTAGTGCACACGTCTAAATTTCTCCCACTTATACTGAAAGCGAGTTGAGGTCTTGAATGAGTCGAACTTCCATCCCTTCAACGTGGCACTCGAACGGTTTTACCGCCAAAGCCTTTGTAAAAGGATCTGCCAGGTTGTTCTCTGACGCAATCTTGACCACTTTTATGTCTCCTCTCTGCACTATATCTCTAATGATATGATACTTCCGCTCTATGTGTTTGCTCGCTTTGTGAGCTCTTGGTTCTTTCGAGTTTGCCACAACACCAGAATTGTCACAATAAATGGTGATGCTCTTGGGCAGATTCGAAACCACACCTAAATCCATGAGGAAGTTCTTGAACCATACAACCTCTTTTGCAGCCTCCGAAGCAGCCACATACTCGGCTTCCATGGTCGAGTCCGCGATGCATTTCTGCTTCACACTCTTCCAAATTACGGCTCCACCTCCTAAGGTAAACACATATCCTGAAGTAGATTTTCTCGAGTCCTGATCAGCTTGAAAGTCCGAGTCAGTATATCCCAAAGGACAGAGCTCGGCTGCATTGTAAACTAGAGCATAATCCTTAGTCCGTTTAAGGTACTTGAGTATGTTCTTTACGGCAGTCCAATGTCCTTGGCCCGGATTCGACTGATATCTTGCCACCATGCCAACAGCAAAGCAAATATCTGGTCTAGTACAAAGCATAGCATACATGAGACTTCCAACTGCCGAAGCATATAGAATCCTTCTCATTGCTTGTATCTCAGACGGCGTTTTAGGGCATATCTCTTGAGATAAATGGATGCCATGTCTAAAAGTTAAGAAACCTTTCTTGGCGTCCTGCATGCTAAAACGACTAAGTACTGTTTCGATGTAAGATTCTTAAGATAAGCACAATATCTTCTTCTCTCGATTCCGAAGAACCTTGATCCCGATGATGTGTCCCGCGTCTCCCATATCATTCATCTCGAACTGGTTTGATAACCATGTTCGAACTGATGACAACATCTTTTTATTGTTTCCAATTAGAAGAATGTCATCTACATATAAAACTAAGAACACCATATTCCCCTTATCAACTTTCTTATACACGCAGCTTTCACTTGGGCACTTTTCGAATCCAAACTTGCAAACAGTTTGATCGAAACATTGGTTCCACGATCTGATGCTTGCTTGAGGCCATAAATGGCCTTCTTAAGCTTCCAAACCATGTGTTCTTTGCCCTTTATGGCATATCCTTCGGGTTGTTCCATGTAGATGGTCTCTCCTCAAGACTGCCGTTTAGAAACGCAGTCTTAACGTCCATCTGCCATACATCCCAATGAATATAAGCTGCAATAGACAACAGTATCCGGATCGATTTGAGCATTGCCACTGGGGAGAAGGTCTCATCATAATCGATGCCTTCCTTTTGGGTATACCCCTTGGCCACTAGTCTTGCTTTGAAGACTTTAACTCGTCCATCGGGTCCACATTTACGTTTATATATCCACTTGCTCCCAATGGCAGTACAACCTTCGGGTAGGATGGACAAATCGTAGACGTCTTTGTCTATCATAGATTGTAGTTCCGAATCCATTGCTTTAACCCATTTGCAATGATCGACATCTGTCTGCGCCTCCGCAAAGTTCCAGGGATCTAATACATTGCTGTCCGAGGAGTGATCCATAGATTCTCCCAAACCAATGTATCTGTCGGGCTCATGCGAGACCCTCCCACTGCGGCGCAGCACTACAATATTTTGAGTAGAAGTTGAAGTTTCGGGAATTGTTTGTACACTTGGTACTTGTTCTTGGTTAATGGAACTTGTGACAGAAGTTAGCTCATCAAGAGCCACTTCACTGCTGGATTTATGATTCATTACATAGTCTTCCTCTAAGAATGTCGCGTGAGTGCTCACAATGACTTTCTTATCTCGGAGACTAAAGAATTCATAATCTTTCGTTCCTTTGGGGTATCCTATAAACAAACATACCTCCGTCCTAGATCCTAGCTTAGTTGGATCCTTTTCCAATACATGAGCCGGGCAACCCCAAACCTTGAGATGTGCTAGATTGGGCTTACGCCCAGTCCACAACTCATATGGAGTTTTAGGTACGGATTTTGATGGTAAATTGTCTAAAATGTGACTTGCGGAAAGCAAGGCATGTCCCCAAAATGAAATAGGCAGACGTGCATAACTCATCATCGATCGAACCACGTTTAATAAGGTCATGTTCCTTCTTTCAGCCACGCCATTCTGCTGGGGCGTGCCCGGCGCAGTCAGTTGGGATTGAATTCCCACTTCCGATAAGTAGTCCAAAAATTCGGCACTGAGGTATTCGCCTCCACGATCAGATCGTAGGCATTTGATATTCTTCCCATGATACTTCTCCACAAGAGTCTTAAAGTCTTTAAACTTGTCAAAAGACTCTGACTTGTGACGCATCAAGTAGACATATCCAATTTTCGAGAAGTCATCAATAAATGTGATGAATTATCGAAAACCACCTCTTGCCTCAGTTGACATTGGTCCACATACATCGGAATGAACGAGCTCAAGTACTTCCTTGGCCCTATTGCCCTTAGCCTTAAAAGGCCTCTTGGTCATCTTGCCTTCTAAGCAAGACTCACACTTATGAAAAGGTTCCTCCTCTAGACCTTTGATAAGATCTTGGTGAACAAGAGAATGGATCCTCCTTTCATTGGTATGACCAAGTCTAAGGTGCCACAAGTACGTTTCTTTCATTGAACTTGAAGGTTCCTTTCGTTTCTTTGAAATTTTCGATGTTGTATTGAGTTCTGATTTGCGATTTTTAAACTGTGTAGAAGTGATTGTGTACATATTGTTTTCCATGATACCACGACAGATATAAGAACCATCGTTCTTAATAACGCAGTTGTCATTAAAAGAAATCGAATATCCATCATAAACCAATTTAGAAACTGAAATTAAATTTCTTCTAGAAGAAGGTATCAACAAAACATTCTTCAAAATCAAAAAACTATCACTACTAAAACGCAAATAAATGTCTCCCACTGCAACGGCTGCCACTTTGGTAGCGTCGCCCAGCTGGACTTCGATCTCACGATCATGTATCCGTCATGTCACCTGCATTAAGTCAGGATCAAAACAAATATGATCAGTGGCTCCTGTGTCAATAACCCAAGTGCAAATTGATGTCGAAGTCAAAAAAGACTCGACAACTAGAGCCTGGTGCATACCTGTAGCCTTGCCCCGTTTAGGACAGTCTGGCTTCCAATGCCCCTTCTCTCCACACTTGAAACACTTCCCCGTGGGCTTCTTGTTAGCCCTCTTCTTCTTCTTTCCCTTAGCTATCTTGGCCGGTCCTGAGTTCGGTGCCTGCCTTTTTCTTTTGCTAGGCTTTAAGCCAGAGGAACGAGGCGTCGAAATCATCATGGCCGCCTTAGCCTGGATCATAAGGTCCTCTGCCGACTGAAGTTCAGTCAACAGCTCTGCCAAGATGTAATTCCTTTTGTTCATCTCGAAGTTGAGCTTGAACTGTTGGAAGCTAGGGGGAAGACTTTGAAGGATGATAGTCACCTGGGACTCGGGATAGATCGTCCCTCCCAAGACCTCAATTTGGTTGAGGTGGCCCATCATCTCGAGGACGTAGTCCCTCACAGATGAGCCTTCCCTCATTGTCTTCGACATGATACTCCGAAAGGCTTGAGACTTAGCCGTTCGATTCTGAGTACCAAAAAGATTCTTGAGATTCTGCATAATCTCGGAGGCAGTTTCCATAGCACAATTCTGATGCTTGAGTACTGATGACATAGATGCCAACATGTAGCACTTAGCCATCTCATTCGCCTTATGCCACCGTCTATGTGCATCTCTGACTCCTGCGGCGGCGTTAGCCGCCGGTACTGGAGGTCGCGGGGTGGTGAGCAAAAAGATGTACTCATCTGCTGTGAGAACGATGTCCAAATTTTGTTTCCATTCTATGTAATTTTGGCCCTCGAGTTTATTTTCTTTGTGGATTGCAGAAAGACGATTGAACGACATATTGACGATATGGATTGCACTGCAAAACAGAGTATTTTACTATTGTCATAAACTTATGTAAGAAGTTTGATTAGATTAACCATAAAACTTTTCAAAATCTTACAACTGTAAAATTAAAATTTTTTACCCTCCAGAGGAAGACAATACGCATTAAAATCTAACAGTTTTACTGGTCACAACACCGACAAATAGTCCAGAGACCACAGAGTGGCATGGCCGCCAAATGTTGCCTAAGCAAGACCATCTCTTTAGCATTACAGAGTCTTGTTTCTACAACACACTCTCATAACAATGCTTATGTGCTGCTAACAAGATCAAGCTATCTCATAAATTCTGTGTGAACTTCTGAATCTCGTAGTTTCTTAGGATTATTGTCTCCACAGAGCATGTGGCGATAATATTAGAAAAAAGCTTCATAAATTGCAGACCAATTGATGGAGACCATATACAAACGTTAAGTTCGTAATTATAGCTTAGATATTTCGGTTATGGTTTTTCTTTAATTATCCTTAGTCTTAGGGCAGAGAAAGACTTGGTTAAATTTTGTTGGTATTTAATCTACTGGATAATTAAATCTTTTATTAATTGGTATCTTCCTTTAGGGAATAATTATTCTAGAATATAATTCTTATTCATGTCTACTATAAGATTTGACTAAAATAAATGAATTATTTAATTCTTAATAAGACATGAAAAATTAAATTCAAATTAATTCCATGTTCAAGATTAGGAAGAGATATTTCATTATTTAATGTATTCATACATATCTATCCTTTTTAGGATCTTAGATATATAAATATTAGGAAACTATTAAATTATTCTTATCCATATCATCTAGGAATCAAAATATTATTATTTATTTCCATAGATATAGAAAATAATAAAAATATTCCTTAAATCAAGATAAATATTAGGAAACTATTAAATTATTCTCATCTATATCATCTAGGAATAAAATAATATTATTTATTTCCATATATATAGATAATAATAAAAATATTCCTAAAATCTAGGTAAATCTTACAAAAAGATTTTATTTCCATTAAATAATAATATTTTAATGATATCTTTTAATAAAATAATTAAATAATCATTAAAATAATCTTTCATCGTTATCTCATCATACGAGGTTCGCACGAACGATGAACGACGAAAATCCGACGAGTTCTTCGTCGGAACACGACGCACGAAGCGTCTCGGCCACCAGCGCGCAGATGGCGCGCCAGCGTCTCGGCCAGCGGCTCGTCGGGTGTCGCCAGCGTCTCAGCCAGGAGCGTGCGCGGAGGCGCGGCTCCTCTCGGCCAGCGGCGAGCACACGTCACGGCGTCTCGGCTCGTCAGGTGCCGACGCTTCTCGGCCAGGCGCGCATGCGGTGGCGTGCGCCTCTCGGCCAGCGTCTCAGTGCCCGTCTCAGACATCCGAGCCGTCGGGTGGCGCGAGCTCTCGGCCAGCGGCGCGCACGGTGGCGCGCCCGCTCTCGGCCAGCTCCAACCTTCCTCCTAGGGTTAGACCTGGCGTCTCGGTACCTCGGCATGTTCTCGGTTGAACTGCCGTGCCACTCCATCAGCTGCGTCGACCTCGACCCGGGTTCCGTCTGGTGCGTGTGGTCTCGGCCGGCGGCGCGCATGAGCCCTACTCGTCTGCGCGTCGCCCCGTGATCACGGCTCCCGGCTCCCGTTGTCTCGACATCCCTACCTCGATCGCACGTGGTGCGTTCGAGCAATTCAAGTTCTTTGATTCGATAGTTCTTGAGTTCATCATGCATAAAATTAAACAAAAACACCAAGAACATGCTTCGCAATAAAATAACACATGCATACATGAATTTCGCGAAATTTAAATCCAAATAATCAGAGCCAAAGACTGGCTCTGATACCAACTGAAGGGGCTGGCAGTGGAAGCGTGCGTTTAGAACGGATCACATGAATTTGATCTATTTAGCAGATTATTTAGACTAAATCTATTCGCGTAATTATCACATATATCATGCTCATAACTTGAATTAAAACATGCTTTAGCACATAAAATCCCTATAACATGCTTACTACGGAATTAGCAAATTTACCTTGTTGATTCAATCAAGAATCGATGATGGCTTGCTCCGTCTCCACGTGAAGATCTTCAATACAAGACATCGGATCTTCTGACTGGTGTCCCGGACTATACGCTGATATTTGTGTGGGCAAATCTCACCAACGTACTAGGACTCGAATAATGGAAGACAGAACTCAGCTCACGGAGGAGGCACAAATTTCGAGCTCTCTCTTTAGAGGGGGACGAAAATTTTGATAATAAATTGTTATGTTTTCTGTCTCCTTTATTCTCCTATTTATATAAGTCACATATTGGGCCCAGTCAGGGATCTAAGGAAGAATTTGGAACAGGCCTCACCCAATTAGCTTTTTACTAATTAAATTGAACCAACAATTTAATATAAGCTTATATTGAAATATTACGAGCAGCCACTACAGAAGTAATATTGCACTGCCATCCAAATCCGAAATTACAAGTATTCCGGGTTTCCTTTAATTGTATTTGATTCATTTCCCGCGCTTAAGATGGAAACATCCATTAATTAATTAATGTCTGCTATAGACTTAATTAATTAACATATTTCGAATTCCAAGAGTGGACTTAGCAAGAAACTCTTATTTATTTTTCATAGAGTAATCAAACTCCAACTAGCTAGGTTCCGAATAATAAAACCTCGTTTCGAGCTCCTCTTGTGGATGCTATCAAACGAGACTCTCCTCGTGCATGTTTCAACATAATAGCAATCCTAGCACCTCTAGATAATGATCACCACTACCCAATATACCTGGATCGTTGGGTTACGAAAAACCCGCACCTATGGTAAGTCAAAGTAGTGGATCCTCAATATCGTATGCTCAATGCTAACGTACATTGATTAAGAAATTAATTTTCAAGACCTCGTCTTTCAGTAGATAGCATAAAGACTCGTCTTGCTGTTAGATCCATTTAGTGTTATACCACACCAACGTCATCTTATTTCAATAAGGTTTAGAAATAATCGGACTGACATTGCAACCTTTCGCGATAGGTTGTCTAGGCCCATCTAGGTTGTGAAATTCTTATTTTTCTTTGTTTAGAACTGACCGTGTTACCTTAAATTAGACGACGCCCACAACCGGTCTACTAAAACAAAGACTTAGACTTTGTTACGTTTGCTCATACATTTAAATATGTAATAAACAACCATTAAATGTAAAACATAACAACATTATGACAAAAATAATCTGTTGCATTTATTGGAAAATAACCATTAGAGTTTTACAGTATCCAATCACTCGAAAGGTGATTTCTAGTATACAAAACCCCTAACATTTACACCGCCTTAAAAGCTCGCCTAAGAATTTCTCGGTCTAAAGACCCTGCTCCGCCACCACCAATAGAAGGGCTGCCTCATCCCAGTGACCTCCTTCTATGACGAAAGGAGGCAGAATTTAACCTCTAATCGACTATAGAGGAAGACTCCATCCCGAGAAGGACGCGCCACCAGACAATGAACCAGCTACTTCTTGAAGCTGAGGGGTTCAAGCCAGCAAACAAGACGGTGGAGAGCAACCAGGTGAGAGCAGAGGAAGAGAGCAGATGAAGGGGGAAGAAAATATCCTTCCTTCCCCTAGTACGGGCCACCATACCAACCAAGGTATGAGGCTTGCTAACGCTGCCAGCATGCTTCCCCCCCGAAGGAAAAAAAAGAATAAAAAATATACCAAGGAGGAGGAGCTCCGATAAACATGAAGCCTTAGAAGCAATAAGGAAGGCCTGTGTAATGGAGGCGATAAGGAAGGCGCACAACATTCCCCTGATTCAACAATCTAGAAGGCAGTATTATCACCCTTAACCCTGTTTCTTTGTGTAAATTGTGTTTTTGACTCCGTTCTCACACTTAGTCCTGTGTCTGGACTAAGTGTGAGAAGTTTATGGAAGTTGTTCTCTGTTTTGCCTATATCTGTTTTATTTTTTGTGTGGTTATTATCATGTTTTGATTGCTGGCACTGCCTCACACTTAGCCCAGTGTCTGGTCTAAGTGTGAGAAATTGTTGTTATGCCATCGCATGTGCCTAACCCTTCTTTCCACTGCATCCAGTCCCTCGAGGACGAGTTCATATGCAGTGGGGAGGGGGGACGGGTTAGTTACAATAAAATCATACATGCTAAAATTTTTTCTCAAAAATAACAAATTCCAGGTAGTAATAAATAGGCAATATACATGAAATTGGATAAATGGAAGACTTGATTACTTTTTGGGAGAGTTAGAAAAAAGATTCAGTATGCTCACATGTAAAACTTGATTGCAAAAACTTGATCAATTTGAATGACGCAAGTATGATGGAAACGCTCAATTTCTAAACCAACTGTGAAACCTCTCTATATGTGAGTTATAAGCCAAATGTAGAACACTTTCTACTATTTTTACAAAAGAAAAAAATTACGAGAGGCTGACTTTTAATATTGAGATGAAAATTACACAAGTAGTAATGACTAAAGGCATTAGGACTTAACCATTTGAGCCGTGTTCTTCTTTCGTTCCACAAACCCGCCTCATTAGTCAAGGCACCCCCTAGTAGCCAATTCGAGTCCATACACTCTTTCCCTTTCTTTGAAGCCTTAAAACCAAATTCAATGTTTCATATCACATGAGTAAAGATGGTCAAAGAAATGAAGTTTGTCAATGGAAACAAAAGGGGGATAGCAATAAGAACGGTCGGAATAAAGGGTAGCCGGGTTGATCAAGTTAGACAATCAGGTTGATCATATGAAAAGAATGAAAAGGTTTGAAATAAAAAAGGGGGCCAGGAAATAGTTGTAACCTGACCCAGGAAATCAAAAGTAAAAATAATAATAAGCTGAAGGTTATAAGGCTAAAGGTCGAAATCTGACCAAGAGGGAGCACCAAGAAATAAATATCCCAATTCTAATCCAGCGAGTTTAGTCAAATCTTTGGCCTTTCGACTCATGTGATTTTTCTTTAAAAATTTTATATTTAAACTTAGAACCCCTAGGACCCTAACCTAACACGTTACTACCCTTGAGCCCCGTTACAACCCAAAACAAAGGCCTTAAGGAACTATCTTGTGTAGTCTGATTCAAAGTATTAAATTTGTGGCAACACCGAGTGAACAGTCCTAACATCTTTTTAAATTGAGCAATCTTGACAAGATGACACCTTGATCAAGCAAAGGCTAAAGAGAAGGAACAGAAGCTACTGACAAATGGATTGACCTCGACCTCAGGTATGATTGTTGGAAAATTATTCGGTCTAATGCATACATGTGAATACGTATTTTTATGTTAAAGTTTTGTTTTTCTTTTCGTTTTCCTTTACTAGTGAAATAAGTAAACCATGCCTGAAATCTGCCTTATCTTTTTCTTTTATTTTTCTTTATACTTGAGGACAAGTATGTTTTAAGTGTGAGCAGTTTGATAAGGCTCATTTCATGCATCGGTTTAAGGGTGAAATACATGCTACTTGATCGGTTAAATGTGCTGAAATACCACTTAACCAGGGCAGCAAGGCCGAACTGATCAAGCAAGTACAAAAGGCGATAAAAGGCCAAGAATCGGGGGAGTTGATCAAGGGGGAGCGATCAAGTAGTTAGGTGGGGACCGCTGGTTTCTAGAAGAAGAACACGTGAGGAAATGAGCTGGATATAGCGCACCATTCTGTTATCAATGACGACGTTCTAGAAGGGGACACGTGCTGGAGTATGAGACGCAAGGACGGAGCTGAGTCACGAATCTGTTACCAAAAAGCATCGTCATTCTAGAAGAAAAGAACGTAGCAATCAATGAGTCGCTCACTCTCAGAATGAGCGAATATTCCCTGTCAAGATCGTTATCCAGCTGGCGGCCGAATCGAGCTTATAAATAGAGGGTATGCCACCACAAGAAGGCATCCGAGACTTTACTTTCCGTATAGTTTAGCTTAGCTTAGTTATTTAGCGTAGTTTAGCTCTCTAGCTTAGTTTAGTTCAGCTCTCTAGCTTAGTTTAGTTCAGCTCTCTAGCTTAGTTAGATAGCTTAGTTTAAAGGGCGACCGAAAGGGAGCGTTGCAGAATACTCATTTCTGTTAGCGTTATCTTAAGTTTTCCGCTGAGATTTTTCTCAGTTTGTACCGCTTTCTTAGATTACAAAGTGTTAGCTTAGTTTAAATTTTACGTTGTACTCAGCTTTTAGCTTAATCAAAGTCATTTTTGCTTTTAATCCGAGCATTTACTTTTCTGTTATTACCTGCAATTCACTTGATCCAGTAGTTTAAATTTCCATTGATCAAGCTAGCTAGTTTAATTCTGTCTAGATTAAAACCAGTAGTTAAAAACTCCCAAGTTAAAGCGTGGCAGCAGCCAACCCCCCTGTTCACTACTCACATACTCGACACACCAACTTCTCTGTGGGATCGACCCCGAACTTGCCGCTTTACTGTTAAAGTTGTGCAAAATTAGCGGAAAGGGCGAGAGCTAGATTGCATTGAATAAGTGGCTACAACATTTACTAACTGATCCAATCGGTTCAGTTATCATTCCATATAACTTGATCCGCATTCTATTCGTGTTTTCGACCTCTTTCCAAGTCCTTCCAATAAATTAAATAATAAAATATATCTTCCTAATCTTGAACATGGAAATAATTTGAATTTAATTTTTCATGTCTTATTAAGAATTAAATAATTTAATTATTTTAGATATATCTTATAGTAGACATGAATAAGAATTAAATACAAGAACATTATTTTCTTAATGGAATACGCCAACTATGAATAAGAATTTAATTATCCAGCAAATTAAATATCAACAGTATTTAATTAAGCTTTTATCTGTCTAAAGGCTAAGAATAATTAAAGAAAAACCATAACCCGAAATATCTAAGCTATAATTACGAACTCAACGTTTGTATATGGTCTCCATCAATTGGTCTGCAATTTTTGAAGCCTTTTTTCTAATATTCTCTCCACGTGCTCTGTGGGGACAATAATCCTAAGAAAATAGCAAGTTCATGAGGCGAACTTCTCAAATATAAATAGTGTGAACTAGAATGTAGTTTCCAATATTATCGCCACCTGCTCTGTGGGGACAATAATCCTAAGAAACTGCGAGATTCAGAAGTTCACACAGGATTTATGGGATTGCTTGATCTTGTTAGCAGCACATGAGCATTGTTATGGGAGTGTGTTGTAGGAATGAGATTCTGTAATGCTAAATTCGCTGGTCTTGCTTAGGCAACATTAGGCGGCCATGCCACCCTGTGGTATCTAGACTATTCGTCGATGATTGTGACCAGTAAAATTGTAAAATTTTAATGCGTATTGACCTCCTCTGGAGGATACAAAATTTTAATATTACAGTTGTAAGATTTTGAAAAGTTTTATGGTTAATCTAATCAAACTTCTTACATAAGTTTATGACAAATGGTAAATACTCTGTTTTGCAGTGCAAATCAAATCGTCAATATGTCGTTCAATCCTCTTTCTGCAATTCTTAAAGAAAACAAACTCGAGGGCCAAAATTACATAGAATGGAAACAAAATCTTGACATCGTTCTCACAGCAGATGAGTACATCTTTGTACTCACAACACCGCGACCTCCAGTGCCGGCGGCTAATGCTGCGGCAGGAGTCAGAGATGCACACAGACGGTGGCATAAGGCAAATGAGATGGCTAAGTGCTACATGTTGCCTTCTATGTCTTCAGTACTCAAGCATCAGCATTCAGCCATGGATACAACCGCCGAGATCATGCAGAATCTCAAGAATCTTTTTGGTACTCAGAATCGAACGGCTAAGTCTCAAGCCTTTCGGAGTATCATGTCGAAGACAATGAAGGAAGGCTCGTCTGTGAGGGACCACGTCCTCGAGATGATGGGCCACCTCAAGCAAATTGAGGTCTTGGGAGGGACGATCGATCCCGAGTCCCAGGTGACTATTATCCTTCAAAGTCTTCCCCCTAGCTACCAACAGTTCAAGCTCAACTTCGAGATGAACAAGAGGAACTACACCTTGGCAGAGCTGTTGACTGAACTTCAGTCGGCAGAGGATCTTGTGATCCAGGCTAAGGCGGCCATGATGACTCGGCGCCTCGTTCCTCTGGCTTCAAGCCTAGCGCAGGAAAAAGGCAGGCACCGAACTCAGGACCGGCCAAGATAGCTAAGGGAAAGAAGAAGAGGGAAAATAAGAAGCTCACGGGTAAGTGTTTGAAGTGCGGAGAGAAGGGATTGGAAGCCAGATTGTCCTAAAAAGGGCAAGGCTACATGTATGCACCAAGCTTTAGTAGTCGAGTCATGTTTGGCTTCGAAGTCTACTTGCACTTGGGTTATTGACACAGGAGCCACTGATCATATTTGTTTTTATCCTGACTTAATCATGTGACAAGACGGCTACGTAATCGTGAGATCGAGGTCCAGCTGGGCGACGCTACAAAAGTGGCGGTCGTAGCAGTCGGAGACATTTATTTGCGTTTTAGTAGTGATATATTTTTGATTTTGAAGAATGTTTTGTTGATACCTTCTTTTAGAAGAAATTTAATTTCAGTTTCTAAATTAGTTTTTGATGGATATTCGATTTCTTTTAATGACAATTGCGTTATTAAGAAAGATGGTTCTTATATCTGTCGTGGTATCATGGAAAACAATCTGTACACAATCACATCTACACAGTTTAATAATCGCAAATCAGAACTCAATACAACATCGAAAATTTCAAAGAAACGAAAGGAACCTTCAAGTTCAATGAACGAAACATACTTATGGCACCTTAGACTTGGTCATGCCAATGAAAGGAGGATCCATTCTCTTGTTAAACAAGACCTTATTAAGTGTGAGTCATGCTTAGAAGGCAAGATGACCAAGAGGCCTTTTCAGACTAAGGGCAATAGGGCCAAGGAAGTACTTGAGCTCGTTCATTCCGACGTATGTGGACCAATGTCTACTGAAGCAATAGGTGGTTTTCGATTCTTCATCACATTCATTGATGACTTCTCGAAAATTAGATACGTCTATTTGATGACCCACAAATCAGAGTCTTTCGACAAGTTCAAGGACTTTAAGGCTCAAGTGGAGAAGTATCATGGTAAGACTATCAAATGCCTACGATCTGATCGTGGAGGCGAATACCTTAGTGTCGAGTTTTTGGACTACTTATCGGAGTCGGGTATCCAATCCCAATTGATTGCACCGGGCACGCCCCAGCAGGACGGAGTGGCTGAAAGAAGGAACATGACCTTATTAAACATGGTCCGATCGATGATGAGTTATGCACGGCTACCTACTTCGTTTTGGGGACATGCCTTGCTTTCTGCAAGCCATATTTTAGACAATTTACAGTCAAAATCCGTACCTACTACTCCTTATGAGTTGTGGACTGGGCGCAAGCCCAATCTAGCACATCTCAAGATTTAGGGTTGCCCGACTCATGTATTGGAAAATGATCCAACTAAGCTAGGATCAAGGACGGATGTATGTTTGTTTATAGGGTACCCCAGAGGAACGAAAGCTTATGGATTCTTTAGTCTCCGAGATAAGAAAGTTATTGTGAGCACTCACGCCACATTCTTAGAGGAAGACTATGTAATGAATCATAAACCCAGCAGTGAAGTGGCTCTTGATGAGCTAACTTCTGTCACAAATTCCATTAACCAAGAACGAGTACCAAGTGTACAAACAATTCCAGAAACTTCAACTTCAATTCCAAGAATTGTAGTGCCGCGCCGCAGTGGGAGGGTCTCACATGAGCTCGAAAGATACATTGGTTTGGGGGAATCTATGAATCACTCCTCAGACAGCAATGTATTAGATCCCTGGAACTTTGCGGAAGCGCAGGCAGATGTCGATTATTGCGAATGGGTGAAAGCAATGGATTCGAAACTGCAATCTATGATAGACAAAGACGTCTACGATTTGTCCGTCCTACCCGAAGGCTGTACTGCCATTGGGAGCAAGTGGATATATAACCGTAAACGTGGACACGATGGACGAGTTAAAGTGTCGATTACGACGAGACTTTCTCCCCAGTGGCCATGCTCAAATCGATCCGGATATTATTGTCTATAGCAGCTTATATGGATTGGGATGTATGGCAGATGGACGTTAAGACTGCGTATCTAAACGGCAGTCTTGAGGAGACCATGTACATGGAACAACCCGAAGGTTATGCCATAAAAGGCAAGGAACACATGGTTTGGAAGCTTAAGAAGGCCATTTATGGCCTTAAGCAAGCATCTAGATCATGTAACCAGTGTTTCGATCAAACTGTTTGCAAGTTTGGATTTGAAAAATGCCTAAGTGAAAACTGTGTGTATAAGAAGGTTGAAAAGTGGTATGTAGTGTTCTTAGTTTTATATGTAGATGACATTCTTCTAATTGGAAACAATAAGAAGATGTTGTCATCAGTACGAACATGGTTGTCAAACCAGTTCGAGATGAAGGATATGGGAGACGCGGGACACATCCTCGGGATCAAGGTTCTTAGGAATCGAGAAAAGAAGATGTTGTGCTTATCTCAAGAACCTTACATCGAAACAGTACTTAGTCGCTTTAGCATGCAGGACGCCAAGAAAGGTTTCTTACCTTTTAGACATGGCATCCATCTATCTCAAGAGATGTGCCCCAAAACGCCGTCTGAGATACAAGCAATGAGAAGGATTTCATATGCTTCGGCAGTTGGAAGTCTCATGTATGCTATGCTTTGTACAAGGCCAGATATTTGCTTTGTTGTTGGCATGGTCTTAAACGGACTAAGGACTATGCTCTAGTTTACAATGCAGTCGAGCTCTGTCCTTTGGGATATACTGACTCAGACTTTCAAGCTGATCAGGACTCGAGAAAATCTACTTCAGGATATGTATTCACCTTAGGAGGTGGAGCCATAATTTGGAAGAGTGTGAAGCAGAAATGCATCGCGGACTCGACCATGGAAGTCGAGTATGTGGCCGCTTCGGAGGCTGCAAAAGAGGCAGTATGGTTCAAGAACTTCCTTATGGATTTAGGTGTGGTTACAAATCTGCCCAAGAGCATCACGGTTTATTGTGACAATTCTGGCGCCGTGGTAAATTCGAAGGAACCGAGAGCTCACAAAGCGAGCAAACACATAGAGAGGAAGTATCATATCATAAGGGATATAGTGCAGAGAGGAGACATACAAGTGGTCTAGATTGCGTCAGAGAACAACCTGGCAGATCCTTTTACAAAGGCATTGGCGGTAAAACCGTTCGAGGGCCACGTTGAAGGGATGGGAGTTCGACTCATTCAAGACCTCAACTCGCTTTCAGTATAAGTGGGAGAAATTTGATGTGTGCACACTGTTTTGTATATTCGAAAGCTGTTTTGAGTATAAGTGGGAGATTGTTAGGGTTTGTATACTAGAAATCACCTTTCGAGTGATTTAATAGTGTAAAACTCTAATAATTATTTTCCAATGAATGCAACAGATTATTTTTGTCATAATGTTGTTATGTTTTACATTTAATGGATGTTTATTGCATATTTAAATGTATAAGCGAACATAACATATGTCTAAGTCTTTGTTCTAGTAGACCGGTTGTGGGCTGCGCTCAATTTAAGGTACGCGGTCAGTTCTGAACAAAGAAAAATAAGAATTTCACAACCCAGATAGACCTAGACTACCTATCGTGAAAGGTTGCAATGTCAGTCCGATTATTTCTAAGCCTTATTGAAATATGATGACGTTGGTGTGGTATAGCACTGAATGGATCTAACAGCAAGACGAGTCTTTATGCTATCTACTGAAAGACGAGGTCTTGATAATTAATTTCTTAATCAATGTATGTTAGCATTGAGCATACGATATTGAGTATCTACTACTTTTACTTACCAAAGGTGCGGGTTTTTCGTCATCCAACGATCCAGGTATATTGGGTAGTGGTGATCATTATCTAGCGGTGCTAGGATTGCTATTATGTTGAATCATGCGCGAGGAGAGTCTCGTTTGATAACATCCACAAGAGGAGCTCGAAACAAGGTTTTATTATTCAGAACCTAGCTAGTTGGAGTTTAATTACTCTATGAATAATAAATAAGAGTTTCTTGCTAAGTCTACTCTTGGAGAATAAAATATGCTAATTAATTAAGTCCATAGCAGACATTAATTAATTAATGGACGTTTCTATCTTAAGCGCGGGAAATGAATTAAACAAATAAAAGGAAACCCGGAATACTTGTGATTTCGGATTTGGAAAGGCAGTGCAATATTACTTCTGTAGTGGCTGCTTGTAATATTCCAATATAAGATTATATTAAATTGTGGGTTCAATTTAATTAGTAAAAAGCTAATTGGGTGAGGCCATGTCTAAATTCTTCCTTAGATCCCTGACTGGGCCCAATATGTGACTTAATATAAATAGGAGAATAAAGGAGACAGAAATAAGAATTATTATTGCTCCCAATTTTCGGCCCCCCTTTAAAGAGAGAGAGTTCAAAAATTACTTCTTCCGTGAGCTGAGTTCTGTCTTCATTATTCGAGTCCTAGTATTCTGGTGAGATTTGCCCACACAAATATCAGTATACAGTCCGGGACACCAGTCAGAAGATCCGAGGTCGAGTACTGAAGATCTTCACGAGGAGACGGAGCAAGCCATCATCAATTCTTGATTGAATCAATGAGGTAAATTGGCTAATTCCGTAGTAAGCATGTTTTAGGGATTTTATATGCTAAAGCATGTTTTAATTCAAGTTATGAGCATGATACATGTGATAATTACGCGAATAGATTTTGTCTAGATAATCTACTAAATAGATCAAATTATGTGATCCGTTAGAACATGCACGCTTCCGCTGCCAACCCCTTCACTAAGAGCATCTCTAAGGGAGAAGGTATGTAGAAAAGATATATTATGTATTTACCTTATTAAAAAGTGAAATATACCCTTTTAAAAAGTAACACATTCCAAAGGAAAAAGATATATACCCTTCTTAAATTATTTTTTAAAAATAAAATAATAGTACAAAATGCAATAAAAAAACATAAAATGTAATACCTTCTCAAATACTTTTTCCCTTGGAGAAGGGTTTTTCATGAAAAGAAGGCAAATATGGTAGTTATAAGATTTTACCTCTCCATTGATGGGAAGGTAAAGATACCTCTTCAAAATGGTAAAAAGGTATAATACCTTCTCAAATACCTCTTCCCTTGGAGAATTATTTTTTCATGAATAAAAGGTAAATATGGTAGTTATATTAGTTTACCTTACCTTTCCCCTTGGAGATGCTCTAACTCATTCTTTCTCACATTTTATTATAAATTTTGTCATACTTTGACTGGGCAAGGTTTTTAAAAATGTAATGGAAATTTAGTTGGAAAATTAGGTTTTTAAAAATGTAATGGAAATTTAGTTAGAAAAGTTAGTTGAATTCAGATCCTACTCTTATATATTAGTTCTATTATAAAATGTGAGTAGGAAATGAGTTAGTACAAATTTTATGGAACGAATGGAAATGGAAAAATGTGACAAACTTTCTGGGACGGATGGAGTATTCCACATTCTACTAACTTTTTCAACTCATTTTTATTACATTTCTTAAACACGTGCCCTGTTAAAATGTTACAAAATTTAGGAGAATGAGGGAGTACTTTTTAATTCTATTTTGTACATGAACTTATTTTCCTCAATAATGCAGGAGTATATGGTGTTATGTATTTTTTTTCGGTGATTTCAATCCTATTTCTTTACGTGGTTGAGGATATAAGTACTGTATTTAAGACTTTAAATGAATCATGTAGTATCATGTTTCATGTTCTTCTGGGATTCAAATTTAACCATTTTTCTGAAGTTGATTGAGTTTATGACGGCTGCTCGAAATTGAATCTATTCATATTTAACCATTTTTCTGAAGTTGATTGAGTTTATGACGGCTGCTCGAAATTGAATCTAATGTTCGTGTAATAGACTCAGTTAGTCTCAGTTTTAGTTTATTCAAATTTAACCATTTTTCTGAAGTCGATTGAGTTTATGACGGCTGCTCGAAATTGAATCTAATGTTCGTGTAATAGACTCAGTTAGTCTCAGTTTTAGTTTAGTATTTTTTTTAAAATAATTCAGTAATAGTATGATTTGATTTTTCTAAACTGATTGTGATGCTTTTCACAACTCTAAATGTGTTTCTTTAGAATTCACTACAAAAAAGGTCCATTTGCTACCAATTCACTACAAGTCTAAATGTGATTGATTTGAAATATCATACTATTGAATTTTGAAATCAAAGATAGAACTAAAAAGTTGTTCTCCATTAATTCATTATTTTCCTCGTTTATGTTTTATCATTTATATACTCATAAATAAAGGCGCGGCGATGATAACAATCAAGTCCCCCTATTTGGTCTGATTAGTTAAATACTCCATATATTAGTGACATAAATCATTAAAGTCTTAGGTGGATATATACAAATAATTGAACAGACGAGCCCCTCTGTTCATTTTCATCACAGTTATGCTTTACACGATTAATTCACGTGGGGATTATTATATTATAATAAATTAATAAAATCATACGAAACATGACGACGCATGGCCTTAATTAATGCAACACCAAGTAAAGCATAGACATTTCCTTTCTTTCTTTCTTTTTTAACAAAATGGAGTGGATTATTAATCAGGTTATCAACATCGGACTTGATACAATAATTTGTTTCAGAAAAATGAAGAAAAAGGATCCATCTGCCACACTTACAACATTTCTTTATTGCTAAACCATACTTTGTGAAACTCTAAGTCTAATACTAGCTTCGATTAAAAAAAGGAATATGACTAATTTGATAAATTATAGTCGTAGTAATATTAATTAGTATTTCTCCGCCACTTGTTAAAATGAATATATTAAAATTGTCACTTATTAAAGTACCTCGTGAACCATGTCTAGTTGGGTTCGGTTAAATGATATCATTGCATAACTTAAATTGATTTATCAGCATATTATAGCAGGTAAATTATGGTTGACAAACATCAGCTCACAATGATTAGTCGCTTAATTAATAGTAAAAGATTGTCGTCTACAAAATACTACCTCCATACCTAAAAAACAGACAAAATTATAATAACATAAATTTTAATATGCAATTGGTAAATCAAGACAGAAATAGGGAAAATATGATGAAAATAATGTTAGTGGAGTGTGGACTGTGGCAGGGCGGAACCAGAAACATTAAGAAGCCGGTGCTGAAATTTATAATAATAATAATAATAATAATAATAATAATAATAATAATAATAATAATAGTAATAATGATGATGATGATGATAATAATTCATTTTTATAAATAACGTCTTTATAATTTTTATGAGATGCTAGATAATGAAAAAAAATGTCAATAAATCTCGATTTTGAAATTAATTACTACAAATTATAAATCACTACATTTCTTTCTATTCCCAAGAATAGAATTAATTAAAAAATCACAAATCACTATCGTAATTATAAAAATTCAATCCTAAATTGAATAAATAAATAAATAGTCAGCCTTAATTTATTATATCTAAATAATTGATTATTTAATTAAAGGGGAAAGCAGTATTAATATAGTTATATTTAATAAAATTTGGATTGGTAAATAAAATGGAGTAGCTTTTTCATCATTATAATAATTACTCTATAATAACTAGAAGTAAGTAAAAATACGAGAGTACTGTGAGTGAATGAATAGAATAAAATAGGAAAATTTGTTGGATTGATTATGTTGTAGTGCGATTTGACATCTTCTAGGCTATAGCTTTACTATTTTGTAGGTTTTCACATTTCCCACTAAAACCTCTCAATTTCTCTTCGTTTTCATCCGTGTATTTCCATTTCAATAATCTCATAGTCACACGCACACTTCACGGGCAACAATGGTTTAACTTATGTCATTATTAATCTATTTTAGGCCATTTTGTAAAATTCGGGTTTAACTGATGTCATGATTAAATCATATTAGGTCATCCTTTATTAAAATAATTTAAAAATAAATTAACAATAACCTAAAAATATCCTATATCCTATGTATGATTATGTTATGCGGTTTTTATCTAAATCTAGTTTCATATGGAGTGGACTATATATCCTTAAACATACTTTTGTGGTCTAAAGAATACAAAATCAATGTGTCACGTTGAAAACAAATGGTATGTGGTGGTGTGTGAACACTGAACGGCAATGATTTCGATATCAAAATCTATTTCGTTATATGTTTTTTGATATAGCGTGTAAAAAAGTGAGATACAAAAAATTTTAGACATTTTGAAAATTATGTTTTGATGTTTAGCTAAATACGTCCAGTTGAATGGGAGCACATATTATGTGCTTAATCTCAACAGTAAATAATACTCTCTCGGTCCCACCACAAGTGATGAGTTTCTTTTGGGTACGGAATTTAAGGAAATTGAATTTATTGAATTAAAGTGAAGTGAAGAGGAAAAAGTAGGAAAGAAGGAGAAAGAATAAAGTAAGAAAGATAGTAAAAAGTAAGAGAGATGAAAAATGTTTAGTTTTGCAAAAAAAAAAGAAACCAATCATTTATAGTGGGACAACTAAAATACAAAGTTGATCACTTATGGTGAGACAAAGGGAGTATATAGTAAATAAGTAACAGTTTGAAGCTGGAACTGACAGGATTAATAAAAGAAGTAGTATAGCCAACAATCACATGCAAGTGAATGCATATGATCACATACTATAAAAATATGAAATAAGATTATCGAGATTCTCGAGTTAATAAACAAATTTACATTGATTATGTTGGTGTATATGATTTTCACCTACAACAGTGCCATAAGCCTCGTTTAATTTGACTAGTTCGAAGATGCGGGTGATTATAGTTAAACAAGTGGGTTTCGCTGTCTCAGACTCTCACCAATAAAATAAAACGAGCTCCATATTTTTTTTATTAAACCCTGGCATGGGTTTTAAATAGTCCAGATAAGATACATTGTCATTAAATCCAGGCATGCGTTTTAAACAGTGCAGATGATACTGACCCAGCAATTACCATACCGAGCCCACTGAAACTGACACTCGACGACCGCATGGCACACGAGCTCTGCCAAGAGTCCAAGACGCTACGAACATAATTTTTAGATATTTAATTTTGGTCTTTTGTAATTTTATTATTTGTGAGTTGAGCACAACTATTATCTCATTACTTTTTTTGAATCGCAAAACAGAGTCGAACTGAAAAAGGTCCATAGGATGATTAATAATAGGTTGGTCCTTGACTCCTCGTCATAAATTAATAAAAATGGGAATTAGATTAAAATCTTCGTTCTCGACTCTCTTTACTCTTTCTTCCTTCCACAAAACCCTCACTCTACCTAAACTCTTTACGAGATTGTGAAGCCTTTTCCGTGGGACTTCTTTACCATTTGCTCTCATCATCTAACCTAACAAAATGTAATTCGAATGAATGATAAAATGTTAAGGAATGCCTTTCCTTAACGGTCGGAATCCTCACAATCAATAAACAGAGACCATAGTCGTCGAGCGCCCAAGAGGTTTGGGTCGGCGATGACATCGGTCGAGGGGGGTGCTGGGCGCGAGAGAGGTTCTCGTCGGCAGCGTTGATGGTAGTTTCTTGAAGCAAGCGATAATGAGCCAATTGAATAAGTTCATATATTGATCGACTGGATATTATGGAAAACTCCACACATATTTATAATATGTGTGGATACAAAAAGATATGCTAAATCCCTATAATATCTAAACAAAATAATAAAAGAAGATATGCTAAATCCCTATAATATCTAAACTAGATAAGGCTCGTATCAACTCCCCCACGGTTAAAATCCACCTTGTCCTCAAGGTGGAAACCACGAAGCAACGAAGAGTTGAAAGAAAAAGCTTTGGCGATTTATCTCCTCCGGGATCAAATGTAAACGTGCACGGTCGTTGTTTTAATCTCCAATAACCTACTATTGAATAATCGATGTAAACATCCTCAATGAACATCCTCATGATCGTAACATAAAATGGCTTGTTATCAAGTTCCCCCATCCTCTTCACACTCATAGGAGAGTATATGGACTTGTCTTTCAACCCATTAACCGTATCTTCGCGATCATCCTGTAGCTCATCCTTGTACCGATTATGGAGCTTCTTTGGTATTAAAGGAGACACGAGGGACCATATATCTGTATTCACTCCCTTCACAGATGTCTTTGCGAGACAACCATCGAAATCAAATGTTGCAATATTACTTGAATCATGAAGACCATCATCGTCATCAATTTTATCCACCTCTATAGCTCGTACTTCTGCATCTACTAATTTCTTCTCATTGAGCCGCAAGTCAACTTGATTCAACACTTTTGAATCACCCTCAATTCCCAAGTATTTCTCTTCACAAGAAACACGCTTCGTAGCGGAGTGGAGGCTCGGGGGACGCAGGCAGGAGGGCGGGCGTTGGAGCAGGGGCTGCTTCACAATAGTGGGCAATTCGAGGCAGGCCTCAGCTTGACGGAGCTGAGTCGTAGGATGGCCGCAGGATGGCGATCGTTGCTAATCCATGTGCAGCGGCGGTGACTTGGTTGTTGTTGTTGGTCGAGCACGTGCTGCAGTGGTGGCTTCTGGTCGAGAACGAGCTGTGGATGTGTGGGGGTACGGGGGCTTGGGAATATGGGGTGCCTCGATCCGGAATAGAAGTCCACATAGTGTTGTTGTTCGGACTCGTCCATCCCCAGGTGGTCGAAATAATAATCGACACTCGAAATCCAATTTGTCGCGTCTGATCCGTCGAAGTGAGGAGCAGCATGTGGCGTAGGGATTAAGGATTCAACGTATTATGCAAGGGACTTGGCCAAAATAATATATTCATTGAATGATTAAAATGATAACATCCTCTCCTATTTATAATACTAGAATACTACTACCCTAACTTATTGAATAAGAAAACAAAGATATGGAAAAGATATGGTGAATCAAAAGATACTAAATAATTGAGATTTCCTAGGGTATGGGGATCGTATCAACTCCCCCACGGTTGAAATCCACCTTGTCCTCAAGGTGGAAACTACGAAGCAATGGAGATAGGAAGCTTCCCTCCTGGATCAAACGTGCACGGTCGCGGCTGATCATGAATCAAATTATGTATACCCGACCCGCACCATGATTCAATTATGCCAGTGAACATAATATGTGATCTTGAGCACTTGGAGTTAATATATATTGCTCCAATTTTTCTATATGCCAGACTCTTAGTTAGACTAGCGATATCATCATAGCAAACAATATTCTCCTGAAGCAAAATCCCAACGTCATCCTTTATCTCCAATTCCATGTGTGTTGGAACAACAAGATCACCAATCTTATCATCATATGCCACGGCGAGCACTTGCGGTGACTCATTGTCGTTCTTGACAATCCCTTCGTTCCTGACGAACTCTTCAGGGGACTCGTTGTTTAGAACATCAAGAGAAGCGCCATCATTGTGAACATCGGTAATGTCATTGGGAACATCATCACCGAATACTATCGTGGGAGTATTATCAGTTTTCTCTTCGGTTAAATTTTCATCTTGAATGTTCTCCTTAATCCTCGCGTTCAAACGGGCGAGCAAAGCGGCTTGCTCTAACCTATAAATACGTAATTTCTCGTTGTAATCGTCTAAGGCCGCTTGTTGGACAGGAGTGAGTGATCGAACCATGAGTTCGGGATTATTGGGGAGACCACGCTTTTGTCTCGAATCCCTAAACTTTTTGGACTTATGAGGCAGGTGCACAGAGCCGGATCAGGTCCGGGCAGCTGCAGGCAGCATCGTTGTGTGGTGACTCGGAGATTGGTCGAACTGCTGTGGCTCTCCAGATGGGTGGTAGCTGCGGCGGGGTTGGTACGGCTGTTGCCAATCCAGGTGGTCAGTAGGTTGATTGGTTGGTGGCTGGTATGATGGCAGATGGTGGCGCCGAGGCTGGCTCATGTACGGGTTTCTATCAAGCTGATAGGGATATGACTTGTCCGGTTCCAAACAGGATGGTTGTTCCCCGCAGGTAGAACGACGCACGGGCAGTGGTGGACAGCGGCGATTGGTTCGATGTCTGGGCGGATCCCAGCAACTAGGTGGACGCGGCAGTGGCTGATCATAATCCAAGTATCCCTGCGATGCCCGGTGAGGCGGTGGTTCCCAACAAGAGGGCTGCCGCGTCGGTGGAAAGTCATAGGGATCGAAATCCTGGAGTGATCGGTTACCGGGAGGATCCCAACATGTAGGGTGGCGGATCTGGACCGACTCCATTTGGTGAGGCTGTTGCGTATCCAGGTGGTATTTTGCACGGCGCCCAACTTCGGTGTAGCTGCGTGACATATGGTGGTGGTCGGCGTATGTGTATGACATGTTGATGGATTGAGGCGTGGCAACAGTGGAAACAAAGACCGTAGTCATCGAGCGCCCAAGAGGCTTGGGTCGGCGATGACGTCGGTTGAGGGGGGTGCTGGGCGCGAGAGAGGTTCTCGTCGGCAGCGTTGATGGTAGTTTCTTGAAGCACACGATAATGAGCCAATTGAATAAGTTCATATATTGATCGACTGGATATTATGGAAAACTCCACACATATTTATAATATGTGTGGATACAAAAAGATATGCTAAATCGCTATAATATCTAAACAAAATAATAAAAGAAGATATGCTAAGGCCATGCACAATAGGAATAGCCCAGCAATAGCCCAGCCATAGCCTAGCCACAAACTCCTCCTGCCACATCATCAACACTAAAAATCCTCCTGCCACATCATCAAAACAAGCAAATAGCCCAGCCATAGCCCAGCCATAGCCTAGCCACATCACTAATAACAATTATATAAAAATGAAATAATTAACAATCATACAATATACGAAATTTATTTTACGAGACATATACGGGAAACATTAATAATACTATTAAAATTTTAAAAAGTACAATAATTTTAAAAAAGTACAATAATTAAAAAAAATTAGAATAATTAAAAAAAGTACAATAATTCACTCCTCGTCTCCGTCGTCTCCTCCTCCATCGCCACCGTCGTCGCAGCCTCTACTCCCGCTGGTCTCCCTCCGTGCCGCCTCCAAATCCTCCTGCATGCTCAGAAGCAATGTTTGAAGCAAACTCTTCTCCACGGGGTCCACCGCCGCCAGCCATTCGGCCATCGTCTTGACCATCTGATTGCGCGTTTGTTGACGCGCGAAGAATTCGAGATCCGCTGTGGATTGGCCAAGGGAGGATGCCGATTGGACGTCCTGTGAACCCCCGGCTGCCCCCCTCGACTCCCGTTGAGCCCGCTTATGCCCAACCGGGTGAGTTCGGCGAGCGAACGAACGAGGGGTCGGGTCCTCCTGGGCCGTCTCGGGGAGGTCTTGGGAACCACCGCTGCTGCCGCTGAAATCACCGGTATAGTTCAGTCGTTGCTTCTTCGGCCAGCCAGCGTCGACACCTACTCGGAACTTCTCGGAGTCGTTCAGCACAAGATAGCAGTTCCAGTAGGTGAAGTCCTTATACAACCCGGGCTGGGGGAAGGCTTTCTCCGCTATCCTCCTGCAGTCTTCCTCCGTTTGGCCACTGCTCTGCATGCGGAGGGCGTTGGCGTACAAACCAGAAAATCGGGAAACGGCAGCCCTGATTCGGTCCCACCCCTTCCGGCAACCCTCCCCGTTGCGTCGCCTCCCCTCTGGGAAAAATCTCTGGTAGGCTGCTGCTATCTTGCCCCACAAATTGACGATCCTCTAGTTGTTAGAAACGAGAGGATCATCGCAAACACTCACCCACGCTTTGGACAGCGCGACGTTCTCCTCATCCGTTCACCTTCTCCGTACCGAGCCGTCGTCCTCTCCTGGCTGCGACGACTCCCTGACCTTCTTCCCCTTGCCCTTCTTCTTTGGGGCGCCACAACCCTGCACTGCTCCCCTCGTTTGAACGGGAGTATCCGGAACTCCGAGAATATCAAACCCAAACTCCTCTAAGGGAAAAACATCAAATTGTGTGAACTGCGCATCCGTTGGGGTCGATGTGTGCGAAGAAGCAATCGAAAAATCAAAACTGGGGCGATAGACGTCCCCCTCCCCCGGCGTCCCCTGCGTCGCCGGTACCCCCCCTGTCGGGGGCTGCATCGCCGCCCCCCCTCCTCCCCCCCCCTGCGGCATCATCTGCATACCGGGTTGCATCCCCGGTACCCCCTGCCACGCCGGCATACTCCCCCCAGCTGTCATCCCGGGCATATTCCCCCCGGCTGCCATCCCGGGCATATTCCCCCCGGCTGCCATCCCGGGCATCATCCCCTGCCACGGGTATATGTTGTAGTACCCTGGCATCGGACCCCATTGACCTCCCACGGGTACCGGGGGAGTTTGAGACCCGCTCGTCACTGGAGTACCTTCGTTGGTGTTCTCCATTTCTCGGTGTTGATCTTGCACAGAAATTAAGATAGAGAGAGTACTTGTTAAAACAAGTGGTGCGAATGAAAATGACGTGCAAATCGCGTATATATAGTGTTTTGAAAATAAAAATTAAAAATTCCGCCCGGCGGTGCGCTAGGCGATCCGGGCGCTGCAATAGCGCCGAGCGGATCGCCCAGCGCACCGCCTAGCGCCGCGAAACCGCCGAGCGCTCGGCGGTTGCAATGGACCGCCTAGCGCCGGCGCTCGGCTAGGCAGTGCGCTAGGCGCCATTGCGGATGGCCTAAGTCCCTATAATATCTAAACTAGATAAGGCTCGTATCATAAAATGCAAATCGAAAATGGGGAGAAAAGTAAAGCACACAATTATTTACGTGATTATCCTACATCCACGGAAAACTCTAGCAACAATCTTATCTACAAGATGGAGATCGGTATACAAGAACACCACAAACAAACACCAAAGACTCTACTAAAAAACTCGATTGCTATTTTTGATCCAACTTGAACACTATCTTCTTGCTCAAGAATGTAGAATGTGTGTGTGTAAATATATCCGAGCTCAAAACCGCCCAACAAACTTACTCCCTTCGGCTCCCAACGCTAACTTTATTTGAATGTTGCTGAACCAAAATCCCAACACAAAAATATCATTAATAAATTAAACTTCGGCTTGGGCAAGCTTATTAATATTTATAGTACATGGAAAAATAATGTCATACTTATTAATATTTATTTTATAAAGTACTATCCGTTATAAACTGGAAAATAAAGTTTAAGAATAGGATGACCAGTTAATTAATAAACAATGATATTGGCCCAAATAAATATTTTGTTAACCGGAAAATGGCCCAGTTAAAATGAAGGCCCATAGGAGTACTATTACTCATTTAGGGATGTAGTTTAAGGAGTTAGGGATGAAAATTTATAACGTGATCATAAATCGGGCCAGCAAATTCGGACTGGCGGTTTAGCAGGCAATTTTTCATTTGTCTTGCGTCACACCCTTTATTTGAACCCATTCATCAACGGTCCTTTTTCTCTCATAAAAATATATAAAAAGAATATACTCCCTCCACCCCACAGAAATAAACCATTTAGAGTTGACACGAGTTTTAATACATAATTGGTAAACTAAGAGAAAATGAGTAAAAGTAGTCGAACTTTTGTAGTGGATGGTAGGGCCCATAAATGATAAAGTAAAAGAGAATGGGAAAAATTGCTATAAATGGATATAGACAATTTTTATGGAACTAGCGAAAAAGGAAATATGGCCTATTTCTATGGAACGGAGGAGTACTCCCTAACTAAATTATAACTGTTTTTAAAGGCTTAAGTCTTAAAAAGACTAATAAATTCCCGAGACTTAAAAGAGTACTCTCTCCGTCCCTCATTGAGTGAGTGAGAAATTTCTTTTCGGCAAGAAAATTAAATAAATGGAGTTTTCCTAGTTAAATGAAAAGAATAAAGTAAGATAGATTGAAAAGTAGAGAGGAAAAAATAAGAGAGAGAAGACAAACAAAGGAAATGACTTATTTAGCATGTGATATCCCAAAAAGAAATATGAATCACTTATCATGGGACAGAGGTCATATAATTCTTTGTTTGAGAATTGATTATATTTTATTTTTTTCTTATACTCCCTCCGTTCCACTTTAGCAGTCCCAATTGCTTTTGAGCACTTATTTTGTAAAAATGATAATAAATAGTATAAGTGGAGAAATGGTAAAGTAAGAGAGAGAATAATGTAGACAAGACTCTTCTCTATATTATTCTCCCTCTTACTTTACCATTTCTTCACTTTAACTATTTATTATCATTTTTACAAAACGAGTGCTAAAAAACAATTGGGACTGCTAAAGCAGGACGGAGGGAGTACTTTGATGCTTTTTCTTTCGTCTATTTTATATTTCCATTTTCTTTATTAAATACTCCCTCCGTATTAAAAAAATAGAAAACATTTGAAACTATACGGGTTAATCCACAATTTGTATAGTAAGTGAGAAAAAATGGTAAAGTGAGAGAGAGGAAAAGAAAAATGAGTAAAGTAAGAGAGATGAAGAGAAAAAGTAGTGAAAGTAGAGTTAGTGGATTGTAGACTCCATGTCCTAAAATAGAAAGATTCTAAAGTTTCTATTTTTAAGGAACGACCCAAAATAGAAATAGTTGCTATTTTTAAAAAAGTGGAAGGAGTATATTTTGTTTATAATGTTGATTTTCTAATTAATATTCTCTCCGTGTCACTTTAGCAGTCTAAGTTGAGTTGTGCACGAGTTTTAAGAAATGTTAAGGGAAGTTGGTGTAAAATAGAGTGAGATATGGGTCCAATTTTTATATATTAGTTTTAAAATAAAATGTGAATGAAATGAGGTTAATGGAATTTGAGCCTATTACCGTTTATGAAAGATTCTAACTAGGACTCCTAATGTCGGACAAACTAATGGAAAAGCGGGACGGAAGGGGTACTTCTGAGCCTTGGTCTAACTCGAAACCAAAATATTTAGGGTTCAAATTAGAAACTTTAACCCGATTAGTTCGTACCAGATTAGTCCATAACCCGAGTAGGATTAGTCCAAAATACTAGGACAGCCTCGATTGACATCCAACTACTCAATACAACTCAAAAATACTCTCTTATGGGTTATTAAAATAAGAGAAAATTATGTTTTAGGGCATCCACAATAAGAATAGCCCAGCCATAGCCCAGCCACAAACTCCTCCTGCCACATCATCAACACTAAAAATCCTCCTACCACATCATCAGGACAAGCAAATAGCCCAGCAATAGCCTAGTCACATCACTCAAAATTATATAAAACAAATAATTGACAATCACACAAAATACGAAATTAAATTTACTACATAGATACGGAAAAATTCAATAATATTATTTAAATTTAAAAAAGTACATTAAAAAAATTACATTAATTTTAAAAAAAATTACATTATTTTTTAAAAAAATCCCGACCTCCGCCTCACTCCTCGTCTCCGTCGCCCCCGTCGCCGGTACCCCCCCGTGCCGTGGTGGCCTTCAAATCGTCACGCATGCTCACGAGCAATGCGTGAAGAAAACTCTTCTCCTCGGGGTCCTCTGCCGCCTTCCAATCGGCTAAGATCTTGACCATCTGAGCACGCGTTTGTTGACGCGCGAAGAATTTGAGATCCTCTGCCGACTGGCCAAGGGGTTGCCGACTGGACCTCCTGGGACCCCCCGGCGCCCCCCCTCGCCTTCCGTTGCGCCCGCCTTTGACTAACCAGGCGAGTTCGGCGACCGAACGATGGAGGGGACGGGAGCTCCTGAGCACCCTCGGGGAGGTCGTGGGAACCGCCGCTGCTGCCGCTGTAATCACCGGTATAGTTCAGTCATTGCTTCTTCGGCCAGCCAGCGTCAACACCTGCCCGGAACTTCTCGGAGTCGTTCAGCACCTCATAGCAGTTCCAGTAGGTGAACTCCTTATACAACCCGGGCTGGGGGAAGGCTTTCTCCGCTATCCTCCTGCAGTCATCCTCCGTTTGGACACTGCTCTGCATGCGGAGGGCGTTGGCGTACAAGCCCAAAAATCGGGAGACCCCAGCCCTGATTCGGTCCCACCCCACGCCTTCCGACACTCCTCCCCGTTGCGCGGCCTCCCCTCCAGGCAAAATGCCTTGTAGGCTGCTGCTATTTTGGCCCACATGTTGACGATCCTCTGATTGTTCGAAGTGAGGGGATCATCGCAAACACTCACCCACGCCTTGGACAGCGCGACGTTCTCCGCATCCGTCCACTTCCTCCGTACCGAGCAGTCGTCCTCACCCGGCTGCGACGACTCGCCGACCCTCTTGCCCTTCCCCTTGCCCTTCTTCTTTGGGGGGCCCGACCCGGCCCTACTCCCCCCGTTTGAACGGGAGTTTCCGGAACACGAGAAGATCAAAACCCAACTCCTCTAAGGAGAAAGTCTCATATTGCGTGAACTGCGCCTCCGTTGGGGTCGATGTGTGCGAAGAAGCAGTCGAAAAATCAAAACTGGGGCGATAGACGTTCCCCCCGGCATCCCCTGGGTTGCCGGTACCCCCCCCCTCCCCCCGCGTCCCCTGCATCGCCGGTACCCCCTCCCGGCGTCCCCTGCATCGCCGGTACCCCCCCGGCATCATCTGCATCCCGGGTGCCCACCCCGGCATCGCCGGTAACCCCCTGGCATACTCCCCCCGGCTGCTATCCCGGATATCATCTACTGCCACGGGTACATGTTGTAGTACCCGGGCATCGGACCCCATCCACCTCCGGGGGAGTTTGAGACCCGCTCGTCATTGGAGTACCTTCGTTGTTGTTCTCCATTTCACGTTGTTGATCTTGTACATAAATTAAGATAGAGAGAGTACTCGTTAAAACAAGTGGTGCCAATGAAAATGACGTGCAAATCGCGTGTATATAGTGTTTCGAAAATAAAACAAAAAAAAAATCCGCTTGCCGGTCACTCGTCGATCGGGAGGCTGCAATAGCGCCGAGCCGATCGGCGAGCGCCCGAGAATCGGCGTGCGCTCGCCGAAATTATCGCCGATTTGGCGCTCGCCGGTTGCAATAGTTCGGCGAGCGGACCGGCGAGCGCCAAAAATCGGCGAGCCGGTGCGCTCGCCGCTATTGTGGATGCTCTTAGTTCCTAACATTGCAATAATATCATTCATGATTCATATTCTTTATAAATTTCATAAAACATTCATGTACATTCATATCGTTGCAGGGACTTTTACATTTTTTTGAATCAAAATACTCTACAAGTCCTAGGGTGATTATTTGTCATATTCAAGAGATAAAAACACTATCAGTTTGGTTCATTAATTTTCATTAAGTATGTATCGTAGCAGGCAATTATTTGCCACATACTTTGACGACGTCTTTAGGGGAAATGCAATAAAAATGAATGAACAATGTGTAGCTAAACTGACAATTCTCTCTCATTAAAAAAAGTCAAAAGCTCTTATCTCTTTTGGGATATTTTGGGCTAAAATTTTTAAAAATGCAAAAGTCCATCTAGCTAGAGTAAATATAAATGTCTACAGAAGTTTCAGGATATTTTTAATGCACCATAAATAATATTAGTGCTAATTAAAATGTATTTCTCTGATGCGGTTAAAGCTGAAATTCGTTCATGCATATTTTGTGGTGTCAGTCAGCAATTTTCCAATCGCTAAACATGAACTCGCTAGACTAGTCCACTTTGACTTGGTTGTTTCCGCACATATTGCAACTAATAATCATTTGATAAAATAATAGCAAGGTATAATCTAGGATTGAATTATGAGATAATTTTAGTTAAAGGAGGTTAGCCATGACTAATTATCCCATGATATGATTAAGTTATGAAATTGAATCTCATGAACCAAACACACTACAAATTTAATCCCCGGATACAATCTTGCAAACCGAACACCCCTTAGTCTTTTTGTAAGCTAAAGCTTATTGGAAGAATTATTTGATGTGCAGTTATTTATTAGTTTTGGATAGTACAAACTGGAAGGAAAACCAACATGCTCACAGCCCTCTTAATCCCGTACATTTACCTGCACCCTTGTTCTATATTGTAAGGTACATACTACATATTCATCCTTGCCTTATACTATATTTTGTAGACTCTTTTAACAATTTGAATTTATAATTTTGTAGGGGAGAGATTGGCAAATGGATTGCTTTCGTTGTTGTCGTCTTACGACTCTTTTTCCCCAAGCATTTCCAGAGTATCATCACGACTCTTATGATGTTTCATGCACATTGCTGCGGAGTGTTTGTGTCACGACCGCCCTTTAGGGTTAATAAATGCGGACGATCGTGATTAAAGAACTTAAAGAACAGACATAGGAAACTAGGGTTTCAACAAATGTTTGACCCAGAATTAATAAAACGACCAAGGGTTTGACATTATTCAAATGATACCAAGTTTCCAAACATTCAAATAAACAACTTCAGAGTTTAATAAAAGACAAGTAAAGGAAATGTCACAGCGGAAGCATCCAAGAGAAGAGTGAAGTCATGTGTGAAGACACAACGACACTCGGGGTTTCAAGACAACCATAGTTTTTATTGATATTTGCTCAACACCACCAACCGCTCGTTGCCGCTCAACCTGCACATAGGGAAAACACATGCAGGGCTGAGTACTATAAAATTAGTACTCATTGACTCATGCCGAAAACACTTTTAAGTAAAAATATAATTTATCATGCCATACGTAAGTAACCATCGGGGTTTAACTTTAGAAAGGCCCGAGACACTCAAAATCATTTTCCATAGTAAAAGTCGACTGATCAGTCATTTTCCCATAGACGTTAGTCATATCTGCCAATACATGACATAGAATGCGGCCGCAAACCAGGTCACTAGACCGACCAGCCCGTACGCTAGCACACGATCTACCATAGGTGTACACTAATCCAAGTAGGGTTTGCGGCTCTACGAGGACCCGAATTCGATTTAAATAATAGTGGCAAAAGCCACGTCAGATAGGCACGTTAAAACAAAACACGACATGATAAACATAGCAATTTCCAGCGATAAAGTATTTAGGACATTGTCCTTAGTTAAAAGAAAGCCCACCTCGACCGTTTAGACCTTAAGTACTTCTTTCCCTTTGTTATCACGCTTCGTGCACGAGTTATCACCTTTAGATAATGTGTATTACCAATCAGTCACCAACATTGACTCATAATTATGCATGTCCCCAATGTTTCCCTTTTCCCTAACAACAAAAGGAAGCACACCGTAGCATGCATCATCGAATAACACATCACTTCATCATAGAGTGAGTTCCTTAACACATACATATCATGTATATCATTTAAAACACAACAACATCGTCATTTTCGCAAGGATAGAAATCTGGCAGAAAAGCGCGGTCATTTTGTAAAATTCATTTAAAATTCATCCGGCCTCCGTTGGGGCTGATATTTTCCCAGAATACAGTAGACACATCAAATATTATTCAATTAAAATTTAACATCAAAATAATCTTTTTAGGTTGGTCAGATCGAAAACGTAACTCACTGGTCGAGAAAAACAATTTCTGGCAGAACTGCGCAGTCAACTTCAAAAATTCACCAAAAATTCATCTTTCGTCCAAACTAGTTGAAATTGACACATGACACAGAAGACACCTTGACTTTACTCAGAAAAAAGAATCGTACAAAAAGGAGTTCATTTGGTCGGTCAAACATGCGTCGGAACCTACTGTCCGAACACTACAGATTTCATGCTTTAAATTCGAATTAGGGTTTTATCCTCATTCATCCAAACTCAACCTTTTTATGCTTCCAACAGACAACCATACTTAAAAAGGTTCTCAAAACATGTTCTCATATAATCACACATCTTTCACACATGAATCATTTAGACTTCACACAAATTCATTCAAAACACATATTCACAAATTGCTCTCATTCAAACACGAATTCCCCTTGATTAAACTCCTAGATTTGAAATCCCTACACTCACTATATGCATGAGGGAGTCCAAACAAGGATTGAATGGAGAGGATGAAGAAAAAGTTCGATTGTACCTTTCTTGATTGAAACGACCGGTAGAACAAATATAAATCTTGGTTCTTCAACAAGTTCTTGGCAAGGGATGAAGAGATCTTGAGAGAAAGGGAAGAACAAGTGGTAGAGGAGTGGAGAAGAGAGGAGGCGTGTAGGAGGGAGAGAGGAGGCGTGTAGTGGCTAGGTTTAGGGTTTTCTCTCCTCCCTTTTTTATAGAGTTAGAAATAAAATATCCCACAATTAAATAATGATTTGGGAGAATATTAGGGAATGGAGAAAATAGGCGTGAATGTGGGGGAGAATATTTCGAAACATTGGCTATTTACTTAGCCTATGATTTAATTTGGTATTTTCACAGAGTGGAATAAAATAATACGGAGCAGAATAAAATAATAAAATCTTACTATTAAAATAGGGAGTAGGCGATTTTTATGTTCCTCCCACAAGGAATAAATTTCAAATTTTTAATTGAATAAGGTAAGGCAAGATTTGCTAGGATATTTCAATTCACTCATGGAAAGAAATAGATAGGGGATCAAAATAATTTCCTCCTCCCATAAGTAGGAGATTTTCGAAATCTCCATGGTATAAGGCATAGGTGTCGATTTTTTTTTCGTGGAAAGAATAAGGAATAATCGGGCTTTGGATTTAATTTGGATAATTATCCCAAGCAAATAATTAAATCCAGGAAATAGAATTTCTCTCCAATAATTAATAGTGGTCGAAAATTCCAAATAAAATGGCCAAGGTAATTATTGATGATCCTATTAAATCTCACACACTCTTAGGAAAATAATTCACTGCAGTATATTTCATCCCGCATCAATTATTAAAAAGCCACATCATAAAAATCAACGGAGTTGACTCAGTCAAATCAAAATTAGGTCACCAAAGAAATCACATAACAATCCGTCATTTAATTCGTGACATTAAAAGAAATAAAAGCAATCGTCTTAGGGTTCGAAAATTAGGGTTCCAAAAAGTGAGGCGTTACATCCTACCACTCTTAAAAGAAATTTTATCCCGAAATTTGGTACCTTCATGGGAAGAGTTCTGGGTACGATTCCATCATCTTGTCCTCAAGTTCCCATGTGGCTTCCTCGTGCCCGTGGTTTCTCCAAAGTACCTTCACGTAAGAAACCGGTTTATTTCTCACGTTCTAGACCTTTCGGTCTAAAGTCATCTGGGGTCTCTCTTCGTAGCTCAAGTCCGGGTTCAAAGTGACTTCTTTGTAGTGAATCACGTGTTTTGGGTCAAACACGTATTTCCGCAATTGCGACACATAAAAGACGTTTTGCACGTTTCCAAGGCTCGGGGGTAGCGCCAACCGGTATGCAACAGGACCCACTCCTTCGAGGATTTCAAAAGGCCCAATAAATCGCAGTTTCAATTTTCCCTTGACACCAAAGCGCGTTATCCCTTTCGACGGGGCTACTTTGAGAAAGGCCTTGTCGCCCGCTTGAAATTGTAAGTCGGTTCGTCATGCATCGGCGTATGACTTCTGTCTGTCTTGAGCTTCTTTTATCCTTGCACGAATTTGTCGAACAATTCCGACGATTTCTTCAACTGCATCGAGTCCAAGTACTCTTCTCTCGCCAACTTCGTCCCAGTAAAGTGGGGATCTACACTTTCTCCCATACAAGGCTTCGTACGGCGCCATGTTTATCGTTGCCTGGAAACTGTTGTTGTAGGCGAACTCAATTAGTGGTAGTGCGGACTCCCAACTTCCTCCTCGGTCTAACACCACGGCTCTCAACATATCCTTGAGGGTTTGGATCGTTCTTTCGGGTTGCCCGTCCGTCTGCGGGTGAAACGCTGTGCTGAAGTTCAGTCGAGTGCCTAGCTCACGTTGTAGGCTGATCCAAAATCTTGATGTGAATTTTGGGTCACGGTCAGACGTGATCGTCGCTGGGACTCCATGCAGTCGCACTATTTCCTTTATATACACTTGACCTAGCTTGTTTGATCCATAGGTTGTGGGGATCGGTATGAAGTGTGCACTCTTGGTGAGTCGGTCTATAATTACCCATATTGCAGTATTCCCTTTTTTCGTCTTTGGCAATGCTGTTACAAAATCCATGGCGATGTGCTCCCATTTCCACTCGGGAATCTCTAGGGGTTGCAACTTTCCGTACGGTCGTTGATGTAGATCCTTCACCTGTTGGCAGGCTAAGCAGCGTTCCACAAATGCCGCTATATCCCCCCTTCATAACTTTCCGTACGGACTTCTTCAAGTCTTGATACATCTTCGTACTTCCTGGGTGGGCGGTGTAAGGAGTCTCATGTGTTTCGCTCATCACTTCGTTTTTGAGCTCCTCGTTGTCTGGTATGCATAGTCTTCATTTGAAGGTAAGGGCGTTGTCACCTTCTTCACTAAAGCTTCCAGATTCGCCAGTTCTCACTTCTACACGAATTTCCTCTAGTTTCGCATCCATCCGTTGTGCTTCAATAATTCTCGACCTTAGATCAGGTTCAACAACTAAAGTGGCGATTCGCGCTTCCACTGTTTCAGGTGCTCTCACCACTTCCAAACGCATCTTACTAAACTCGCGGACCAGACTTTCTTCTTTGGTGAAAAAAGTGGCCAGTTGGGAATGGCCCTTCCGGCTCAAGGCATCTGCCACTACATTTGCCTTGCCAGGGTGGTAATTGATGCCAAAATCGTAGTCCTTCACCAATTCGAGTCATCTTCGTTGTCGCATGTTTAAATCCTTTTGCTCGAAGAAATATTTCAGGCTTTTGTGGTCCGTAAAGATCTCACATCGAACTCCGTAGAGGTGATGTCTCCAAATCTTTAAGGCATGTTCCACTGCTGCTAACTCCAAGTCGTGGGTTGGATAGTTCAACTCGTGTGGCCTCAATTGTCGAGATACGTAAGCAATTACCTTGTTGTTTTGCATCAATACACGTCCAAGTCCCACCTTCGAAGCGTCCGTGTATACCACGTAGTTTACTCCAGGTTCTGGCACAGCTAAGATCGGTGCACTAGTTAGGTTTTCCTTCAAGAGTTGAAAACTTGCCTCACAGTCGGGGGTCCAATTGACTTTCACCCCCTTCTTGAGTTGTTGTGTGATGGGTCTCGCTATCTCGGAGAATCCCTCTATAAACCTTTGGTAGTATCCTGCCAACCCTAGGAAACTCCGAATCTCGTTTGGTGTCAAAGGTGCTTTCCACTGTTGTACCGCCTTAACCTTAGCAGGATCCACTCGAATTCCTTCCGCCGACACGATGTGACCCAGGAAATTTACTTCCTTAAGCCAAAACTCACACTTGCTGAATTTGGCGTATAGTTTATCACTCCTCAGCATTTCCAAAGTGATTCGCAGATGTTCCTCGTGCTCTTTCTCATTCTTTGAGTAAACGAGTACGTCGTCTATGAACACTAAAACGAACTTATCTAAATACGGATGAAACACTCGATTCATCAAGTCCATGAATACCGCAGGTGCATTAGTCAACCCAAACATCATCATAACAAACTCATAGTGGCCATATCTCGTACGAAAGGCCGTCTTTGGTATATCTTCTCCTCGGACTCTTAACTGATGGTATCTGGACCTTAAGTCCATCTTTGAGAACACACCGGCCCCTCGAAGTTGATCGAATAGATCATCTATCCTTGGCAGTGGATATTTGTTCTTGAGAGTCATCTTGTTCAGCTCCCTATAATCGATACACATTCTCATCGATCCATCCTTCTTTTTCACAAAAAGCACAGGCGCGCCCCACGGTGAAACACTTGGTCTAATGAAACCAAGGTCCATATGCTCTTGAAATTGTATTTGGAGTTCCTCTAACTCCTTAGGCGCCATTCGGTAGGGTGCCTTGGACACAGGCGCGGACCCTGGCGCTAGGTCGATTGTGAACTCCAATTGTCGATCTGGCGGTGGTCCAGGCAAAGCTTCGGGAAAAACGTCTGGAAACTCTCGTACCATGGCAACATCTTCTATGTCCCTTTCTCCTTTCTCCTCTCCTTGTAGGTAGACAAGATAAGCAGGATGTCCTTTCCTCACCATCGTACTAGCTTGAAGCGCGGAGATGATGGAGGTTCGCCGGTTCATCGAGATTCCAAAGTATATGGTGGGTTCCTCCCCCGGGGCTTGTAGAGATATTTATCTCTCCTTACAACGAATCGTCGCAAAATTCGAGGTCAACCAATCCATTCCTAAGATTACGCCGATGTCTCCGATCGCCATAACTTGCAGATCGTGAGCGACTATCTTAAGGCCTCCCATAACAATTTCTACGTTCGGGCATGTTCGAGAGATTTCTATTGTCCCACCCACTGGTGAAGACAATACCATCTTATGTTCAGATTTGTTAACAGGCAAGCTCAAAGTATTCACACACAAGTTAGATATGAATGAATGCGATGCGCCCGTATCAAACAACACAACAATAGGAGTGTCGAGGATTTTTCCCATACCTGCCAGGTTTCCGTTTTCGTGACTCCCCTGTTCAATCTTGGGTTGTTTCCGACTCAAGGCATATGCTCTAGCTTGAGAAGGAAGTCTTGGGCGGTAAGGTTGTTGTTGTCGCGGAGGTTGATCGCGACTTCCACTTGATTCTATCTGCGGTGCCCTTGGCTGCATGCGGGGTCCTTGAGTGTTCTGCCTCGACTCCATTGCCACCCTCTTGCTCGGATACTCTCTAGAGTAGTGGCCATTTCCCCCACAATTAAAGCATCTAGTGGTATTCTGGATTCTACACTCCCCAAAATGATACTTCGAGCACACATTGCACTAGGGTGGCTTGGGTCGGAAATCGCCTCTCTGTCTAGTGGAGTTTTGCCCTCCCCCATACTGCGGTTGGTTCTGGGTGTGCTGATACCTTTTGTTGTCGTATGGGATCCAGTTTCCCTCCCACTTCCTCTTCTCTCGAGAGTGGTGTGGGAGAGGTGGTGCCAAGGTGGTGTTATCCTTCATCTTCTCCTGGGGCATAGCTGCCTTAATGTCTAGTGCAAGGGCTAATGCTTCCGCGTAAGGTAGTTTCCCACGACTAGCCAACGACCTTCTTATCTCATGCCTTAGTCCCTCACAGAACTTTTCAGCCAGCTTTTCGTCAGTGTCGGCTTGATCCGGTGCGTACCGGGTCATACTGTTGAGCGCACGGTCGTATTCGGTTACAGTCATGCGCCCTTGGGTCAAATTGTAAAATTCCGACGCCTTTGCCTTCCGATAGCTCTTTGGTACGTACTTATCATACATTTCGGTCTTGAAGCCTTCCCAAGTCATCCCCTCTGCTTGATCTCGGGGCATTGTCTTCATCCGGGTATCCCACCAGAAGTCAGCAGCTTTGGTTAGTTGGTAGGTCACACAAGTCATCTGTTCTCTATCGTTGCACCCCAGGATTGCGAAAATGTGCTCCAATGAGCGTATCCATGATTCGGCCTTGGACGGCTCTCCCATTCCATCAAAGATGGGAGGTTTCTGATCTAGGAACAGCTTCACAATCTCACGGTCAACCGGAGGTGGAGGAGGAGGTGGTGGTGGAGGAATGGGTTGTGTCACACTTCCTTCTACCGTCTGGGGAGTAGGTTCCGGGTTCTCACGCCTTATGTTACGTCTTGGCGGCATTCTGATTTATTGACACAAGAGTTATTATTGCATTTATTCAAAACCCAAGGATAGTTATGTGGTACAGTTGAAGAGGGGGAATCAAGGGACAGTTGCATCATAGAATAATAAGGAGCTTTTGCAAGACAGGGTATCAAAATACAATTGTACAAAATGATAGCAAGAGAGTATTTGCAGAATAGCATAGCAAGAGGAAATTGTGTCACCAGATAGTAAAAGAGGGATTGCCCAACAGAATAGTAAAAGGTAACTGTTCAACAGTGTAATAGGAGATAATTTGTACAATAGAATGACAATCGCAATTATTCAATAGAACGGTAAGAGACAACTGCAAGATAGTGTGGCCGAATAAAATTGTACAATAAGATAACAAAAGACAATTGCATAATGGGATAGTAAGGATGGTTTCAAGTCATGGCAAGAAGCAATTGTACAATCGAGTAGCAAAAGATGATTGCGTAATAGTACGTCGAAGGTAAATGGTGCAATAGGAAAAGACAATTACAATATAGTATAGCAAAAGGTAATTGCGCCATAGGTTAGCAAAACGTAATCGCATAATTAGATAATAAGGAATGGTACCCAATCATTGCACAATAGGATAGCAAAAGACAAGAATTTCCCATAGAAATATCAAACGTTGCATCCAAAGGTCTTAGTTCCAACACAATAAAAGCTAAAGAGTAAAACAAAAGTGGGAAGAAGATGGTAAGGTCAATCAAAACAGTAGCGTATCAAAACGTGGGGAAAGGGAAAATAAGATATTCCAAAATTATCATTTCTAATTATCTCCATCATCCTCCTCCTCCTCGGTCTCTCCAACACCCTCTCCATTTGGGCCATCTTCCTCCTCGTCTGACTCCTCTTCTCCACTTTCCTCCTCGGCACCTACGGGTGGAGGGCTCATCCCGAGCATCCTATCAACTTCTCGGGAGACATGTGGCTCCTCGTCGCAGCGATACTTCCGCATGCGGGCTTGAACCGGCGAATAGATATGTGGAGGTGGATCACGTGGTGGTCCGTCGAATGCAGCTATCATGGCTGGAAGTAGCACCTTTATAAGGCCAACCAAATATCCCCGCGCTGTGTATTCGAGCAGGCTATACAATGTGAATGACTCAGACGCCTGGGCGGCCCACTCGCTCCAAGGAGATGGTAGAGTGTGGATGAGCTTTTTGATCCCCTCGTGATGGGTGGCTCCCCCATACGCGTAGGTGTTCATCCATCTATCGTAGAACTCGGTGACGTAAGACATAAGGAAGAGCTTCCCATCCCACTCGTAGTCTTGGTAGCGCTCAACTGGGTGGTCCCTATTGCTGGCGTAACGATTACGCATCGGAGCATAATACTGATGGACCATCAAGGTTATTAATTTTTGCAATTTCGCGTTTTGTCGAGTCGTAGTACGCCGACTTCCCCATAGGCCACTCGCCTTGCACTAGGAATTTCGCATCTCCACGTTCATTATTATCGCAAAGTTTACATTCATCGCACGATTTACTACTAGGTATAGTAGCATGCTCAAGTTCACTCTCATAGATGTTGTTTCATAAAGCAGTCGAATACTCATCATCATACAATTTCATCCAACTCATATAGTTTTAACACATATTCAAGTAAAGATACAAGTTCATTTTCATAACGACATTCATTATTTTTGGCATAAACGCAATTAACAATTTCATACCCATGCATATTCATCATTTCATCTCCAAGCAAAATTTTCAAAATGTTATATCAACCTCGATTCCCATAGAAGTACTTCCATTCTCACAAGAGTAATATTCCCATCGAAATTTACAACGTTTCACAGTTCATATAAAAAACTATCAAAATACTTGTTACCTCATTCTTCGTGGTTGGGCAGGGACGAGTTGTGGTGTTGAGCTTTCGATGTTAATCATTTAGCCAATTTACACATGAATGGATTTTGACTCAAACAAGACTCTTGGGTCTAGAGCGGAAAGAAACTGAGGCTCTAATACCAAACTGTCACGACCGCCCTTTAGGGTTAATAAATGCGGGCGATCGTGATTAAAGAACTTAAAGAACAGACATAGAAAACTAGGGTTTCAACAAAGGTTTGACCCATAATTAATAAAACGACCAATGGTTTGACATTATTCAAATGATACCAAGTTTCCAAACATTCAAATAAACAGCTTCAAAGTTTAATAAAAGACAAGTAAAGGAAATGTCACAGCGGAAGCATCCAAGAGAAGAGTGAAGTCATGTGTGAAGACACAACGATACTCGGGGTTTCAAGACAACCATAGTTTTTATTGATATTTGCTCAACACCACCAACCGCTCGTCGCCGCTCAACCTGCACATAGGGAAAACACATGCAGGGCTGAGTACTATAAAAATAGTACTCATTGACTCATGCCGAAAACACTTTTAACTAAAAATATAATTTATCATGCCATACATAAGTAACCATCGGGGTTTAGCTTTAGAAAGGCCCGAGGCCCCTCAAAATCATTTTCCCATAGACGTTAGCCATATCTGCCAATACATGACAAGGAATGCGGCCGCAAACCAGGTCACTAGAACGGCCAGCCTGTGCTCTAGCACACGATCTACCATAGGTGTACAGTAATCCAAGTAGGGTTTGCGGCCCTACGAGGACCCGAATTCGATTTGAATAATAGTGGCAAAAGCCACATCAAATAGACACGTTAAAACAAAACACGACATGATAAACATAGCAATTTCTAGCGATAAAGTATTAAGGACATTGTCCTTAGTTAAAAGAAAGCCCACCTCGACCGTTTAGACCTTAAGTACTTCTTTCCCTTTGTTATCACGCTTCGTGCACGAGTTATCACATTTAGATAATGTGTATTACCAATCAGTCACCAACATTGACTCATAATTATGCATGTCCCCAATGTTTCCCTTTTCCCCAACAACAAAAGGAAACACACCGTAGCATGCATCATCGAATAACACATCACTTCATCATAGAGTGAGTTCCTAAACACATACATATCATGTATATCATTTAAAACACAACAACATCGTCATTTTCGCAAGGATAGAAATCTGGCAGAAAAGCGCGATCATTTTGTAAAATTCATTTAAAATTCATCCGACCTCCGTTGGGGATGATATTTTCCCAGAATACAGTAGACACATCAAATATTATTCAATTAAAATTTCACATCAAAATAATCTTTTTAGGTCGGTCAGATCGAAAACGTAACTCACTGGTCGAGAAAAACAATTTCTGGCAGAACTGCGCAGTCAACTTCAAAAATTCACCAAAAATTCATTTTTCGTCCAAACTAGTTGAAATTCACACATGACACAGAAGACACCTTGAGTTTACTCAGAAAAAATAATCGTACAAAAAGGAGTTCGTTTGGTCGAATTCACCAAAAATTCATCTTTCGTCCAAACTAGTTGAAATTCAGACATGACACAGAAGACACCTTGAGTTTACTCGGAAAAAATAATCGTACAAAAAGGAGCTCGTTTGGTCGGTCAAACATGCGTCGGAACCTACTGTCCGAACACTACAGATTTCATGCTTCAAAATTCGAATTAGGGTTTTATCCTCATTCATCCAAACTCAACCTTTATATGCTTCCAATAGACAACCATGCTTAAAAAGGTTATCAAAACTTGTTCTCATATAATCACACATCATTCACCCATGATTCATTTAGACTTCACACAAATTCATTCAAAACACATATTCACAAATTGCTCTCATTCAAACACGAATTCCCCCCGATTAAACTCCTAGATTTGAAATCCCTACACTCACTATATGCATGAGGGAATCAATACAAGGTTTGAATGGAGAGGATGAAGAAAAAGTTCGATTGTACCTTTCTTGATTGAAACGATCGGTAGAACAAATATAAATCTTGATTCTTCAACAAGTTCTTGGCAAGGGATGAAGAGATCTTGAGAGAAAGGGAAGAACAAGTGTTAGAGGAGTGGAGAAGAGAGGAGGCGTGTAGGAGGGAGAGAGGAGGCGTGTAGTGGCTAGGTTTAGGGTTTTCTCTCCTCCCTTATTTATAGAGTTAGAAATAAAATATCCCATAATTAAATAAAGATTTGAGAGAATATGAGGGAATGGAGAAAATAGGCGTGAATGTGGGGGAGAATATTTCGAAATATTGGCTATTTACTTAGCCTATGATTTAATTTGGTATTTTCACGGAGTGGAATAAAATAATACGGAGCAAAATAAAATAATAAAATCTTGCTATTAAAATAGGGAGTAGGCGATATTTATGTTCTTCCCACAAGGAATAAATTTTAAATTTTTAATTGAATAAGGTAAGACAAGATTTGCTAGGATATTTCAATTCACTCATGGAAAGAAATAGATAGGGGATCAAAATAATTTCCTCCTCCCATAAGTAGGAGATTTTTGAAGTCTCCATGGTATAAGGCATAGGTGTCGATTTTTTTTTCATGGAGAGAATAAGGAATAATCGGGCTTTGGATTTAATTTGGATAATTATCCCAAGCAAATAATTAAATTCAGGAAAATAGAATTTCTCTCCAATAATTAATAGTGGTCGAAAATTCCAAATAAATGACCAAGGTAATTATTGATGATCCTATTAAATCTCACTCACCCTTAGGAAAATAATTCTCCGCAATATATTTCATCGCGCATCAATTATTAAAAAGCCACGTCATAAAAATCAACGGAGTTGACTTAGTCAAATCAAAATTAGGTCACCAAAGAAATCACATAACAATCCGTCATTTATTTCGTGACATTAAAAGAAATAAAAGCAATCGTCTTAGGGTTCGAAAATTGGGGTTCCAAAAAGTGGGGCGTTACAGGTTGGAAATGCCTGGATCTGGGAGGTTACTTGCTGCAGGAACCCATTCGAGCGTGTGGGTTCAGGAACTCCTTCACCAAGACCAATGGTCTCTCCAACTCTATGGGATCCTCCTCTCCGTGCTTGCCATTGTTTAGGCCATTGTTTTTGGAAAGTCTTATCATATTTATCTCCCACTTTTTGTGTTTGGATTCAAGGTTTTGCTCGTTTGAACTCATTTTGATTTGGTCGACACAAAAACTGAAAGAGTAACTTTTAGAACCTAACAGCTGTCACAAAAAAATGAAAATAAAATATTTCTGATTCCTACAAAATCTAGCACAAATGATTGTACCATTGCCTTGGCGAGTTGTTCTTATCTGGGGAAAATCTTTCTCGAACAGAAACTTCAACAAGGTTGATGATGCAATTCCTTGGCTTTGTACCTTTAGAGCATCCGCAATAGGGCAGACAATAGCCCGCCCGATGCATCGTCCACCACCTCGTAGAAAAGCATGTTTTAGGTTTTAATTAATCTTAAAGCATGTTTTACTTCAAGTTTTTAGCATGATACATGTGACAATTACGCGAATAGATTTTGTTTAAATAATCTGCTGAATAGATCGAATTATTATGTGATTTATTTGTATGCGCTTCCGCTGCCAACCCCTTCAGGATGATCCATATTTAAACTATCCATCGTAATAATAAATATAATAACATAATTATTATCTAACTAATAATTTATTAAAATTTTTATTATTATTTTCTTCATAATTAAAATAATAATAAGTAGTATATTTTAAGTTTGGTGTTTAAATTAAATATAAAATTTAAAATCTTGATATTTTCCAAGCACAGGAAAGTAAAGTTATTGAGAATCATATTCTCAAGATTTATTTTTCAAGGAATCACCAAACATGGCCTCTGTATTTTTTTTAATCCGAATAAATATTCCGCTGGGTATTCAAAGTTTTATGCATAATTAATTTGTTGGACCCATACAATTTTGAAATGTTCATTAGATCAGTTCCATCACGTGGTCTAAGAAAAAACAATAAATAAAATCAAAGTATATGAAAGATATTTACATAGATAGAGTATGAACTTCACTTTCCATCGACAATGGTCAACAACGACGAGTAGTACAATTATTCCACATAATAAAATTTAAAATCTAGATGAAAATCTGAAGTCAATAATATTTTTTTTAGTTGAATGATAAAAACCGAACACATATTAGTTAATTTATAAAGTTAATTATGTTAATAGAGTTATATTATACTAATAGAGTATATAATAAATTTTATAAAATAAACAAATAGGAGTTGCCAAGCTGTTCTAATGCAACAAATTGTGTCATTTTGTATCAAAATGGTTGTTTGAATTAGTCAATATACGGTTGTTTGAGTTACTTCTAGATCTCTAAATTGTGATAATAAGTGAACACGACTTATTAATATGTTGGTGTTTTCATAAAATTGATGTCGCATTACCACTCCATCGCTAAACCAATTATCACACAATTGATATCGTCTACTAATTAATAAATGTTCTTGGTCAAGATTTGTTGTATTTACAGTTTATTCTGTATAAAAACGAGTTAAATCTTCAAAGGTTTTTGCAGAATTTTTGCACCAGTACAATTTTCTTGTCATAGTCCATCCACTTTGATGATTCATTCCACATTCTAAAAAGTGACATTAGATGAATAAGGGTTCGTTTGGTAGTTATGTTACGACTATATAATAGGACTTATTCGGGTTTAACTGTGTGTTTGGTAGCTATGTTACAAATCCGCATGACCTGTGTATTGTATCCGGCCCGGACAAAACCCACCTAAAAGCCTATGTTTCAAGCAACAATGTAACTACCCATTTGCCTAAGTTACATATCTACTCTACCTAGTTAATTTTAGGAAAATACAATTTTATCCATCAATTTTATATATAACCATATATATATATATGTACACTATATTTTATATACATTGATACTTTAATTATATTTCAATATAATAAATAAGAATTAATATAATTAATAATGTGCAATAATATAATAAAATAAAAATTAAAATACATAATTATTAATATAATATACGATGAGAAATGCTGAGTTATGGTATGATTGGGTATTTTTAATATACATGAAATATGTAATAAAAATAAAAAGTACTCCACAAATATAGTTATGATCATATTTATTTAATTTTTCATTTTTATCTTTTTTATACAATAAGAAATGGTATGCTTGGATATTTTTTTCGTATAAATAACGTTATATAATAAAAAATTAATAAATTTAAGTTATGATCATATTTATTATGTACTCCATTTTTAGCATTTTATATAGTAAGAAATGGTACTCCATTTTTAGCATTTTATATAATAAGAAATGGTATGCTTGTGTATTTTTCATTGTGAACAAACTGTCAAACCCACCCAAAATTAAGGCAACATGAAGATAGTTTAATCATTAAGTTAAACTAATAAGGGTAATTTCGACAATCCTAATTTTTATCTTTAGTTATAAATTGTTACACCAAACATCTAAATAGGATAATTCACAATTATCTTTATGTACCAAACACCCAATCAAGATAAATTAATTAATCGAAACTATGATAACTATCACTATTTGTATCATGTCTAGTCGAAACATAACATAGCTACCAAATAATCACTATTCGCAAGTTGATTATTCATGATGTCATTTCCTATATATTACTCCATGTATATCTCTTAAAAATTGTCATACATGCATAGAAACTCAACAATGATGATGATCATCTTCATAATCATATTGGCCTCCTTCCCACCAACACTAGTATTTTCATCATGACAATATAATTTCCCTATAGCTAAGCACAACTGCGACAACACTTGCAGAAATTTGTATTGGAATCTTGAATTTAAGATGCCCGGTCAACGAAATTTGACCAATAATAAATGTGACGAGACATTTAATTCTTGGAAATTAAATTATATAGCGTCGATCTACGTTCCGCATACATGACCGTAGTATATTCACTTTCTCAAATCCGATTCCCGGTGAGTGAGAAAAAGTGGAATAAAGTTGGTCACATAGTAGCTTTTAATAAATCTATGAGATTAAAGCTTAGGGAGTAATTAACTAGTGTTAATTATCCCACATAGGAGATGAGACACATCTTTTAATGTGTATTTATTAAGTGTACGTGTATTTATTAAGTGACTTTACTACACTTAATAATTATAGTGGACTAAGATGGGTTGAAGAAGCCCACACGCGCGTCGAGCCGAGCCGCACCCGTGCCCGTGCTCTTGCTCATGCTCCTAGACCCAAACTTAATGTTTTGGACCAACGCTTGTTCAGCGAGACCAGTGACATGACACATCGTCAACTATGACGCAGTCAAAGTCTACGAGGCTGCCACATAACGAAGTCCACATGTGACGGATGAACTAGGCATGCATAGCGTCTAGATTCAACGTCGATCACTCCAGCTTTCAAACTCGTAACGGCTGGTCGTTACAGCCACACCATGATGAGCCATGATGATAGCCATCAAGGCTGAGTTGACCCCTGCAGTGGACTAGGCCTATAAATTGGCTAGTCATTTCTTGCATCAACACATAACTTACACACAAAGCATCATACTCTCTCTGCATAGTCTTTTCTTCCCCAAGGTCTGCCCTCTCCTCTTCCAGTTCACCGAAGCTCTGCGGATAGCGGTGCTGCTTCACCAGAGACGTTGCCGTTTTATCTCTGGGGACGACACAACAAACCGAGAGCACTATTGGGGCGTATCTCGTCTTGCGGAAAGAGGACTTTCCTCGACTCGGCTAAGTTTAATTTTCATTTTACAGTTTCGTTGTATTTTTCAGTTTCTGTTCTTCCTACTTGGGTTGTATTACGCCGGTTTTTGTTTATCTCTTGTAATTCCAGTCATAATCTCAACAATCGCAAGACGAGATATACTTGTCGTTGAAGGATCGAACCTTAACTGAACTTAAAACTATCAAAACCTAATCCTTTGCTTGGAGATGTCGACCAACGCCAACACCTCCGCTGCCACTACTCCGTCCACCGCCGCCTCCACTGTTCCGGCCACCGCCGCCTTCACTGCTGCCGCTTTCTCATCAACATTGATGGGTCAAGGCACTCCCTTTTCTGCCTTAAATACCTCTTCGGTATGGGACAACCCCTTTTGGGCGTCCACTGGATCCACCTTTGGTGGGTCGATAGGTTCCTCTTTTAGTGGTTCCTTTGGATCCTTTAATGGATCGAGTGTTGGTGCCTCCGGGCTCAATACTAGTGTTGGATCTATTGGGATCAACACGAATGTGGGGTCATCTATGGGCCACACATATGTGAGGGGCAATAAGCTCAACACAAACTTTGGAGGCTCAACTGGAGCCAACATGAATGGTTCATATCAAGGACCAAGCTCGGTGCCTTTGATGCCGAGGATGATACCTCCCGCCGAGAAGCCCTCCAAGTTTGGAGGATCCGACTTCAAGAGGTGGCAACATAAAATGTTGTTCTACTTGATAACATTGGGGGTCGTGCACTAGCTCAAGGAAGACGAGCCACCCACCCCAAGCGATCAAGAGACTAGGTTGGAGGTCTTCTCCGACTACGATGCATGGCACAAAAGAGACTGACTATCTATGTAAAAATTTCATTTTAAGTGCATTAGATGATAACCTCTACAATGTATACTCTAATGTAACCACAGCTAAACAAATGTGGGAAAACCTAGAGAAGAAGAACCGTAGTAATGATGCCGGTACTAAAAAGTTTGTAATAGCTAAGTACTTGGACTACAAAATGGTCGATTCAAGACCAGTGATAGACCAAGCACAAGAGTTCCAAATTATCATCCACGAACTCGCCGCCGAGGGGATGATCTTGCCAGAAAACTTTACTTCTGGTACGATAATTGAGAAGCTTCCACCTAGTTGAAAGGACTTCAAGAGCTACCTTAAGCACAAGCGAAAGGAAATGACCCCTGAAGAATTGATCGTGAAGTTGCGCATTGAATCTGACGTGCGCAAGAACGACAAAAAGACTAAAGGCCATGGCCCCTTTGAAGCCAAGGCCAACTTGTTGGAGCGAGGTGGTCCCTCCGACAAACGTCTTGCCCAAATAGTCCAACGTCAAAGGACAAAGGCAATGCAAAACAACTTGTGAAAGGCGACTGCTAATGTGGCAAACCTGGGCAACAAGAAGCCTGCTGCCCACGTCGTCGAGAAAGATTTCAAAGACTGGGACGAGAATGACCTCATTGCCGTGGTCACTGAAGAGTCCAACTTGATTGAAATAAGGGAAGCTGGTACATCGACACTGGAGCAACTGCTCATGTTTGTGCCGATAGGAGCAAGTTTTCAACCTACAATCCTGTTGATGGGAGAAAGATCAACATGGGGAATGAAGCATCATCCGAAGTGAAAGAAACTAGAGATGTGATCCTCAAAATGACATCGGGCGTCTGCATCACCTTGAAGGATGTGCTGCATGTGCCCGACATCCAAAAGAACCTAGTCTCGGGATCTATACTAGTTAATAGGGGTTTTAAACTTGTATTTGAATCCGATAGGTTTGTATTGTATAAGTTTGGAAAGTCCCTCGAAAAAGGTTATGTAACCGATGGACTTTTTAAGCTTAGTGTGGCTACGCGCCTTGTTCCAAAACCTTTGGCTATCAATAACAATGCATCTACTTCCTTTTACTTGACTGAGCATTCAAACTTGTGGCATTGTAGATTGAGACATGTAAACATAAACGCCAACATAATATTAGTAAATCTTGATTTACTAAAGGCAAGTGAAGTTTATAGTAAAGATAAATGTGATATTTGTCTTGAAGCCAAAATGGCTAAATTACCGTTTCATTCAGTTGAAAGAAACACCAAACCCCTTGAATTAATTCACACCGATGTACGTGACTTAAAACTTGTGCAAACAAGAGGTGGTAAAAATTACTTTATCACCTTTATAGATGATTGCACAAGATATTGCTATATCTATCTTTTGAAAAGCAAAGATGAAGCAATAGAAGCATTCAAGAATTATAAGAACGAAGTTGAGAATCAACTTGGTTGTAAAATCAAAATGATTCGTAGTGATAGAGGAGGCGAATATGTAGCACCGTTTGAAGAACTATGCAACGAAAGTGGCATAATTCATCAAACAATTGCTCCCTATTCACCCCAATCTAATGGGGTTGCAGAACGCAAAAATTGAACTCTAAAAGAGATGATGAATGCATTGCTTCTGACTTCAGGATTACCACATAACATGTGGGGGGAAGCGGTTTTGACCGCCAACTATATCTTGAATAAAATTCTTCTTAAAGGTAAAGATGTTACTTCTTATGAGCTGTGGAAAGGAAGGAAACTATCATACAAATACCTCAAAGTGTGGGGGTGTTTGGCTAAGGTGATGGTCCCCCCGCCCAAACAAGTTACAATCGGACCTAAAACGGTTGATTGCATCTTCATTGGATATGCTCTTAATAGTAGTGCATACAGATTTGTGGTCCACAAGTCCGAAATTCCAACAGTGACTGTAGGAACAACGATTGAATCAAGAAACGATATATTTCTTGAAAATACATTTCCTTGTAAAAATAAGGAAAACGTAGCATCCAATTCTGAGACAAGAATTGAGGATGAAGCCACCAGCTCTAAACCATTGGAAATAGAGCCCGATACACGCAAACGAGCAAGGCATGATCCGAATGAGGCAACACTGAGACGTGGGAATAGGGTCAGAACACCAAAGACATTTGGTCCTGACTATATTGCATTCATGTTGGATGAAGAACCAACATCAATAAAAGTAGTCTTTGCATGCCCAGACGGGTTGCATTGGAAAGAAGCTGTTCAAAGAGAAATTGATTCAATTTTGCTAAACCACACGTGGGTGTTTGTTGATCTACCTGAAGGTGCTAAACCTTTAGGATGCAAATGAGTCCTTAAAAGAAAGGTTAAGGCCGATGGAATAGTGGACAAGTATAACACATCTTTTTAAGCCAGGTGTGTAGAGAATTCGCCAGGTCCAGGAAAAGAGAAGGACGTTTGCATGGTGCAAGGAAATGGCGATAAAAGTGAGCATTGTGGAAAAATGACCAGACGGAGGAGATCAAGAAGCTGAAGGGCAGAACGGATATTTCTGTGAAAGCTTCTAGAAGATCAAACCCGCACCTATATAAGGAGGAGAGCATGCATTTTAAGGGAGGATCTTCTCGCTGGGTGACTTTAGACAGGGAGCTCTCATCTCTCGGCACTTTTGGTTCTCTTAGCTCACTCGCCATACTCTACACACTTGTTTTATCGGGAACTTGAGGGGTTTTCGGGTTCATTTTCATTTGGCTGTTATGTAGTTGGGTAACACCGTCCTTGAAGAGGGTGAAGATACAATTTATTGCTTTCGGTTTAGTTTGTTATCGTGAATTTCACCGAGCTTCGCCGTTCGAAGCTCGGCTCTGTTTTCTGTTGAATTTTCGTTATCTATGCAATTTTCTGTTTCTGAATTTACCTTGCTGCTGTTGATTAAGATTATGGATGCAATTGGTTTTGAATTTATCATAGTTACTGAACTGGATGTTTGACTTCTGCGTTAGTTTACTGAGTTTGAGTGGAAGTATTGGAGGTTTGTGTTGATCGAAGCAGATCTGTTTAATCGAAAGTTATGGAGTTGATTTTTTTGGTTGTTGGGTTCGGAATGCTTGGATCCGGAGTGGATTAAGCATCCGACGTCTGGATCTGAAACATAGTTGATCGTGGTTGATGCCTAGTTTACGTGTTTTCATTTCATTCCGTCTAGTATATGTAGATCTGTTTTATTTCCGGCTAATAGCAAGTTTCTGACGTCCGCATTTTTACATTCTGTTTGAATCTGGAAATGTGCTCTGTTTTCTTCATGTTCCCGTGTGATTCAGGTCATGAAATGTAGGTAGTCGGTAGTTAAATCCTTAGTTTGTTATTAGCAGCTTTTATTCCGTACTTGCTATTTCTGGACAATGGTCCCCGTTGTTTACTCACTTTCTGTCTAGCTAGATTAGGAAGCTATTTGCTCGGTCTAAGAAGTTAGTTTAATATCTCACAGTTATGAGAAAGTTCAATGTCAGCATGATGTTTTCAATTTCCTAGGTCCAGAGTTTAATTCGTTCCTAGGTCTAGTAGTAGTTACACCTCAACCCAAATTTGCGTGGCAGCAGCCATTCACCATTTCCAAGGTCTTGTAAATGCTTTCTTGTGCGTCCATCTTCGCGGGATCGATCCTTGTTTCTTGTACTAATTCATAGTATAGCGGGTTGGGGGTTTTGAACGCGGAATCAATGTGTCCAACGACTGAGATTTCTGATATCCTCTGAGTTCCTAGACCTCGTGATCTAGCGGATTCTATGGATCTGAGAAGCTTGACCTAGCATTAAAAGCACACACGTTTCCAAACCGAGTTTCAAATGGTGCCGTTGCCGGGGATGGATGGCGTAATTTGTGATTGTGTTTAGAGATTTTGGCATACATAGTTTTGATTTGTTCTTTTCTTTCTTTTCAGATTCGGTTTATGAGCGACAGCTCACGGTTTGTATACTGGGGTAACTCATCTGAGTAGAGGAACGATCAGTTTATTTGGCAAGTCAAGGACACAGCATCTACGGTCACCACCAGATCAGGATTATCTACGGGAGATCCATTTCCATTTGGTTCAGGAAGCAACGAAAGTTGGTGTTCGTCGGGAAGGGAGGATCCTGAGTCATCTTCAGAAACAAGTACAGAGGAGGCAGAAATCGGGGACATGGCACACGTAGTTGATCCAGATCCGGAGATTGGTTCGCTCACTGCCCATCTAGATGGTGAGCCGGCCCAGGCTATAGTGATGAACCCGCGTCAGAGAGCCATAGATATCAAAACGAATGTGTCTACCGACATTCTCTGGACGGAGGAATGAGTGTTCGTATGAGTTCTTAAATGAGTTCAGCAAGCTGTGCAGTATTCAGAAAAGGCCTAACGACACAACAGATGAGGATTACCGCCTACGTGCGATTCCGTTTGCCTTGAAGGGAGAAGCTAACACATGGCTACTGAGGCTACCTCCAGATTCGATTCGTACATGGAGAGATTTCAAGCTAGAATTTCTGGATTACTTTTTCCCGTCGAACAAGACGAATGCCCTCAAGAAGGAGATAGTAGAGTGTAAGCAGGAGTATGATGAGTCTCTGAGTCAATATTGGTTGCGATTTAAGGGGTTGTTGGACGCTTGCCCAAATCACAGAATGATCGAAGCAGGGATTTATTATCTATTCTATGAAGGAGCAAACCCTGAGTCGAAGGATTTGATGAACTCCTCGAGCGGGGGAAATTTTACGAAGAAAAAGAGAAGTGAAGCGAGAGAGATCTTGGGGAAGTTGATAGAGGCCAAGAAGGCGTACGACAGCCCGAGGAATGTTATGAGGAGAGGGTCAGCAAATGCGCTGAGAGAACAAGATGACGAAAGAGTCAAGGCAAGAATAGATAGGCTTGAGAAAGCACTGTTGAATGCAATCGAGAAAACTAACTCACCAGCCTCACAAGAAAAAGAAAAGTCCCCGGGTCCAGGAGAAATTTCACCTCAACAATATTACGGTCCTCAAGAAGGAGATTATCAGGCCCAGGTGAATGCAATGGGAAGTTGGAATCCAGATAGGAGTTGGAACCCGGGGAAACAGAGGGATGCACCGTGGAGAAACTATCCCAATTTTAGATGGTCTGACAACGATCCGAACCAGCTACCCCCGCAACAGAACACCCAGTTGACACATCAACCAGAAAGACATACTAATTGGTCTGGGAGAAATCAGGAGGAGCAGAACAGCTGGAACAACCGGAACCAGAGAGATCACTCTAATTGGGGAACAGGAATCAGAATCAGGGGAACTCTCATGTGCCGCCACACCAAAGGAACTACACCGGAAATTATCAGAATCCCCAACCTACTTACCAGGGGAATCAAGGGCTGGGAAATCAGTATAACAACAGTTCAAGAGGTCAAGGAAACTTTCGCCATAATCAAGGAAGTGGTGCACATATGGGTCCAGGACCAAGTTCTGGCCAGTCTAGTTCTAAACCACAAAGGAATCTAGATGATATGGTACATGATTTAGTCAGTTCTCAACAGCATATGCAGAACAACTTGCAATCCAACAATGACGTGGTGCATATGAAGGGGTGGGCAGCGGAAGCGTGCGTTCAATATCCGATCACATGAATTTGATCTATTTAGCAGATTATTTAGACAAATTCTATTTGCGCAATTTTCACATGTATCATGCTCATAACTTGAATTAAAACATGCTTTAGCATATAAAATCCCTAAAATATGCTTACTACGGAATTAGCCAGTTTACCTCGTAGATTCAATCAAGAATCGATGATGGCTTGCTCCGTCTCCACGTGAAAATCTTCAATACAAGACCTCGGATCTTCTGACTGGTGTCCCGGACTATACGTTGATATTTGTGTGGGCAAATCTCACCAACGTACTAGGACTCGAATAATGGAAGACAGAAACTGCTCACGGAGGAAGCTCAAATTTCAAGCTCTCTCTTTCTAGAGGGGGACGAAAATTTTGTGTATTCAAAAGTGTATTTTATGTCTCCTTTATTCTCCTATTTATATAAGTCACATATTGGGCCCAGTCAGGGATCTAAGGAAGAATTTGGATCAGGCCTCACCCAATTAGCTTTTTACTAATTAAATTGAACCCACAAATTAATATAAGCTTATATTGGAATATTACAAGCAGCCACTACAGAAGTAATATTGCACTGCCTTTCCAAATCTGAAATTACAAGTATTCCGGGTTTCCTTTATTCGCGTTCAATTTATTTCCCGTGCTTAAGATAGAAACATCCATTAATTAATTATTGTCTGCTATGGACTTAATTAATTAATATATTTTATTTTCCAGGAGTGGACTCAGCAAGAAACTCTTATTTATTATTCATAGAGTAATCAAACTCCAACTAGCTAGGTTCCGAATAATAAAACCTCGTTTTGAGCTCCTCTTGTGGATGTTATCAAACGAGACTCTCCTCGCGCACGTTTCAACATAATAGCAATCCTAGCACCTCTAGATAATGATCACCACTACCCAATATACCTGGATAGTTGGGTTACGAAAAACTCGCACCTTTGGTAAGTCAAAGTAGTGGATACTCAATATCGTATGCTCAATGCTAACGTACATTGATTAAGAAATTAATTATCAAGACCTCGTCTTTCAGTAGATAGCATAAAGACTCGTCTTGCTGTTAGATCCATTCAGTGCTATACCACACCAACGTCATCTTATTTCAATAAGGTTTAGAAATAATCGGACTGACGTTGCAACCTTTCGCGATAGGTAGTCTAGGCCAATCTAGGTTGTGAAATTCCCATTTTTCTTTGTTTAGAACTGACCGTGTTACCTTCAATTGGACGACGCCCACAACCGGTCTACTAAAACAAAGACTTAGACTTTGTTACGGTTGCTCATACATTTAAATATGCAATAAACAACCATTAAATGTAAAACATAACAACATTATGAAAAAAATAATATGTTGCATTTATTGGAAAATAACCATTAGAGTTTTACAGTATGCAATCACTCGAAAGGTGATTTCTAGTATACAAAACCCTAACAATCTCCCTCTTATACTCAAAACAGCTTTCGAGTATACAAAATGGTAGTGCACACGTCTAAATTTCTCCCACTTATACTGAAAGCGAGTTGAGGTCTTGAATGAGTCGAACTCCCATCCCTTCAACGTGGTAGTCGAACGGTTTCACCGCCAAAGCCTTTGTAAAAGGATCTGCCAGGTTGTTCTCTGACGTAATCTTGACCACTTTTATGTCTCCTCTCTGCACTATATCTCTAATGATATGATACTTCCACTCTATGTGTTTGCTCGCTTTGTTAGCTCTTGGTTCTTTCGAGTTTGCCACAGCACCAGAATTGTCACAATAAATGGTGATGCTCTTGCGCAGATTCGAAACCACACCTAAATCCATAAGGAAGTTCTTGAACCATACAGCCTCTTTTGCAGCCTCCGAAGCGGCCACATACTCGGCTTCCATGGTCGAGTCCGCGATGCATTTCTTCTTCACACTCTTCCAAATTACGTCTCCACCTCCTAAGGTGAACACATATCCTGAAGTAGATTTTCTCGAGTCCTGATCAGCTTGAAAGTCTGAGTCAGTATATCCCAAAGGACAGAGCTCAGCTGCATTGTAAACTAGAGCATAGTCCTTAGTCCGTTTAAGGTACTTGAGTATGTTCTTTACGGCAGTCCAATGTCCTTGGCCCGGATTCGACTGATATCTTGCCACCATGCCAACAGCAAAGCAAATATCAGGTCTAGTACAAAGCATAGCATACATGAGACTTCCAACTGCCGAAGCATATGGAATCCTTCTCATTTCCTGTATCTCAGATAGCGTTTTAGGGCACATCTCTTGAGATAAATGGATGCCATGTCTAAAAGGTAAGAAACCTCTCTTGGCATCCTGCATGCTAAAACGACTAAGTACTGTTTCGATGTAAGATTCTTGAGATAAGCACAACATCTTCTTCTCTCGATTCCGAAGAACCTTGATTCCGAGGATGTGTCCCGCATTTCCCATATCCTTCATCTCGAACTGGTTTGATAACCATGTTCGAACTGATAACAACATCTTTTTATTGTTTCCAATTAGAAGAATGTCATCTACATATAAAACTAAGAACACCACATTCCCCATATCAACTTTCTTATACACGCAGCTTTCACTTGGGCACTTTTCGAATCCAAACTTGCAAACAGTTTGATCGAAACTTTGGTTCCACGATCTAGATGCTTGCTTGAGGCCATAAATGGCCTTCTTAAGCTTCCAAACCATGTGTTCTTTGCCCTTTATGGCATATCTTTCGGGTTGTTCCATGTAGATGGTCTCCTCAAGACTGCCGTTTAGAAATGTAGTCTTAACGTCCATCTGCCATACATCCCAATCCATATAAGCTGCAATAGACAACAGTATCCGGATCGATTTGAGCATGGCCATTGGGGAGAAGGTCTCATCATAATCGATGCCTTCCTTTTGGGTATACCCCTTGGCCACTAGTCTTGCTTTGAAGACTTTAACTCGTCCATCGGGTCCACGTTTACGTTTATATATCCACTTGCTCCCAATGGCAGTACAACCTTCGGGTAGGACGGACAAATCGTAGACGTCTTTGTCTATCATAGATTGTAGTTTCGAATCCATTGCTTTCACCCATTCGCAATGATCGACATCTGTTTGCGCCTCCGTAAAGTTCCAGGGATCTAATACATTGCTGTCCGAGGAGTGATCCATAGATTCTCCCAAACCAATGTATCTGTCGGGCTCATGTGAGACCCTCCCACTGCGGCGCGGCACTACAATATTTTGAGTAGAAGTTGAAGTTTCGGGAATTGTTTGTACACTTGGTACTTGTTCTTGGTTAATGGAACTTGTGACAGAAGTTAGCTCATCAAGAGCCACTTCACTGCTGGGTTTATGATTCATTACATAGTTTTCCTCTAAGAATGTCGCGTGAGTACACACAATGACTTTCTTGTCTCGGAGGCTAAAGAATTCATAGCCTTTCGTCCCTCTAGGGTACCCTATAAACAAGCATACCTCCATCCTAGATCCTAGCTTAGTTGGATCCTTTTCCAATACATGAGCCGGGCAACCCCAAACCTTGAGATGTGCTAGATTGGGCTTACGCCCAGTCCACAACTCATATGGAGTTTTAGGTACGGATTTTGATGGTAAATTGTCTAAAATGTGACTTGCAGAAAGCGAGGCATGTCCCCAAAACGAAATAGGCAGACGTGCATAACTCATCATCGATCGAACCATGTTTAACAAGGTCCTGTTCCTTCTTTCAGCCACGCCGTTCTGTTGGGGCTTGCCCGGCGCAGTCAGTTGGGATTCAATTCCCGACTCCGATAAGTAGTCCAAAAATTCGGCACTGAGGTATTCGCCTCCACGATCAGATCATAGGCATTTGATATTCTTTCCATGATACTTCTCCACAAGAGTCTTAAAGTCTTTAAACTTGTCAAAAGACTCTGACTTGTGACGCATCAAATAGACATATCCAATTTTCGAGAAGTCATCAATAAATGTGATGAAGTATCGAAAACCACCTCTTGCCACAGTAGACATTGGTCCACATACATCGGAATGAACGAGCTCAAGTACTTCCTTGGCCCTATTGCCCTTAGCCTTAAAAGGCCTCTTGGTCATCTTGCCTTCTAAGCATGACTCACAATTATGAAAAGGTTCCTCCTCTAGACCTTTGATAAGATCTTGTTGAACAAGAGAATGGATCCTCCTTTCATTGGCATGACCAAGTCTAAGGTGCCACAAGTACGTTTCGTTCATTGAACTCGAAGGTTCCTTTCGTTTCTTTGAAATTTTCGATGTTGTATTGAGTTCTGATTTGCGATTATTAAACTGTGTAGAAGTGATTGTGTACAGATTGTTTTCCATGATACCACGACAGATATAAGAACCATCTTTCTTAATAACGCAGTTGTCATTAAAAGAAATCGAATATCCATCATAAACCAATTTAGAAACTGAAATTAAATTTCTTCTAAAAGAAGGTATCAACAAAACATTCTTCAAAATCAAAAATCTATCACTACTAAAACGCAAATAAATATCTCGCACTGCAACGACCACCACTTTGGTAGGGTCGCCGAGGTGGACTTCGATTTCACGATCATGTAGCCGTGTTGTCACCTGCATTAAGTCAGGATCAAGACAAATATGAGCAGTGGCTCCTGTGTCAATAACCAAAGTGCAAATTGATGTCGAAGTCAAACAAGACTCGACAACTAGAGCCTTGTGCATACCTGTAGCCTTGCCCCGTTTAGGACAGTCTGGCTTCCAATGCCCCTTCTCTCCACACTTGAAACACTTCCCCGTGGGCTTCTTGTTAGCCCTATTCTTCTTTCCCTTAGCTATCTTGGCCAGTCCTGAGTTCGGTGCCTGCCTTTTTCCTTTGCTAGGCTTTAAGTCAGAGGAACGAGGCGCCGAAATCATCATGGCCGCCTTAGCTTGGACCATAAGGTCCTCTGGCGACTGAAGTTCAGTCAACAGCTCTGCCAAGGTGTAATTCCTTTTGTTCATCTTGAAGTTGAGCTTGAACTGTTGGAAGCTAGGGGGAAGACTTTGAAGGATGATAGTCACCTGGGACTCGGGATCGATGGTCCCTCCCAAGACCTCAATTTGGTTGAGGTTGCCCATCATCTCGAGGACGTGATCCCTCACAGATGAGCCTTCCTTCATTGTCTTCGACATGATACTCCGAAAGGCTTGAGATTTAGCCGTTCAATTCTGAGTACCAAAAAGATTTTTGAGATTCTGCATAATCTCAACGACTGTTTCCATGGCTGAATGCTGATGCTTGAGTACCGAAGACATAGAAGCCAACATGTAGCACTTAGCCATCTCATTCGCCTTATGCCACCGGCTATATGCATCTCTGACTCCTGCCGCAGCGTTAGCCGGCGGCAGTGGAGGTCGCGGGGTGGTGAGCACAAAGATGTACTCATCTGCTATGAGAACGATGTCCAAATTTTGTTTCCATTCTATGTAATTTTGGCCCTCGAGTTTATTTTCTTTGAGAATTGCGGAAAGAGGATTAAACGACATATTGACGATTTGTTTTGCACTGCAAAACAGAATATTTTACTATTGTCATAAACTTATGTAAGAAGTTTGATTAGATTAACCATAAAACTTTTCAAAATCTTACAACTGTAAAATTAAAATTTTGTACCCTCCAGAGGAAGTCAATACGCATTAAAATCGTACAATTTTACTGGTCACAACACCGACGAATAGTCCAGAGACCACAGAGTGGCATGGCCGCTTAATGTTGCCTAAGCATGACCATCTCTTTAGCATTACAGAGTCTCATTTCTACAACACACTCCCATAACAATGCTCATGTGCTGCTAACAAGATCAAGCTATCTCATAAATCCTGTGTGAACTTCTGAATCTCGCATTTTGTTAGGATTATTGTCCCCACAAAGCAGGTGGCGATAATATTGGAAACTATATTCTAGTTCATACTATTTATATTTGAGAAGTCCGCCCTCATGAACTTTCTATTTCGTTAGGATTATTGTCCCCACAGAGCAGGTGGCGATAATATTAGAAAAAAGCTTCATAAATTGCAGACCAATTGATGGAGACCATATACAAACGTTGAGTTCGTAATTATAGCTTAGATATTTAAGGTTATGGTTTTACTTTAATTATCCTTAGCCTTGAGGCAGTTTAAGGCTTAATTAAATTCTGTTGGTATTTAATCTACTGGATAATTAAATCTTTAGATTAATGTTGTTATCTTCCTGTAGGAAATTGTTGATCTAGAATTTTATTCTCATTCATGTCTACTATAGGGTATATCTAAAATTAACAAATTATTTAATCCTTAATAAGACATGAAAAATAAATTCAAATTATTTCCTTGTTCAAGATTAGGAAGAGATATTTTATTATTTAATGTATTCATACATATCTATCTTTATTAGGATCTTAGATATATAAAATTTTAGGAACTTATTAAATTATTCTCATCCATATCATCTAGGAATAAAATAATCAATATTTATTTCCATAGATATAGATAATAATAAAAATATTCCTTAAATCTAGATAAATATTAGGAAGCTATTAAATTATTTTCATCTATATCATCTATGAATAAAATAATATTATTTATTTCCATAGATATAGATAATAATAAAAATATTCCTAAAATCTAGACAAATCTTCCAAAAAGCTTTTATTTCCATTAAATAATAATATTTTAATTATATCTTTTAATAAAATAATCAAATAATCATTAAAATAATCATTCATCGTTATCTCATCGCACGAGGTTCGCACGAACGATGAACGACGAATATCCAACGAGTTCATCGTCGAAACACGACGCACGCAGCGTCTCGGCCACCGGCGCGCAGGTGGCGCGCCAGCGTATCGGCCCGTCGAGCCTTCGGGTGTCGTCGTGTCTCAGCCAGCTGCGAGCGCCCGTCTCGGTCGTGTCGACCATCGGGTGCCGACGCTCGTCGGCCGTCTCGGCACGTCAGGTGACGCGGTCCTCGGCCAGGAGCTTGCGCGGTGGCCCGGCTCCTCTCGGCCAGTGGCTCGTCACCCGTCGCGGCCTGTCCAAGCCACGATGCTCCCACTGCCTCGGCACACGGTGCGCGATACCGCGCGTCCATCTCGGCTAGCGGCTCAGAGCCCGTCTCGGTCCTTCCGCCTAGGGATTGGCCTGGTGTCACGCGGTGTCTCGGTGGTTCTCGGACGAACCACCACTCCGCGTGTGGCACCACCTCGTTGATCTCGACCCGGGTTGCGTCTGGGGCGTGTGGTCTCGGCCGGCGGTGCGCACGAGCCCCACTCGTGTGCGCGTCGCCCCGTGATCACCGCTCCCGGCTCCCACTGTCTCGACATCCCTACCTCGATCACACGTGGTACGTTCGAGCAATTCAAGTTCTTTGATTCGATAGTTCTTGAGTTCATCATGCATAAAATTAAACAAAAACACCAAGAACATGCTTCGCAATCAAATAACACATGCATACATGAATTTCGCGAAATTTAAATCCAAATAATCAGAGCCAAAGGCTGGCTCTGATACCAATTGAAGGGGTGGGCAGCAGAAGCGTGCGTTCAATATCCGATCACATGAATTTGATCTATTTAGCAGATTATTTAGACAAATTTTATTCGCGCAATTTTCACATGTATCATGCTCATAACTTGAATTAAAACATGCTTTAGCATATAAAATCCCTAAAACATGCTTACTACGGAATTAGCCAGTTTACCTCGTAGATTCAATCAAGAATCGGTGATGGCTTGCTCCTTCACCACGTGAAAATCTTCAATACAAGACCTCGAATCTTCTGACTGGTGTCCCGGACTATACGCTGATATTTGTGTGGGCAAATCTCACCAACGTACTAGGACTCGAATAATGGAAGACAGAAACTGCTCACGGAGGAAGCTCAAATTTCGAGCTCTCTCTTTCTAGAGGGGGACGAAAATTTTGTGTATTCAAAAGTGTATTTTCTGTCTCCTTTATTCTCCTATTTATATAAGTCACATATTGGGCCCAGTCAGGGATCTAAGGAAGAATTTGGATCAGGCCTCACCTAATTAGCTTTTTACTAATTAATTTGAACCCACAATTTAATATAAGCTTATATTGGAATATTACAAGCAGCCACTACAGAAGTAATATTGCACTGCCTTTCCAAATCCAAAATCACAAGTATTCCGAGTTTCCTTTATTCGCGTTCAATTTATTTCTCGTGCTTAAGATAGAAACATCCATTAATTAATTATTGTCTGCTATGGACTTAATTAATTAACATATTTTATTCTCAAAGAGTGGACTCAGCAAGAAACTCTTATTTATTATTCATAGAGTAATCAAACTCTAACTAGCTAGGTTCCGAATAATAAAACCTCATTTCGAGCTCCTCTTGTGGATGTTAGCAAACGAGACTCTCCTCACGCACGTTTCAACATAATAGCAATCCTAGCACCTCTAGATAATGATCACCATTAACCAATATACCTGGATCGTTGGGTTACGAAAAACCCGCACCTTTAGTAAGTCAAAGTAGTGGATACTCAATATCGTATGCTCAATGCTAACGTTCATTGATTAATAAATTAATTATCAAGACCTCGTCTTTCAGTATATAGCATAAAGACTCGTCTTGCTGTTAGATCCATTCAGTGTTAAGAAATAATCGGACTGACATTGCAACCTTTCGCGATAGGTAGTCTAGGCCTATCTAGGTTGCGAAATTCTTATTTTTCTTTGTTTAGAACTGACCGTGTTACCTTAAATTGGACGACGCCCACAACCGGTCTACTAAAACAAAGACTTAGACTTTGTTACGTTTGCTCATACATTTAAATAAGCAATAAACAACCATTAAATGTAAAACATAACAACATTATGACAAAAATAATCTGTTGCATTTATTGGAAAATAACCATTAGAGTTTTACAGTATGCAATCACTCGAAAGGTGATTTTTAGTATACAAAACCCTAACAGCATAAGTTCCAGGATGCTCAATTGGAGCAGAAGGTAGCTGATAAGTCGTATTCTAGGCCTTAGTTACTGGTCAATATAATGTGCATAATTGGAATATATCTGCAAAACAATTGCTAAAGTGTGCATTGAAGTGTTCCAGCCAGTATGGGAATGTTAGGAGAATTCAGGTGAAAAGGGCGTTAGGATGTTGCTATCCTGACCAGTATGCATGCTAAAAAAGCTCGAGATGGAGAAGAAGGATAGCTGGGAAGATTAGCCGCAAGCAAGGGGGCAAAAGAGTCACTTCATGTTTGAAGTCTACCCTAAAAATCAAGGGAATGCCTCCTTATAAAAGGAAGCCACTTGGAGAGAGAATCATCATCAATTAGTTCATGAACTCCTACGCTTAGTTAGCAATCTCTCTTCGGTAGATCAATCCTTCAGCATTATCCTTCATATTCTCGTTCCTCGCCGACAGCCATGGTCACCTGAAGCTCATCAGTTCGCCGGAGTTCCGCATTATCTCGTTCCAGCCAGTGTGTTTCGTAGAGTTAGCAGTTTCATCGCCATAAGTGGCAAACAATCATTAATTGCTTTCTTAGTTAATCTTTACGTGTTTCCTTACGTTGGACCTGTTGCACTTGCAATTTCCGTTTGCTTTTGATGAATTTCATTTAGATCCAAACACCTTTTATGCAATGAAGTTGTCTTTGAGCATCGTTTTCTGTTGAATCTGTTTCATTCTGCCTAGGTAGCTTAAATCCAGTAGTTACGGTAATTTCCAGTGTTGAATCGCATGTTTTCATTTCTGTAGTTAATCTGCCTGAGTTTGCAAGTCTAGATAGCTGTTAGATTTTAGATCTGAAATGGTTAAATGTGAAAGCTTAGTTTACGTAGTTTCTGCCACCTTGCATGTCACCCAGTAAGCATTATTTCAGTTTCGCTAGATTAATCTTTTGATTTGGAGTTTCTAATTTTGGATCTGAGCTGTGAAGTTTGTTAACCTGTGTTTCTCGTTAATGAAATCAGAGATTGTTGATCTGAGTTTATTCATGTTGAAGAAGATAACATCCACATCCAAGTTTGGGACCACTTTTACTTTTTAGTTACTTTTTGCTTTTGTCCTTTACTTTTCAGTTGGTACCCTATAGATCTGTCAGTCTAGTCACCTAACTATCTCTTTTCCTCTGATATTCCATTTAGCTTTTTATAGTAATCCCGTACCTTACACATATTTTCAGAGACATAATGTCCCCTACTCTCACGTACCCAGCTGCTTATCAAACGTCTCTCACACCTCCTAATCAGTAGAGTAACATCTTAACTTCCAGCCTAGATAAAGTCTCAACCCAAAGCGTGGTAGCTAACCAAACCTCTCCAGACAATTCCCAAAGCGCATTCATCTCTGTGGGATTCGACCCTTACGTCCACTATACTAGTCAGTAGAAGTGGGTTGAGGAATTATTGATACCAGGTTCAGGCATAGCTGGGGTTCCATCCTGATCAGTAGGATATATCTTGTGCTCGATACGACACCTGACACAAACCTGCTATTTCAAATGGCGCCGTTGCCGGGGATGAATGGCGTTATTAACTGTTATTGTGTATGAAACTTTGTCGTACATATTATGGATAATTTTTCTATTTCTTTTTATTTCAGTTTATGAGAAGCAGTTCGGCTCCTGACCAGTGGACACCGAAGATACTTCAGCGAGGATCTATACTCCTAACCACTCGATCCGGCCTGTCGACAGCTTTGTCTGATTTAGGTTCGAGTAGTGACGAAGAACAAGACACCATAGAAGGAGGAATACCAGACAATCCAAGGCTACAGTTGGAAGGCAATCCCAGGAGAATGGCAGACCACAATGATGACGATCCAGAGATCGGGACGCAGAAAGCGCATACCGAAGGAGAACCACCGCAGGCTATAGTAGTCATCCCGGGGCAGACAGTCTGTGATGTGAAGCCCCATGTTATTGCAATCCTGCCCACGTACTGTGGAAAGAGCTATGAAGGCCCTTACGAATTCCTTCATGAGTTCTGTAAGATTTGTAGGGCACAGAGAAGGCCAGCAGTGGCGACCGAGGATGACTATAGATTGAAGGCTTTGTCGTTCGTTCTGAAAGGGGAGGCTAACACTTGGTTCATGCGACTGCCCCCCAATTCCATTGAGAGTTGGGCAGATTTCAAGTCAGCATTCTTAGGGGAATGCTTCCCGTCATCAAAGACGAGCGCGCTGAAGAGAGAGATCACTAGTGTGAAACAAGGGTACGATGAACCCTTGAGTGACTATTGGGCGAAATATATGAGCCTCTTGGATGTATGTCCGAATCATCGTATGGCCGATATAGAAATACATCATACCTTTTATGAGGGAATGAACAAGGCAACAAATGACCTAGCAAACTCCTCGCCGGGAGGAAGTTTCACGCAGTTAAGGGTCAGTGAAGCTAAAAGAGTCCTAGGGAAGTTATTGAGTGCAAAGAAGGAGTACGACTATTCAAGAGATGGTTACAGCAGAGAAAGGATTGCTAGTGCCTTGTCTACTGACCAGGAGCACAAGTTAGAGCAGAAGATGGATTTGAAAATGTACGAATTGAAGAAGACACTCCTTAGCGCGATCGAGAAGAACGCACTACCCACTTCCCCAACTAGGAACTACAAGGGTACAGACTAGGGAAATCAAGGACCAGGCTATGATCAGCCTAATGATTTCGTCAATATGGAGCAAGTCAATGCTGCGGGGTACTATAATTCTAATGGGAATTGGATCCAGGGAAGCCAGCGGGACGCACCATGGAGGGACCATCCGAACTTTCGATGGGGAGACGGGAACCAAAACTAGAGCCAAGGTCAAAGTCAGAACCAATACAACCCCCACCTGAACCAGAATCCCAACCGTGGCCCAGCAAATCCTGACCACCAAGCCAACTGGTCAGGAAGGAACCAACAAACCCATAATCAGAACTCACAAAACCAGAACCCCGAACCCTGTTTATATACCACCCCACCAGAGAAACTTTCAAAATTACCAGAATCAGCCTAATCAGGGTCAACAACATCAGCAGAACTAAAACCAGTTCCAAAACCAAAACCAGAACCATTATCACCAAGACCAGTACAACTCTCCTGGCCAGTATAACCAGTACCCGCCTAACCAGTACCAGCAAAACTTCCAAAATTTTCAGCCCAACCAAAATTCCCAGTTTAACTGCACCAAGGGCCAAATCAGTCCCAATATCCTAACAGGTCAAGACGATCTATGGAGGATATGATGGGAGAATTGCTTGCCTCGCAGCAGGGCATCTAGGGTGAGTTCCAGTCCAATAATGAAGTAGTGCAGGGGATGCAGAATGCCCAGAAGGAGCATAAAGCGAACATTGATATGATGAATAGGCAGTTGGCCCACTTGGCAAGTTCGATGGGTGAGTTAAAAGGAAATTCAGGGAAACTCCCGTCTACAGTCCATGTACATGAGAAAGCAAACGTGAGCAAGGTCACATTGCGGTCTGGTACCTCCTATGAGGGGCCCAAACCAAAGAAGTCCAGTGGGGATTCAAGTGGAGCAACATTACTGAGAGACGCTGTCTCGGAAGAGGAGCTACACAAACCTCTACCCCAAATGCAAGATCCATTTTTCTTGAGTAAGGAACGGTCGAGGAACAGTGAAATCGGAAGCAGGCAGCCCAAGGTGGACTCATCTAAGGAAATAAAACCGACGAAGGAAACTCCAGCCCAGAATGTGCCCGAGAAAGACTCCGGGAAGGCTGTCGAGGAGCTGGTCGAAGAAGAGAAAGGGAAAAAGCCATTCCCTTACCGTTTCGTGACCAAGAGGAAGAAGGAAAACCCAGTGGATTACATGTCAATTTTTGGGAAGCTGGATATCACCATACCATTCCTCCAAGCCGTGAAGCTACCCCCGCTTGGAAAATTTATCAAAGAATTCATAGCCGAGAAAGCCCAGAAGGATGGGAAGATCATGGTGGAAGGGATAGCGTCAGCAATTGTGCAAGAAAAGCTACCACCCAAGAGAGCAGACCCCGGTATGTTCATTTTGCTTATAACTATAGGAGATGTAAAAATCGAGCATGCAATGTGTGATCTGGGAGCTTCTATAAATGTTATGCCATTGTCAGTTTATAATCGGCTGAAGGGAGTAACGTTGTCTAGCACTAGGGTATTAATCCAACTGGCTGATATGTCGTGTATAAGTCCTGAAGGAGTGTTAGAGAATGTGTTGGTGAGAGTACATGACTTTACTTATCCTGCTGACTTTTACGTGATCAAGATGGGTGAGTCTGAAGCTAGGGAGTCTAGCGGTATTTTGTTAGGAAGGCCATTTCTTAGGACAGCCAAGACAATTGTAGATATGGCTAAGGGAACAATTTGTATTGATTTTCATGGAAAAAAGTTTACCTTTGATATCAATGAGGCCATGAAAAAGCCTATCGATTCTGAAAATCTATGCTATGTGGATGTGATTGACCCTCTAGTCCAAGATTTTCTTGAGACTGAACTATTGCAGGAAAAGCTACAAGCATTGGATGTATATGGGCAGGCTGATGTAGAGGCAGCTGCATGGTGTGACCTGATCAGTAGCCAAGGGTTGACTAATGAAGAGATAGAAGGAGCAATTATGGACTTTTGTCAGAAATCAAAATTCATTGGAGCCGGAGGGGCTAAGCTACCAGTCAGTACAGATGAACTCTCAGAGGGAAAATTAGAAAGGGAAGGGGATGCTGCAAGAAACCCTCTCCCAGCAGACACACTTCCCCCACAAGTTGAATTGAAGAAGTTGCCAGCGACCATGAAGTATGCCTTTCTCGGGGAAGAAAACTTATATCCGGTGATAATAAGCAGTAGCCTGACAAAGGAGCAAGAAGCAAGGCTACTGACCGTTTTAGGTGGGAACATGAAAGCAATCGTATGGAGCCTTACAGATTTGGTGGGAATAAGCCCTGACATCTGCATGCATCATATTAGGCTAGAAGAAGGGGCGAAGGCACATCGAAGATTCGTAGAGAAAGGTGAATCCCAACATACGGGAAGAAATATTGAAGGAAATCTTGAAGTTGTTGTCATTAGGGATTATCTATTCGGTGCCCGATAGCGAGTGGGTCAGCCCTGTGCACATGGTCCCCAAGAAGTCCAGGATTAAAGTGGTTCAAAGTGAGAGGAATGAGCTGACACCGACAAGGCTAGTCACTGCTTGGCGGATGTGCATAGACTACCGCAAGCTGAACGCCGCGACCAGAAAAGACCACTTCCCCCTACCGTTCATCGATCAGATGTTGGAGCGACTGGCTGGGAAGAAGTACTTTTGTTTTTTGGATGGGTACAGCGGGTACAGACGCATGCCGTTCGGACGCATGCCGTTCGGACTTTGCAACGCTCCGGGAACATTTCAGTGATGCATGATGAACATATTTTCTGATCTACTTGAGGAGTGTATAGAAATATTCATGGATGACTTCATAGTCTACGGAGATTCTTTCGACTCATGCCTTCGTCATTTGGATGTAGTCTTGGAGAGGTGTCGAGCGAAGAGCCTAGTTTTGAATTTTGAGAAATGTCATTTCATGGTCACAGAGGGCATCGTCCTATGGCATGTGGTGTCAGAAAGGGGTATCCAGGTGGATCAAGCCAAAGTGGACATCATTTCCAAATTACCTTTTCCTACTGACCAGATGGAAATAAGGGGTTTTCTGGGGCTCGCGGGATTTTACCGCCGATTCATTAAAGACTTCGCCAAAATTGCCCAACCCCTCACCAGATTCCTCCAAAACGAAGTAGAATTCAATTTTGATGATCAATGCAAGGACGCTTTCAACTTGCTCAAGGAAAAGCTGATATACGCACCGATTATCCGGGCTCCTGACTGGGATCATCCGTTCGAAGTGATGTGTGATGCCAGCGATTATGCAGTAGGAGCGGTTCTGGGTCAGAAGATCGAGGGAAAAAGGTATGTGATCTTTTATGCATCTAAGACATTGAATCAAGCTCAAAGGAATTATGATACCACGGAGAAAGAGATGCTAGCCGTGGTTTATCCATTCAAGAAGTTTTCGGCAGTACTTGTTGGGGTCAAGGGTCATCGTTTATACTGACCATGCAACCATTAATCCGATGGGTACTCTTGTTACAAGAGTTCGATTGGGAGGTGGAAGACAAGAAAGGGGTTGAGAATAAGGTTGCGGATCATTTGAGGAGGATAGCGCATGATGGAAATAACGAGAAGATGAGAGATCGATTCCCAGAAGAACACTTGTGTGAAGTTATTTTCGCCGCCAGAAAAATTGACTGGGAAGAAGTGATAAAGCTTACTGGCCAGGATGTGACAGAGAGAGGAAAGGAAAAAGTAGGGGAGGAGCCATGGTATGCGGACCTAGCCAACTACCTCGTTTCAGGGGAGCTTCCAGAAGTGCCAAACGTCACCAAAGCTCAAAGAATGAAGATCAAGAGTGAGTCGAAATACTACTTTTGGGACGACCCGTATCTTTGGAGGGTAGGAGCCGATCAAGTGATAAGAAGATGCGTTCCTGACTGGGAGCAGAGGGACGTATTGACGCATTGCCACTCTCTGGCATGTGGAGGACATTTCGGTCCCAAGAAGACGGCGAGAAAGATTCTGGATAGCGGATTTTATTGGCCAACCCTCAACAAATATGCCTACGAGTTTTGTAGAAGTTGTGAGCGTTGTCAACTGACCGGAGGAATATCCGCGCTAGACGAAATGCCGCAAGTCCCGATCATTATTTGTGAGTTGTTCGACATATGGGAGATGGATTTCATGGGGCCTTTTCCCTCGTCGTATGGGAACTTATATATCTTAGTTGCAGTTGACTACGTCTCCAAATGGGTAGAGGCCAAGGCCACGAGCACGTGTGAAGCAAGAGAGGTAGCCAAGTTCCTCAAAAGTAACATTTTCAGTCGATTCGGAGTACCAAGGGCCATAATATCCGATCAAGCCCCTACCATCCACACCATCGAAGCCTTGATGAAGAAGTACGGAGTGCATCACAGACTATCAAGCCCCTACCACCCGCAAGCGAACGGGCAAGCAGAGATCTCTAACCAAGAGATAAAGAAGATTTTGGAGAAGACCGTAAATCCTTCCAGGAAGGACTGGAGTATGAGGTTAGAGGATGCTCTATGGGCATATCGCACAGCCTACAAAACCCCCATAGGAATGTCCCCGTACCGAATCATTTTTGGAAAAATGTGCCACTTACCAGTGGGAATTGAGTACCGAGCATACTGGGCAGTACAACAAGTGAATATAGATGCTACAGCCTGTGAAGAGGAAAGGAAGCTGCAGCTGCAGGAGTTAGAGGAACTCAGATTGGAGTCGTTTGATTCAGCCATGTGGTACAAAGAGCGAACCAAATTGCGGCACGACAGGAATCTGAGGACCAAAGATCTTCATGTTGGGCAGAAAGTACTACTCTTCCAGTCGAGGTTGAAGCTCATGCCTGGAAAACTCAAGTCGAAATGGACAGGGCCTTATGTCATCACCGCACTCCGTTCTAATGGAGCAGTGGAGATTTTAGGGAGTCTTCCTAACTCTGAACCCTTTATTGTGAATGTGCATAGGCTGAAGGTATTTAGGGCCAATAGTGATGTGGATGTAGTGGATGAGATCCCACTGCAACCACATACTCAGGTTTCATACTGATCGGTAGGATGGGGATTGGAATTCCACTGGGCTAACGCCTTTTAGCGTAATGTACATATGCTGGCAAAGTAGAATTCCAATTTTCCCAAGGGAGATGTAAATATGGTACATATGTGGTAGTTAATTAATTTGAACCTTTGCATGCTAGTTAATTTAAGAAAACCCAAAAATATTTTTAGGACCTCAAATGTTAATTGGGAGTACGTACTGACCATCAGAATACCATTTTGGTGAAACTCCCCAATTTGTTTAAGTGTCCTTTTTACTTTGTTTCTACTCTAGGAAAATATAGGGGGAAATCATTATAGGGCAGAATTTAAATTTGGGGCTTGCTGCAGCTTTGCAGGCGGGCAGCGACTGAAAAGAGGCGCGTGGCGCAGTGAAAGGACGGGCAACATCCAATCAGGAGACCGCTAGCTAAACCGTCCCTCACACTAACCAAAGCCAACCTAGAATCGCCTATCATCGGTTACAAACCCCAACTACCCTTTTTCCACCCCATAACTGAACCGTCTCTCCCATTTTTCATTTCACAAACCCTTAATTTTTCCATTTCTCTCTGCATTTTTCCACCATCACTCCACGAAAAAAACCACCACCCACATTCACCCAAGAAATCACAGATCTAAACCATAGGAAAGAAAGCATGGGCGAAGAAAGTAAAGGGCGAGAAATCTACTGCTCACCGCAGGGAAGAAACCCCAGAAGAGCAACCGCCCGTGGAAGCGCGACCTCCGAACCCGCCATCTCCGACGCTAGTTCCTCAGGCGCCGACGATGATTTCTTTAGATGCCATGGCGGAGTTTCTGCAACTACAAGACCCTAATCGGGACTGGACAGCGGCGTTGGCCGGTTTCAGTCAAATAGGGGGAGCCCCATCTGAACCCCCATCTGAACCGAATGTGCAATCCACGGTACAACCAACTGTTTCCATTCCGATTTTCGCCGAAATTCCACCAGAAAGAAAATCTCCATCGGTAACCGTACCGCCAGAATCTTCGGAAGCCTCCCAAACTCCACAACAAAGTGATTCGATGGAGGTTGACCCCATTTCCACCCATTACAATTCCGATTCAGATGAACGTGAAGCGAGGAAAAGCAGGGAACTTGGGAGCGTACAAGGAGACGATGAACCAGAGAAAACGCCAGCGGCAGGGACCGTTTCTCAAGGAACGGCGAGGGAAGAGATAGATTTAAATGAGACGGCCAAGAAACAAGGCCTAACGACGGATGACAAATTTCAGGCAATTTTGGATGGAGTAAACCAGAGGGAAGATGATACTTCCACGATGGTTGAGGATCTAAACCTCACATCTAGGGCAGTAGGAGAAGGTGAAGAAGGCAGGTCAGGAGAGAAAGAGCCAGAGCCAGTGAACCCCCAGACAGAGGCGGGGAAGAGAGATGTGCATGTGGAAGCAGAAGAAACAGAAGCAAGAGCGGAGATACCAAAACCAGTAGCACCTCCGGTGACTAAACCGAAGGCAGTCAAGAGGAAGTTGGTGTTGAAGGGCGACCCTAGGGCAGAACAGCCAAAGCCGCAAAGGGTATCTCAACAATGCTTAGGAAAGTGGGCAGCTAGTAAGGCGAAGCCGAACACAGAGGTAGATCCGGTGGAGATCTTGAGTGATGAGAAAAGGGCTACTCCCACAAAACCTGGGGAGGAGTTTTGCCTACTACTGACTTAGAGGATACTGCAAGGGAAAACGAAGCGGTCTCTCCAACACTGAGTGGCCAAGGTGAAGAGGCTGACGGGATGGCTGAGGGTCTGGAGCTCACATCCAGGTCAGTAGGCCACAAGGAGACCAGTCCTACTGCCCAGGATCAATTTTCAACACAAGCTGAGAAGGAACCCGAAGAAGAGAAAGACGAGGATGACGGAGAGGAAGCTAGATATCAGGAAGAAAGAAAACGGAAGGGGAAGGCCCCTATGAAGAAGAAGCCCAGCAACAAGAAGCCACGTACAATGAACACTGGCATAGTCAATACTAAGTCAGTTCAGCGAGCCCAGGTACACCGGAGGGAACAAAGTGATAGCGAATACGCTATCAGTGAAGAGTCAGAATCGGACAACGATATTTCCCTGGAGGACGAGGAGTACAATGAGAAACAGCTTCCGCATGATCATCGGGAGCTAGTACATCCCCCGGTAGAGAGACTGAGGTACCGGCGCTGGACAGTGGACCTTACTGATGATCTGGTGGAGGAGATGAAGCTTTTCGACTCGAAGGAGCTACAAAAAGTTTTCGATAGCAAGGATGAAGGGAGTAAGCAAGTGAAGAGCGGAAAGGTACTTCATATTCCTTCTTTAGATGAGTTGGGTGCCCGCGAGCAGTTTCTCTCTTATTTGCACGCGTTAGGATTCGAATGGTAGTTGGAGAATGGAGATCCGAGTGTCCCGGTTAGATTAGCAAATGAGTTTTTCACGTCCTTTAGGTTTAAGGTCACCACTGATCTAGATGAGGAATGTATCAGTTTTAGGCTGTTTGGCGGAGAGATACGGATGAATCTGATTGAGTGGACTGTGCGTCTGGTAATGTGCAGGTTGGAGGAGGCCATAAGGCCTGAGTGGAGAAGTAGGGAGCGGGGAATTCCCCGCAGACATGTGGAATTTGAGCCCCAGGAGGCATGGGAGGAGTTAACTCACCCAGCCTCTGGAGAATTTGCATCCACTCTCTCTCGCTCAATCCATTTCAATAACCCAATCCTACGCCTAGTCCAGCTTCACTTGGACTTCAATTTGTTGGGGCAGCCAAACTCCGCTGTCAGGACATCGATGACGGAGTTATACCTTCTCTTGTGCGCCAAGCACGGAAGGAAGTTACATCTGGGTTTTTGGAAGTCCTACCAATGCCATCTAATTGCCACCCACCCAGTGAGAAATCTCACTCTATGCCATATCTTGGGAATGTTCGTCTGAAACAACATCATCATCAAGGAGGCCGAGGACTTATCCGACCAGATCATGGTAGACCCTCCTAGTCTCTTTGATACACCTTTGTTCGTCCGAACGAACACCATTTACATGAGGCAGGGCGTACCACGTTTCTATGCAATGGGAGAAGAAGCTATGCCTACAGGGAGAGCGACGGCAGCCCAGGGAACACCAGCGCAGGAGCAGAGGCAGGAGAGGTTGGAAAAAGCAGTGGAAGAGTTGGCGGAAGAAAATGGAAAAGCAAGAGCAGAGTTAAGCCTTTGGCAACTGTGATGGAAGGAATCTTGAACAAGTTGGAAACCGGGAAGTTGGTCCGTGAATCTGGACCGAGTGGCCACGGAGGCCGAACTAATGAACCACGAGTATCAGAGGAGGTAGTACCCGAGATGAAAGAAGCAGAGCAGAAAGAAGAAGTGGAACAAGAGGAAGGAGATGCCGAAGAGTCGGCAGAATCTGGGAACAAGCAGTCCGAGAATGAGGAGGAACAACCGGAAGAACCACCTACACCACAACCTGCCCCGCGAAGGAGCAGGAGGAACAAGTGACCACCACCCCACCTGACCAGTTAGTTTTCTTTTTATTTTCAGTTATTAGTTTTTCGTATTTTAATAGTGTTTTGCTTTTTTTAGGTTGTATAATCTGTGTAGTACGTGAGCAAATCCCTTTCATAACACTAGCCTATGCAATAGTCTAAGTGTGAGAAGTAAAGGGTTTGCTATTTTTGGCGCATGTGTTTGTGTTTTCTGTTTTCTTTTTCGTATGCATGTCAACTCACACTTAGCCTATTATATAGTCTAAGTGTGAGGAGTTTGTTGTATATATATGTTTAGGTTTGATGGTTTCTGTTTAGATTTTAAACTCTCCCACTTAGCCTATTATATAGTCCAAGTGTGAGAAGTTTTTAGTATAAGTATGTCTTGTTGTGTTTTGGTATGTCTGTGTGTCAGCCATACTGACCATTACCTTTTTTCCACTTCACAGCCTTATCTGAGGGCAGACATGTGTGAAGTGGGAGGGGGGATGCAATGACTAGTATGACATGTGTACATATGTGTTATCTGTGTTTAAGTGTTTGTGTAGTGTCTAGGTCTAGTTTTTTATTTTGATTGGGCTTAAAACTCAACTGTCTTGAACTGACGGTGAGGGGAATTGAGGGAGATAGGACATGCTGGAAAATGAAAACCACCCCCCCTTAGTATTTCCTAGTCAGTATAGATGATGCGAGTATGAGAGAAAAGCCCACACTTAGAGCCCTAACACAAAAGCCCTCTTAAAATGTGAGTTAAAAGTCTAAAGTGGAACCACTTTCCACTAATTCAGAAAAGAAAAGAGTGGCTGCCACAAAGTGCCTAGGGTAAAGTGACCGCGTGTAGCAACACTGAAGGCAGTAGGAACCCCCCCCCCCAAAAAAAAAATTCCAACCCTTAGAACCCCACTTTCTAGCCATATATACTCAGATATAACCCCTAGCCCCTGGAATTGTGTGTGTGCGAGGCATAAGGCAAGGAAGCAACTGGCCAGCAGGACATACAAGAAGAAAACCAAGTGGAAGAAATAGAGAGGCAAAGAGAAAATGACCAGGAAGAGATTCCAGGCCCCAAAAAGATAAGAAGGAATAAGGGTGGCGAAGCCACAGAAGAAATGAGAAAATGCGAAGAAAATGGTCGAAAATACTTGACCACAAAAAGAATGAGAAGGAATAAGGGTGGCGAAGCCACAAGATGCTACTGACCAGTTGGGAAGCAACTTCGGAAAAAGTCCAGCCAAGCAGAAGTGGCAGCCGAAAGCCTGAGAGCACACAGTTCCCCGCATCAGAATAAAGTAATGATTTTTTAACCTTAGAGCCTTAGGAACAACCACCCCAAACACTATAACCCAATAGCCCTGTTACAAGCCTAAAAGACTTTCGGTAGCCGCACGTGAGATCTAAGTCCGAAGCATCTGTAGTTCAGTGCTATGAGAGAATACAGTCCTAACATCCCCAGTGAGGAGTGAGCGACTGAGAGAATCCAGTGTTAAACCGAGAGTGTGGGTGATCTTGACAAGCGGATGTACTGACTGGGAAGGAAAGGGGGGGCGGCGGAAATTCAAGGCTGTCTAAGGCCGGATTGCACCTAATCCCAAGGGGAGGGATGGTTGAAAATATAGCCTAGTTACTGTATTTACTGTGTTAATGTGTTTAAGTGTTTTTAGTTCTGTTTATGTGTATGTGTCCGTGCTTATGTGTTTTTCTTTGCGCCATAGTTAAGGGTCTAGGTTAGGATAGAGTCGGTCATGGGAGTAACCAAGCTAGAATTCGACTTACTTGTTTTGTTGTTCTTCACGCTTGAAGACAAGCATGTCGTAAGTGTGAGCAGTTTGATAAGTAGTATTCTAGGCCTTGGTTACTGGTCAATATAATGTGCATAATTGGAATATATCTGCAAAACAGTTGCTAAAGTGTGCAGGGAAGTGTTCCAGCCAGTATGGGAATGTTAGGAGAATTCAGGTGAAAATGGCGTCAGGATGTTGCTATCCTGACCAGTATGCATGCTAAAAAGGCTTGAGATGGAGAAGAAGGATAGCTGGGAAGATTAGCCGCAAGCAAGGGGGCAAAAGAGTCACTTCATGTTAGAAGTCTCCTCTAAAAATTAAGGGCAAGCCTCCCTATAAAAGGAAGCCACTTGGAGAGAGAATCATCATCAATTAGTTCATGAACTCCTACGCTTAGTTAGCAATCTCTCTTCGGTAGATCAATCCTTCAACATTATCCTTCATATTCTCGTTCCTCGCCAAAAGCCATGGTCACCTGAAGCTCATCAGTTCACCGGAGTTCCGCATTATCTCGTTCCAGCCAGCGTGTTTCGTAGAGTTAGCAGTTTCATCACCCGGAGTGGCAAATAATCTTTAATTGCTTTCTTAGTTAATCTTTACGTGTTTCCTTACGTTGGACCTGTTGCACATTCAATTTCCGTTTGCTTTTGAAGAATTTCGTTTAGATCCAAACACCTTTTATGCAATGAAGTTGTCTTTGAGCATCGTTTTCTGTTGAATCTGTTTCATTCTGCCTAGGTAGCTTAAATCCAATAGTTACGGTAATTTCCAGTGTTGAATCGCATGTTTTCATTTCTGTAGTTAATCTGCCTGAGTTTGCAAGTCTAGATAGCTGTTAGATTTTAGATCTAAAATGGTTAAATGTGAAAGCTTAGTTTACGTAATTTCTACCACCTTGCATGTCACCCAGTAAGCATGATTTCAGTTTCGCTAGATTAATCTTTTGATTTGGAGTTTCTAATTTTGGATCTGAGCTGTGAAGTTTGTTAACCTGTGTTTCACGTTCATGAAATCTGAGATTGTTGATCTGAGTTTATTCATGTTGAAGAAGATAACATCCACATCCAAGTTTGGGACCACTTTTACTTTTTAGTTACGTTTTGCTTTTGTCCTTTACTTTTTCTACCTTTTCAGCTGGTACCCTACAGATCTGTCAGTCTAGTCACCTAACTACCTCTTTTCCTCTGATATTCCGTTTAGCTTTTAATAGTAATCACGTACCTTACACATATTTTCAGAGACATAATGTCCCCTACTCTCACGTACACAGCTGCTTATCAAACGTCTCTCACACCTCCTAATCAATAGAGTAACATCTTAACTTCCAGCCTAGATAAAGTCTCAACCCAAAGCGTAGTAGCTAACCAAACCTCTCCAGAATTTCACCACAATTCCCAAAGCACATTCATCTCTGTGGGATTCGACCCTTACGTCCACTATACTAGTCAGTAGAAGTGGGTTGAGGAATTATTGATACCAGGTTCAGGCATAGCTGGGGTTCCATCCTGATCAGTTGGATACATCCTGTGCTCGATACGACACCTGACACAAACCTGCTCTTTCAGCAGCAATGGATATGTTAGCAAAACAAATGTCCCAGATCGCAACATCCTTGAGCAAGATGCGAGGAAACGAAGGGAAGATTCCTGCCTCAGTAAGGCCGCCAGACAAAGCTAACATCAGTCAAATCACTTTAATATCTGGGCGAGGTTATGAAGGTCCAGCGATGAGGAAGGAGGAAGAAACGCCTTCCGTGAACGGCAATGAAAAGAAGGATCTAATTCCTGAGTCCAAGAATTCGGAAGCAGAGGGTTCTAGGAATAGAGATGACCTTCAGGCAGGTGATCTGGGGAGACCTTTACCAAGTATGGCTGAACCATTTTTCCTAGACCCAGAGCTGGAAGTAGAAAATGAAGTACTGGGAAAGAAATCAGGCAAACTTCCAGCTGAATATTCTACGGGTGCAGCGAAACAAGCGAAACCGTTCCCGTACCGAGGAGAGGCTAAGAAAAAGAGGGATGAGCTTGTGGATTTTATGGACATTTTTGGGAAACTGGAGATCAACTTACCATTTCTACAGCTTTGAAATTGCTGGTATTCAGTAAGTTCATCAAGGAATTCATAGCTGGTAAGACCAGACCCAGTGGGAAGATTTTGATTGGAGAGAATATGTCGGCAGTGATCCAAAAGCGAAGAATGCCCTCGAAATGCACTTATCCAGGTACGTTTACCTTACCTATTTCCATCGGTGATGTAAAAATTGAGCATGCCATGTGTGATCTAGGGGCATCGATAAATGTTTTACTGCTTTCCATTTACAAAAAGCTGGTAGGAGTAGGGATGGTAGACACAAAGGTGGTAATCCAACTGGCGGATAGGTCGTGCATTTGTCCGGAAGGAGTTTTAAAAAATGTTATCGTCAAAGTGCATGATTTTCTGTATCCGGCTGATTTCCATGTTATTAAAATGAGTGATAATGAATCTGCTGAGTCTAGCGGCGTGCTTCTAGGAAGACCTTTCCTCCGTACCGCTAAGACCATAATTGATGTTTTTGATGGGACCATATGCTTGGACTATAATGAGGAGAAATATACGTTTAGCATGGATGAGGCACTGAGGAAACCGCTAGATGTTGAAAATTTGCATGCTATTGATGCTATTAACCCCCTGGTCCAGGAATATCTTGAGACTGAGTTGATGCAGGAGCAGGTTGTTAATTCAGAATTAAGTCACTCTATTGACAGAGAGGTAGCTGGATGGTGCAAGGCAATGCATACAAGGGAATTATCGGATGAAGAGCTGGTCGAAGCTATTTCAGAGTTCTGCACGAATCCGGAGTCAGCTCGGTCAAGAGGATCAACTCATGTGGCTAGTATGGAAAATACTCCCAGGACTGGGAAGAGAATGAAAACTAATGAAGGAAATGATCCCTTGCCCCAGGAAACAAGCACTCCCAAGAAAGAATTGAAAACGCTTCCACCAGGACTCAAGTAAGCTTATCTGGAAGAAAATGAGACTTTCCCGGTCATCGTCAACAGCAACTTGACCAAGGAACAAGAAAGGGATCTACTCTAGGTTATCAGAAGGAACAAGAAGGCAATAAGATGGACTCTCTCAGACCTAGTAGGGATCAGTCCAGATCTTTGCATGCATCATATCAGGTTGGAGGAAGGTGCTAGGGCCTACAGAGATCCCCAACGCAAGCTAAATCCCAACATGAGGGAGGAAGTTCTGAAGGAAGTTTTGAAGCTGCTTTCGCTGAGTATCATTTACTCTATCCCAGATAGTGAATGGGTCAGCCCGGTTCATATGGTACCTAAAAAGTCAGGGATACAGGTAGTTAAGAATGATAAAAATGAATTGGTGCCCACTCGACTTGTCACTGGGTGGAGGATGTGCATCGATTATAGGAAACCGAATGAAGCAACCAAGAAAGATCATTTTCCATTACCTTTCATTGATCAGATGCTAGAGAGGTTGGCTGGAAAACAATATTTTTGTTTCCTTGACGGATATAGTGGATACTTCCAGATCTATGTAGATCCCAAAGATCAAGAGAAGACTACTTTTACTTGCCCTTTTGGCACGTACGCTTATAGAAGGATGCCGTTTGGGCTGTGCAATGCGCCAGGCACTTTTCAACGGTGCATGATGAGCATCTTTTTGGATCTGCTGGAGGATTGTATCGAGATTTTCATGGATGATTTCACCGTATATGGGAACTCTTTCGATTCTTGCTTAGCAAGTTTGGACGTAGTATTGAGGAGATGTCAGGAGAAGAATTTAGTCCTCAACTTTGAAAAATGTCACTTCATGGTACCCAAGGGAATCGTCCTGGAACATGTAGTCTCAGAGAAGGGCATACAGGTGGACCCAGCAAAGGTCGATGTGATTTCGAAATTGCCTTACCCTACGAATCAGAAAGAAGTTAGTGGATTCCTAGGGCATGCGGGGTTTTACAGAAGATTCTTAAAGGATTTCGCGAAGATTGCTCAGCCGCTCACCCATCTGTTGCATAATGATGTTGATTTCGTTTTCGGCGAGGAGTGTAAGGAGGCTTTTCAACTAATGAAAGATAAGTTAGTATCTGCCCCTATTATCAGAGCACCTGACTGGAGTCTGCCGTTTGAAATAATGTTTGATGCAAGCGACTACGCAGTGGGGGCGGTACTAGGTCAATGAATAGATGGTAAAAGTTACGTGATCTTCTATGCCTCAAAGACACTCAACCAGGCCCAGAAAAACTATGACACCACGGAAAAGGAAATGTTAGCCGTTGTGTATTCATTTGAGAAATTTCGACCATACTTACTGGGGTCGAGAGTGATTGTTTTTACCGACCACGCGGCTATCAAGTACTTGCTGGCGAAGAAGGAGTCCAAGCCAAGGTTAATCCGTTGGGTGTTACTGTTGCAGGAATTTGATTGGGAAGTCAAAGACAAAAAGGGGACAGAGAATAGAGTGGCCGACCATCTTAGTAGAATTTTCCAGGGGGAAACAGATGAAGCTATACCTGATGCATTCCCTGAAGAGCATCTGTACTACATAGGGAAAATTCCTAGAACTATTAGTTGGGAAGCGATAATGGCGATAACAGGTCCATGAAATACTGAGAGAGGAAAGTGTCAGCTAAACGCCGAGCCATGGTTCGCGGACCTGGCAAATTACTTAGTCACAGGAGAGGTTCCCGGTTCACAAGAAATTTCTGGGCCCAGAAGATGAAGCTCAAGAGCGAGGCCAAGTATTACTACTGGGACGACCCTTACTTGTGGAGAATGGGAGCTGATCAGGTAATTTGGAGATAAATCATTGCCATGTGTTGGCATGTGGAGGTCATTTTGGACCGAGGAAGACTGTAAGGAAAGTCCTAGACAGTGGATTTTATTGGCCTTCGCTACACAAGGACGCTTTTGAATTCTGTCATAATTGTGAAAGGTGCCAGCAAACAGGAGGAATTTCTAAGCGAGATGAAATGCCGCAAGTCCCAGTGATTGTCTGCGAGATTTTTGACGTCTGGGGGATGGACTTCATGGGTCCATTTCCATCTTCATACGGGAATACATACATACTTGTGGCAGTTGACTATGTTTCAAAATGGATAGAAGCTAAGGCTACCACATCTTGTGAAGCCAAGGAGGTGGCCAAGTTTCTTAGGGCTAGCATTTTTAACAGATACGGAGTGCCGCGTGCGATTATTTCTGACCAAGGGACGCACTTCCATAACAGAACAATAGAAGCTCTGATGAGGAAATATGGGGTCCACCATAGGCTCTCTACCCCGTATCATCCTCAGTCTAATGGACAGACCGAGATCTCCAACAGGGAGATAAATGCGTTATTGGAGAAGACGGTGAATCCGTCAAGGAAGGACTGGAGTAAGAGACTTAGAGATACATTGTTGGCCTACCGGATAGCATACAAAACGCCTATTGGAATGTCGCTCTACGTGCTGGTTTTTGGCAAGATGTGCCATCTGCCTGTAGGAGTGGAGCATAAAGCATACTGGGCGGTCAAGGAGATTAATATGAGAGTCCAATCTTGTGAGGAAGAGCGGAAATTGCAACTTCAGGAGTTGGAAAAATTGAGACTCGAGTCATATGTGTCGGCAATGCGGTACAAAGAGAAGACAAGGCTCTGGCATGATAAAAATCTCCGGGTCAAGGAACTTCAAGTAGGGCAAAGGGTGCTCCTTTTCCAATCCAGGCTCAAGCTGATGCCTAGGAAGCTAAAGTCCAAATGGGTCGGACCATACTGTAACGCCCGTACTTTTTATAGTACATGGAATAACACCAAGTTACTACGAGACAAATAATAATTTGTCTAAACGAAAGGAAACGAACAAAAATAATTAAGGTTTACGAACTTTAATTAGTGAACAAGAATGCAATATAATAATATTACACTTGGAATTCTCAAATGATGAATTAGAGTTGAAACGTTGGTTCACGATGGCTTTGGGCCATGGAAAATAGAAGAGTTCTATGGTAAATAAATAAGTTTGGGCTTGATTTATTTACAACAAAATAAAACATTTTGGGCCTATGAACTTCAACAAATAAATAAAATGTGGGAGATAGATTTTGAGCCCAATCCTTCCCCTTCCCTAATGCCATCTTCCAGGTGATCTTCCATCTTTCATCACAACCAAAGGTAACACATGATCTTCCATCTTCCACCTTCAATTCCACAATCAAAGACCACACAAGTTAAATGCATCAGTTTATTAACTTCTCTCCTTCCCTAACACAATCTACAACAACTAGCAAAATCAAATTGAGAGAGAATCGAGAGGTAAAGAGAATAGAGGAGCTCTTGGTTTTCAAGTTTCTACCACCACAAGTCACGAGAGGTCGAGGAGCTGCCAGATTTTTCAATCAACCTATTCACCAGTTATTCAACAGAAGGTACTCCTCACTTCCATCCTTGTTTCACAAACATTCATATCATTTTTGTAGAATACGCAATCTACCAAACTCGACTCCCACATGAACAAATCCAACAGTAAACATCAATCGAATATTAAATCAGCAACAAACTCAATTGAACACCACAACTGAACACCCCTCGGTAATTAATCGAAAATGAGGAAAAGAACATAAGTTTGTAAAAGATAACTTATCTTTTCGTGTTGGTTTCGGGGCTGTTCGGGGTTGTTTCGGGGGCTGCCAAACAGTCATCGACGGAAATTGAGAGGATAGGTGGACGGGGGCTGCTCCACGAATCGGCCAGCAGCAACAGCTGGTCGGTGACCACCCCCTCTCGAGCTGCAACGGCGATTCCGTCGAGAAAACAGCAACGGCGGTGACTGGCGAAGACTAACTCGTCTGAACAGTGGCAGCAACGGTGGGACGGCTACCGCCCTTTCCTCTTGCTGCAGTAGTGTTTTCGGCGCAGCGGCGGCGATTGGTGAAGCGGTGACGGCGTGTAGTCGACGGCGGGTATATCATGGAGTGAGGAGAGCCACGGTGTTGGTGACCGGCGTCGATTTGGTGGTGAGATCCGAGAAGAGGCGTCGAACGGTATGGTGAGACGGAAGAGAGAAAAAGATTAGGGATTGCTCTCAATTTGGGGATTTCTCATTTTGGGGGAAATAGAGAAAGAGGAAGAGAGAGAGAGCCGAGAATGGGGAAGTGGGAGGCAAAATTGGGACTTTGTATTGTTTAAAGAATTTGGGCCTCATTCTTTTATTTCTTGTTGGGCTCATTTCTTTTAATTGAAGGAAAAAGGTGGGCTAAGTAAATAAATCTTTGGGCCGTCAATTAAATTAAATCGCGGGAAATTATTTAATTAATTTTTGAATAATTCGAGGGATGAATAACTTAACCTAAGTCCGAGATAAATTTAATTTTTGAGGGGAAATAATTGCGATAATTAACTTATGCGCTTGATTAATTTTGAGGTTCTGTAATTCGATATTGTGGAAAAAAATACGAGGAGCCAACGGAGGAAGTATTGGCGTGAGAAGCCGACAGGCGTTGCACACGACGCCTTGGGCGGCCGCCGAATAATCGAAAATGCACAAAAACTGAGAAAAGAGATAAAAGACTTTAATTAGAGTGCATGCATTCTAAATGATTTCTTTCTTGAGAGTGATGTGTACTTTAATTTTTCTCAAAAGGTGGTTCGCACGCTCGTTAAAGTTGGATCAAGAAGTTTGTTAAGGAAACTACTAAGCTTTTGAGGTGGCTTTATTACTTAAATGTTATGGCATGTCGTATTTTGTGTTTTGAATTGCCTATCTGATTGTCTACTAGAATAATGTTCTACTAGACTTTGATGGTTAACGAATTCGGGTCTAACTAGGGTCTAAGCCCTACTTAGGCTAGTGCACTGATGGGGATCGTGAGCCGTCCTTTAGGTCGGCCGGTCCAGTGATCGAGTTTGTGGCCACATTCTCGTTTCACATGATGGTTCAGATATGGTACATGATGGAGGACGATGATGATATTTGTCTGTGCAGACACCTTTTTATGGAAATGATTCTTAGTGTTCTCGGCATTTTAAAGTAAAACCCGAGGTTCACTCAACGATGGCTTGACATAACTTTATTGATAAAATATATTTTGGGCATGAGTTCACTGAGTGCATTAACTACTCAGCCCCTGCATGTGTTTTCCCTATGTGTAGGTTGAGCGTTGACGAGGACGGAGGATGTTGAGCATTTGGACAAAGACAGTATTCAATAAATGTTTCGGTTGCTATTGTGTCTTCATACATAGTAGTAGCTAACTCTCGATTGCTTCCGCTATGTCAAGTTTTTAGAACTCTTATGTTTTCTTTATTCTGTTGGACTATTTTCCCACGAACTTTGTGCTTCGTGTTTTCAGACTATAATCTGGTAATAAAGTTGCATCTTTTGATCAATATGTCGTACCCCTTGACTGTTTCCCCTTTCTTCCCCGCTTCTTAAATCCCCCATTAGTCGCGACCCACCGTACTTTCTATCCTTAGGAAGTGCGATCGTGACACATACACTGTTGTTAGCCTTCGAGCAAACGGAGCTGTGGAGATTCAGGGCAGTGCCTCAAACTCTACTCCTTTCCTGGTTAATGGTCATCGGGTAAAGGTTTTTAGGGATAATTCTGAGTTGTGCGTAGTGGAGGAAGTGCCACTACGCGCACTCTCTGTTATCGCCTAATCGGTCTGATAAGTAAGTGCCTTCGACGAAGTCCTGGGTCAGGTAAATGGAAATGCATTTTCAACCTATACACTGAACCAGGGGATCTCGAAGAGCACTCAATTTAATGAGTAAATAGTTTAATTGCTTTTCTAAATGAAAAAAAATGTCAAACAAAGGAAAAACTCTAATCTTCCAAAAATATTTTCGAAACACCGGGCTCCTTAGGGAAATTGTTTTGTCACAGCTGAATCCTTGACCTGGGAACCTGGCGTTTCATTTTTGTTATTTTTATCTAAGTGTGGTGTTGCAGAGAAGAGCGTTTACATGGGGCAGAGAGTTTTAGTTTGGGAGGGAAGTGGTACAATTCGAATTTCAAAATTACACTTTATGGGAAGGTGTACGGTTGCTAACCTCATGCCTGCAACCGCCTGCAAACCGTTCCTATTCTTATCCAAAACACCCATTTTCTCTCCTTATTCTTTATTTCTCAAACTAAATTCTCTCTCACTCTTAAAATCCCCAAATTTTTCTCTCGCGATATTCATATTTTTCTAACCCTAATCGGAAATTTTCTCTCAAGTTCTTGGCAAGATTTTGCAGATTCAGGCCATGGAGAATAAATCTGACGCAGGGAAACCCACCACATCTGCTGATTCCGGTGCGACGACGTTCATGTCGGATTTGGTGCAGAAATTCGGCAGTACAGAAGAAGCAATGAAGGCCTTCGCCTTGTTTACGACGATGATGGAGAACGCAAAACCTACCGCGTCGACAACCACCGCACCACCACCACCGCCGATTCCGGAAGATTCGACGGTCTAACCTTCTGTTATACATGCAGTAGCCGAACCGTCCACCAGTGCTTCTGAGAAAGACGCTGCAGTAGGCGAAGAACAGAGACAGGAGGTGTATCTGGTTGCGGGGTTGGAACAAATGGCGGTTGGTGATCAAAGGATAGCACCTGTCGCTAAGGGGGAAGCCCCTGTTATTTCTGCAAGTGTCGTTGAGGGGGAAGCCCCTGTTATTTCTGCAAGTGTTTGTGAGGGGGAAGCCCTTGTTTCTGTTGATGGTGTGATTGAGGGGGAAACCCCTGTTTCTTCTGATGGTGTTTCAGATGGGGAAAACCCTGTTATTTCTGAGAAGGTTGTTGAGGCGAAAACCCCTGAAAGGTTAGTGGGCGGTGAAACCCTAATTTCTGACAGTTTGTTTATTGAGGGGGAAACCCCTGTTTACATTGAGGGGGCGACCCCTAGTTTGTCTGGGGGGTACAGACCCTTGTTCTTGATGAAGTTTCGGAGCCTAAGGAGAACAGGCTCGAGTTGGTTATCGATATGGAAGAAAATCCGGTGGGCGCAGACTCACCGGTGGACAAGAGAGAGGCCAGACGTAAGGCCCGACAAAACTTGCGGGACGAAATCGAGGATCTCACTATACCCGCGGAGGTGGGAAGCTGGTGGGCGTACAAGCAGAGGATACCCCTAGGTCTGGAGGTGAAGAAGACGAAGCAGAGGAGCGCCGCTTGGCGGCAGAACGAACAAGGAAGGGCAAACATGCTGCTACTTCCCGGGTCAAGAAGTCCAAGCGGAGTAAGGAGGACAAAGCTGTGGAAGCTCAACTCCTAGCCCCTACTAAAGTGCCATTCGCCAAGGAACCAGTCGGGCCTCCTTCGTCAAGTGAATCCGAGGAGGAAGAAGTGGATGAGCCTGAGGAAGAGTTGAACTTTGAGCCAGCAGAAGTTTGGATAACGAAAGGGTTGTTGGAAGCCATGGGAAGGTTCGAGGATCCCAAGAGAACGACAACTTATAAGGAACGATGTAGTTCGGGAAAGCTAGCAAAGTTCGGAAAATGGTATGTTCGGGAGGAATTGGTGGAGATAGACTCCAACGAGGAGTGTCGTCAGTACATTGGTGCCATAGGGTTCGATTGGCTTCTTAAGCATAGTGACGCGGAAGTGCCAACAGTACTTGCCCGGGAGTTTTTCTCCACCTTCCGCCTGAAGCCCACCACTGATTTGGATGCAGATTCAATTACCTTTCGCCTTTTACTGAAGTAAATGAAATGAGTCTTAGAGAATGGTCCCTTAGGATGGGCTTGTTCACGCGTGCAGAGGATGAGGATGGTATCTGGAATGATCACGTGGTGGGGCCACTGAAGTACACGCCCGGATTCAAGCCGCAATCTGCTTGGGAGTTTGTTACGCATCCGAAAGTGGGACAGTTCAAGACTAGCTACTCGAAAGCCTTCCATATCGACAAACGAATCCTGCGCTTTGCTCAGATGTTCAATAGCTACAACTTGATGGGGACCGCCAATTCTGCTTTGACCACAGCCGACCTTTATTTCACATGGTGCATGGCCAAATGCGTAAAAGTGCATCTGGGTTACTTTTAGGTGCCTACCTTCAGCGCAACTCGATTATGAAGATTGCCAAGTCTGCGCCTGGGGTAGTGATGTGTGAGCCACCGGATCTTTTCAGTGTGGATTACTTTTTCAACAAAGGCTTGTTATACATGCATGGGAAAGATGTCTTCTTCTATGAGGTCGGTAGAGAGGAACCGCTAGTTAAGCCGAAACAGGATGTTGTCAAAGCTGTTGCCAGTGTTGAGTATGAGGAGATGAAAACGGAAGTGGGTGCGATGCACAAGGAATTGGGTGAAGTTAGAAAGGAAATGGGTGTGATGCAAACGACGCTCAATGACATTCGGACGGAGATGATCGAGATGCAGAAAGAATTCAGAGGAGTCAGGGAGGAGATGCAGGCTCTCAAGGGGCGCATCACTGTCTTGGTGGGAAAGTCATCTACACAGAACGATCGTATGGCGGAAGCCGTCAACTTGATGATGATGATGACAAAGTGGCTGAAGTAGAAATTTCCCGAGCCCCAAATGAAATTGTCTGCTGGACCTAGCAGTGTGCCTAAGCAGCCAGGGCAAGGAAGTTCTTCCATCCAGCAGCCCCCACCAGTGTCCAAGCCCTTGACAGCCCATCAGCATCGAAGCCAGTGTCAGTTAAGAAGCTAGTGTCTAGACCGAGTGAGAAGGAGGAGAATAAGCCGGAGTCGCCGGCGAGAAAGAAAGCAAAAGTGACCCGACCCTATGTTCCACCTCAGTTTGGATCCTGAGGGGGCCAAACCCCGAATTGAGACCCCCTTGACCAAGTAACTTTACTTTCAGTATTTCTTTATTTTCTTTCTGCTTTTATATGTTTATGTGTTTGCTATTTTTTTTATGTTTGCTGTGTTGTTTTTGTGCCAGCATGCCTTGTGATGCATATATTTGTCTGCGTTTTATGTGTCTTCTCCCACTTAGCCGAATCGTTGGTCTAAGTGTGAGAAGTTTGTGTTTCTTTTGGGCATGTTTTGGTTTTTGTTCTGTTGTAATCTCTCCCACTTACCCCGTTGCTCGGTCAAAGTGCAAGAAGTTTGTTTCGTTATGGTCTGCTCGTACATATTGGTTGTTTTGTTGTTTTTTTTAAAATTTTTGTGTGTTTGTTGTGGTCTGTTTGTACTTCCCTGTTCCCCCCCTTCACTATGATAGCTTGGGGACAAGCCTGAGTGAAGTGGGAGGGGGATGGAATAGTACTGTTGTGTTTAATGTGAATTGGTTTTTTTTAGGTCTAGGATTTTGGTTTTTTTTTGTGTGTCGCATGAGCTGGTGAATATAATACGGCAAGATTCCCTTAGTGGGAGCAATTGAAGATAGGATGCATGTCAACTTTGAGGCATTTTTCCTTAATAAGCCGAATTTGGTTTGGATGAAGTAAGGACGATAGAAGAGGCTTTAGATGACCTAGTTGTGAAGCCCCACTTTAAAAGTGAGTTATAACCCTATACACTTTGAGCTAACTTGTATAAAAAGGGGCCACCACTTGATGCTTAGGGAGTAGAGTCAGAAGGAGAAAAAAATATAAAAAATGGGTTTTGGAGGTATAAGCTGGACGAAGTCCAAAAAAACAAAGGAAAAGGAGGTATAAGTTGGACGAAGTCCAGGGAAAAATATAAAAAGGGAGAAGAAATAGCAAACTTCCAAGGGCTGGAGGCAATAGTTACCTGACCCAGGAAATAAAAAGGGCCTGTAGGAAGGAGAAACTCTCATAACCCGACGCATAAGTGGTATAACATTGACTTAAGAGTGATTCGATCCTAACATCCCTGGTGAGGAATGAGTGATCGAGTGAATCCAACAATTAGGAAGTCAATAGGTTATCTTGACGAATTGACAGACCGATTAGGTAGAAGAGGGAAAAGGGAGGATTTGGATACTGTAGACGAATCGGATAGACCTTAAGCTTGTGGGGACGACTACCTAAAAGTTGAAGCTAGTTCATGCCTTTGTGTTTTCTTTGTGTTTTTCTTTAAGTGTTTATTTTTGTTAGTCTGTTAGTGTGACTAGGTCTAGGAGTTTGTGTTTAAGCTTTTGTAGAGTCGGTCATAGGACAATCATGCATTGAAATTCGCCTTATATCTTTTTCTTGTCTTTATACTTGAGCACAAGTATGGTTTAAGTGTGAGCAGTTTGATAAGGCTAATTTCATGCATTGATTAAGGGGTTAAATTCATGCATTTACGGGGTCTAACACATCTTTTTAAGCCAGGTGTGTAGAGAATTCGCCAGGTCCAGGAAAAGAGAAGATGTTTGCATGGCGCAAGGAAATGGCAATAAAAGTGAGCATTGTGGAAAAATGACCGGACGGAGGAGATCAAGAAGATGAAGGGCAGAACGGAGATTTCTGCGAAAGCTTCTAGAACATCAAACCCGCACCTATATAAGGAGGAGAGCATGCATTTTAAGGGAGGATCTTCTCGCTGGGGGACTTTAGACAGGGAGCTCTCGTCTCGCGGCACTTTTGGCTCTCTTAGCTCACTCGCCATACTCTACACACTTGTTTTATTAGGAACTTGAGGGGTTTTCAGATTCATTTTCATTTTGTTGTTATGTAGTTGGGTAACACCGTCCTTGAAGAGGGAGAAGATACAATTTATTGCTTTCGGTTTAGTTTGTTATCATGAATTTCACCAAGCTTCACCGTTCGAAGCTCGACTCTGTTTTCTGTTGAATTTTCGTTATCTATGCAATTTTCTGTTTCTGAATTTACCTTGCTGTTGTTGATTTCGATTATGGATGCAATTGGTTTTGAATTTATCATAGTTACTGAACTGGATGTTTGACTTCTGCGTTGGTTTACTGAGTGTGAGTGGAAGTATTGGAAGTTTGTGTTGATCGGAGCAGATCTGTTGAATCGAAAGTAATGGAGTTGATTTTGTTGGTTGTTGGGTTCGGAATGCTTGGATTCGGAGTGGATTAACCATCCAACATCTGGATCTGAAACAGAGTTGATCGTGGTTGATGCCTAGTTTACGTGTTTTCGTTTTATTCCTTCTAGTATATGTAGATCTGTTTTATTTCTGGCTAATAGCAAGTTTCCGACGTCCGCACTTTTACATTCTGTTTGAATTTGGAAATGTGCTCTGTTTTCTTCATGTTCGCATGGGATTCAGGTCATGAAGTGCAGGTAGTCGTTAGTTAAATCCTTTGTTTGTTATTTGCAGCTTTTATTCCGTACTTACTATTTCTGGACGATGGTCCCCACTAGATTAGGAAGCTATTTGCTCGGTCTAAGAAGTTAGTTTAATATCTCGCAGTTATGAGAAAGTTCAATGTCAGCATGATGTTTTCAGTTTCCTAGGTCCAGAGTTTAATTCGTTCCTAGGTCTAGTAGTAGTTATAACTCAACCCAAATTTGCGTGGCGACAGCCATTCACCATTTCCAAGGTCTTCTAAATGCTTTCTTACGCATCCATCTTCGTGGGATCGATCCCTGCTTCCCTATACTAATTCATAGTATAGCGGGTTGAGGGTTTTGAATGCGGAATCAGTGTGTCCAATGACTGAGATTTCTGATATCCTCTGAGTTCCTAGACCTCGTGATCTAGTGGATTCTCTGGATCTGAGAAGCTTGACCTTGCATTAAAAGCACACACGTTTCCAAATCGAGTTTCACCGATCAACAATGGAATCTGAATCCATAGCTTTAGATAAAGTTGGTGAAGAAGCCGAGTGGCTTAAGAATTTCCTAGAGGACATTCCTTGTTGGTCCAAGCCTGCGCCTCTAGTGTTAATTCATTGTGATAGCCAAGCAGCTATCGGAAGAGCAAATAATGGCTTCTATAACTGTAAGTCTCGACACATTCGTCGACGACACAACACCGTGAGGCATTTGATCACAACTGGCGTGATTACAATCGACTATGTAAAGTCAATAGATAATCTAGCGGATCCGCTAACCAAAGGGTTAAACCGTGATCAAATGAATAAACTGCTAGAGAGAATGGGTCTAAAATCCATAAACTAAAAGAATGATCATAGTGGTAATCCAACCATGATGACTGGAGATCCCAAGAACTTGGTTCAATGGGAAAACTAAGCTATGAGAGTTCATGAAGAAACACTCATCTACATCTATTCCCTAAAGAGCAATAGAATGTTGAAAAACATGCCTAAGTGATAAAGGTTATGTCTATGACTTTTAATGGTTCTTAAGGATCTCAAAGAGATGGAGTTCTCAAAGAGACCAAGTAGGGCAAGGTACTTGACTAAGAATCACCTATGTAAATGCGAAGTGTGGTCGCTTCACAAAACGCATTTATGAATCCAAAGTGGTGTCCAAGACCGCAATGGACACAAACTGTAAGAACGGAAGAGGTTGAGGTGTTTAAGTGTTAACATCATTGTCTCGGTACACGCCGTGGAGGAATAGTTCAAGGCATCGCGCTACTAGTCCACCTGTGTATCCGATGGTGCTATCTATGGATGGTTCAAGGCCAAAAACTACCTATCCTTATACTTATATACCTCGCGGGGGTTGAGCTTGTGTCTGCATGCATATGCATTTGGCTTTTTCCACTCATGTGGGGGATTATTGGAATCTTGAATTTAAGATGCCCGTCAACAAAATTTGACCAATAATAAATGTGACGAGACATTTAATTCTTGGAAATTAAATGATATAGCGTCAATCTACATTCTGCGTAGATGACGGTAGTATATTCACTTTCTCAAATCCGATTCCCGGTGAGTGAGAAAAATTGGAATAAAGTTGGTCACATTGTAGCTTTTAATAAAGCTATGAGATTAAAGCATAGGGAGTAACTAACTAGTGCTAATTATCCCACATAGGAGATGAGACACATCTTTTAATGTGTATTTATTAAGTGACTTTACTACACTTAATAATTATAGTGGACTAAGATGGGTTGAAGAAGCCCACACGTGCGCACACGCGCGCCGAGCTGAGCCGCACCCGCACCCGCGCCCGTGCCGGTGCCCTTGCTCTTGCTCTTGGCCTTTGGGCTTGGTGCTTGGGCTTGTCCCTGGACCCAAACTTAATGTTTTGGACCAACGCTTAGTTAGCGATACCAGTGGCATGACACATCGTCAACTATGATGCAGTTAAAGTCTACGAGGCTGCCACGTAACGAAGTCCACATATGACGGATGAACTAGGCATGCATACCGTCTAGATTCAACGTCGACCACTCCAACTTTTAAACTCGTAACGGCTGGCCGTTACAGCCACGCCATGATGAGCCATGATGATAGCCATCAAGGTTGAGTTGACCCCTGCAGTGGACTAGGCCTATAAATAGGCTAGTCATTTCTTGCATCAACACATAACTTACACACAAAGCATCATACTCTCTCTGCATAGTCTTTTCTTCCCGAAGCTCTGCTCTCTCATCTTTCAGTTCACCGGAGCTCTGCTGATAGCGGTGCTGCTTCACCAGAGACGTTGTCGTTTTATCTTTGGGGACGACATGCCAAACCGAGAGCACTACCGGGGCGTATCTCGTCTTGCGGAAAGAGGACTTTCCTCGACTCGGCTATGTTTAATTTCCATTTTATAGTTTCGTTGTATTTTTCAGTTTCTGTTCTTCCTTCTTGGGTTGTATTACGCCCGGTATTTGTTTATCACTTGTAATTCCAGTCATAATCTCAACAATTTGCGCATCCGTGACCGCACATCTTTCAATCCTCCCAAGCTTTTTTGGCAGAACTCAACTATCGAAATCACAGGTATATACCTCGACGGCCAGGTGAGGTTGCTGCAGTACGTAGCCCAAAACTGTTACGATGAGGGTGAACGCTATATCAACAACATCCCCAGCCTACGCGCTACAAGTTACTTCACGGTTAATAACACCGAGAATAAGTTCACTATCGTTGGCTGTGACAGCTAGGGCTTCGTGTCAGCCGCACGGGCTGCACCGCCATGTGCTACTCCCTCGATGATCTCACGGAAGAAGAGTGCACCGGAGCCGACTGTTGCCAGACCACCATCCCAGAAGATGTATGGCAGGTCCAAATTTTTTTTATTTTTATTTTTTCAATTAAAGAGGATTAATAATGGTTCCACGTTTACTAATTTGAAAACAACTACAATATATAGGTGCGAGTTTCGATCAGAAGTTATAAAAATTACACCTCTGTTTCCAACAACATCAGCAAGTGTACTTATGGCTTTGTTGTTGAGGAGTCTGCCTTTAGATTCTCTAAAGAGAATCTTACAAACTTGTCACAAGTTGAAAAGCTTCCTATGGTGGTTGATCAGGCCATCGGGAATAGCACATGCGAGGAGGCCGAGAGAAACGCCACCACCTATGCTTGCGTCAGTGCTAACTCTGAATGCTACAAACCCTCAAATGGCTACGGCTATCGTTGTCGTTACTACAAGGGATTTGAAGGAAACCCTTATCTACCTCAAGGATGAAGAGGAATTATTAGTCCACACTTTACTTAGTTTTATGTTAACGAATTATTACTCCCTCCTGTGTGCTATTTAAAGTCTCAGTTTGCAATTTATGTGATTTAAAGTAATATTTGCTTTTTTTCGTTTTAGATAAGTAGACCTACCATTCTACTAACTCATTTTTCCATTTTTCTTCACAAAACTAATTTGCTGAGTCAAAATGGGACAATAAATGGCAGACGGAGGGAGTAAAATTCTTCGTGTTGGAATTAGTTATAACTACTATATGTCTTTGCAGATGTTGATGAATGCTTGAATGAGAGTTTACATAACTGCGATAAGCATGCATTCTGCACCAATACAATGGGCAATTACACATGCACTTGCCCCAAGAATTACTAGGTGAAGGAATGGGTGATGATGGTTGCAATGAGAAGCCGGCCAAGGATATCAAGATTATTTATGTCTTCATTGGTATATATTCTTGTTCATACAAATCATCTATTTATGTTTTAATATTTTTGAACATATTCAAATAATCAAACAGAGTTGCCTCTGGGATAATTTGTTTGCTACTTGGCACCATCCTCCTCTACTTGGAACTCAAAAGACGATCACATAATAAGATGAAGCGGAAATTCTTTCACCAAAATGGCGGCCATATGTTGCAAGAGAAACTCGCTACGACAGAAGCCTCACCGGAGATGGTCACCATTTTCAGCTCAGCTGAGCTACAGAAGGTGACCGACAACTTCCACAACAGTATGATCATTGATGGAGTACGTACTAAACAAATACTAAACAAGCCCAACAGCAGTAAAGCCCAAGAAAGAGTATCAGTTCGGCATGGCTAAAGAGTATCAGTCCGGCATGACTCAAGAGTTCAGTTCGGCACAACCACAGAGTTCGGCTCCAGCCTACAGCTCGGTAAAAGCCAACCAATCAAACTCTGCTCTCTGGTCGGCATCAAGCTCTACTCTCAGATCGGCAAAAGCTGCTCGGCAATAATTCAGCAGTCCGGTCTCAGTATTCGACCGAACTAGGAAATAGTGGACTCATGCAAGATTTCCACCTCCGCTACACCGACGATCTATTTAGTGGTGTCAAGCAGTCATTAACTCATGCAGGATAGTGGACCCATGCAAGGTCGCCACGACCTCCACGACATCCACTACCTAATAAATGCTGCATGCCACGATCTTGGTTCAATGTATAAATAGAACCTAGGTCAGATAGATAAAGGTGGTCTGTTAACTTCTGTTAAGCTCTCTAGAGAGAAAATAGCAAATAGCAAGTCTGTATTGTTAGCTGTAGAAAACAGATCAAGCAATACAACTCTGCCCTCTTTTCTTCCCGTGGACGTAGATTTACCTCAGTAAATCGAACCACGTAAATCTCTGTGTGTTGATCTTCCTTTATTTTTACGAGCATTCATCACCATCAAAAATTCGCAGCCTCATCACTGGCGCCGTCTGTGGGAAACAGAGAACCAAATTTGTGATAAAGCGAATTTTTGACCCTTTTTCCACCCCAAAAAAAAAAAAATGCATACCAGATCACATACCACCCGTAATACCGTTCGCGATAACCGTGAGGAAGCTAGTCCAGCTCGCAGGTCTGAAAAACGGCCTCGGGAGACATCTACCTCCGGTTCTCACGAAGGAGGAACAAGCCACTCCAGGAGTCATCGCACCGAGTCTTCCCAGCAGCCCGATTTAAATGAAGCTGTCAAGCTGTTCTTGGCCGAGAAGCAGGAGGAGTTCTTAACCTTCCTGCAGAAGAGCCAACAGCCGGAGAAGACAACGGCAGATTCTCCCTCCTCATCCAGACATGAAAGTCACTACCGCAGTAGTGACGTGTCTTCCAGGAGAAAGAATCCTCAACCCCGACATGTTCCAGTTCCTCCTCGGTACCGGAACCACAGGAGAACTCCATCTCCTCCGTACCGAAGAGATGTCGGGTTCGCCATGTACGGAGCATTAAAGACTCCGTTCTCGGACGACATCACCCGAACTCCTTTGCCGCGGAACTACCGGACACCGTCAATGACTTATGACGGGCTAGAGGATCCTCATGACTTCTTGGGACGCTATCAATATAATATGGCGAACCAGGGTCTCAATGAGGTCCATATGTGCAAACTGTTCCCCGAGCTGCTCATCGGGAACGCCAGAAGGTGGTTCGACAGCCTTCCTCAAGGCAGCATTAGATCCTACCGAGATCTAATGGATGCTTTCCACAGGAGGTTCTTTCAGAAAGCAGAAGCCCGGATCACTTCGGCTCAGCTGCTTTCTATACGTCAAGGTCGCGACGAAAAGATCAGCGACTTCCTGACGAGATTCCATAAAGAATGCCTACAAGTAGATAATCTCAATGATCTACTTGTCATTTCGGCATTCCAAAATGGAATCCTGCCCGGAGCTCTCTACAGAAAGCTCGTGGAGTGCGGTCCGCAAACAGCTCAAGAAATGTGGGACATTGCGGACCAGTTTTCCCGTGCGGATGAGGCAGACCGTCGAAAACGGTCTTTAGACAGCTCATCCCGAGGAGACGAAAAGAAGCCCGATCATAGCGATCAGAGGCTTCCTCGCCGAACTCCTTTTGAAAGAATTCAAAGGGCACCGGTACAAGGCAGATTGGGACCACGTCTCAACCCCGAGAAGCCGCCCGCTCAGTTCGTACCGCTGAACAAGTCAAGAGCGGAAATTTTCGAACTACATTCCGATATGTTCGAGAGACCAAAACGGATGACGAAATCAGCCGTGCGGCGACCTCAGGATCAATATTGCTCCTTCCATCAGGCCCACGGACACGATACCGAGGAGTGCCGAGATTTGGCTGCAGATATTGATGTTCTTGTGAAAACAGGAACATTAAAAAAATACCAAAGCAAGCAGCTGAAAAAGAACAAAAGACAGAGAGGTGCGAACTGCAATCCTCAGGATCCGAAAAGGCATGAGGATCCCGAAGACGACGACGAGCCGCAATATGATGGAGTAATCCTGACTATTGATGCTCTCCCTGCCGGGAAGACTAAGTCGTCCCTAAAAGCAGAACGCAGAGGTTCCAATCAAGAGGAGCCAACACATAAAAGGCTGAAGAAAGACGAAGTGATTACATTTTCAGATGCCGATCCCGTCCCAGCCATCTCTCCTCACCAAGACGCTATTGTCATTCAAGCCGGAGTGGCAAACAAACTGATCCACAGAGTATTTGTGGATACAGGAGCGTCAGTCAGCATTCTTTTTAAAGAATGTTTCGATAAAATGGAAGTGGATCCAGCTCGACTCAGTCCGGCTCCGCTTCCTCTGAAAAGTTTCGCCCAGGAGGACACCCGCCCTGAAGGTATTATCAGCCTTCCGATCACGGTGGGAAAAGCGCCTACAAGCTCCAATACGATGATCGAGTTCTTTGTGGTGAAAGCTCGGTCCCCGTACAACATCATCCTGGGGAGAGACTGGCTCAACACAGTTCGGGCCGTTTGCTCTACTTATCACCTCACCATCAAGATCCCTACTAAAGGAGGGATAGCGGTCATCCGAGGTGACCAAAAGAGAGCAAAGGAATGTCTACAAATTGCGCTTAGAAGTGCCGAGCAGTCAGATCGGCACCACCAAGCATAGCAATCACAGCAGCCGGAGTCAGAGGTGATGACCGAAGCCATACCGGAGCCGAACTCGATGACAGTTCAGCTGTACGAAGACGATCCATCCAGAACGGTTAAGATCGGCTTCGCGGGAACACCTCTACTTCGGGAAAAAACCATCCAGCTCCTCAAGGAGTATAAAGACGTCTTTGCATGGTCTCCGTTGGACATGACCGGAGTGCCCCCCGAGGTAATCACTCATCGGTTAAATATTGATCCTTCGGTCCGGCCGATAAAACAGAAGCAAAGACTCTTTGCGGCAGAACGAAGTCAAGTCATCCATGACGAAGTCCGTCAATTATTGAAGGCGGATGTGTTATTCGAAGTGAAGTATCCTTCGTGGGTGGCCAATCCTGTCATGATCAAGAAAAAGGAAGGAGGATGGCGGATGTGCATAGATTTCACCGATCTAAACAAGCACTGTCCTAAAGATTGCTATCCCCTTCCGAATATAGATAAAAAAGTAGAAGCTTTGATCGGCTTCGAAATTTTCTGTTTTCTTGATTTATATAAAGGATATCACCAAGTATTGATGGATGAGAGCGACGCTCCGAAAACAGCTTTCATTACCGATTTCGGCATTTTCGCTTATAAAAAGATGCCATTCGGTTTAAAGAATGCCGGAGCAACTTATCAAAGGATGGTAGACAAGCTTTTTCGGCACCTAATCGGAAAGCAGGTTGAAGTGTATGTTGACGATATAGTCGTCAAAAGCAAAAGCACTTCGGAGTGCGAGCTCAACCTCAAGTCCACTCTCAACGTGCTCAAGAAAGCCAACCTCAAACTTAATCCCCAAAAGTGTACCTTTTTGGTAGATTCGGGAAAGTTTCTGGGTTGTTGGGTTTCAAAGGACGGACTCAAGGCAAACCCCTCAAAAGTTCAAGTCGTTCAGAACATGGCAATGCCGAAGTCCATACATGACGTGCAAAGGCTAACCGGATGTCTAGCCGCACTGAATCGATTCCTTTCCCAAGCAGCCGAAAAGCAACTGCCGTTCTTCAAGGTGTTGAAAAAGGCACCAAAGTTCGAGTGGGGAGCCGAGCAGAAAAAGGCCTTTGACGAGCTCAAAAGATATCTAGCCAAGCTTCCTATTCTCTCTGCTCCAACCGAAGCCGAAGTAATATTCTTATACTTAGCGGCATCAGATCAAACCATCAGCGCGGTGCTTGTACGAGAAGAAGGCCTAAAGCAGTTTCCCATCTACTTTACAAGCCGAGCATTAAGAGGTCCAGAAACAAGGTATCAACCTCTGGAAAAAATTGCTCTGGCGTTAGTAAATGCAGCAAGGAGACTGCGGCCATACTTCTATGCTCACAAGGTATGCGTCTTAACCGATCTGCCTCTTCGGCAAGTTTTGACCAAGCCAGAAGCATCAGGCAGAATCGCCAAATGGGCCATAGAGCTGGGAGAACACTCAATCGAGTACCTACCTCGGAAAGCCATCAAGGGACAAGCCTTGGCAGATTTTCTTACAGAAGCCAAGTTCGATCAAGCAATCCCTGTCATTGCCGAACAGAAAAAGTCTGCCAATGCCGAACTAGCACAGCCCTTGGAATCCGAAGTAGAGCCGCCAGACTGCTGGAGCGGATTCGTAGATGGAGCTTCAAACAAGATGGGAAGTGGAGCTGGTATTTTACTCGTCGCTCCCGACGGACACGAGGTAACCTACTCACTTCGGTTCCTATTCCCCACTACTAATAATGAAGCCGAGTACGAAGCCCTCCTTGCCGGACTCCAGTTAGCGCAAAGTCTGCTCGTCAAATCTCTCAAAGTCCATTGTGATTCACAAGTCATAGTAAATCACATGTTGGGTACAAGTGAAGCTCGTGACGAGAGAATGAAGAAGTATTTGGACAAAGCGCAAAGCATCAGCCGAAGTTTCTCCTATTTTCGGATAATCCGCGTTCCCAGAGCGGAAAATAGCCGAGCAGATACCTTAAGTAAATTGGCCTCAGATCCGAGCTCAAAGGCGGAAGAATTAATGCATCGAAGCATTGATGAAGCCGAGGTACATTCAGTATCCAGCTCGCCGAACTGGATGACGCCGATCTTGCAGTATCTGGATCAAGGACAATTGCCCGAGGATAAGAGAGAAGCTCGGAAGATCACGTGCCGAGCACTTCGGTACGAACTTCATGAAGGAGTCCTCTTTAGAAAGTCTTACCTCCAGCCGTTATTGCGGTGCGTAGGGCCAGAAGAGACGGACTACATCCTCAGAGAAGTTCATGAAGGATCGTGCGGCAGCCACATCGGAGCTAGAGCTTTAGCTAAAAAAGTTCTAAGATGGGGATATTATTGGCCAACCTTGGTACAAGAAGCAGTGCAGCTCGTCAAGACCTGCCCGAAGTGCCAAATCCATGCAAATATCCCAAGGATGCCGCAAACCGATCTATCCACTATGCAGAGCCCTTGGCCTTTCATGCAATGGGGCATAGACATAGTGGGACCACTTCCTCAAGCTCCTCGGCAAATGAAATTCCTAATCGTTGCCGTGGACTACTTTACGAAGTGGGTGGAAGCTGAACCATTAGCTACGATAACGAGCTCGAAGGCATTGGATTTCGTCTGGAAGAACATAGTGTGCCGATTCGGCATACCCCACATCCTCATCTCGGATAACGGGACTCAGTTCACCGACAAGACGTTCAAGAATTGGTGCCAAGAGCTGAATATTCAACAGCGGTTCACTTCGGTCTCTCATCCACAAGCAAACGGACAAACGGAGGTAACAAATCGTATCCTGGTGAAAGGGTTAAAAGCTCGGTTAGAACAAGCCAAAGGACAATGGGTAGAAAATCTCCCTCAAGTCCTATGGTCCTACCGAACTACACCCACAACCTCCAACGGTGAAACTCCGTACAGCCTTGTGTACGGCACTGAAGCCGTAATTCCGGTGGAGATCGGCGTACCCAGTCCCCGAACTCTAAATTTCTCCTCAGAAATGAATGACGACGGACTGAGAGCTGAGCTAGATCTTGCCGAAGAAAGAAGAGAATTGGCATGCATAAAAGCAGCCAAGTACAAGGAGCAAGTAGCCCGGTATTACAACCAAAGGGTGAAGAAGCTGCAATTTCAAGTGGGAGATCTCGTCCTGAGAAACAACGAAGTAAGCCGAGCAGAAAAGCTGGGCAAGCTCGAACCCACATGGGAAGGTCCGTATCGGGTGTCAGAAGTCCTCGGCAAAGGGTCTTACAAATTGGCTCACATGTCAGGAGAACAGGTACCCCGAACATGGCACATTTCCAACCTCAAGAAGTTTCATTTGTAAGAGACAGTCCGGTCAGTCAGTCTCGAGTCCTGTCCGGTCAATGTGCTTTATTTGGTTTGCTTGATCTTTGTTTCTCTACGTGCTTTTTATTTGTCTCTGTGCGTTTTGTCTGTGTGTTTTGTCTGTCTGTGTGTGTGTCGTCTCTTACAAATGTTACTGAGGTATCTTGTTCTTCGAAGGCTGATCCCCTTCTTAGAACATATACAAGCACACGATTGTGAGTCAAAGCTTCTACAGAAGATACAAGACCACAATTCAGCTTAAACAAGCAGTTCGTCTGAAACGAGCTGCAATAAGCAAACGATTGTGAAGTCCAAGCTTCTAAAGAGGATACAAGACCACAATTCAGCTTAAGAATCAAGCACTTCGTCTGAAACGAACTGCAACAAAAGTCTGATTCTCGCGATAAAACTTGCCTGAATTAGGACTAGGGAAAGTCCGATCCACGCGATAAAACTCGCCGAATTAGGACAAGGGAAAGTCCGATCCCCAAATTAGGACAACGGAAAGTTCGATCCGAGCGATAAAACTCGCCAAATTAGGACACAAACCAAGTCCGGTCAAAGAAGAGTTCACTTCATCAGACCGAGGACAAACATCAACTTACCCCGTACCTTTATCCAGAATGCCGAAGTGATTCATTTCACTTTTCGGGGGGGGTAGTGATGGAGTACGTACTAAACAAATACTAAACAAGCCCAACAGCAGTAAAGCCCAAGAAAGAGTATCAGTTCGGCATGGCTAAAGAGTATCAGTCCGGCATGACTCAAGAGTTCAGTTCGGCACAACCACAGAGTTCGGCTCCAGCCTACAGCTCGGTAAAAGCCAACCAATCAAACTCTGCTCTCTGGTCGGCATCAAGCTCTACTCTCAGATCGGCAAAAGCTGCTCGGCAATAATTCAGCAGTCCGGTCTCAGTATTCGACCGAACTAGGAAATAGTGGACTCATGCAAGATTTCCACCTCCGCTACACCGACGATCTATTTAGTGGTGTCAAGCAGTCATTAACTCATGCAGGATAGTGGACCCATGCAAGGTCGCCACGACCTCCACGACATCCACTACCTAATAAATGCTGCATGCCACGATCTTGGTTCAATGTATAAATAGAACCTAGGTCAGATAGATAAAGGTGGTCTGTTAACTTCTGTTAAGCTCTCTAGAGAGAAAATAGCAAATAGCAAGTCTGTATTGTTAGCTGTAGAAAACAGATCAAGCAATACAACTCTGCCCTCTTTTCTTCCCGTGGACGTAGATTTACCTCAGTAAATCGAACCACGTAAATCTCTGTGTGTTGATCTTCCTTTATTTTTACGAGCATTCATCACCATCAAAAATTCGCAGCCTCATCAATCATTGGCCGAGGCGGCTTTGGCACCGTGTACAAAGGCGTGCTAGCGGACAGAGGAATAGTTGTGATCAAAAGGTCTATAAGAGTTGATCCCTGAAAGAGCAGGTTTGTACAGGTGTCGCGTCAAGCAAAGGATGTGTCCTACTGATCAGGATGGGCGTCCCAGCTAAGCCTGAACCTAGTATCAATAATTCCTCAACCCACTTCTACTGACTAGTATAGTGGATGTAAGGGTCGAATCCCACAGAGATGAATGCTCTTTGGTAATTGTGGTGATATTCTGGAAAGGTTGGTTAGCTACCACGCTTTGGGTTGAGATTCCAACTAGTCTGGAAATTAAGGTGGTACTCTACTGACTAGGAGGTGTAAAAGATGATTGATAAGCAGTTGTGTACGTGAGAGTGGGGGAACATTATGTTTCAGAAAATATGTAGAAGGTACGGGGTTACTATAAAAGGCTAAACGAAATATTAGAGAATAAGTGGTAGTTAGGTGACTACACTGACAGGTCTGTAGGGTACCAGCAGAAACGGTAGATAAAAGTAAGGACAAAAGCAAAAAGTAACTAAAAAACAAAAGTGGTCCCAAACTTAAATGTGGATGTTATCTTCTCTAACATGAATAAACTCAGATCAAGAAACCCAGAATTCATCAACTAGAGTTTTAGATTAACAACTCACGAAAACAGATCTAACAATTAAAACTCCAAATCAAAAGATTAAACTAGCGAAACTGAAATTACGCGCACTGGGTAGCATGCAAGGTGGCAGAATCTGAACCTGGAATTCACACTTAACCATTTTGGATCTAAATCTAGCATCAAACTCAATTCACAAACTCAGAACAATCAACTTAAAAATGAAAACATGCATTCAACACTTGGAAATTACAGTAGCAACTAGATCTACACTATCTAGGCAGAAAGAAACTGAATCAAATAGAAAACGATGCACAAAGACAACTTCATAGCATTAAAACGTCTGGATCTCAACCAAAGTACTTCAAAATCAGTAAGTATTGAAAATGCAATAGATCCAACGTAGGAAAAACAAGTAAGATTAACTACGAAAGCAATTAAATATTGTTTTGCCACTCCGGGTGATGAAACGACTATCACTACGCGACGAACTAGCTGGAACGAGATAATGCGGAACTCCGGCGAAATGGTGAACTTCAGGTGACCATGGCCGTGGTGAGGAATGAGAAGATGTAGGACAATTTTGAAAGGAATGATCTACCGAGAGAGAATTTGAACTAAGTGTAGAGCTCCTAAAGTTTATGATCATTCTCTCTTTAAGTGGCGTCTATTTATATGGAGGCCTGCCCTTGATTTTTAGGGTAGACTTTCTTCATGTAATGATTCTTTTGCCCTTGTTGTGGTTGATCTTCCAAGCAATCCTACTTCTCCATCTCGAGCCTTTCTGGCTTGCATACTGGTCAGTATAGCATCATTCTGATGCCCTTTTCACCTGAGTTGTCCGACACTTACCATACTGACTAGAACTCTATCCCTGCACACTTTAGCAACTGTTTTGCAGATATAATCCAATTATGCACGTTATACTGACTAGTAACCAAGACCTAGAATACGACTTATCAAACTGCTCACACTTACCACATGCTTGTCCTTAAGCGTGAAGAACAAACAAAAAGAAATAGGTCGAATTCTAGCCTGGTTACACCCCTGACCGACTATGTCTTAAACTATACTCTAAACTTGACGCAAATAAAAAACACATAAACACACAAAAACACTTAAACACATTAATCGGGCTATATTTTCATCCATCCCTCCCCTTGGGTTCAGGTGCAATCCGGCCTTAGACAGCCTTGAATTTCTACCGCCCCCCTTTTCCTTCCCAGTCAGTACATCTGCTCGTCAAGATCACCCATCCTCGCGGCCAAACATTAGATTCGCTCAGTCACTGATTCCTCACCAGGGATGTTAGGACTGTATTCTCTCATAATGCTGAACCACGGATGCTTCGGACTTAGATCTCATGTGCAGCTCCTGAAGGTCTTTAAGGCTTGTAACGGGGCTATTGGTTTGTAGCGTTTGGGGTGGATGTTCCTAAGGCTCTAAGGCTCAAAACTACTACTTATTTTGATGTGGGAGAACTGTGTGCATTTGAGCTTTCGGCTGCTACTTCTCTCGGTTGGACATTTTCTGATATTGGTCTCCAACTGGTCAGTAGTGTTTGTGGCTTCGCCACCTTATTCCTTCTTTTCTCTTTCTTTTTTTTTGTGTGGTCAAGTGTTTTCGACCATTTTCTTCAGCATTCTTTATTTGGCTTCGCCACCCTTATTCCTTCTTATCTTTTTTGGGCCTGGAATTTCTTCCTGGTCAGTTTTCTCCATGCTTCTCGATTTCTTTCTCCTGTTGGTTTCTTTCTTGTATGTCCTTCTGGCCAGTTGCCTTCTTGCCTTATGCCTCGCACACACACAGTCCCAGTACCTAGGGGGTTATATATGAGTGTAGATATGGCTTAGAAAAAAGGTTCTAAAGGTGGTTTTTTTTTTGGGGTGTGGGGGTTCCTACTTCCATCAGGTCTTGCTACCCGCGGTCACCTTACCCTAGGCATCATGTGGCAGCCACTCTTTTCTTTTCTAGTTTGGTGGAAAGTGGTTCCACTTTAGGCTTTTAACTCACATTTTAAGAGGGCTTGTGTTTGACTCTAAGGATGGGCTTTTCTCTCATTCTTCCATCATCTGTACTGACTAGGAGATACTAAGGGGGGTGGCTTAGATTGTCCATTGTCCAGCATGTCCTATCTCCCTCAATTCCCCTCACCGTCAGCTCGAGACAGTTGAGTTTTAAGCCCAATCAACAAGTATAAGAAAAAAACTAGACCTAGAAAAAACTCTACACAAACACTAAACTCAGACTACACATATACACATATGTCATACTGGCCATTGCATCCCCCCACCCATTTCACAAGTGTCTGCCCTCAGATAAGGCTGTGAAGTGGAAATGGTAATGGCTAGTATGGCTGACACACAGACATACCAAAACAAAACGACAGATGTTGATACTAAAAACTTCTCACACTTAGACTATGCAGTAGGCTAAGTAGGGGAGTTTTAAACCTAAACAGAGCTCAACAAAAGCAAACACATATATACATAAACTCCTCACACTTAGGCTACGCAGTAGGCTAAGTGTGAGTTAACATGCACACAAAAAGAAAACAACATAAACACAAACACATGCGTCAAAGTAGTAAACCCCGTACTTCTCACACTTAGACTATTGAATAGTCTAAGTGTTATGAATAGAATTTACACTCACATGCTACACAAAATTACTCTACCTAAGAACAACAAAAAATAACAAATAAAAACTTCAAATTAAAAAGAAAAGAAAATATACTGGTTAGTGGGGTGGTCATATATTTCTCCTGCTCCTCCGTGGGGCAGGGGTTGGTGCAGGTGGTTCTTCAGACTCCTCTCTCTCGGATTCGGATTCACTTCCCTCAGATTCTGCCGGTTCCTCGGTACTTTTTTCCTCTGGCGCTTCCACTTCTGTCTCGGTTACTTCTTTCTCGGTTACTCTTGGTTCATCAGTCTGGCCTCCGTGGCCACTCGGTCCAACTCATCGGATTGTCTTCCCTTGCGCAAACTCCCTCAGAATGTTTTCCATTACATTGGTCAAGCGGGTCAACTATGCTTTGGTCTGCCTATTCTCCTCCGCTAGCTCTGCCACTGCTCTCTCCAATCTCTCTTGCCTCTGCACTTGAGCTTGTGTTCCCAGGCTTGCCTCTGCAACTCTTCCAACCGGGATAGCTTCTTCTCCCATAGCGTAGAAACGCGGTACTCCCTGCCTCATGTAAACAGTATTTGTTCGGACGAAGAAAGGTGTATCAAACAGACTAGGAGGGTCGACCATGATTAGGGGGGATAAGCCTTCATCCTCCGAGGTAATGATATTGTTCCTTACGAATGCTCCCAAGATATGGCAGAGGGAGAGATTTCTCGCGGGATGGGTGGCAATGAGATGACACTGATAACCTGTCCAGAAACCCAGATGTAATTTCCTCCCGTGCTTGGTGCACCAAAGGAGGTATAGTTCTGTCATCGATGTTCGAACGGGAATTCGACTGCCCCAGCAAGTTGAAATCCAAGTAGAGTTGTACCAGGCGTAAGATCGGGTTGTTGAAGTGGATGGAGCGAGAGATAGTGGAAGCAAACTGCCCAGCATCCGGGTGAGTTAATTCCCCCCATGCCTCCTGGGGCTCAAAGTCTACGTACCTACGGGGAATCTCCTGTTCCCAAACGGACTGTCCACTTAATCAAACTCATGCTTATCTCTCCTCCAAACAACCTAAAGCTTATTGACTCCTCGTCCAAGTCTGAGGTGACCCTAAATCTGAATGTAGTGAAAAACTCCTTCGCTAGCCTTATAGGGATATTCGGATCCCTATTCTCCAATAACCAATCAAATCCTAACGCACGCACATAAGATAGAAAAGGTTCACGGGCATCCAACTCATCGAGGGAAGGGAAATGGAGTACCTTTCCACTGTCCAGCGTCTATACTTCAATCTCTCCACCGGGGGATGTACCAGTTCCCGATGGTTCAGTGGAAGTTGTTGTTCACCATACTCTTCATCCTCCAGGGAGATGTCGTTGTCGGATCCCGACTCTTCACTAGCAGCATAGTCGCTGTCGTTTGTCTCCTGACGGTGCGGTAGGGTTCTCTGAGCTGGGTCTGTGATGACGATGCCTATGTTCATTGTGCGTTGCTTCTTGCTGCTTGGCTTTCTCTTAACAGGGGCTTTCCCTTTTCTCTTTCTCTCTTGCGGTACCTGCTTTCATCTCTGTCTTCATCCTCTTCCGGTTTCTTCTCTACTTGAGTTGAAGGCTTGTCCTGGGCAGTAGGGCAGGTCTCCACGCGGGTATGTGTACTATCATCTCTTGGCTCGACGTGACCTACTGACTCAGATGCGAGGTCCAGACCCTCAGCCATCTGCTCAGCCTCATCTCTCTGGTCACTCGGCGTTGTGGAGACCACTTCAGCTGCCGTCGATGCATCTTCCAAGTTAGTAGCTGGAAAGGATTCCTCCCCAGGTTTTGTGGGAGTCACCCTTTCTTCGTCACTTAAAACTTCAACTGGATCTGCTGCTGTGTTCGCCTTCGTCTTGCTGGATGCCCATTTTCCTAGGCATCTCTGCGATACTCTCTTCGGTTTTGGTCGTACTGCCTTGGGATCGTCCCTCAACACCAATTTCCTTTTGACCGCTTTCGGTTTCAACACTGGAGGTGCCACTGATCTTGGTGTTAGGTTTAGTATACTGTAAAGCATGTTTCGAGCGAGTTCGCACGAATAGAATCTTGCTTGTGTACGGAAAAACTCTACAATCCACTTTTGACCCGATTCAGTATCATTCGAGCAGTTTGCACGAATAGAATCAATATATTATTACATTGTGTTTGCTTGTGCGTTTATAAGATGTTTTATAAACATTTAAATGCATAAGAAGTAAACAAAGCCTAAGTCTTTTTCTTAGTAGACTGGTCGTGGGCTGCTCTCACTTTAAGGTACTACAGTCGGTTCTAAGAAATGCTTTGCAAAAGAAAAGAAGAATTTCACAACCTAGATAGGCTTTGGCTACCTATCGTGAAAGGTTGCAATGTCAATCCGATTATTTCTAAGCCTTATTGAAATAAGATGACGTTGGTGTGGTATAGCACTGAATGGATCTAACAGCAAGACGAGTCTTTATGCTATCTACTGAAAGACGAGGTCTTGATAATTAATTTCTTAATCTACATACGTTAGCATTGAGCATACGACATTGGGTAGTGGTGATCATTATCTAGCGGTGCTAGGATTGCTATTATGTTGAATCGTGCACGAGGTGAGTCTCGTTTGATAATGTCCTCAAGAGGAGCTTGAACAGGGTTTTATTATTCGGAAACTGGCCAGTTGGAATTTAATTATTCCATGAATAATAAATAAGTGTTTCTTGCTAAGTCCACTCTTGGAATTAATAAGATGTTAATTAATTAAGTCCATAGCAGACTTTAATTAATTAATGGACATTTATATCTTAAGCGCGGGAAATAAATAATAAACAAATGGAAACCGGATTACTTGTAATTTCGGATTTGGATGGGAGGTCAATATTGCGTCTGTAGTGGCCGCTCGTAATATTCTAATGTAAGCTTATATTAAATTGTGGGTTCAATTTAATTAGTAAAAAGCTAATTGGGGGAGCCCATATCCAAAACCTTCCATAGATCCCTGACTGGGCCCAATATGAACTATTATAAATAGGAGGATAAAAGAGACAGAAAATTAATGAATTAATTATGAAATTTTCGTCCCCTCTCTAATAAGAAGAGGACGAAAATTTTCTAGAATTTCTCTTCCATGAGAAGTTCTGTCTTCTTTATTTGAGTCCTAGTGTTTCGATAAGATCAGCCCACCCTGATGTCGAGATACAGTTCGTGACACCAGTCAGAAGATCCGTGGTCTAGTATTGAAGATCATCGTAGAGAAGGAGCGAGCAATCGACGATTCTTTGGAGAATCAAATCGGTAACTCTAAACCGTATAATTCATGTTTAGGATTTATATTCTTTAAGCATGAATTATTTGTGTTCTAGCATGCAATTCTATGTTAACATGTGAATAGATTAATCTCATAATCTGTCAAATAGATCCTACGTGTGATTTATTTGTTTTGTACAATTCTTCCGCTGTGCAAGGGGCTCCAAACCCCAACAATTGGTATCTTATGTGGATTAATTTCATGTTATGTGAATTGTTTGGATGCATGTTTTTCATCGTAGTGTGATTTGTTTAATTTCGTTTGAACGAATGACGAAGAATGATTAACCGAATTTTCACGGATGGTAATTCTTTCTCCAAATTTAAATCATGTAATGAGTGCGTATCATAATTACGTTGTATATATACATGGGTAATGTCATGACCGCCCTACTAGGGTATAATAAATGTGGCGATCGCGACTTAAACAGACTTAAATATAACAAGGAAAATAGGCTAGGGTTTCATCAAAAAGGTTTGACCAACATATTAAATGAGTAATTAAGTATAAAACAAAATGAAGACTCGGGTTTAAATAATGAGTTGGGCCGAAAATTAATATTCAAGGAAAAGATTAAGCGTTTGACATTATCCAACAAGACTTTAAAAATCCAATAATCGAACAAATTCAAGTTCAAGCCCAATAGCTAATAAGTAAAAGAAATATCGCAGCAGAAACGACCAAGAGAAAGAGTGAAGTCATGTAGGGGTGGGAAATTATACCGAAATACCGGACTTACCGTACCGAAAAAATACCAAAAATACCGATTTTTCGGTATACCGCAGTTTCCGGTACGGTATGATACCGTACCGCAGTGTTTCGGTACGGTAACGGTATCAATTTTTCTATACCGCGGTATACCGTGGATTCGGTATACCGATACATTTATATATATATATATGTATATATATATATACATTTTTATAATATATATATATATATATTTATATATATATTAATATTAAATATGTTAATGGAATTAGCTCTGTGAGGTTTATGGTGGGTTTTGAATTAGCAAATGAAAAAATGTCGGACATGAAACATATTGTACAGATGTCTATTTCCAAATAGATTATGTAGTAGTATTTTATTATATTTTAATTTGGAACTTATAATACTTTTAATTTTGATTAGTTTTTCCTTAAACTTCTTCACATCTACTCTTGAAATATAACAAAAATACATAGGATTCATTTTACATTTATCTGACTAGTGCTTTGTTTCATGCAATATGCGAATTGCTAAATAACAATACGAAAAAATACAAAGATATTTTGAAACTTCTAATCATTATAACTATTTTAAATGTTTTTTCATAAATATAGTTCATTTTTCAAAAATATGTTATAATATATATATATATATATATATATATATATATATATATATATATGGATGTATTCATTTCCTTTTGGCATATTTCCTCTTTTTTCCTTCTTGATCTCAGCCCCACGATTTTGTCATCTGACGGTTAGATTGATGCCACGTGTCATTTAATAATGCAGATTTTCAGTTGAATAATGCACACCGACTAATAATGCACCATTATAGTGTAATAATGCAGATTTTCAGTTGAATAATGCACACCGACTAATAATGCACCATTATAGTATAATAATGCAGATCATCTGGATCGTTGATGAATGAGATCTAACGGCCCATATTAAGAAGAATAAAGGATCTAAGGGATGAATAGGAGAATAACGCTCCCATATATATATATTACATTTATATATATATATATATATATATATATATATTATATTTAAAAAAAGTTTAAAAATAGAATTTTCTAATCTACGGTATACCGTTACCATACCGCATACCGTTATTACGGTATGGTAACGGTATCAAAAATTATCATACCGAATTTCCGGTATACCGGAGTTCCGGTATACCGGAAATTCGGTACGGTATCGGTATGGAATTTTGTCATACCATAATTTCTGGTACGGTATGCGGTATGGCACGGTCGGTACGGCCCACCCTTAAAGTCATGTGTGAAGACACGACGACACTCGGAGTTTTAAGACAATACTATCAATTAGTTTAGTTTGCTCAACACCGCCAACCGCTCGTCGCCGCTCAACCTGCACATAAGGAGAACACATGCAGGGCTGAGTACTTATAAAAATACTCAGTGGACTTATGCCGAAAACATTTTCATAAAAAAATTGTTATTTATCATACCATACGTAAGTAACCATCGGGGTTTAGCTTTAGAAAGGCCCGAGGCACTCAAAATCATTTCCCATTGTAAAAGTCGACTGATCAGTCATTTTCCCATAGACGTTAGCCATATCTGCCAATACATGACAAGGAATGCGGCCGCAAACCAGGTCACTAGACCGGCCAGCCCGTACGCTAGCACACGATCTACCATAGGTGTACACTAATCCAAGTAGGGTTTGCGGCCCTACGAGGATTCGAATTCGATTTAAATAATAGTGGCAAAAGCCACATCAGATAGGCACGTTAAAACAAATCACGGCATGATAAACATAGTGATTTCCATTGATAAAGTAATTAGGACATGGTCCGTAGTTAAAAGAAAGCCCACCTCGACCGTTTAGACCTTAAGTACTTCTTTCCCTTTGTTATCACGCTTCGTGCACGAGTTATCACCTTTGATAATAGCATGTATCACCAATCAGTCACAAACATTGACTCATAATTATGCATGTCCCCACGTTTTTCCTTTATCCCCATCGACAAAAGGAAACACACCATAGCATACATCCTTGAATAACACATCACTTCATCATAGAGTGGTTCTTAAGCATTTATATAAATCATGTATATCATTTCACATAACAACGTAGTTGCTTTTGTAAAGATAGAAATCTGACAGCACTGCGACATCATTTTGTAAAAATCATTAAACATTCACACGACTTCCGTTGGGGTTAAAATTTTATCACACTGTAGTAGACTCATCAAATAACTTCCAGTTTAAAAATCACGTCAAAATAACCTTTTTGGGTCGGTCGAATTGAAAGCGTAACCTACTGGTTGGGAAAATATTCTCGGGCAGAACTGTGTAGTTAAATTCAAAAATTCACCAAAATTTCATCTTTCGTCCATATAGGTTGAAATTCATACACAACACAGAAGACACCATGGAGTTTACTCAGAAAAAGAATCGGACAAAAAGGATTTCATTTAGTTGGTTAAAAACATGTCGGAACCTACTGTCCGAACTCACAGTTTTTCATGTTTTGAAATTTTTATTAGGGTTCTATCCCCATTCATTCACACACAACCTTTTCATACTTCTAACAAACACATATGCTTAAAAGAGCCTTCACACTCATGGTTGCATATAATCACACATCATTCACCAATAATTTATTTAGACTTCACTAAATTGCATTCAAAATGCATACACACATACAAACACAAGTTTCCCCATCCATTAAACCCTTAGATTTGAAATCCCTACACTCACTAGATGCATGAGGGAAACAAAAGAAAAGTTGGGATGGAGAGGATGAAGAATAGAGGTTTGATTGTACCTTCTTTGATTAAAATGATCGGTAGAATAAATATAAATCCCGATTCTTCAACAACTCTTGGCAAGAATGGAAGAGTGGAGTAGAAGAACAAGTGGAGAGGATTGGAGAGGGGAGATGGGCGTGTGGAGGGAGAGAGAGAGACGTGAGTTTTGGGGGCTAGGTTTAGGTTTTGGGTTTAGTCTTCCCTTCCTATTTATATGATTAGAATAGGTTCTCAAATAATTAGGAAGATTTGGAGAATTAATTGCACGAATATTTGAAAGAGATTAGGGGAGATTTGGGGGAGGGAATTAACGTGAATTTGGGGAGGAGTAAGGTGAGATTTTTTAAAATCATGGCTAATTAATTAGCCTATGATTTTATTTGGTATGTCACGGAGTAGAATAAAATAATACGGAGCAGAAAAATTAATAACAAATCCTCCCACAATATGGAAATAGGCGTGTGATTTTAGCCCCTCCCACAAGGAAAATTTTCCAAATCTCTAATGGAATAAAGTAGGCAAGATTGGCTAGAATATTTATTATTTATTCATGGAAAGAAATAAGTAAGGAATCAATTATATAATAATTAATTCCTCCTCTCCCAAAAATTAGGAGATTTCGAAAATCTCCATGGACAAGTCATAGGGGTCGAAATTTCCATGGAGGAAATAAAGAATAATTAGCTTTGGATTTAATTTGGATAATTATCCCAAGCAATTAATTAAATCCAGGAAAAATAGAATTCTTCACCAACAATTCATAGTGGTCGAAAATTCTAAATTATAAGGCAAGATGAAAATTGATGATTCTATTTAAATCTCACTCCCCGAAATAAAATATAATTTACGGCAATATATTTCATTCCGCATCAATTAATTAAGGCCACGTCATCAATCAATGAATTTGACTCGGTCAAATCAAAATTAGGTCACCAACGCAAATACATAACAATTCGTCATTTAATTGCGGCAATCAAAGTAATTGATGCAAACGTCTTAGGGTTCGAAAAGTGGGGCGTTACATCCTACCACTCTTAAAAGAAATTTCATCCCGAAATTTGGTACTCTCATGGGAAGAGTTCTGGGTACAGTTCCATCATCTTGTCCTCAAGCTCCCAACACTTGGTACCTCTGTTCTTGCTATTGTCTCCTCCTGATCAATATGCGCATCACTCACCCCTACGTCTGGCTGGGGAGTCACTGACTGTGGTACTCGTCCTTCAGTTTGCCTCTCTTCCACCTCTTCTTCTAGCTGATGGGCTGGGCCTTCTGGGTCGTTCCTTGTACTAGCTTCTCCACCCTCTCTTACTGCCTCCGATGCATCTTCTTCTTCCTCACGGGTTACCTCCTCACGGGTTACCTCCTCTCTTACTCCTCATCCGTCATAAGGCCTTACTTTTTGGCCGTTTCATTCAGATCTATCTCTTCCCTCGCCATCTCTTGAGGGGTGGACTCCGCTGTCGGCGTTCTCTTTGGTTCATCTCCTCCCTCCGGTCTCGTCGGCTCCTCGCTCCTTTTCTTTCACCTTCTCTTGGGTTAGAGTCGTAATAGGAGGAGATAGGATCAATATCCATTGATTCGGTTTCTTGGCGAGTCGGAGAGGGTTTCGAAGGTTCCGATGGTGCGGTCATCGAGGGAGATTCCCATTCTGGTGGAGTTGTTGAGGAAGTCGGAACGGAAGTGGGTGGTTGTGCTGTGGGTTGCACAATCGGTTCTGATGCAGGTACTGCCGGGGTTTCTCCGGTCATGCTCCATTTGCCCCCAATTCGTCTAAAACCGGCCAACTCGGCGGCCCAATCTCGATTCGGGTCCTGCTGTCTGAGGAACTCCGTCATTACGTCCAAAGAAACCATCCCCAGAACTTGAGGAATCGGCTCCTGTGGTTGCGGGTTCGACGGCCGTTCTTCCGTTGGTGGTTGCAATTCTGGGTTTTTTTCCCGACGGATTGAAGGGGGTTTCTCACCGGTTTATTTCTTTGCCCATTTCTTCTTCCCCATGGCTTGAGTTGGTGGTTTCTGGTGGTAATGTGGTGTTGGTTTCTGGTGAATGTTGGGAATTTTCGGAAGAGAGAAATTGCAGGAGAGGGTTTGTGAGATGAAGGGGGAAATGGTTTGGATATGAGAGTAGAATGGGTAGTTGAGGGTTTGTAACCGGCTATGAGCGGTTTCCAGGTTGGCGTTGATTCGCGTGGGAGACGGTTGAGAGCGCTGCCTCCTGATTGGATGTCGTCTGTTCTTCTCTGCACACGCGCCCTTCCAGTCGCTGTCCGCCTGCAAAGCTTCAACAACCCCAATTCAAATTTCGTCCCTCAATGATTTCCCCCTATATTTTCCCAGATTAGTAATAAAGTAAAAAGGACACTTAAATAAAATTGAGAGTTTCACCAAAATGGCATTCTGGTGGTCAGTACGTACTCCAAATTAAATTTAAGGACCGAAAAATATTTTTGGATTTTAATTTTAATTGCATGCAGAGATTTAATTAACTACCACGTATTTACAATATTTACATTTCCCTTAGGAAATTTGGAATTCTACTTGGCCAGTATGTGCAAACTTCGCTCAAAAGAGACTAGCCCAGTGGATCTCCAAATTCCTATCCTTCCGGTCAGTATGCAATCTTAGTATGTGGTTGCAGTGGGATCTCATCCACTACACCCACATCACTATTCTCCCTAAACACTTTCAGCCTATGTCCATTTACGATAAAAGGCTCCGAGTTAGGAATACTCCCTGAAATCTCCACTGCTCCATTAGAACGGAGTGCGGTTATGACATAGGGTCCTGTCCACTTCGACTTGAGCTTCCCAGGCATTAGCTTCAATCTCGACTGGAAGAGTAGTACTTTCTGGCCAACATGAAGGTCTTTGGTCCGTAGATTTCTGTCGTGCCATAATTTAGTTCTCTCCTTATACCACATGGCGGAATCAAACGATTCCAATTTAAGTTCTTCTAACTCCTGTAGCTGCAGCTTACTTTCCTCTTCACAGGCCCTAGCATCGATATTAACTTTCTGTACTGCCCAGTATGCTCGGTGCTCGATCCCCACTGGTAAGTGGCACATCTTTCCAAAAATGATTCGGTACGGGGACAATCCTATGGGAGTTTTGTAGGCTGTCCGATACGTCCACAGAGCATCCTCTAACCTCACACTCCAGTCCTTCCTAGAAGGATTGACGGTTTTTTCTAGAATCTTCTTTATCTCTCGGTTAGAGATCTCTGCTTGACCGTTCGCTTGCGGGTGGTAGGGGCTAGATAATCTGTGGTGCACGCCGTACTTCTTCATCAAGGCTTCGATTGTGTGGTTAGAGAAGTGAGTTCTCTGATCGGATATGATGGCCCTTGGTACTCCGAATCGACTGAAAATATTGCTCTTGAGAAACTTGGCCACCTCCTTCGCCTCACACGTGCTTGTGGCCTTGGCTTCTACCCACTTAGATACTTAGTCAACTGCGACTAAGATATACAAGTTCCCATAAGACGAGGGAAAATGACCCATGAAGTTCATCCTCCATATGTCGAACAACTCACAAACAATGACCGGGACTTGTGGCATTTCATCTCGTGCAGAGATCCCACCGGTCAGTTGTCAATGCTCACAACCTCTACAAGATTCATAGGCATCTTTGTTGAGTGTTGGCCAACAAAATCCGCTATCCAAGATCTTCCTTGCCATTTTCTTGGGACCGAAGTGTCCTCCACAGGCCAAGGAGTGGCAATGTATTAGTACGTCCCTTTGCAACCAGTCAGGAACACATCTTCTTATCACTTGATCTGCTCCTAGTTTCCAAAGATATGGGTCGTCCCAAAAGTAGTATTTTGCTTCACTCTTGATCTTCATTCTTTGAGCTTTGGTGATGTTTGGCACTTCTGGAAGCTCTCCCGAAACTAGGTAGTTGGCTAGGTCCGCATACCATGGCTCCTGCCCTACTTTTTCTTTCCATTTTCTGTCACATTCTGGCCAGTAAGCTTCATCACCTCCTCCCAATCAATTTTTCTAACGGCAAAAATCACTTCACATAGGTGTTCTTCCGAAAATCGGTCGTGTACTTCCTCGCTGCTCCCATCGTGCACTATCCTGCTCAAATGATCTGCGACTTTATTCTCGACCCCTTTATTGTCTTCCACCTCCCAATCGAACTCTTGTAACAGAAGTACCCACCGGATCAAGCGTGGTTTGGATTCTTTCTTGGTAATCAGGTACTTAATGGCTGCATGGTCAGTATAGACGATGACCTTGGATCCCAACAAGTACTGCCGAAACTTCTCGAACAAATACACCACGGCCAGCATCTCCTTCTCAGTGGTGTCATAATTCCTTTGAGCTTGATTTAAAGTTTTAGAAGCATAAAAGATCACATACCTTTTTCCCTCGATTTTTTGGCCCAGAACAGCTCCCACTGCATAGTCGCTGGCATCACACATCACTTCGAACGGATGATCCCAGTCAGGAGCCAGGATAATTGGTGCAGACACCAGCTTTTCTTTGAAGAGATTGAAAGCAGCCTTGCACTGTTCATCAAAATTGAATTCCACCTCATTTTGAAGAAGTCTGGTAAGGGGTTGGGCTATTTTGGCGAATTCCTTAATAAATTGTCGATAAAATCCTGCATGCCCCAGAAAACCCCTTATTCCCTTCTGGTCAGTAGGGAATGGCAGTTTGGAAATGACCTTGATCTACCTGTATACCTCTCTCTGACACCACGTGTCCTAGGACGATCCCTTCTGTGACCATGAAATGGCACTTCTCAAAATTCAAGATCAGGCTCTTTGCTTGACACCTCCCCAAAACTATGTCCAAGTGATGAAGGCATGAGTCGAACGAGTCCCCATAGACTGTAAAGTCATCCATGAATATCTCTATGCACTCCTCGATCAGATCGGAAAATATGCTCATCATGCATCGTTGGAATGTTCCTGGAGCGTTGCAAAGACCGAATGGCATGCGTCTGTACGCGTAAGTTCCAAGTGGGCAAGTAAGGTGGTTTTGTCCTAGTCTTCAGGGTCCACGTAGATTTGAAAATACCCGCTGTACCCATCTAAAAAACAGAAGTATTTCTTCCCAGCCAGTCGCTCCAACATCTGGTCGATGAACGGTAGGGGGAAGTGGTCTTTCCTGGTTGCGGCGTTCAGTTTGCGGTAGTCTATGCACATCCGACAACCAGTAACTAGCCTTGTTGGTATCAGCTCATTCTTCTCATTCTGAACCACTTGAATCCCTGACTTCTTGGGGACCATGTGGACAGGGCTGACCCACTCGCTATCGGGTACCGAATAGATAATTCCCAATGACAGCAACTTCAAGATTTCTTTCAATATTTCCTCCCGCATGTTGGGGTTCACATTCCTCTGCGAATCTTGATGTGCTTTCGCTCCTTCTTCTAGCCTGATATGATGCATACAGACATCGGGGCTTATTCCTACCAGATCTGTAAGGCTCCATCCAATTGCTTTTTTGTTCCTGCCTAGAACGGTCAGTAGCCTTGCCTCTTGTTCTTTCGTCAGGCTGCTGCTGATTATCACTGGGTATGAGTTTTCTTCCCCTAAGAAAGCATACTTCAGGGTTGCTGGTAGATTTTTTCAATTCAACTTGTGGGGGAAGTATGTCAGCCGGTAGAATGCTCCTCGCAGCATCCCCCTCTTTTCCTAACTCTTCATCTGAAAATTCCTCTGTACTGACTGGTAGCTGAGCCCCTGCGGCTCCAATAAATTCTGATTTCTGACAGAAATCCTTAATTGCTCCTTCTATCTCTTCGTCGGTTAACCCTTGGCTACTGATCAGATCGCACCATGCAGCCGCTTCTACGTCAGCCTGCTCATACACATCCAACGCTTGGAGTTTTTCCTATAATAATTCGGTCTCAAGAAAATCTTAGACTAGGGGGTCAATTACATCAACGTAGCATAGATTCTCATAATCAATAGGCTTTTTCCTTTCCTCATTGATATCAAATGAGAATTTCTCCCCATGAAAATCAATGCAAATTGTCCCTTCAGCCATGTCCACGATTGTCTTAGCTGTTCTTAAAAACGGTCTCCCTAGAAAAATACCACTAGACTCCCTAGCTTCAGACTCACTCATCTTGATCACATAAAAGTCAGCATGATAAGTAAAATCATGCACTCTCACCAACACATTTTCTAACACACCCTCAGGATTTATGCATGACCTATCAGCCAGTTGGATTAATACCCTAGTGCTCGATAAATTTACTTCCTTCAGCCGATTATAAACTGACAATGGCATAACATTTATAGAAGCTCCCAGATCACACATTGCATGCTCGATTTTTACATCTCCTATAGTTATAGGCAAAGTGAACATACCTGGATCGGCTCTCTTGGGCGGTAGCTTTTCCTGCACAATCGCTGACACTATCCCTTCCACCATGATCTTTCCATCCTTCTGGGCCTTCCCGGCTATGAACTCCTTGATAAATTTTCCAAGTGGGGGCAGCTTCACGGCTTGGAGGAATGGTATGGTGACATCCAGCTTCCCAAAAATTGATAAGTAATCCACTGGGTTTTCCTTCTTCCTCTTGGTCACGAAACGGTAAGGGAATGGTTTTTTTCCTTTCTCCTCTTCAACCGGTTCTTCAACAGCCTTTCCAGAGTTTCTCTGGGGCACATTCGGAGTTGGAGTCTCCTTCGTGGGTTCCGTTTCCTTAAGAGAGTCTCTCCTGGGCAGTACGCCTTTTGTTTCACCCTTTTCCAATGGCGCTTCATCCAAAAAGAATGGATCCTGCATCTGAGGTAGAGGTCTGTTGAGCTCTCCTTCCGAGACGACATCCTTCAGTATATTCGTCCCACTAGGCTCTCCGTTGGACTTCTTCGGTTGGGGCCCTCATAGGCAGTACCGGACCGCAATATGACCTTGCTCACGTTTGCCTTTTCAGGAACATGGACTGTAGATGGGAGTTTTCCTGAATTCCACTTCATTTCAACCATTGAACTCGCCAGCTGAGCCAATTGCCTATTCATCATGTCTATGTTCGCCTTATGCTCCTTCTGGGCATTCTGCATCCCCTGCACTACTTCATTATTGGACTGCAACTCACCCTTGATACTTTGCTGCGAAGCGAGCAATTCTCCCATCATGTCCTCCATAGATCTCCTTGACCTGTTAGGATATTAGGACTGATTTGGCCCTTGGTGCTGGTTATACTGGGGGTTTTGGTTGGGTGGGTAATTTTGGAAGTTTTGCTGGTTATGGTTAGGTGGGTAGTGGTTATACTGGCCAGGAGGGTTGTACTGGTCTTGGTGATGTTGATTCTGGTTCTGGCCTTGGAAATGGTTTTGGTTTTGGAACTGTTTTTGGTTCTGCTGATGTTGGGAACCTTGATTATGCTGACTCTGGTAATTTTGGAAGTTTCTCTGGTGGGGTGGTACATAGACAGAGTTTGAGTTTGGGTTCTGTGGGTTCTGGTTATGGGGTTGTTGGTTCCTTCCTGACCAGTTGGATTGGTGGTCGGGATTTGCTGGGCCACGGTTTGAATTCTGGTTCGGGTGGGGGTTGTATTGGTTCTGACCTTGACCTTGGTTCTGATTTTGGTTCCCATCTCCCCATCGAAAATTTAGATGGTCCCTCCATGGTGCGTCCCGCTGTCTCCCTTGGATCCAATTCCCACTAGAGTTATAGTACCCTGCGGCATTGACTTGCTCCATGTTGACGAAGTCATTCGGCTGATCGTAGGCTGGCCCTTGACTCCCCTGCTCTGCATCCTTATAGCTCCTAGTTGGGGAAGGTGGTGGTTCATTATTCTCGATTGCGCTCAGGAGTGTCTTTTTCAGCTCTTCCATTTTCAAATCCATCTTCTGCTCTATCTTCTGCTCTATCTTCTGCTCATGGTCAGTAGACGAAGCACTCGCAATTTTTCTCTGTTGTAGCCATCCCTTGAATTGTCGTACTTTTTCTTTGCGCTCAAAAGCTTCCCTAGGACCTTTTTCGCTTCACTGACCCTTAGTTGTGTGAAGCTTCCTCCTGACGACGAGTTTGCCAAGTCTTTTGTTGCCTTGTCCATCCCCTCATAAAAGGTATGATGTATCTCTATATCGGCCATACGATGGTTCGGACATGCATCCAAAAGACTCATATACTTCGCCCAATAATCACTCAAGGGTTCATCGTAACCTTGCTTCACACTGGTTATCTCTCTCTTCAGCGCACTCGTCTTAGATGACGAAAAAAATTCACCTAAGAAGGCTGACTTGAAATCGGCCCAACTCTCAATGGAGTCGGGTTGCAGGCGCATGAACCGTGTGTTGGCCTCCCCTTTTAGGACGAACGGCAAAGCTTTCAATCTGTAGTCATCCTCGGTTACCCCTGCTGGCCTTCTTTGTGCCCTACAAATTTTACAAAACTCATGAAGGAATTCGTAAGGGCCTTCATAGCTTTTCCCACAGTACGTGGGCAGGATTGCAATAACATGGGACTTCACATGACAAGCCGCCTGTCCTGGGTGACAACTATAGCTTGTGGCGGTTCTCCTTCGGTATGCGCATTCAGCGTCCCTATCTCTGGGTCTTCATCTATATGGGCAGCCATTATCCTTTGGTTACCCTCCAACTGTAGCACCTGTTCTAGTATTCCTCCTTCTATGGTGTCTTGCTTTTCATCACTACTCGTGCCTAGGTCAGACAGGGGCTGTCGACAGGCCAGAACAAGTGGTCACGAGTATAGTCCCTCGTTGAAGTATCTTCGGTCTCCAATGGTCAGGAGCTGAACTGCTTCTCATAAACTGAAAGAAAAAGTAAAGAGAAAAGTTATACACAATATGTACGCCAAAGTATCACACACAAGAACAGTAAATAACGCCATTCATCCCCGGCAACGGCGCCATTTGAAAGAGCAGGTTTGTGCAGGTGGCGCGTCAAGCAAAGGATGTGTCCTACTCATCAGGATGGGCGTCCCAGCTAAGCCTGAACCCGGTATCAATAATTCTTCAATCCACTTCTACTGACTAATATAGTGGATGTAAGGGTCGAATCCCATAGAGATGAATGCGCTTTGGTAATTGTGGTGATATTCTGGAAAGGTTGGTTAGCTACCACGCTTTGGGTTGAGATTCTAACTAGACTGGAAATTAAGGTGGTACTCACTGACTAGGAGGTGTAAAAGATGATTGATAAGCAGTTGTGTACGTGAGAGTGGGGGAACATTATGTTTCAGAAAATATGTGGAAGGTACGGGGTTACTATAAAAGGCTAAACGGAATTTCAGAAAATAAGTGGTAGTTAGGTGACTAGACTGACAGGTCTGTAGGGTACCAGCAGAAAAGGTAGATAAAAGTAAGGACAAAAGCAAAAAGTAACTAAAAAACAAAAGTGGTCCCAAACTTAGATGTGGATGTTATCTTCTCTAACATGAATAAACTCAGATCAACAAACCCAGAATTCATCAACTAGAGTTTCAGATTAACAACTCACGAAAACAGATCTAACAATTAAAACTCCAAATCAAAAGATTAAACTAGCGAAACTGAAATTACGCGCACTGGGTAGCATGCAAGGTGGCAGAATCTGAACCTGGAATTCACACTTAACCATTTCGGATCTAAATCTAGCATCAAACTCAATTCACAAACTCGGAACGATCAACTTAAAAATGAAAACACGCATTCAACACTTGGAAATTACAGTAGCAACTATATCTACACTATCTAGGCAGAAAGAAACTAAATCAAACAGAAAACGATGCACAAAGACAACTTTTTTTTTTTTAAAACGCCCTTTGTGGGCGGGAGGTTTAGGCAGACCTCCAACCCGTAAATAATATCAAAATAAAATGTTCTAACAATATGATCTTAGCCCAAAAGTGACTAGGATCTAAGCAAGAACATGAAGAAGCCAAATAGAGGTCCCACAAGTCGGGATCATCTGTTCTATCGAGTGGAAAAAGCCGACTAAACACCTATGAGTGAGAAACGAAAAATTATCAAAACTAACCACCAAAGAAGCTGGGTCAACCGACATCTCTACGTCGGAAACTGAAGTTAGGATATCCCAGCTGGTCCATCCTAACCAGCGCCTGCAGAAACCGAGGCGCAGAGGTTGGATCATAATAAGTAAGGGCAAGGGTCTGAACCCCCCTACCTGCAAGAAAGTCAGCAGCTCGGTTTCCTTCTCTGTAGATGTGTGAGAACCGAACATGCCGCTGAGCAGTCATACTCCGGATCAAAGCCATGTGATGTCTGAAATCCGCAGCGCCAAGCTGTCCAGATGACAACAAGGTAACCAGAGCCGCTGAGTCAAGCTCAATCCAGATGTGTGTCGAAAGCTCCATAGCCATCTCGAACCCCTGAATCAGAGCCAACAGCTCCGCCTCGAAGCTCGATGATGCGGCTATTGGAGCACTGAAGGCACGCAGAAGCCCTCCATCAGGGCCTCGAACCAATCCTCCCTCCCCCGCCTCCATTGTCGATGTAGAGAAGGCACCGTCAGTGTTTAGCTTCACCCAAGGGGCATCAGGGAGATGCCATAGGACCATGAGTGACCGCAGAACACGCTGTCTGGGGGAGAAAGGCATGAAATCAACCGACGGCGAACATCCCCTCCAGTGGGTCGAGGTGATCTTGCCAGCCAAGACAAGCACGTGCAGGCGGTGAGTGACCTGCCAAATAACATGAGAGTGACGAAAAGGACGACCGCCATGCTTGTAGCCGTTCCTCTCCGTCCAAAGAAACCAAGCAATCAAACAGGGTACAAGAAAACTAATATGTAAGGTGGTAGCCCTCTGGAAAGAGGACCTCCGCCAGTGACCTAGTCTAAGTGCAAAATCAGTGCTCGTGTGAATCGGTGTGTGCGAGGAAGGAAACCAGGCATCAAAATACTCCCATGCACAAAGACAACTTCATAGCATTAAAACGTCTGGATCTCAACCAAAGTACTTCAAAATCAGCAAGTATTGAAAATGCATCAGATCCAACGTAGAAAAAATAAGTAAGATTAACTACGAAAGTAATTAAAGATTGTTTTGCCACTCCGGGCGATGAAATGACTATCACTACGCGATGAACTGGCTGGAACGAGATAATGCAGAACTCCGGCGAACTGGTGAACTTCAGGTGACCATGGCTGTGGCGAGGAATGAGAAGATGTAGGACAATGCTGAAAGGAATGATCTACCGAGAGAGAATTCTAACTAAGTGTAGAGCTCCTAAAGTTGATGATCATTCTCTCTTCAAGTGGCGTCTATTTATATGGAGGTCTGCCCTTGATTTTTAGGGTAGACTTTCTTCATGTAATGACTCTTTTGCCCTTGTTGTGGTTGATCTTCCCAGCAATCCTTCTTCTCCATCTCGAGCCTTTTTGGCATGCATACTGGTCAGTATAGCAACATTCTGATGCCCTTTTCACCTGAGTTGCCCGACTCTTACCATACTGACTAGAACTCTTTCCCTGCACACTTTAGCAACTGTTTTGCAGATATAATCCAATTATGCACGTTATACTGACCAGTAACCAAGGCATAGAATACGACTTATCAATCCCACACAAGTCGAGCAGTTCATCAACGAGGTAGTTGTTCTGTCTCTGATCAACCACAGGAATGTAGTTAGGCTTATTGGTTGTTGCCGAGAGACCGATATTCCCCTTCTAGTCTATGAGTTCATCAACAATGGCACCCTTTCGTCACACTTGCACAATGAGGCTAAGGCGCGTGTTCTTGATTGGAACACACGTCTTAAGATCGCTATAGAAACTGCAGGGGTCCTCTCGCATCTTCACGCTTCAGCTTCTACTCAGATCATACATAGGGATGTCAAGCCGGACAACATTCTTCTAGATCATACTTTCACAGCAAAGGTGTCGGATTTTGGAGCTTCAAGGTTGGTTCCCGTTGATCTCGCGCAGCTGTCCACAATGGTTCAAGGGACTTTCGGATACCTTGATCCTGAGTACATGCAAACAAACCAGTTGACAGAGAAGAGTGATGTTTATAGCTTTGGGGTTGTTCTATTGGAGCTAGTTACCGGGCGGAAAGCATTGAGTTTTGATAGGCCGATAGAGGAGAAGAGTTTATCAAACTATTTCCTTTATGTGCTTAAGCATGGCTTGTTGTTTAAAATTATTGATGACAAAATTGTGAGTTCGGATAATATGGAGCAAATATCAGCGGTTTGTAAGCTAGCAAAAGAGTGCTTGAATGTAAAGGGAGAAGATAGGCCTAGTATGAAGGAGGTGGCAATGGAGCTGGAAGGGATGATACATAGAGAGAAGCACTCGTGGGCCACAAATGTAGACGATCAAGAAGAGATGAAGTCTTTGATTCCGAATGATCATGATGGTGTCGGATATGATAGCATCAACATGGATCATATTGGTTTGCTCATCAGTGGAGGAAGATGATAATTTACTTTTAGCATTTATATGTGTATATTAATTTTAAGTCTTGTGATCAAGTTGTTCTAACGTATTTTATGCAAAGAATTGAGTCATTTTGCATCATAATGCTTGATTGAATTAGTTACTATATGGTTGTTTCTTTTACTTCTAGGTCTCGTAATTTATGTGGCCTCTTGTTTACAACATCAATTTTTATTTTAACTACGTAAACTGAAATGAAACATATTGATTACCAATGAGCAATGAGGCTGAATAAGATCACTACTGCTTAACATATAGCTAAACTAAATTAAAAATGTATTGGGCTTTATGAAGCCCAATATCCCACAGCCCAACCACTAGCTGTAGATTAGATATGAAGCCCATCACTCTCCCTCTTGGCATAGAATTCCTATTCTTCATTTATTTACAATTAATTTTTTTTAAAAAGGCTCAAATAACGGATATACAATTACGCCCGGTGTAAGAGTAAACCTAACTAAGTCAACAAGTACAATTCATCATTTGATCCTAATAAACATGGTTGACAAATTCAAACCTTTTGTTGTGTGGAGTAGTTAAAATTTTTAAATTGGACGCATTATTTGATAATTTGAGTTGACAAATTCTTGTTTTCGTTTAACTTTTGCTTGTTTGGTAGCCTAAATAAGACCAAGATGTATGAATTATATGGATTACTTAGCTGTTTGGTAGATTTTTAAGGTCATGTTAGTCCATCAAAGTCCATCTCAGTTTGCTGAGGCCCAGAGCAAATTAGTGTAAAATGGTGGATTATTTAATAGCCCAAAAAAATAAGATAGCGTATCCTTATCTTAAAGCTTATCTTAATTAATTATCCTTTGCTAATTAACATATTACCAAATATGTTTATACTGTTGCTACCCATTTAGTTAAGGTCGTTAACCTCACCCTTGATCGTGGTGGAAAACTACATTGAAAAGTAGTCAATTTTCAGAATTAAATATTCTGACAAAATTAAATCATACACATCATATATCTAGTGACAATTTTAAATAATACTCCATCCGTTTTTTTATAAATAGCAAGTATTTCCATTTTGGGTCGTTCCTTAAAAATAGAAACTTTAGAATCTTTCTATTTTAGGACATGAACCTCATAATGCATTAATTCTACTTTCACTATTTTTTCTCTTCCTCTCTCTTACTTTACTCATTTTCTTTTCCTCTCTCTTTCTTTACTAATTTTTCTTACTTATCAATTTTGTATTAAAACTCCGGTCATTTTAAATGTTTCTATTTTTTAAATATGGAGGTATGAAAATGACATGACATGACAAAATTAGCGTTGTGTCGATTATATACCTAAACATTAGGCACGAATTTTAAAAGATCCGAGTGTTGTGTCAATTAAATGTATATTACTATTAATCTTGTAATAATGGAGTGCTCATTTCAGTTGGAAGAAGCTCGGCTAGAAAGGAGTTCGGTAAGCTCGGCTTACCGAGCTGGAACTAGCCTGGAACTAGCCGAGAAGAAGAAGAAGAAGGCAGAAGTCGGTAAGCTCAGCGGTAAGGAAGCTCGGTATGGAAGCTCGGTATGGAAGCTCGGCGTTGAGCTGGAATGAGCCGAGAAGGAAGAGTTCGGTTGTAAGCCGAGAATGAGTTCGGTATTGAGCCGAGGAAGGAGCTCGGTCTTGAACCGAGAAGGTAGAAGCAACCTAGCCGAACTAGCCGTTGGAGCAGCAGTTAGTTAGCTGAGATGTAGCGGTTATTCTTCTTGCTTTCTTGATTCTTCTTGTAGTTAGTTAGTAGCAGTTGCTACGTGATTATAGAGCTTTAAATAGCTCACCATGTATGTAGTTTAGAATAGAGTTTTATCAATAAAGAGTTTTCCAGTTTTCTCTCCAAGATTATCATCTTCAATACTCAAAGTGTGAGTGTGTGTGTTTTCTGCATTGTGTGATCTGTTTGAGTGTGTGAAAGCCTTGTGTGCGTAAATCCCAACAAGTGGCGCCGTCTGTGGGAAAGGGATATTGAAGCTGATTTGCAGAGGATCAAACGGTTTCAGAGATGGCAGCAAGGCTTGATGCAGAGAAGTTCACAGGCAAGAATGATTATGGCCTGTGGAAGATGAAGATGAAGGCGATCTTAATTCAACAAGGCTTGGCGGCAGTTCTTGCAAAACCAGATGAGAAAGGAAAGGCTCCAGTGCTTGATGAAAAAGCTCAGGCAAAGATGGAGGAGATGCAGCTCAAGGCACATTCTGCAGTGATTCTGTGCCTTGGAGATAAGGTCTTGAGGGAAGTTCAAGAAGCCAAGACTGCGGTGGAGATCTTGGACAAGTTAGATGAAGTTTACTTGGCCAAATCCTTGGCTAACCGGCTGTATCTCAAGAAGAGGCTGTATGCCTATAGTTTTTCTGGAGATAGGTCCATCATTGAGCAGCTAGAGGAGTTCAACAAGATCATTGATGACCTGGGATCTGTTGATGTCAAGATCTCAGATGAGGATAAGGCCATTCTCACATTGAATGCCTTACCTAGCTCGTATGACCAGCTAAGTGATGCAATTATCTATGGAAGAGATAAACCTATCACCTATGCAGAAGTCTATTCAGCCTTGATGGCCAAAGAACTCCAGAAGACAGCCAACAGAGGCTCTGCAAGCTCCAATGTTCAAGCTGCAGAGGCCTTGAATGTGAAGAAGTTCAAGAAGCAGAACTTCAAGAAGAAGTTTGAGGGCCCTAAACCCTCAAGTTCAGATGCACAGAAGGAAACCAGAGCTTGCTATTGGTGCAAGAAACCTGGACATTTGAAGAAAGATTGTCATGCATGGAAGAGAAAGATGGCCTCAGAGGGACACAATCAATCTGATTGTGTGGAGAGTGCTGATCCCCCGGCTCAACTCATGAATATCAGTGATAGTGGGGTCAGTCATAGGTGGATTATGGACTCGGGGTGCAGCTTCCATATGTGCCCCAATAGAAGCTGGTTTCATGATCTTCAAGAAGCATCGGGTACGGTTGTTCTTGGTAATAACCACATTTGTCAGATCAAAGGAATAGGGAAGGTAAAGCTAAGCCTACAAGATGGCTCTATAAAGATCCTAACTGGGGTGAGGTATATTCCAGAAGTAAAGAGGAACCTCATCTCATTGGGAATGCTGGAACAGAAAGGGTTCACCATATTGATGAGTCAAGGAAAATTGTTTGTGAAATCTGGAGATGCAGTAATGATGGAGGCTGACAGAGAGCATATTCTCTATTATCTGAAGGCTAAGGCTGTTGATGGAGAAAGCAATGCAGTGTCAGATGATTCCATAATGCTATGGCACAAGAGATTGGGCCACCCAGCCGAAGGAAGCTTGAAAGAACTCATCAGGAAGGGTCTGATCTCTGGAGATTTCAACAAGATGGACCCCTGTGAGCAATGTATACTTGGAAAGGCTAAGAAGGCACCCTATCCTACAGGTATTCACTCTTCTACAGCCCCTTTAGACTACATACATAGTGATCTTTGGGGGCCTTCACCGGTGTGTTCAATTGGTGGAGGAAAGTACTATCTAGCTATCATTGATGACTATACAAGAAAGTTGTGGGTATATATTCTTAAAGAAAAATCTGAAACACTCACAAAGTTCAAGATATGGTGTAAGGAGGTTGAGCTAGAGAAGGGTAGAAGTGTTAAATGCTTAAGGACAGACAATGGCCTAGAGTTCTTGTCTGCTGAGTTTGATCTGTTCTGTAAAGAGAAGGGTATGAAGAGGCACCGGACTGTTCCTGGTAATCCTCAGCAAAATGGTGTTGTGGAAAGGATGAATAGGACAATCCTAGAGAGGGTGAGGTGCTTACTTCTTGGGTCTGGTTTGAGCAGCAGATTCTGGGGTGAGGCTGTGTATACAGCAGCCTATCTCATCAATAAATGCCCATCTACTGCCCTGAAATCTGAAACTCCTGATTACATGTGGTATGGAGCTCATAGTGACTACTCAAAATACAAGGTGTTTGGGTGTGCAGCCTATGCTCATGCTAGGCAAAGTAAGCTTGAAGCTAGGGCTCTGAAATGTATCTTGCTGGGGTATCAGAGAGGTGTTAAGGGGTATAGGCTCTGGTGCATTGAGCCCGGTAAGCAGAAGGTCTTGGTGAGTAGGGATGTGGTGTTCTTGGAGGATCAGATGCCATTCCTGAAAGATAAGCCGGACTCCAATGAAGATGAGGGTGATTTCTTCAAGGTGGAGCCTGTGGGGGTTGGCCTAGGAGCAGGTGGAGTTATTGACTCAGGGAGTGAGTCTGATTCAGATAAAGAAGAGGCTCCAACTCAGGGCAACCAGGCTGGTGAGTCTATATCAGACTCTATCAGAGACTATCAGCTTGCAAGGGACAGAGTTAGAAGAGAAACAAGGCCACCAACAAAGTTCTCTGATGTTGTGTATTATGCTCTGTGTGCTGCTGAAGGTATTGATGGTGCAGATCCACTCACATATAAAGAAGCTATGCAGAGTAAAGATAGAGAAAGATGGATTGAAGCCATGAATGAGGAAATAGAGTCTTTACTCAAGAACAAAACATGGATTTTGGTGGACAAATCCAAGCTGAATACAGATGGAAAGGAGAGGAAGCTGATCAGTTGCAAGTGGTTGTTTAAAAAGAAGGTAGAAACCACTGATAAAGACAGAATCAGGTTCAAGGCAAGGCTGGTGGCTAGAGGCTTTACACAGCAGGAGGGAATCGATTTCAATGAAGTGTTTGCACCTGTTGTGAAGCACACTTCGATTAGGATTCTATTGGCTGTGGTGAATCAGCTTGACTGGGAGCTACAACAGCTTGATGTGAAGACAGCCTTCCTCAATGGAGATCTAGAGGAAACTATCTTCATGGAACAGCCAGAGGGCTATGTGAAGATTGGAGAAGAAGGCAAGGTGTGCCTGTTACAGAAAAGTCTTTATGGACTTAAGCAAAGTCCTAGACAGTGGAATAAGAAGTTTGATGCACAGATGAAGAAGATTGGCTTCTCCAAGTCAGAATATGATGATTGCATCTACATCAAGAAGGCAGGCAAGACTCCCATTGCCTACCTATTACTCTATGTGGATGATATGCTACTTGCAGGGCCTTCTATGACAGAAATTCAGAAAGTTAAACAAGATCTGAAGTCAAGCTTTGAAATGAAGGATCTAGGAGAGTCAAGGAAGATCCTAGGCATACATATTCAGAGAGATAGAGGCTGCAAGAAGCTGTGGATGCTGCAAACTGACTATATTGAGAAAGTTTTGCAGAGATTCAAAATGGAAAATGCAAAAGCTGCATCAACTCCCCTGTCCCAGAGTTTTAAGCTATCAAAGGAACAAGCCCCTAAAACTAAGCAAGAGGCTGATGAGATGGAGGCTATCTCTTATGCTAGTGTGGTTGGAAGTGTTATGTACACTATGATTTGTACAAGACCAGATTTGGCTCATGCTATCTCAGTGACTAGCAGATACATGGCAGACCCAGGAAAGGAGCATTGGAATGCCCTTAAGTGGATATTGAGGTACATGAAGTCAACTAAGGACTGGGGGATTGTGTTCAATGGCTGGGAAGGTGAATCTGAGGAGGTTGTGCAGGGCTATTGTGATGCAGACTATGCTGCAAACCTGGACAACAGAAAGTCCCAAACAGGTTATCTTTTCACCATGTTTGGAACTGTAATCAGCTGGAAGTCAGGGTTGCAAAGTGTTGTTGCTCTCTCAACAACAGAATCAGAGTATATAGCTCTCACTGCAGCTGTACAGGAGAGTTTTTGGATTCAGGGAGTGATTTCTGACTTTGGTTTTGACCAAAAGACAATGGTGATTCATTGTGACAGCAGCTCAGCTATGTGCTTGGCTAAACATCCGGGTTTTCATGAAAGGAGCAAGCACATAGACATAAAGTTGCATTTCATTAGAGATGAGATTGAAAAGGGGAGAGTGAAGGTGATTAAGATTAACACCTTGCACAATCCGGCTGACATGCTAACAAAGTCTCTAGGTAGAGACAAGTTTGATCATTGCAAGAAATGGATCAATGTTTGTGCAAGAACTGAGATGAGCCCTCAGGTGGAGAATTGTAATAATGGAGTGCTCATTTCAGTTGGAAGAAGCTCGGCTAGAAAGGAGTTCGGTAAGCTCGGCTTACCGAGCTGGAACTAGCCTGGAACTAGCCGAGAAGAAGAAGAAGAAGGCAGAAGTCGGTAAGCTCAGCGGTAAGGAAGCTCGGTATGGAAGCTCGGTATGGAAGCTCGGCGTTGAGCTGGAATGAGCCGAGAAGGAAGAGTTCGGTTGTAAGCCGAGAATGAGTTCGGTATTGAGCCGAGGAAGGAGCTCGGTCTTGAACCGAGAAGGTAGAAGCAACCTAGCCGAACTAGCCGTTGGAGCAGCAGTTAGTTAGCTGAGATGTAGCGGTTATTCTTCTTGCTTTCTTGATTCTTCTTGTAGTTAGTTAGTAGCAGTTGCTACGTGATTATAGAGCTTTAAATAGCTCACCATGTATGTAGTTTAGAATAGAGTTTTATCAATAAAGAGTTTTCCAGTTTTCTCTCCAAGATTATCATCTTCAATACTCAAAGTGTGAGTGTGTGTGTTTTCTGCATTGTGTGATCTGTTTGAGTGTGTGAAAGCCTTGTGTGCGTAAATCCCAACAAATCTATTATCATCATCATAATTATTTAATTCTAACTGATTATATAATATATTCGACCATATACACATAATACTGCTATTACGACTGAAGATTCAATTTCATTTAAACTATGAGAGTTGACATTAGTAAATTTAAGTGACGCGTTTGAATTTTGCATGGTTTTAGAGGTTAGATTTCACTTGATTAACTTGGTTTTTAAACTAGTTTCTTAGTTGTTTTCTAATTATCTATCAATTAGTTATTTTGATGAGTTTGTTAAGTTTTGAAAGACCGAGCTAAATGATCGCAATGGATTTGGCCAAAGTTTACATAGGTCTTTTCATTTTTATCTTTTTTTATAGTTAAATGAACATAAATTTAAAAGCCGCTGATACTTTCGGTTTTTGCACAGTTTTAAAGTGATTATTTGATATGTTTTGAATGTCAAAGTTGCATTACATGTCCATTATTTTATTCATTTTGGTATTTTTGACGTGTTTTGTGAGAAATGTGCCAAAAAACACTGGAAAGGGGCATTAAAAGGTCAAAACTGGAAGCTGGAACTAAAGCGCAACCCAGTGGGTCACTGAAAGCTATCCGGAGAGATCGTATCAAGGTTTGCTACATACTATTCTCTTCGTCTTTGAAAGAGATTCACGTTGGTACCAAGATCATCTCAATCGGAGTTCTATGGAAAAAGATATGGTCATTCTACGAAAGTCGCGCATTTTTGTCAAAGTGCTAAATTTAGGCGCGAATTCAAAGAATGAAAGAAACTAATACCTTACTAAGCCAAATCTTTTCCTTAATCTATAGAGTACGACATTTCCAACTTGTAGGACACTTTTTACCAAGTTTAAATCTTTTTATGCCTATAAATACCCCATAACATAATTCATATTATTAACCAATCTTGACACCAATTCACTAGGAGCATGAAGACTTCAAAATTCAACCTTGAGTTTTGTTTGTTTATTTCATGTCTCGTACTTTAATTATTGTTTTAGTTCATCTGTTTATGGATTCCTAAACAATAGAATTTTGACGTTTGATTGTAATTGACTTTTATGTAGTTCTTTTTATGTTTAATGTTCAGAACTCATTGCACTTGATTTTTTCTAAGCTTTTGTTCGACTAATTGATTGTTACCTTGATAATTGTCAATCTCTGATCGGTGATAGCTTTGATTGGTTTATCTTATGTATTCATACAATAATTGTGACATGGGTATTGATGCATGATAGGGAAAAAAGTGGTAAAACTTGAGTCGGATGAACGTAGAACTAATTAGAATAATTAAAGAGTTAGTAAAATCATTATCTTTGAAATTCCTCTATTTTCCTGATTCTATCTTCTTTGGTTTTATTGTTTTACTTTATTTATATATCTCAAGTTTTATAGATTTCAAACCCCAATTCTATATTTCTCTAGATAGTATTTGACGCTTATATGATAGTCAGCTGCAATTCTATTCCCTCTGTTCTATATTAATCCGGTACTAACCTTTAGCTATACTATTTCTGCCTTTTATATTTGCAAGTAGTTGTAGTGCTAAAAAATAGTGCATCAAGTTTTTGGTGCCGTTGCCAGGGAGTATTATTGCTTTAAGCTGATATTGTAGAAATGTTGATAATACTAATTTAGAGTGTAATATTATTTGATTTTATTTTCATTTTATTTTTTGAGGTACTTAAGGAAAACGAGAAGCACAACAATGGAGGTGTACCAATTTTTCTTTTATTTTCATTTTTGGTTTTCTTCATAAAAAAAATAAAACAAAATTAATTAATTTTTTTATGTTTCGTTTATTTTAGTTTATTATCATTTTTCTTTAAAAAAGAAAAAAAAGAAAAAAAATTGAGTAGGGTCATCGGTCGCTGGTTCAACTCAGCGGCCCGCCGAAAGAAGAATAGTGAGGATAGACCATCCTCAACGGTCCGCTAAACTCCAGTCAGCGCCCACTGAGACGTCAGACGCGAAATTTTCACATAAGGTATGTTTCTTCCTTTCTTCTTTCATTCTTATTCTTTCTAACCCTAGCATCCACTTCCCTCTCTCTCTTTAAATTTTATTTTGTCCACATTATTTACACACCCACACTTCAAATTCACATCGCCTACTCAAATTTTTTGGATTCTACCAATTGTTCTTGTGCATAGTTGTCAACCAACACAAGGTATGTTTTTCTTGTAATTTCTGAGCATTGAACTTGAATTCTTTCATTGGATGGCTTTATTGTTGGTATACATTTTGGTAGTTTGGATTGGAGTTTGATGTGGGATGATATACTTGTGATACATTGTTGGTGAATTCGTGAGAAGCATTTATTGGAATTAATTATTGCTAAGTATGCTTGAATTTAGGGCTGAAAATTTTTGATACGACACGGACCCGCAGGTTTAGGATTTGGTTCCTTATAAGGTCGACCCTGTAAGAACCTGAAGATAACGGGTTCGGTCATGTCGGGTTTGGGTCGGGTTAGTGTTATACATTAAGAAAAAAATAATTACTTTTTATTAATTAAAAAATTATTAAACTTTAATTTTAGTTATTGTTGTTGATTAAAAATATTATACTTTAATTTAAATTAATTAAAAAATTATTATACTTTAATTTTAATTAATTACAAAATACTATACTTTAATTTTATTAATTAAAAAAATATTAATTAATTTTTTATGAATTTTAAGAAAATATTATGCTTAGATTTTATTAAAAATTAATTTTTTTTATTTATTTAATTTTATTATTTAGATTTAATATTACTATACTTTAATTTTATTATTTTGATTAAGGAAATAAATATTTTAATCTGGTAATTTTTTATTATATCGTGTAATATCATATTTAAATTGTAGAATAACATCCTGTTTTAGTCATTATTGTGTCGTGTCAAACTAACTAGCTATCATTAACAGATGGTTGACACGATAACGACCGGATGATTTTGGGTTCTGTTGGGTCGATAATGGGTTGACATGATAACGACCCAACCCGCACGATTTGACAGCCCAACTTAAATTAGCTTCTTTTGTGGATGAAATTTGAATACCCTGCTGACTTGATTGTTGATAAGCATAGTTCATGTTCATAGCATTGTGAGGCTATTTTATCTTGCATGACTTGTGTATATTTTTGAGCTTAATTTGTTTTGCATGGTCTTGGTGTCACGTCCGCCCTTTCTAAGCATAGAAAAAACGGTAAATCGCGACTAGTGCGCGATTAAAGAAGCGGGGAAGAAGGGAGAAAAACATTTGTAATTGGACTTGGTTTGAAATCATAGGAATAACTTGAATGAAATCAGATTCTCATCTCGACAATTACATAAACACGAAAGAAATACTGTTTAACAGAAGCATGCAAGAGCGAATGACATCATGTATGGAGACATGATGCATCTAAATATTATCGAAGGAAATTCGCCATCTCTGCTCAACACCGCCCATTGTCATCATTGGAACATGCACATTTTAAAACATATGCAGGGTTAAGTACTTGATATACTCATTGGTCACATGCCAAAATACATTTTGATAAAAATATCATGTCAAGCCCTCATTGAGTGACATCGGGGTTTTAACTTTGAAAGAGCCCGAGTACACTAAAACATTTTCTCGTAAAATATGACTGCACAGTCAAACTTCCTTTTCCTCATTCATCATATCTGAACTATACATGACAGAGAATGTGGTCACATTCAAAGTCACTAGACCGACCAGCTCGAAGGATGACTCTCGATCTACATGTTGTGTACACTAGTCCGAGTAGAGTTTGCGGCTCTACTGGGACCTGAATTCGACTAACTATACATGGTGAAAGCCACTTCAGATATACATTTATAAAATAAAACGTGGCATGACGTAACATATACATTTATTCTCTCATAGAACGTGCTTGAAACAAAAATCATATTTAAACAGAAAACCCACATAATCATGTAGGATAGAAATGCCCATCTCGTTCGTTTAAAGACTTCTTAACTTGAGATTTTCCTCACTCCGACCTTAAATCGCGGGGTTAAGACTTCCTTTCGACTTTTCGTGCCCTCAGTCAGCAGACACAGCACATAACACATATTTTCTGCCCAACTAATTAGTAAAAAGACAACACAACTAATTAGGAAGCCCAACTAATTAGGAAGCCCAACCAAAGTAGCCCAAATTAATACTCCCATCTCTCTCTAATTTTAATTTCACAGAAAGAGTTAGATAGAGATCCCCTATATGAGTGAGGAGACCCTCAATTTCCGTCGCCTCCTTCAATCTCACACATCACCGTCGGCTAATGCTTCGGACAGCAACGCTGCTGGACTCCGATCGTCGGCGTCTCACGCTCGTTTTGCTCAGCTGAGGCTGCTGCCTTCGGCTCGCCGTCGCTTTCTCTCGGCCTCATCATTTCAGAATTACCGCCGTCATACAGCAGCCGTCGCGCTGGATTGCTGCTGGAAATCAGCAGCGCTGTCGTCTTCGTAGTCCGATGCCTCCGTCAACCACCGCTGCTGCTCAGCGCCGCCGCCTCCTCGCCCCGCCGTGGGCGACGTCTCAACGGCTGAGAATCCCGAGCAGCCAACTCCGTGAAACTCGTCTCCTAAAGATAAGTTCTTGTTATGGCGAATTTGGAAGTCCCTGTTCTCGTCAATTTGATTGTGACTTTGAGAAAAGTGATTGAGAAAGATATTGTGAATGGAGCAAAAATACGGTGACTTGCTTGTGGAAGAATAACTTGGGATTAATTGTCCAACACAAATTTCAGGTAGTGGAGGAGAGGATGGCTATTGAAAATCAATGCAGAATTTAATTTGGGTTAATTGCCAATTAATTGAGTGAATCAATTGGATTTATTGACAATTGAATTGTGGAATGATTGCAGGTGTAAAAGCTCCGTAATGGCTGAAGAAAACGTGAGCAGCAGATTGTGATCTTCGTTGAAGAATATTGAAGGGAGGATAATTGGGCTCAAAGAAAATTGTATTTTAATTTACAAGATAGAAGCCCAATTGTATTGTAATTTGTTTAAATTACTTAGGCCCAATTTGTAAATTAAATCATTGGATTTTACTATATATATATATATATATATATGGTAGGCCCATATATACATTTCTCCTCTTGATCGACCGTAAACGTCAAACATTCCTTAAACTTGGAGTATTCATATCCATGCTCTTTGGCAAGAGCACGGATATGGGCACGTACTCACTTTTATTACTTTTTTACTCTCTGCTATTCACCAAGAGCACAACACCCACATCCATGCTCTTCCGCAAAAACATGCTCAAGGTCCCACCATTCTATTATTCAATTTAAATAAAAACATTTCCACAATATTAAAATGCATTAAAAATACCCGAAATACTATTACAAATTACATAAAAATTAAAAATTACATAATTAAAATCCTAAAATTAAAAATTTCATAATTAAAGTCTTAAAAATAAAAAATTACATAATTTAAATCCTAAAAATGAAAAGTTACATAAAGTTAAAAAAACTCACTACCCGTGGCCGAATTTCGGCGAATGTGTGTATTTATAAATGATTTTGGGATTAAATTTTTAAAAAAAAATTTCAAAAAAACGGTAATAAAACGGCTATAGTTTTGGGAATCCGAAAAAATATATATATTTTTTAATTTTTTGGTATTATTTTCGAATTTTTAAAAAAAATGCCAACAGCCAATAGAAACGTGTCATGTCGCCCTGCTCAGCGGCATGGACGTGCTCGATGCATCGAGCAGCGCCGTGCCAGCGGCAAGAGCACAGCAGCGGATAGGTGGTTGCCGCACCAGCGGCACGGACTCTGTCCTTGCGGGAGAGCACCGCTGCGGATGCTCTAAGCATAGGGGACTAAGAAAATTTGGCTCATAAATTCGACCTCCTTTCCAGCACGTTAAAAGATATAGAAAAAGTGGGGGGTGTTACACTTGATCTATTGTTGAAAATTCTTGCAAATTATTGGCGGATAGAGATCATGATGGGAGGATGATTTTTTTGAATCAAGGTAGATTAATTGGTCTTGCATGTGATTATTTTTTTCGCCTTAGTTTGATTCGAGTTTGGGGGATTTCCAAATATTATATGTTGTATCCTACTACAATTTTCTTCATATTATGCTCACATTGCGAAATCGTAGGTACAAAGGCATCCCAAAGGAATTCCCAAGATGGGGGATAACTCATGAACTTCAAAGAATGTCAAGCTAAAGACAAAAAACAAGCGCTTGTTGGGAGGTAACCCAACATTTTACACTTCTTTTATTTTTCTTTAAGTTTGTTTTTGAAGTTTATTTTTCATTTTTGTGTTATTAAAATTTCGCAGCTACTGGACTCAACCCAGTGACCGCTGGCGCTCCCGCAACGGCCTGATGGGTACTCATTGGAACGGTTCTATTTCTAACACAGCGACCGCTGGAGACGTCCAGCGACCCGCTGTAAATTCACCGCAATCCAGTCCGAAAATTTCAACTTTGTTTTAAGGTATCTTTATTGCTTTCATAGATTTCTCATGTCCCAACCAACTCTACAAACTTATTCTTCACTTAGTTTTAAATAAGTTATGGGGGATGATGTGGTGGACCGTAAGATTAGGATTTTTATTGTTTTTATCCTGTTTTTCTTAGATAATATTTTTTGTTTCTTTTTGTTTTATAAAAATGAGGTGCATTGTGTCATGAGCATAACAAGGATAATTTTTGAAATACACGTGTTTAGAGACATATTAGATTGAGTTGCCAATGATAGAAAGCTCTTTTCATCTTTGATTAAGTATGGCTTAACGTAGTTTGGTGAAAATGTGCATAATTAGTGAATTGCATGTTCACCTTGAATCATGCTTATACCTTGTGAGATTTGAACCTTAATTCTTTCTTGTGTGATTTATCTGCATGCATGTATATGTTTCTAGAACCTGCTCCTCGCCTGCCTAAATTTACATAGCGTTTAAGCTGATAAGGGAAGATGTTATGCCATCTTTTCATAGCTACTTTTATATCCAAAATTTTTGACTCTTTTCAAAAATCTATTTTACCATTTTGAGCCAATTTTGAGCGTTTAAGCCTATTCTTTAGAAGCGAAATTAATAGGGACAATTCCTTGGATTAGTATAGTTTCTTTTATTATCTTTTGTAAAGGAATTTGAGAGAAAAGGAGGAAAGTTATAAAGTGAAAAAGTAGTGTGCTTATATGTAGAAAAAGTGCAAGTTATGAAATAGAAAAATTCAAAAAGTGTGTTTGATCTAGAAAATATGTCTTTAGTATTAAAAAAATAAATAAATAAAAAGAAGGTTGTTTAAAGAAAGAAAATCCAAGGTTTGAGAAATTGAGTGGAAGTTAGAATAAATGTCTAAAGTGTCTTGGGTTTTAAAGAAAGTGGAGTCTATTTTACTCTACTTGGGATTTTTATGTTTAGTCACTTTTTAGCCAAATATTTCTCACCAACCAAAGAGCCTACATTACAAGTAAAATAAAAACCTTTAAGACTTTTGATGCTTAATCACATGTAGTAGGGGAGAGATTAGACTTTGAGCAAGCCTATGGTAAACTTTGCATGATGATGATTTGAGTGCTTATACACTTTGCATTATAGTCTTTTAACAAGGTACGGATGGAGTACTCCTCATATCTTTTAAATTATTAATGTTTTCGACTGATGCTACAATGCGATCGATTTTTATAAAATTAGGTAATCCATTCAATTAAATATTTTTGTGTTAATTGATAAAATCGTAACACATTATATATCTAGACACAATCATTTATAGGATAGTTTTGAAGAACCAAACTCGATTCTCATATATACGAATTTACAAATATGGTTTTGTCTGTGCTCTAAAGGTTTTGAGTGCTTGAGAATTAGATCTAACATCTTCAGCAGAGGTAGTAAGACCTTCAGCTTGACATTTCAAGCAAGAGAAGTAACCAAGGAGGCGCTTGTTGCAACTGCACCTCGAAACCCAGACCTTGCCCAACTATTAGTAACCAAGGATGATCTCTTGTGGTCATCGTCTACGTCGACTGAACTCAAATAATCGTTCTTGTCGACTCCACGGAAGTAGGCATCGCCTGCACTCCTACCTTCCTCCATATCTCTTTCACTCAAATATATTTTCTTTATTTAGCAAAATTACTATTTTTATTATAATTCATTAATTTATACTTATTCTTTTTGAAAGAATTTTCTTAAAGTAAAGAAGTGTTCAATGACCATATAAAATAAAATAAAAATGAAACAAATATTATGAAATTAAGAAAAAATTTGGAGAAATATCATTAAGCCTTTGACTTTTTAAACTAAATTGACTGTGCGAAATTCAAGTTATTCCTACACAAACATATTTTATCCTACTATGCACATACTATCCGTCAAATTCAAGAATTAGAGAATTGAGACGATATTGTTTCATGTACTTTCAAGAATTAGATTGCAACTTGTTAGTTTTTTTAAAAAAAGTATTTTTCTAATCACTTGACCAACAGACGTGAATGATGTTGTCCTAATTAGTATTGCCAAGACAAATCATGTCGTTAATATTAAAAAGTAGTACTCCCACAGTTTCACAGTCATATTTGGTGTAAGCACGAGTTTTAGGAAATGTAAAGAATAATAAATTTAAAAAAATAGTAGAATATGATATCCACTTTTTTATATTGGTTTTATAATAGAATGTAAGTGAAGTGAGTTAATGGAATATGAGACCTACTTACCATTTATGATAAAAGTGAAATGTTGACATTTGTTGTTGCTGTTATTTTATTATCTGTTGACATTTTCTGACGGTCCAGATCATAGTTTGTCATCTATTGACATTTTCTCACGCTCTGTACAATATGTAGAGTTTGCATTTTATCACTACCCGATCATACATGGAGGCTAATGATTATAAGGTATGAACACTAAAGAAAGCGGTAAATATTTTTGTTTTCTAAATTGAACTTAAGCTGGCAGAAGAAATCGAGAAAGCAAAGCCTTGATATTCTGAGAAAGAGAGAAGAACTACTCATAATTTGCTTTGGGTTGCTATTATAATGTATCTTGTTTCAAGAATGTGTTTCTCATATTTTAGGGATACGTGTTGGTTTTATGCTTCCATGTAGTAGTCACTTACTTGTTGGGGAAATCGTATAGCTTGAATGAGTTGATCATATCTTGTAAACTCTTAGTCACTAATATGTCGCCTCTATTGATACATGGGGTAGACTTTAGATTAGTTTCTAAACTGTATCAACAATTCATTCCTTGGACTATCAGTGTTCAGGTTTCTAATCTCAGGTACTCTCTCCTTATTGCGAGTTAAACAGACATTAGAATTAAAGTGATTAGTTCCTAAACTGCATCAACAATTCATCCCTTGGACTATCACTAGTCATATTTCTAATCTCAGGGTTTCTTAACTACTCTTCATATTCCAAGTTAAACACACATCAAAATTAAGGTTATTCATGTATAAAAGTGATGAGCTCCTCACTTACACGGATTAAATTGAGCACGATGGATAGAATTAAATTGACATAAAAAACTCAATCATTCAATGGAAAGTATATGTTCCCACAAATCCTACTATAACGAGTAATCAGTCCAACCAATCATGGTGGTAACAGTGACAAAATCAATTGATGTAAACATAAACATCATGTTAAACGAGTCTTCGGTAGATACGAGTTTCACTCTTTTCTCCAACTTTCTATATTCTCTATTTTCCTTTAATCTCTCTATCTCTCACCTACTTTATTTCTATGTGTTGGTGAAATTTCAAGATATAAATATGCAGTTTACTACTCTCTCCGTCCCACTCGAGATGTCCACATTTTTTGGTGGCACGGGATTTTAGGAAGAGGAGTTGTTACGTGGAGTAACCAGAGAGAAAGATAGTTGATATTTTAACGAGGAGACACGGATGAAGATTTATTTCCAATTATAAAAGTGGACATTATGAGTGGAAGAAATTAAAAATGAAATATGGACATCTTGAGTGAGACGGAGGGAGTACGACACAACTAAGCTTTAAAAACCTTAAAATTACAACTATATGCAAGAGAACATATACGATATAAAATAATAGGTATCGATCACACATGGAGGCTAATGTCTATAAAAGTATGAACCAATGTTTTAAAAATCAGGGCGACAAGCAACCCGACAAGGCTACTGGTTTACGGTTCATCTGGTTCAACCCATCGAACTATCGGTCAAACCGTTTTATTAAATGACTGACTTTCCTTTTTAGTTTGTCCCACTCAATATGACCTATTATTAAAAAATAGAAACCTCTATTAATCTCTACTTAATTCACTTTCACTTACTTTATTCTATCCACCTAACACACAAAATAAAACTACACTAAATCTTGTGCTACACAAGAAAGAGATCATTTTCCTTGAAACGGATAAAGTATATATTTATATACCAAAAATCTGTGTTTTGGTGATTGATTGAAGGATTTATTTGTTCATTAGTTTTTCAATGTATATTTGATACTCCCTCCGTCCCATAAAAATATGTGCACTTTCCATTTTCGTCCATCTCACAAAAATACGTGCATTTCATTTTTGAAAAGTTATATCAATTTAATAGTGTAGGTCCCACTATCCACTAACACTACTTTAACTATCATTCTCCCCCTCTCTCTTACTGTACCAATTTTATCTTAATTCTCATGTCATACTCATTGCCCATATTTTTATGGGACGAAGAGAGTATTCCATCCGAATGGATAAGCGCTAAGTACTTTTTTATTTATAGATGGTCTCAGTCCTCCTCCTCTTTCATCTGTTCTATCTTATTCTTCTGTAATTTTCTCATATCCATTTTTTTTTCCAATTCCTCCTCCATTTTGTTGAGAAAACCCTCAAGAGACCTCATCATCAACCGTCGTCACCTATGTACTACTGAGAAACCGAAGCGACACTAGATAGAGCGAGGTGGCTATGGAGAAGAGACCATAGTGATTTTGAAATAGACCTCAAAGAAGCCGTGGAATAAGAGAAAGAGGTGTGAAGTCAGAAAGAAAAATTTTAAAAATCCTAGGTGAAAGGATCATGGAAGTCGTGTATCAAAGTTTGTACATGTATCTGGTTTCAATCAGTATTCTGCCTATTGAAATGATGTCCAAAATCTCTGAAACTGCCACCAATGTCTTCTTCTTCGAGAGAGCTTCGCGTGAGTATCTTACACGTCCCAATCGGAGTTCGGAGGAGGGAGTTATGGACATTTTACGGAAGTTGCGCATTGCAGAAAAAGTCCCACCCGGACGGGTGACTTTCGGTCACCAAAATCCACCCGGACGGGTGGCTACCTAAAAGCCACCCATCCAAGTGTGTCTTCTTCGAGAGAGAGCTTCGCGTGAGTATCTTACACGCCCCAATCGGAGTCCGTAGGAGGGAGTTATGGACATTTTACGGAAGTTGCGCATTGCAGAAAAAGTCCCACCCAGACGGGTGACTTTCGGTCACCAAAATCCACCCGGACGGGTGGCTACCTAAAAGCACGGTTGAAACAGCAAATTCCACACGGACGGGTTGCTTTCGGTCACCAAACTCCACCCGGGCGGGTGGCTACCCGAAAGCATGGTTGAGACATCAAATCTCACTCGGACGGGTGACTTTCGGTCACCAAAATCCACTCGGGCGGGTGGATCACGCAAATGCTAGATTTTGTGGGCCTTTTCTTGGAATTTGAGCCTAAATAACACATTCTCTCATTTTCTAGTTGGCTGATTGATGAATTAAGATATCTTTATGAGTTTTTCCTATTTGAGGATTGTATCCAATTCCTTCATTGAAGATTGCTTGTTTCTTTCTTTAGATTGATTCAAGTTTAGGTATGTATAAATGGAAGTGTATCCATTGAGTAGTGGAGCCAAGGGGTGATTAGAGTTGATGAAAGATGCCTAGGGTTGTTTCCATCCTTTTGGTCAAGGTCCTATGGTTGTAATTCTAATCCCTCATCTTATACACATTTTATCATTTCTTATCTTCCATGAATCGCCATTTTGGATTAGTTTTTGTGGCTAGATCCACTCTATCTTTTGTTTATTTTGTGCTTTGTTGATAGATCTACATTCTTGGCATAATCTTGGGTAATTTCATGGATCTAAACAATCAAGATCCTTATCACTAGGTAAACTATGAACGACTTGATTGTCCATTGGTTCCGGCCGAACCACCCGGTTCCGACTATTCAAAACGACTTGATTGTCCACTGGTTTTAGAGGGTGAAGCGGACCGGACAAGGCGGCAGTTCAAAGCCAAACCAGTTGAATTGGTCAGTCCGGTTCAGTTTGTAAAAACATTGGTACGAACACTAAAGAAAGCAGTAACTTTATTTATTTTCAGAATTGAACTCAAGCTAATAGAAGAAATCAAGAAAGCAAAGACTTTGAGATTTTCAAGATTAGAGAAGAACAATTCCTGATTTGGTTTGTGTTGCTATATAATGCATCCTATTTCCTAAATGAGCTTCTCGTGTTTTAGGGATCCGGGTTGATTTTACACTTCCCTACAGTAATAAGTTGTAGGGGAAATTTTATACCTATATTAAATTGATCACGTCTCATAAACTCTACTCACTAATATGCCACCCTTATAGATACATGGTAGACTTCAGATTAGTTTTTAAACTTGATCAACAATTCATCCCTTAGAGCACTGTTCAGGTTTCTAATCATAAGGTTTCTTAACTACATTTTCTAGTCATAAGGTTTTTAAACTTGATCAACAATTCATCCCTATAGTTAAAGAGGCATTGAAATTAAGACCATTCGTGTTCTTAATGTTCGAACTTTGTTTACTCGTACAAAAACACATAACCAACAAATATACAACGAAAAACACATGCAATCTTGCAATTCACATAATTGGCTTTGATACCAATTATTGGGGTTTTGATGAACCATGCACAACGGAAGACTTGCATAAAGAAATAAATAAGATAAATGATTTACTTGACCGATTATGAGATTAATTGATTCATACATAAATGTGGTTTAGAGTTACTGAATTGATTATCCAAAAAATCTACAATTGCTTGCACCTTCATCATGTGATGATCTTCAGAACTCAACCATAGATCTTACGGATCTTCTTATTGTTTCAAAGAGAGTAAATTATCGATTAGAGAATCGAGTTAAGGTGCAAGAAGCTTGATGTCACGCCCGCATTTTCTAAGGATAGAAAACACGGTTGATCGCGACTAGGGGAGGATTTAAGAAGCGGGGAAGAAAGGGGAAAACAACGCAACTCGACCATATCTCGAAACAAATGGGAATAGCTCGAATAAAAATCAGAGTATCTCAACAATCAACAACTCAAAAATGAATACTATCTCAACGATACAAGAACTCAAAAGAAAAACAACTACTTAGCGGAAGCATTTGAGAGAATGAATATGCCACGTATGAAGACATGACACATTCTACACACTTAAATTTCTTCAACGGTCTTGCTCAACACCCACCGCACCCGTCACCGCTCAACCTGCACATAAGGAAAACACATGCAGGGCTGAATACTTGATGTACTCAGTGAACAAATGCCAAAACAATTTTATAAAAACAGTTATATCATGCCACCATTGAGTGATCTCGGGGTTTTAACTTGAAAAGGCCCGAGACACTAAAAATATCTCCAACACAAAATTTCAACTCCTCCTCAAATCCTTCTTCCTCATCATTTCAAAACACAACCATTTCTCCTTGAATTATTTAAGAAACTGCCATATCTGTTCTTTAGGGTGTCGTGTAAGGAGGCCACTTTCCACGAGCACGAAAACCGGCCAACCCGTTCGATGACTCACGGTCCTCATCGTGTACACTAGTCCGAGTAGGGACGCACCCTTGCTAGGACCCGAATTCAATTAAACTCATTGTAGGGACTCACTCCCCACCAATCAATCATCAACATCAACATCAACATCAATCTCATCAACATCAATCTCATCAACATCCACATCAACATCCTGTGAACGAGAACATGGCCGCAAACTCGATCACTAGACCGGCCGACCCAAAAGACGGCTCACGATCCCCATTGGTGTACACTAGCCTGAGTAGGGACTCACTCCCTAGTCAGACCCGAATTCGATTTCAATAGGTCTAGTAGGGACAATTCCCTTGCTAAACAAACAGATAGGCATTTCTCAAAACAAAAACATGGCATGATATTCCCTTTGCAAATTTTATTTTCCTCAAAGACGTATTTGTGTTTCACAAATAACTTTTATGTCAAGGTCGAGCATCAATTCACATCACATCAACAAGTCGAGCAAATCACAAATCACTCGATAAATCAACTCATATATCACATAACATCACTTTCACTTAAATCATTTCACTTTAAGCACATAAATCACATCATCATCGAATAAAATTAATAATACTTGCAATCTCAGTTAAAAGGAATTTCGTCACATAAAATGATGCTCGAATCAAAATATTAAAACTAAAGCTCTTGAAAGTATTTAGTTCGAAAGCCCACCTCGATCGTCTAGAGCCTTAACTTTTGTTCCATTTCATTCTCGAAAAGCTTGCATGAAAACGTCCATTGATTGAATATACTCCAGCCATCTCCTTAATTATAAAAAGTGGCCCAAAACATTAAAATAAAACAAAATCCCAAGCTTTCTCTCTTCTCACCTTACGTGAAATTCCCAAATTCCGTCGCCCCTTCCGTTTCACTCCACGCCGCCGGTCATTTCACCACAGCTCACTCGCCGTCGGTCAACATGACGGTGCTCCCATTCCGGCGATTGGATTCTTATCTCCGTTTTCCCCAAATCGAATTCTCCACCGTTGAAGTCGTCGCTACTGTTTCTGTGCAGCCATCGTCGTCACAGGTTCGGGCTCACCGTTGTTCACTGACGGCTTCACCCCTGCTGTTCGGAGACGCCGCCTCTGCTGATTCTTCCATCTCCTCCGGGAAGACGCTGCTGCTGATTCTGCCATCTCCACGTCCACCGCTGTCGCTCGGCGCCGCAGCAGCCGCTGCGTCGCCGCTCCGGCAGCCTCGCCAATACGATGCCTGTCCGCCTCTCCTCGATTCGCCGCCGCTGCCCTCTCGGAATTTCATCAATGCGCTGCTGCTGGCCGCCGGTTGCGAGGCTGCTGATCGGGAAAGAGGCGTCGCAATCCAGCACCGCATCATCCCGGTCTGCGTTCCTCGTTGCTCTGTATCTCTCAAATCATTTCTCTGCTCTATCTTGTTTCTCTCTAACTCTCTAACTCTTTGTTTTCTTTGGAATTTATTTTCCAGTGATGAAACGTGGTGAAAGGTAGAAAGTATATAGATGGTCTCACATTGAAAGTATAAACTGATTTGATTCCTATCTTCCGGTGGTTACTGATCATGGCCAAAAATTCCTCAACAGAAAAGGGAGTGGCTGATTTTGTGGGATTGCAATAACAATGAGGCTCACTTGGGCTCTTAATAATTGGGCTTTCTCAAGAAAAGAATTGGCTTGATAAAATAATGGAAACGATCATGGCCCGATTTCTATTAACGGCTTTAGCCCATTCTATTAATCATCGAAAAGAATTGAAGGCAAAATTTTCAGCTACGTAAACAACGTTTTGGAGAACAAATAAAAGGTAGAAAAAGTCGGGGTATTACACTTGAGCTTGCAGTTTTGGAGAGTCACCATACTAGTGATTTCTAGTGCATTAAGTTTGTATTTTCTTTTCATTTTGTACGATTGATTAGCTATGTGAATAAAGTTCAATACTCATTGTTCCATGAACATAGATTGTTAGTAAAGACCTCTCACATTGCTTGGTCGTGTTATCGTCGTTTATATCAAGAATCTGAACAGTTTTAGATACGTCTGTTAGTATTAGTTAGATACGTCGTTATAAGGATATACAATGAAAAATGTAAAAACAAGATGAGCACTCCTACCATTTCTTTTTCCCGCATATTTCTTTACGACTTAACTGAAAATCAAGAACGTACACATTCAACCACAACCATAACTCACATCTGGAACGGAAACAACAGGTTCAAATGAAACTTCAACTCTCTCTTTCACAATGCACCTCGCCTCCCCGTTTTCAACGATGGGGACCTTCCCCGGTGGGCAGTCCACGCTATTCCCCTTCTCTTCATCCTGCCGCTGCTGAAACAGATCCAAGACCTTGAACTGGTTATCCCGTTTCCCCAATGCCACCTCAAAGCCCGCCAAGCTCAAGATAGTCATCACCCCGACTACGGTCATGGCCATCTTAGCTGCTGCGCCTAACAAAACTCTGACTGACTTAAATGCCCCCCCGGCCTCCGATTTTTGAACACTGCTGGGGATGTTGTGGAGATTTTTTGCGCCACCACTTGTAAACCCGTTCTGAGGGGATCTTCGGGAGGAGGTGAAAGTAGAGAGGTAGCCATTTTTGGATACGATGGACGGAGAGGGTCGGGTTGGATATGGAGGAAGAAGGAGATCATTGGTGTCCTCTGTTTCACTGGCAAAAGACACTGCCTCCTCGTGTATGACTTCCAAGTCCTTGCCTTTGTATTCCTTCAGCTCTTTCAGCAACTTCTTCTGACTGTATTCGATTTCAGCCAAGGCTCTTCTCTTTCGTACCATTGTTGCTGCTGAAGTGCCTGAAAAGAAAATAGCAAGCAGTCAGAGGCCTCATTATTGAAAAGAAGAAATGGGTCCAAAGTTGCCGAAAAATGAAGCCATGATTCAAGATCGCAATAACATGAGTTGGAGGATATTTTTAGCCATATTTTCAAAAAAATAACAGGTAAACATCTGTATCTAATTAACATGAGTTGGAGGAAATTTTTTAGCCACAACTCCAAGCCGAAGATACAAAATGGATCAAGTCAATTTAATCAAAACATAGACTCAAAGTAGTTTTTCCTTGCCTAGAGTATAGAGACAGCTAAGTTTAGTAGAGTAGAGCTAAGTTTCCAATGAGGTGTGCGTTCAAAGATTACAATCTCGAAAAAAACAAAGCTATTTGTGGAAAGGCTCAGTTCAGTTTTAAGAGCAACTCAGCAACAACTGATACCTAACAAACTGAACTTGTTATCTGCCTAATGCTCTTTTTTATTACTCCCCCGTCCCATAAAAATATGTGCATTTGAAATCAGCCTCTTCTATCCTCCAATCTAGTGACCTCTTGTACATCTAGATTTTAAATCAGCCTCTTCTATCCTCCAATCTATCTATATACAAGCCTGCGCCATCCAAATAAACTGAACCTCCTCATAATAGCAGATAGCCAACCTTCTATCTCAAATGCACATATCTGATTGCTTCAGTTTATTGTTTCTCTCCAGTCATCGACCTAGTAATCACTTTTACTATCGGACATGTGTCATGTCTATCATGAAAATTTCTATTGTTTCTCAATCTCAATATCTGCTATCTAAATCCACATATCGAAAGCTAGCTACCAAGACCTTGTGTTTTTTCTTCTTGTGGTCATCATTTGAGGATATTTATTGCACTTGATTAACCAATAAACCAACCAACTAAAACTGAAAGATCTTGGTCCAGCGATTGCAAAAAAAAAAAATCACTCTTTTCAATAGTTAGTCCAGTTTTGTTTTGGCCGAACCTCTACCTTATCACCCCGGTCCTCTCATACATGTGATGCATCTATCCTCCCAACTTCTACCTAAAACTGATTAACGACTGCAGCTCCTTTTATTATGAGTATATCTTACACATAGTTTCTAAGCTTTTCAGGTTACAAGAGTTACGGAAAATTGGAAAATGAATAAATGGTTACAAAACCTCTGAAACCTTGAAGCGCAGAGCCAGATCGTTGTACACACAAAATGATTTAATATGCAGGATTTACCTCTGAAATCACTACTACTAAGCAGTCACTACAATTTACAGGAAGCATCATTCAACAGTTATAAAGCCCCTTCCATGTAGAGACAGAGTTGAAACATATTTGAGACTACGATCGATGAATTATATACTTAATTCGTGAAATTATTAAACCAGACACTGAAAAAACCTAATTCGGAATAGCCAGTGTCAAAACCTCATCTCAAAACGCCCTTAAACTAATTCATCAAAACCTAGAATTGGAAACTTGATTGAAGGAACAAAAAGCAGCTGAAACCTTTGAAGAATCCAAATTATGATTAAACCCCCAAAAATCAATACACCGAACCCTAAATTATGAAAATGCTAGAGAAACAGAACGCAAAGAAGAGAGCTGCGCCTCAAGGGATTCGAGAGCATCTTTAATATTGAGGAGACTCTCAGCTTCTTCCTCAGCATGATTGTCTGCAGATTCGTTGGACTCACTCCCGAATGCGCCAACAGCTTTTCGTAGTAGGCGTCCACATCATTCCCGAACACGGAGACGAGTCCGATTCCCGTGATCACCACGCGCTTCTTCGGGTCCGTCTCGCGCTTGGGTGCCGTGGCCGTCAATGCGGAGATTGTGAGAGGGCGAATCTTCTTAGCTGTGGCTCTGGCATTGTAGCTGGGTAAAGCGGCGGAGGGTTTCGAGCGGGGAGGGGTGGAGGAAGGCGGTGGATTGGAGGGCTTGCATGGCGGAGGCGGCGGCGGAGTTTGCGATGAAATGAAATCAATTTGATAATGAAATGCAGCTATGGAGTGAAGAGACGCATTTGCCTAACGCGTGTTTAATGATACACGCATTCCACTCATGCGTGTTTCATTTTAGACACGCCACAGCCTCTCGCGTCTTTCCCTTCTCCGGAAATGTTTTTTTTTCCGGGTACAAATGGCGGATACTAGCTCCCTGGAGGTAGTTTTGTGGAATTTGCCCCAGCATTAGAAGAAGCTGTATTCTGAATGCAGCTGATAATCTTGGAGCGTAAGTCAGAGGTCATGGCCAAAACCAGCACTATTCTATCCTCATCCATCGGATGCCTACAAAAATTGCTTCTTCTTTCTTCAAATTGAAATTAAAATTGTGAATTTTGTTAGGTTTGATGGAGCAATAAAACCAGTAGTACAAGAAATTGTGGTTAAAAATAAGATTAATAGTGTCCAGATATTTTCAGTTCATAGAGTAAGATCTTGTTGCACCAAACTATTTATTCTCTACAAAACAGAAACTGTATCTATTTTATTTTTCACTAACAATAACCCCATTTTCCATTCACAATCATTCAAATATTGTTTTATTTGATCTATTTCAATTTACCAATATACTCATGTCCCATTAAATACTCCATCCGTCCAATATTAATAAGTCATTTAGAGTTAGCATGGATTTTAATGCAAGTAAGAGTGAGAGAAAAAAATAGTTGAAATCATGTAGTGGACGGTAAGATCCATAAATAATAAAGTAAAATAGAAAGGGAAAAAGGTTGTCGTAAATGGATATGGACTATTTCTATGAAACATATGCAAAAAAAATATGGTCTATTTCTACGGGTCGGAAGGAATATAAAAAGAAAAATGTTTATTTTTTAATGAGACAACTAAAAAACCGTTTCATTTTTAGTAGGACACAAAAATTATTAAAATCTGTGATGGCCCTAAAAGTTTTCATTTTAAAAAAATATTTAATTTTTAATGAGACAATTAACAAAAACGTTTCATTTTTTAATGAGACAACTTCAAACTATGATATGAACCGTTAGAAATTGTCAACAGCTTACAAAAGAATAGTAACAAAAAATATTAACACAATGTCAACGGTTGATGTTGTGTTGACATCAAAATCTTTAAATTTTACACTATATTGACATTGTGTTGAAAAGTTTGAAATTTATACAATATCCTAATTGAACAATACCTAATAATTTCATATGCAAATTTTTCCCAAAATTTATGTCATTAATGATGAAGATTCATTCAATGGATTCCCAATTGAATTTCATAAAAGCAATTGGATAGAGACTAATATGTGGATGTTGGATGCGATCAATTAAGTCTTGAAAAAAAAAAAAGTTGAAAGAAATTGAGGTATTCACAAAACTAGACCACTTAGTTATTTAACTCTATCCTCAAATAAAGGAAGGATTGATAAACACACCAAGATATACATAATCTTAATCCTTTAAACTCAATTGGTCCATTGACAATGGAAACACATTCAACTCAACCAGTTTTTGGAATGACAAATGAATCCCTTCCGATTCATTTGTCATTCAAAGCTGCAAAATCACATGCATACATATGTCCTACTGATCATCTGAGGAGCTCGTCACAGAGCACGAAATGGAAGGCGAAGTCGTGGGGGGCATAATCGACTTTTCGCCACACCTTTCCTCTTTGCTGATGAGGCATTGAATGCTCAAGCATTTCTGCAATTCCTAATGGAGACAACCCCATCTCCTTTATGTAATACTCCACATTCTTTGGCACAACCAATCTCTTCTGCTCTTTGTGCACCTTTATGTTCATTTGGATGTACTCTTCTTTAGCCATCTCTAGCTCTTGGTGCACACTCTTCGCTGTGTACAGGCGAACCTGCACTAGTCCAAAATACGGCATAAGTAATCCGCATTCGGGACGTTTCATTTTGAGAAAGAATAAATTAAGACAGAGAATAATATAGATAATAGTCTTCTCTATATTATTTTGTCTCTTACTCCACTTTCTCTCTACTTTAATTATTTATTATCATTTTTTCAAAACGAGGGCTTAAAATGAAATGCCTCGGAGATAGTTTTTAACATTAGAAGCTAAACACCAAACACAATCATTATAAAATAACGCAGAATTTTATTTGTAGATCATTATAGTTAATTCAGAGATTTAAAAACAATGACATCATCCGGCATAATTTGAAAATCAGAAGTTCATTATAAGTTTGTTATCAGGGTTATTTTTCGGCGTGATTTGGTATTGATCACAATCCTATATATTTGATCATAATATTTTGGCTTACTATTGGATCTGACCGGCATCCTGAGCACAGGGCGAAGTGCAGCCGCGCCTCTTGATGCTTCAATGCATATGATTTACGCGGATCCCTTGCCTTAAACTTCGCCTTGGGGAAAAACAACGCTTGCAGCCACTGTTTGCGAGGCCAGTTTTCATGTTTAAGTCTCTCTGCGGCTTTACCATTACATGAAAGTGATTTTGTGGAAGGTTGTTGGTTACCTGAGTTGGACGAGGCAGTCTGCACCTCAGAATCGAGCTTTGTATGGTGTCAACGCTTATCGTGTGGCCTCCAATGTCGTATGCAGCCTGCAAAATAGCAAGATTAGACGATGAAACTGGACTACTCAAGTTGAGTTGAGTTGGAGCAGAGTTTTTAGCACCTTGAGGACTAGGGAGATCCTCTTTAGGCTTCCTCGTGGCACCCCGTATACTATAAACGCCTGTATCGTTTACCATAAACTTGATTTTTTTTGTAGATACACAGATAAATATTACTACATCAGATGTGAATTTCTCTTACATGCATTACTAGTGCATTGTGTACATTGATCCAGAATGCTAATTTCTCTTCATGATTCAGTCTGCCTGGATCCACTTGAGCCAGTTTAGAAATGATACACCTGAAAAGGACTAGTACATTACCACAAGTTTCTATTTTTAGCGAAAAATCGAGCTCTAATACCTGTACTTGTGCAGCAGGTCTTGAACAGAATTCAGCTCCCTTGCAATGCTGCACACTTGGACCATTGCGTAGAATGATCCAGAATGTTCTCTTGTGTGCTGCCCCGATGTGCTCTCTTCGCCTTGTGCATAGAGAGGAGGATCACACAGATGAGAATAGATGGTTGAGATGCATCTGATCATCTCCTCAGATATCCAGTTGGGGGTTTCCCGGAAGCCACAACGAGGCTCCTCTGCTTCATTAGCGTCTTCGGACGTGTGCTGGTGAAGTCCAGGATACACATCAGGCCATCTTTTGACATTAATGAATGTTTCAAGAGAGAAAAAGTATGTACCTCAAGCATGGATAAGGGGAGAGAATGGTAGGAGTCTAGGGCTTCGGCGGTAGCTCCATAAGGAGGCGAAGCCCTGAAGGAGGCAGCCGAGTGAGAGAGGGACGAGTGGCTGCGGTATATACCAGTGTCTGCCAACGGGTCTGAGGCATTGGAGGGAATCACAGAATCCTCACTCACTGATTCTAAACTAGTCTTGCCAACTTGAGCATCAGTTTTAGGCAAAGGAGAGAGCCTTTTGGAGAAGCTTGTTCTGTACATTGACAGAAGATACTTCTCCAGATACACAACCTCCATCTCCAAGAGGGCTATTTCTTTGATGAGATTTTCTGCAGGCTGGATTTTTATAGTTAGAACAGGAACAGAGGAAATAGAAGAGCAATATAAAATTGACTATCTGTCCCTCTGTTAGAGGTGTTCCAGAAATGTTTGCGATCGAGTTCGACTTGGAAAATGGAAAGATTTGTACAAGTTATACATTTCGTCACCACTTTGTAGAAAATCATTAGGTATGAATATGTTAGATATGGTCATGTAACTCGATTGGTGAAATAGTATCTCTCCCCTCAAAAGCATGTTTTTTTTACAAAGAAAATAGTTTGTTGCGAATGAACAACCTTAGAGAGTGATTTGTAGGAGGAATCATCGATGAGGGGCCGTTGATTGAGCGCCTTCTCTAGCGCGGAACGAACCAGAGTTTGGCCCTCCAGCTCTCTCTGGAGCTGCACAATCTGCATATCAAAAGCAATCAATCTCTTGATTCTTAGATGAGTTTTAGGGAGCATAGAATAAAAATGCACCTCTTCTTTCAATAGATTGGGTTCCAACTTCCCCATAACACCAATTCTTTCCACCTGCAAATAACATAATTGAGGTCAGGTAATGATGAAGAAAGAATATTTTATTTTCAAGATTAGGCCAAACATACCTTGACCTTGTAGAGAGGAGGGAAATGGGGAGGGTATGTATAATTTAAACCAAATTGCAGAGGGCAATAAATGTTGGAAGGGGACACAGCAAACAGAAACCTCCAAGAAGCATTAAATTTGGTGACAACCAAGATACTACACACACTCCCAACAATCTGCCTTTGAAAGCTACTGTTGCTAAGACCAAATGGATCTTTCAAATTTATGGACCTATCACTACTCCCACGGTCACTTACCAATTCAAGACGACAAATATTAACATATAATATTATGAATAAATATTATATATAGCTCTATATGTCTTGACACTCACTCTTCATATTTTGAATCAATGGATATTGTTTCCACTACATCTAATTTTCTCCATAAATCTATAATTATTTTCATAAGTTGGTACATGTTTTGGTATGATGAAATGAATGATTGGATGAGAGAATTGAATAAAAATGTAAAATCCAATTTTTTTGATTTGAGATAGTATTTTAGATATCTTTTTGTATCACATAAAGTTTGTTATTACAAATAATGAAATGAATTCGTCTCATTTTAAGTGATACATTTTTTTTTGTTTTTTGGACATTGCTTAAAATAGGAATATCAGTCTTTCTACCTTTTCTCACTCTCACTTTATCCTCTCTCCACTTAACTCATAAAACAATACTACGTAAAATCCCGTGCCAAAATACAATGTTCCACTTAAGATGGGATAGAGCCTAGAGGGAGTATATTTTTATCATTCTCATTAAGAAATCGATTATGTCTCTCTTTTATTCTTCCCTCTTATTTTACAGCTCTGAAATGTATTAGCAATTGGAATTAATACTTATTGGATGTAATCAAATGCAAACTCTAAATATTGTACAAATTCCAAACTATGATCTAGACCGTTAGAAAATGTCAACAAATGACAAAATAATAGCAACAAAAAATGTCAACACAATGTCAATTGTTGACACGGTATTGACATTGTATTAACACGGTATTGAGGAGTTTGAAGTTTGTACAGTGACCTATCACTCACAGTATATGAAATTTCTGAATTCAGAATTGTGTGGATTAGGCGTCCGCTCCTTGTAAATTGTAATAATGATTTAGTTAATCCCATACTCCTAGTATTTAGTTATGGGAATTTGAATGGAAAAGAGAGATTGGAATAATGAATATAGATGCACACATGCAAGGTGGGGACGTGGCCAGGCCAATATTTGTTTTGACTGCTGACTCTCTCATAAAGCCTCGCCAACTTTGTGCTGGCTTTATTCTAAGCTTTTTCTTGCATCAAAAGAAGCAAATTTGTTGTGGCCTTTCCATTCAACTTCAAGATCTTCTATTTAAGATTTTCACTTGCCCTAATCACCCACCACCACTTTGTTTATATGTGTATGTAACGACAAGTTGGACATAAAGACATTTTAACAGAAAAAAAGCTTCAGAATTGTTTTTCCTGTGATTTGAATTTGGCTTATTAACTACGAGCAAAAATTCTGTAGTCTAAATTACATAATTGGTGTGTCTAATCAATATTTTTTTTGCAAATGTAATCAAATACTACATAACATAAAATTAAATGCACCCTAAAATATGGAACTTTATTTAATTATTTTAGCCTTATTTATTTTATTAAAGTTTTTATGCATATAAAATTTAATTTTCAATGCATATTATTACTTTGAAATTTTCTTCCTTCTATTTTCTTGTTTTTTAGAAGTTTCTAGAATTTTCTATTGAAATTGATTAATTGATATGTTACCAACTTCTAAATCATGGCCATACTTTGATAACAAAATTATTTTCAATGCATATAACATTGATTAATTGAAGAACATCAACCTTTCCTTTAATTGCACTTTAAAGTTATTTTAATTTAGAGTAAAGGCCAAAATTGGTCCTGAACATATAGTCATTTTACGATTTTGGTCCTAAACATTATCTTTTGGATTTTTTGGTCCTGCACATATGGACATTTGATCATTTTGGTCCTCCGTCAATATTTCCGTTAAAAACTAACGGTCAACATTATCTTTTGGATTTTTTGGTCCTGCACATATGGACATTTGATCATTTTGGTCCTGCACATATGGAATTTTGATCATTTTGGTCCTCCGTCAACATTTTCGTTAAAAACTAAGCATAATATTCTTAAAAAATTAATTAATATTTTTTAATTAATAAAATTAAAGTATAGTATTTTTTAATTAATTTTTTCATGAATTTGAAGAAAATATTATGCTTAGATTTTATTAAAAATAATTTTTTAATTATTTAATTTTATTATATAGATTTAATATTAATATACTTTAATATTAAAAATGTTGACGGAGGACCAAAATGATCAAAATTCCATATGTGCAGGACCAAAATGATCAAATATCCATATGTGCAGGACCAAAAAATCCAAAAGATAACGTTGACCGTTAGTTTTTAACGAAAATGTTGACGGAGGACCAAAATGATCAAAATTCCATATGTGCAGGACCAAAATGATCAAATATCCATATGTGCAGGACCAAAAAATCCAAAAGATAATGTTGACCGTTAGTTTTTAACGAAAATGTTGACGGGGGACCAAAATGATCAAATTTCCATATGTGCAGGACCAAAATGATCAAATGTCCATATTTGCAGGACCAAAAAATCCAAAAGATAATGTTTAGGACCAAAATCGTAAAATGGCTATATGTTCAGGACCAATTTTGGCCTTTACTCTTTAATTTATCTATTTATCAATACATCGAACTTTAAAACAAAGTTTTAAATGGAAAAGATGCATTAAAACGATGAAATCAATCATAGAATTATGCAAACATTTGGGAAAAAGGTTATTGTATAAGAATGGCTTTAGCTTCCTCAAAAGGGCTGAAAGTCGAAGGTCAAAACAAAAAGGCAAAAGGAGAAAATATTCTTTAGCATTTTGCATGGCCGAATTTCTCCCATAAATATACCACCACCAAAAAGATGTACTAGATCTAGATCTTTTGTGAGTCACAGCTCATTTTAGATAAGATGTTGGCTTTAAGAGAATGCAACTTTTTTTATTGAACGTCGTGCAATTTTATTTTAATTGAATAGATATGTCTTGACATTCCTACAAAAAGTGTGTTATCTTTAGTGTTAATATATTTAGCCTTCCAAGGACCTCGCGTATAATGTAAAATTTAAGGTATTTTTTCACATTTTCAATCTCATATTTTTCCTTTTTCAGTCTAAGAGGTACAATTGACATTTTCTTTATATCACATTCTCTTTGTTACTTACTTAATTATTTATAATTTCTATCTCTCCTCACTCTTTCTTATTTATTTTATTAACTCCTTAAAATTATTAGTTATACTTCACATATAATCCTATTTAATACTCCCTCCATCCGTGAAAGTTTGTCCCATTTTTCATTTTCGTTCGTCCCACAAAATTTGTCCCAATTCACATTTTACCATTTTTTTTAGTAGACATCATATTCCACTAACTCATTCCTACTCACATTTTATTATAAAACTAATATATAAAAGTAGGACCCACATTCCACTAACTTTTTCAACTCACTTTTCATTACATTTCTTAAAACCCGTGCCGGGTCAAAGTGGGACAATATTTGGGGGATGGTGGGAGTAGTTTGAAACAATGAATGAAATACTCCATTTGTCCCACTAGGGGTGTCGAAACAGTTAGCGGGTATTGGGTACCCGCACACCCGACCCATTACCCGTCGGGTTTCGGGTACCCGCTACCCGACATAAGCGGGAACGGGTATTGAGTTTCAGGTTTTTACCCGCTTATATACCCTTTTAAATATAAATATTGTATTAAAATTTTTAATTAATATCTGTTTAAGTCTTTTGTCCATTACCGTAATTTTAATTAATACACGTTTTAGGATTAACTCTGAAGTCTTTTGTCCATTACCCTAAATTGTCTGCTCTTCACACCCGCGCCGCCACCCGCCGCCCGCCACCATCCACATCAGCCGCCGACCCTTGCCGCGAAGAAGGTAAGGGCTCAAGTCAATAACTTCCAGATTGCTGCCCCAATTCCTAAGAAACTGCGTTGGAAATTATTAAAACTGAAACAAGATTTTGTTCTGTGTTTACAAAATTTTGCATACTCTTTCATGCAACCTCTTTATGCATTAAAATATAGATTTAGGTGGCAAGTATTTGGGGATGAGTTTTAGAATTATGACACGTAACCTATGTGCTAGATGAGTATTTGGTAAATTAATTTTTTATCAAGCTGGTGCATGGTGAGTAGGTTGTCAGCAATTGATACTATTCTGTTAATATAAGAATATATCATGGGAAACTATAATATGTGTTATGAACCTCGGTGTTCTGTATATATTGATTGATTGGGTAATATTATTAGTGAGAAGTTGTTGGTGCTAACTTTGAATTTCAGTTTTGAATGGGGTAGGGTAAGTGTTTGGGCGAATTCGAATCTGAATGATTTTTATTAGTATGTAATTGAAAATACCGTAAGAATCTTGTTTGGATTTTCCTATTTGCAGTGGTATTTTCGGCAGTTGATTTATGTCCAAATCTATATAGTAACATATGCCTATTACACATGTCATGCACTCATAATTGGACTTTGATTTTTTTTAGGATGAGCAATATTATTACGGATGGCAATCAACAAGTTAAGGACGATGAAATACTTAAGGATATTGAAGATGAAGAAGAAGCAAGAACAGAAGCTCCAAGTCCATCGAGAAAAAGAAAAAGAGGTAAGGTGCCATCCAAGCGGAAATCAACATCAGTGCATTGGAACAACTACGACAAAATGATGATTGAAGAAGGTAATCCCCCTGTTGCAAGAACGAAAGGAAAATGCAAGGAATGTGGAACTTTGATCGCTGCAGACACATGGAATGGGACAAATGGCTTGAAGAACCACATAATTTCTTGTTTAAAGAAGAAAGCTGATGCCGAAGTCGGTAGTGGTCAGACTATTTTGGCATATTCCGTGGATGGTCAAAGTAGAGCATTGACTACTTGGAAGTCTGATCAGAAGAAGTTCAGACTAGGACTTTGCAAGATGATCCTTCTCGATGAGCTCCCATTCTTATTTGTTGACTGGGAAGGATTTCAGAGTTTCATGCGGCTTGTTTGTCCACAGTTTCAAATACCTTCAAGACAAACGATAAGGACGGATTGTGTGCAATTGTTTCTCGAGGAGAAACAAAGTTTGGTTAAATTGTATCAGAAAAGAGGCATGGGAAGAGTATCTATCACGACAAACTGTTGGACTTCGGTGAATAACAACAACTTCATTTGTGTCACTGCACACTACATTGGGAAAGATTGGGTACTGCACAAGAAGATAATAAGCTTTTCTCAGATTGACAGCCACAAGGAAGATGACATTGGTGCTACTATAGTGAAAACATTGACAGAGTGGGGTGTGAATCATTTATTCTCTTGCACTTTGGATAAATGATAACGCCATTAGTGTCATCCTGGCTCACATGAAGAAGAATAATATAGATATATTTAGTGGCAAGTATTTCCACGTGCGTTGTGCAACGCATGTCTTGAATTTGATTGTGAAAGACGGTTTGAAAGAAATCGGCATCTCCTTTAGGAGACTTAGGGAGGCGGTGAGGTGGATTAAGAGTTCACCACAGAGACGGGGGCTGTGGGAAAAAGTCTAGGATTATTTAGGAGACAAGATTGATTGCAAGAAGAAACTTTGCATATATGTTCCTACTCGATGGAACTCTACATACTTGATGTTAGAGTCGGCTATACCATATGCCGAGGCATTCACTACATTTGGAAACATGAATGCTTATTTTGGGAAAGATTTACGTGACAAAATGCATGATGATAAACCTATAGGACCGCCTGAGGAAGAAGATTGGGTAAATGTGAAGAAGATGGTTTCCTATTTGAAGAAGTTCCACTCATTTACACAAATTGTCTCCGTCACCAAAAAGCCCACCTCACATTTGTTCTTCGCAGAGATGTGTGGCATCTTTGACCTTATTCGTCGGTTGGAGATGAACAATGACAAGGAAGTAAGTTCCATGGCTTCCATGATGAAATTAAAGATTGGAAAGTATTGGCTGGAGGAAAGCGAATTGAATGTGAAGATGAATAAGATTTTATACAGTGCTGCTATTCTTGATCCAAGGCAAAAGATGAAGCATGTTGAGACGTGCTTTAAATTACTTTATGGAAATGCTCGAGGTCTTGAAATGGTGAAGGAGGTGACAGACTCGATGAGGGAGTTGTTTGTGTTTTATAGTGCGAGGTATGCACCTCATCCTCCTAGTCGATCATCAGTTGATGCGACTATAGAGGACACGTCAGATGAAGAAGATAGTTACAACATGTTTGGTATGGATATAAGTGATGATGACGGGGACTCTAGTAATCAGACTGAGCTTGATATTTATCTAACGGACAGGAGACATAAAGTCCCGAAGGAAGAAATGGCAAGCTTCTATTTATTAAAGTGGTGGTCTGAGCATACACACTATCACATTCTGAGCGAGATGGCGAGGGGTATTCTAGCGATTCCCGTTTCAAATGTTGCTTCTGAGTCTGCATTTAGCATGGGCGATCGTGTTCTTTCTCCATATAGAAGTTCATTGACTTGCACGATGGTGGAGGCTTTGATTTTTGCCGGAGATTGGTTGAAGACTTCTGATTTGGATAAAAAGGAGGAGGAAGACGTTGATGAAGAAGAACAAGAAAAGGAATATCATGGTGGTAAGTATAATTCTAATTTTTATATAATTTATATTTCCTTTTCATATTATAAGAAGTAGAATTCTTATTTATTTTTATTTATTTGTTTAGTCTTAATCAAGATTGAAGCCATGGCTCCAACGAGTGCACGATTGTCGATTGACGCTCATGCCAGATGAAGGATGATTGCTTGATCAGTTAACCAGTTATTTACTTATTTTATATTTAGACTTTGGATATTTGGATTGTTAAGACTTTTGGCTACATTGTTGGTTACATTTGGACTTGGTTAATTGGTTTTGGTTTCATATTTAGACTTTTGAATGATGATTTGGAGTTTGAATTTATTTGCATTTGCATTTGATTTTATAGGTATATGTTACTCAACATATCTAAATATGGTCACACAATCTGAATAATATTCATCACGTTGGCTTTATATAATATTTTACTGAATAATATTATATCTGAATATGGTCAATCTATTCATCACTATTGAGCATTCTCAGGATTTATTCAATGTGCATTGTGTGACCATATTATAACCCTCTACAGAGAAATTATTAGGACAATATTATTGTCATATTTAATCTATAGTAAGGCTGGTGGAGTTTTTGTTGTTTGTTGTGTGAATGAATATTATTCAGATATGTTGCGCCGAGAAGGACTGTAGCTTCCGGCGCCTGCCAAATAACTGGTTGAGTAAAATATACCTATTATTCAGATTGTGTGACCATATTCAGATATAAAGCAAACGTGATGAATATATTTTAAATGGGTAGGGTACGGGTACCCGCCTGTCAGGTACGGGTATCCCGTACCTGACAGGCGGGTACCCGTCACTGTGCGGGTCGGGTAACGGGATAAAGATTTTGGCTACAAACGGGTACGGGTACCCGGTTCTCTGGGTACGGGTACCCGTTTCGACACCCCTATGTCCCACGTTACTTGAATCACTTCTTTTTTACACTCGTTTAAAAAAAATAATACTTTCTTCGTCCTATAAGAATATTTTGGTTGGGCACCGATTTAATGCATAATTGGTAAAATAAGTGAGAACTAGAAAAAAAGTAATTAAAGTATTGTTAGTGGAGAATGAGTCCACCTCATTACAGAAAGTGTATATTCTTGTGGGACGAACTAAAGAGGAAAAAATGCATGTTCTTGTAAGACGGAAGGAAATAGTTAAAGTGGAGAGAGAGTAAAGTAAGAGAGAGAATGTAGAGAAGAGTCTTCTCAAATGTAATCTCTCTCCACTATTATTTATTAATATCATTTTTTCAAAATGAGTGTAAAAAAAGTGACTCAAGTAACGCGGAACATAGGGAATATAATAGATACTACTGAAGAAAAAATTTGTAATATTGTTATTTTAAATTCAATTATTTATACAGTACAATTTTTTTTTATCAAAATTGAAGTTATAGTTAATGTATTATTATTAATTAGATATTTATAAAATAATATTTGAAAGAGTTATTTTTTCTTTTATTTTTTCATTAGCCTTTACTCATTAACAATAATTATATAATATTATTATTCATTCGAATTATTATTTTTAGTTAAACTAAAATATGATATAAATTTAAATTTATTTTTTGTTATATATTATTTTAATTCATAACTTTAATATTAATTATTTTTGAAGTATATCTAATAATTTTAAGACAAATTAATGAAATAAATTATAAAAAAAATAAAGAAAAGATAGAGAAAATATAAAAATCATAAATAAATTGGAAGAGTTGGGACATAGGAGAGATATGACCCTAAGAACTAAACTAAACTAACGTAAATATGAAGCTAACCCATGATCATGCAGGAATACCAACTCATGTACCAGATCTAAACATCCTAAAACACTTTATCCATAATATTCTTTGCAACTAGACAAAACATGAATCGAAGACTCAGATCTACCCAAATCAAACCGCAACAAAACATTTGAGCTAAGATGTACACCGTCAATAGGAAATCAAACATAGATAAGAGAATTCATGCATAATAACAGAGCATTGCAACGGGAATTAAGATCATAACACTAAATTTACTGGATCCAAAAGGTCAAGAGTTTGCAACACAAGCGTAAACTGAAAGTAAACAGAAGAAACTAGAAATTGTTTCATCACTCTTTCTCGAAGCGGAATTACAGAACCCAAGCAAGTTAAGTAAAAAAACCAACACCCAAAACACCACTAAACTAAACTAGAACAGGAACCAATTGTATGTGTGTGTGAAGGAAATCATGAAAATGAAATGAAATGAGCTTCCATTTCAGCCATAGAAGAGAGCTGAATTCCTAAGATCGTCATTGACATTGAGGGCGTCCCACCACCTACTCGCGCTGGGCTTTCTATATATGGAGAGGCGTAGGGCTCTGATCCATAGGGTACCGTCCTCTCGAATTGTCATTCCTGCCCTTGGCTTTTGGTGGGGTCCTTAGGTCTATCTTCTATGTGAAAACTCCTGCTGGCTTCGGTTAATTCTGACTTGATCAACTCAGCAATACAAGTTTTCGACTTCATTTCTTGATTCGTTCGTCCGCCCAATTGATCAATTCAATCTTCTGAATATGGCGGAATTTCACACACCTGACTCATATTTGCATGTTAGATTTACAGATTTGGGTGCAATTTTATCACAGAACACATGCATGAAACGAGGCTCATCAAACTGCTCACACTTAACCCATACTTGTCCTCAAGTATGAAAGAAAAAAAAAAAGAAAAGAGGCAAGTTTCAGGCATGGTTCTTATTCAAAAAACAAAATCAAACATGTAAGAGAACTAAAAATAAGGGGAAAAAATACATAAGTAAACTAAACACATTGTCATGCGGAAATAAAAGACAGAACTGTTTTATGTTGTTTGAGAATCGTCCCCACAAGCTTAAGGTCAATGCAATTGTTTGTCCGTTTGTCAAGCTTAAGTCTCATATTCCTTTCCCTCCCCTGTCTACCTAAACATGTTTGTCCGTTTGTCAAGATAGCTTCTATCCTTCCAACCGTTGGATTCACTCAGTCACTCATTCATCACCAACTTAGGACAGTTCCTTAAGGTCTTTGATCACATTGTAATGGGGCTAAAAGGGTGTTATGTGAGATTAGGTGGGAGTGCTAAGGGTTCTAAGTTCATAACAAACAATAAACTCATTTTTTTGTGAACATGTGAAATTAGAGAAAGAATCAGGACAACCTCCCTGTTTATTCCGACTATTTCCCAAAGGAAGATCATATATTTTTTCCTTTCTTAGCCACTCTAGCTCCATACATTCTTTATTTTTTTTCTCAGGGTCAGGTTTTATGATTCCTGCCCTTTTTGTTTTTCTAAGGTTCCTCTTTTTGTGGGTCAAGTTTGCAAAAACCTTCCCTTCTTGCTTAAAAGCTCATTTATTCTCTCTTCTCTTTTTTTTTTCTGGGTACATATTTTCCTCACAATTTCATCAGATCAGCCAGCCTATTCTTTCTATCCAAAATTGGTGAGTTGTCTCAGCCCTATCCCTTCTGTTCACATGTGGGTAAAAATTTTGGTTTTCAAGAGAAAGGTTAAGTGTTTGAGCTTCAAGGTGCAATCTAGTGGTTGCCCTTACAACGAGGCTGGTCATGGTTCGAAAGAATTTAGGCTCAACTGGTTATTCCCTAATGCCTTTAGTCCTTACTGACTTCTGTCATATTTCTCATAGCATCAATGGTAGCCACTCTATTTATCTAACAGTAGAAAGTGTTCTACTATAGGCCTTTAACTTACATTTTAGAGGGTTTCACAGAAGATTTAGATTAAAGCATTTCTATCGTTCTCACTTCATCCAAACAGATTTCGGTTTATTGAAGGAGAGAATCTCACAACTCAACATGTATCCTTTCTTCAATCATTCTTACTAAGGGAATCTTGCATTTATTTTCTTAAACCAATTCATATCTAAAAACACAAAGACTCTGACTAAACATGCATGCTTCAAAAACTGACTACACTGAATTTTCCCCTCTTCCACTTCATTTCAGCTTGCCCTCAAGCGAATTTCATGAAGTGGAAAGCAGGGTGGTCAGTGTTTGATCAAAGAAAACTCAAACTTCTCACTCTTAGACCGAGCATTAGGCTAAGTGGGAGAAGATATCAAAACATATATACAAAACCAAGCATGCTGAACATATTTACAGACAAAACTTCTTATAATTAGACCAATCATTGGGCTAAGTGGGCGAAGTACACATGTTAATTGAGGACAAACAAACATATTATGTACACAAAACTTATCACACTTAGACCGTGCAACGAGCTAAGTGAGATAAGGTAAACAAAACAGAGACAAAGAACATGGAGCCAGAACCCCTGGTCATCTTGACCCCCTTGGCCGATGATGAAGCAGGTGTCTCAGTGAGTGGTTGGGTGGTGTTGGTCCTTCTATTCGCAGCAGCTTGGGCAGGGGTAGTGTCTGGACCTTCTTTGTTCCCTATCGATTTCCCTTTCCTTTTTCTTTCGAATTCTTCCATTTCCCTAATCGCCTCAGACGCAATTTCCTCATGAGGGAAACGTGTTCTCTCCACCCCTTGCTTACTGGTCTGACTAGAGCTGCCCTTCATCTCCTCCTCATCCTCCTCAGAATCTATTACCACATCTCCACCAGATTATCTGTCTGCTTATCGCATGCTGCCACTTGTTCCATTCCTACCGACCGCCCTTTGTAGATCATCTCCCCTTCGGCCCTATTACTTCTTGTATCTCCCTCCTTGCTGCCTATGTCCGCAAGCATATCATGTGAGGAGGAGGGAGTAAAAATCATGGCTTGAGTGTCAGAGAGAGATCTGGCTTCGTCCAAACTCTCGAGAGAATTTGGCGCATAGGGGGGTATTTCTTCGTTTCTGACGTTGGTGGCCTGGTAGGTGAACGGGTAGGGCATTTCTCCCCTTGGTCTGACTGTCCTCATTACGCCCCTAGGAATTACTAATTGTGATTCGCCTAGGGATGTCTCTGGAGATTGAATGGTGTCGGTGGTTGATGACGATGAGGTTGTGGGTGTTGAGGGCTCCTGGCGTGGTGTCGACGGAATCAAGTGCACTCGTCAGCCGGATGAGGGATTCTAAAAACGGCCGGAAGCAGAAGCTTTGTCCATCGTCGGTAAATGAGGGTGGTCTCACCTGAAATTTGAGTAAAGTAATTTGAGAGATTGTGAAAGTTAACGAAATGAGAGAGAGTGGGATAGAGAGGCGTGGATATAGGAGTATAGTGGGAAGAGGGAACGGTCGCTTATGACATCAGCGTCTGTTCGCCTTCCTACGCCAATTTTCAAATTTCAAAGTTAAATGATTCCGATTTTTAATTTTCTCAGTTAAAAATAAAATAGCGCAGTATGTTCCTCTCTCTCTCACTTATTTTGCCAAATCTTAACTGAAAAGTAAAAGAAACAAAATAAGAGATTTTCGTGGAGTACTGGTCAGAGATCTTTTCAAGAATTAAAAGATTTAGCATTCAAATGTAAAACTCCCCCAGATACATCCAATTTTTTTGAGAAAAATATTTTTGCTATATTCTAAAATCAATTTGTTGGGATTTTCTTAAAATAAAGCAAAAATAAAAACATTTATTCCCAGCTGTGGGCAATTCTCGAAATCCACTTGATCAAGTGCCTTACTCACACATGAGTATTGAGCTGAGTAAGTAGATTCTCGAGGATTGTCCAACGAACATTTATTTACTTGATCAGGTTGAGTATGCGTTGTCGAATTTCTTCTGCTATACATACTACCAATTTATTTACCATCATCCTTTTTAGGTAGAACAGTGAAAATAAGTTATAGATCAGGATACTCCCTTCAAACTTTGTAATTCCTGGGAGGTGGTGGACCGATTCTCTTGCAGGTTGAGCTTGATTTATGTTGATTTCTACCAAGACTGGAAGAGTAGTACTTTCTGCCCTGCTTGTAGCCATTGCACCCTTGTGTTCATTTATCGGCAGCTTCCTTTCCTCTTCGCAGTCGTTCATCCCTCGGTTTCTGCCGCCATCTTCGCAGATAACTGGATCAAGTGAGTTAATCTTTCCCTTCAACTTGACGAGTTCAAATGTCAACAAACGCACTAGGTACAATTTCCAACTTGAGATCCTAAGATAACTTTTCTTCTAGCAGTTCCTTCTATTAATCCTCTTTTCCAAGGGTGCAACATAATCATGATAGCCCACTTTTTCTTGTGATTCATGTAAGTCCCTTAAATTTTCCTCTTTTCCTTGGGGCATAATCCAGTGTCAGGAGGTTTCTCCACTTTAAATGACTCAGGCCATGGCTCTAGTTGTACCCAGTAGGTAAACGTTGGAGCCTTTTTCCTTGGCCTCTCCTCCTTCAGCTCTGGCTCTTCTTCATCGTAGTACCCATCAGGCTTGTCAATCACGGAGGGGGTTTCTCTGCCTGTGCTTTATGTCCTTTCACTTCAGGTACAAACCTCTCCACTTTTTCTTCGAAGGCATGCTTTATTCTTATCTGGAGGTAGAATAACGAAGCTCCCGGTCTCTTATGGTGTTTGATGTCCCCTTCTTCCTTCATTTGAGGCTCATCCTTCGCTTCCTCTGGAATTTCGTATGTCATGTCGTCCATGAGAGGTGCGACGTTCGACTCTTCTTCGGCTTGGGACTCCTCCTCTACTGGTTCGGTCTCAACGGCTCCTGCTTCTTCTTGCTTCCCCAGTGATTCCTCCGACTTTTGCTTAGCATCTGATGGCTCCCTTTCCTCGAGCTCACTCACCATTTCTTCTTCTACTTCTTCTCGTTCACCCTGGCTTCTGCTCTATCCTCTTGTATCCCCTTCATGATATCAGCTAGCAGGGCGACTTGCTTAATCATTTCATCCATGCTGGATTTTTGCTCATCATATGTCTGCTGCATTTCCAGAGTTAGCTCGTCATTTGATTTCAAGCAATGCCTCATGCTCTGCTAGGATATGATCAATCCTCCGATCCTTTATTCTGTAGAGTCTGCATAATAATTTCCGTTAAAGGGTGGTCCAAGACTCTGCTGCGGCTGAGGTTGATATAGATGTTGATCAGGACAAGCTTGGCTTTGATAACACTGGGGATCTTGAGTTTGCCGGTTCCCTCCTTGCCATGTTGGGATATAATCTCTGCATCTGGGAACCACGGGATGTGGGGTTGGTCTTGGAAGGGTGGATAGTGGCTAGGGTAGTTTGCTTGATAAGTCTGCTGACTAGGCTCATCGACGTGAAAATCAGGGTGAGGTTGGTGGTTTGGATATCCCATTTTCCATGTGGGCATTTGGGTGGCAATTGGATATGGTTCTGACTGGTATGGGAAAGGTGAGTACTCTTTCGCCCAGCTCCATTCTCTGCAGTGTTGGTTTCCATGTTGGTGTTCCTTTGCATGCCCCCCTAGGATTCCAACTCCTATTTGAACTCCAAATCTCTCCCGTATTTTGGCGATGACTTACTTGATCAGTCTGAAAATGGAGTTCGATTGAAGGAACTTGTAGATGGCTTGACTCAATCACTGAACTGAACGCTCTATGGGGTAATCTCCACTTTGCCTTTGGACAGAGTTTGTAATGTATCATCGTACCCTCTTTTTACACTTAGAAGTTTCTCCAGAACAATCTTGGCTTTACTCAACCGGAGTTGGGAGAAATTACCCCCGCTTGACGAGTTCACAAGGTCCTTATTTCTTGCATCCATCCCATCGTAGAACCTTGAATAGATCTCCACTTCCAGCATGTTGTGGGCTGGGCATGCGTCCAAAAGACCTCTGTATCTGTGCTAATATCTGCTTAAGCTCTCATCTTCTCCTTGCGTAGCTTCTCTGATTTCCCTTCGGAGTGCACTTATCTTCGCTGCTGGAAAGAATTGGTTGAAAAACTCCTCCTTGAATTCCGGCCATGACTTGATGGCGTTAGGTGACAATCCTATAAACCAAGTATCTGCTTCATCCTTCAAAGAGAGGGAGATGACCCTTAGCTTGAAGTCCTCCTCACTTGACCCATTTGGCCTCTTCTGCACCCTGCAGATTTTATCGAACTCATGCAAGAACTTTGGGCTTTCGGTACTAGCTCCCAGGAACATAGGTAATACGGCCAGTAGATCTAGTTTGACATATATTGCTTCTTGCCCGGAGGTGTTGGAGATAGCATGGGCTGGTTCGTTCTCATTGTGGGCATACAGTGACCCTATCTCTAGATCGTCCTCCTAATTGCCAACCATAGTGGTTTCTATCTCCTTTGGGTAAGCCACCGATTCTAGCGGACACATGAAGGTGATGTCCTGACTTTATTCACGGCTGGCATCCGGGTCATTCAGCTGGCCAGGAAGTGGTTCTGGTTGGACAACGTTTGGTTCCTCTTCTTCCTCTGTCTGCCTCCTGAACTCGGTGCCTTCGAACTGTTCTCTTGCTCCAGTATTTCCTTAGGTCCACAACAGTAGGGGAAACGCTTGATCCACATAGATAAGGACATTGATTCTCTACTGTTGTTGCCATGAGCTGTCTTTCAATTGAAAACAAAATGAAGATACTATTAACAATTTGTACACCAAAGTGTCTTACAACAAATGTAGGATAAACGCCATCATCCCCGGCAACGGCGCCATTTAAAAGTCCCCGCTTTCGCTCTGCTTGTGATGCTCTTCTTTTGTCGTTGGATTACTGAAAGACTCTGCTTTGTTCTCTATTTTTTATGTGTCATTTTGGATTACTCAAGTCAAACTGTCAAACTGATCCAGCTGGCCGGGTGAGTGACACTAATGGAGATTCAGACTGGTCAACTTGACTTAGATCCAACTTGAGTGAGAGCTCAAAGCGCTTTCAAAACCTTAACCCACAACACTATTAACTAGTATAGGGAAGTAAGGATTGATCCCACAAAGATGATGAGTTTGACATTGGTTGCGGACACGAATGGGAATGGCTGCTGCCACACTTCACTACGGTGAGATTCTAAACTTGAGAGACTAAACTAACTAGACTAGTCCACTTGTTAAACGGACTAAAATGTAATTGATCAACTCATCATAAAATTTCCCGAAATGGACAATCAAACAAACATGAATCAAGACTCAGATCTACCAGATTAAACCGCAACAAACAGATTGAGCTAAGATATGCATCGTAAATAGGAAATCATAGTAGATCAGAGAAATCATGCATAACAACAGAGAAATCCAAGTGGAATTGAAATCATAACACTGAATTACTGGATCAACGGTCAATAGTTGCAACAAAAACATGAACTGAAAATAAACAAAGAAAAAAGAAATTATTTCATCGCTCCTTCTCAAAGCGGAATTACAGAACCAAAAGATAGGAAATGATAAAACAAACACCAACACGCTGCTAAACTAAACCAAGCTAAGAACCAAGTGTTTATGTGACTGGGATCAGGAGTTCTGAGTAGATTAAGCTGTTATTTCAGCCCTAGAAGAGAGCTGAATCCTAAGGGGTGTGTCTCTGTGTCAATGTGTTCCCCCACCCCACGTCTGTCTTCTCTCGCTCTTATCCCTAGGGTACCTTCCTCTCAAATTGTCATTCCTGCCCTTGGCTTTTGGTGGGGTTTTTAGCTCCATCTTCCCTACGGGACTGGCTAGCTCCATTTAATTGCTGACTTGATCAGTTTGCATAGCAAAACACCTCATTTTCCTTGATCCGCTCCTCCGCCCAATTGACCAGTTTATCCTTCGATTATGGCGGACTTTCACACACACCTGGCTCACATTTGCACGTTAGTATCACAGAATACGATGCATTTTATCAAGGAACACATGCATGAAACGTGCCTCATCAAACTACTCACACTTAACCCATACTTGTCCTCAAGTATGAAAGAAAAGAAAAAGAAAAGAGGCAAGTTTCAAGCATTGTAAAACAAAAGCAAACATGTAAAAGACCTAGAAAGGAAAAAACACATAAATTAACTAAACACATTGTCATATAGAAAGAAGAGACATAATTGGTTTATATTGTTTAGTGAAAAGACCTAGGTTTAAGCTAATGCACTCTAGTTCGCAATATAGATTCAAATCATGCAGAGTTCGCGCAAACTGAGAGACTTAGGGCCTTCAATACCTTAACCTGTAATACTATAGACTAGTATAGGGAAGTAAGGGTTGAATCCCACAGGGACAGAGGCGGGCTGAGTTGTGTACGAGACATGTTGGGGTTGGTTGCTGCCACGCTTCACTAAGGTGGGTTAACTACAACTAGAACCTGGACTACAGGACGAATAATAACATATCTCAAACGGATCAACTAAAGAAAAACAAGACAACATAAAGCAAGTTGGGACCACTGACACTACTACGAACTACTAAAAGCTGAAAAAAAACTAAAATATGACAAAGACTGCAACTCTAACGAACTACGACCTTCTTTTTCGCCAAGCAACTACATAAGCACGCACGGTAGATGAAAAGAGAGCAGATGATATGAAAGTAGGAAACAAACAAATTAAAACACGAATTCATGTATTTCATACGGAAGGACAAAAAGATCTAAGCAGCTATCCTAATTTCATGCAAGTTGACGAACTAGAACTGAGATCTAATTACGAGAAATTGAAAACAGAACAACGGGCAATTACCCAAACGAGATCTAGCACATAAATCAATAGATTCAAACAAACATGCATCGCATACTCCATCTAAACATCAGATCTAGACATGAACGACTGAATTATGCAGAACTACTTCCAAATCGGAACAGAACTAAGCTAAACAAGAGAAACAACAGCAGAAAACACCAGATCCAAAACAACTCGAATTAAAAACTTCATTTCATAAACGATCTTCAACGAGCAAACGAAACAGAATTCCCAACTCCAGAATTGAAAATCGATCAACGACAGAAAGTAACTAGAGTAACAATTAAGAAAAAAACATAAGAACTACTAGAATTTGGAAAAGCATGAACTAAAAATAGAATAACAATTGTTTTGACCCCTCGGGGTTTAAGGATAAACAAACTACGAAGGCTGCTTGGCAGATCTGAGTCTCTTCTTCCTTGGCGAGGAAGAAGAAGAGGAAAGTTGACGTAGAACTGTGACTTTGGTGGCTCCTAGCTTCCTTGCTCCATGCTACGAAGAGTAAATGTGAAATGTGAAGTAACTAAGATGATGATACCGAACCCGGCCAAAAAAAAGCTCCTTCTGTGTGCATCCTCTCCACTATTTATAGGACGGTATTGGGCCCAAATCCCTAGGTTAAGCTCATTCTGTCTTGCCATTAATGCCCTTGAGATAGAATCTTCTTTTCTCTCTCCTATGACTCATCATTTCATGTGATGAACTCCACTTGATCAACTTGTTGGTCGGGCAGGCTCCATTGCTTGTCCGGAACTGATCAGCTTGCCTTCGGTTTTGGCCATTTTTTGCTTCTTTTCCGAGTTGATCAAGTTGCTCCTACACTCTGCCTCTTCAACACTTTTTAGGCCCATGCACACCCAAATTCACACTTTTTCATACATTATCACCCCTGTTAGTGTAATAAACTCCTACAAAACCATGCTTGTAACGAGCCCTATCATTTGACAATCGTCCCCACAAGCTTAAGGTCAATCCAATCGTCTACAATCTCATATTCCTTTCCCTCCTCTCTTCTACCTAATCATGCTTGTCTGTTTGTCAAGATAGCTTCTATCCTTTCCAATTGTTGGATTCACTCAGTCACTCATTCCTCACCAGAAATGTTAGGACCATCTACTCATTCATTTTGCCATACCATTGATGTTGCGAGAATAACCAACTGGGGACAGTTCCTTAAGGTGTTTGATCAGGTTGTAATGAGGCTAAAAGGGTGTTATGCGAGATAAGGTCGAAGTCCTAAGGTTTCTAAGTTTATAACAGATAAAAAAACTCAAATTGTTTTTGTGAACAAGTGAACTTTGAGAAAGAACCAAGAAAACCTCCCTGTTTATTCCGACTATTTCCTAAAGGATGATCATATATTCTTCTCTCTTTTTTTTAGCCAATCTAGCTCTATACATTCTTTATCTCATTCTTTTTTTTTTTAGAACCGGGTTCTATGATGCCTGCCCTTTTGTTTTTTTCTAAGGTTTCTCATTTTTTGTGGGTCAAGTTTGCATAGACCATTCCCTTCTTGCTTAAAAGATTATTCATTCTCTCTTCACTTTTTTCTGGGTATTTATTTCCTCATATTTTCATCTGATCAGCCAACCTATTCTTTCTACCCCAAATTGGTGAGTTGCCTCAGCCATATCCCTTCTGTTCACAGGTAGGTTTTCAAAAGAAAGGTTAAGTGTTTAGGCTTCAAGAGTGCAGTCTAGGAAATGCCCTTACAATGAGGCTGGTCATGGTTAGAAAGAATTTAGGCTCAACTGGTTATTCCCTAATGTCTTTGGTCCTTACTGTCTTCTGTCGTATTTCTCATAGCATCAATGGTAGCCACTCTGTTCATCTAACAGTAGAAAGTGTTCTACTCTTGTCTTTTGACTCACATTTTAGAGGGCTTCATAGAAGTCTAGATTAAAGCACTTCTATCGTTCTCACTTCATCCAAACAGACTTTGGTTTATTAAAGAAGGGAATCTCACAATTCAACATGTATCCTTTCTTCAACCACTCTTACTAAGGGAACATATATAAAAACACAGGGACTCTGACAAACATGCTTCAAAGACTGACTACACTTACTTTTCCACCCTCCCGCTTCATTTCAGCTTGCCCTCAAGTGAACTTGATGAAGTGAAAAATAGGGTGGTCAGTGTTTGAGTAAAGAAAACTCAACACTTCTCACACTTAGACCAAACAGTGGGCTAAGTGGGAGAAGGCATCCAAAGCATATACACAAAATCAAGCATGCTTACAGATAAAACTTCAACACACTTAGACGAAGCAATGGGCTAAGTGGGAGAAGATCACTCATATTAACTGAGGACAAACAAACATACTATATACACAAGACTTCTCACACTTAGACCGTGCAATGGGCTAAATGGGAGAAGGCAAATAAAACAGAGACAAAAATAATATTTTTACAAACAACTTCTCACACTTAGTCCAAGCAATGGCCTAAGTGGGAGAAGATCACACAAGGCATAAGCAAGCATATATACAAGATAGGAGGGAGCATGACATAAAGTAAAACATAAACTAAAATCGAAAATAAAATTTACTTGGTTCTGCTAGTTTAGTTTTTCTTTTGGCTCCCAAGGGAGCCAGAACCCCTGGCCCTCTTATTCCGCTTGGCCGATGATGAGGCGTGTTCTGCAGCTGTTGTTTGAGTAGTGGAAGACCTCCTATTCGCATCAGTTTGGGTGTCTGGGTCATCATCTCTGGAAGTAGGAGCGGGAGCTGTTTGTTGGTGAGCAGAGACTGATTTCTCCTCCATCCACGAGATCATCCTCCCCACAAGGTCGACGACCTTGATCAATTGCTCTTTTTGTTCTTTCATTAGTGTTCGTTGTGTTGCATTCTCTGCAACCAACCCATCCATCGTCTCTGCGTCAGCTTCATCTTGAGTTTCTAGGGCTGGACCTGGGTTCTCTATCGATTTCCCTTTCCGCTTTCTGTCGAATTCCTAAATCGCCTCAGACGCGATTTCCTCAAGAGGGGTACGTGTTCTCTCCACCCCTGGCTTACTGGTTTGCCTAGAGCTGTCCTTCATCTCCTCCTCATCCTCATCGGAATCTATTACCACGATCTCCACCAGATTATCTGCCTGCTAACCGCCTGCCACCACTTGTTATATTCCTACCGATCGCCCTTCGCAGATCCTCTCCCCTTCAGTTGTATTACATCTTGTATCTCCCTCCTTGCTGCCTGTGTCCGCAAGCATATCGTATGAGGAGGAGGAGGTAAAAATCATGGCTTGAGTGTTAGAGAGAGATGCGGCTTCGTCCAAACTGTCGAGAGAATCTGGCGTAGAGGGGGGGTATTTCTTCGTTTCTAACGTTGGTGGCTTGGAAGGTGAACGAGTAGGGCATTTCTCCCCTTGGTTTGATTCTCCTCATTACATCTCTAGGACTCCCTGACTGTGAATTGCTCAGAGACTTCCCCGGAGACTTAGTGGAGTCGGTGGTTGACGACGACGAGGTTGTGAGTGTTGAGGGTTCTTGGAGAGGAGTTTCCGGAATCAAACGCACTCGTCGACGGGATGCGGGCTTCTGGTAACGGCTGGAAGCGGAGTATTTGTCCATTGTAAGTAAATGAGGGTGGTCTCACCTGAAATTCAAGGAAATGAATTGGGAAGTTTTGTTTTAGAGATTTTTGAAGGTTAACGAAATGTGAGAGAGTGGGGGTGAGATGCACGGATAAAGGAGTATAGGGGAAGAGGGAACGGTCGCTTATGACATCGACGTCTGTTCACCTTCCTGCGCCAATTTTCAAATTTCAAAGTTAAATGGTTCCGCTTTTTCCTTTTCCCGGTTAAAAATAAAATAGTGCAGTAAGTTCCTCTCTCTCACTTATATTTCCAAATCTTAACTAAAAAGTAGAAGAAACAAAATAAGGGATTTTTGTGGAGTACTAGTCAGAGATCTTTTCAAGAATTAAAAGATTTAGCATTTTAAAATTCCTTCCAAATACATCCCAAATTTATTTAGAAAATTATTTTTGCTATTTTCTGAAATTAATTTGTTTGGGATTGTCTTAAAAATAAAGCATAAATAAAAACATTTATTCTCAGCCTTGGGCAATTCTCAGAATCCACTTGATCAAGTGCTTTGCTCATACATGTGTATTGAGCTGAGTAAGTGGATTTCTGAGTATTGTCCAACGAGCACTTATTTATTTGACCAGGCTGAATGTGCGTAGTGGAATTTCTCCCGCTACACATACCCTTATTTATTTACCATCGTCTTTTTAGGTAGAATAGTAAGAACAAGTTATAGATCAGGATACTCCCCTCAACTTTGTAGTTCCCAGGAGATGGTAGATCGATTCCCTTGTTGGTTGGTCCTTGCTTGTATGAGCTTGATTGATGTCGATTCCTACCAAAAATGGAAGAGTAGTACTTTCTGCCCTACTTGTAGCCATTGCACCCTTGTGCTCATTTATCGGCAGCTTCCTTTCCTCTTCGCAGTCGTCCATCCCTCGGTTCCTGCCGCCATATTCAGATAACTGGATCAAGTGTGTAGAGCTTCCTCTTCAACTTGATCAGTTCAGATATCAGCAAACTGTGCTGGGTACAATTTTCAACTTTAGATCCTGAGATAACTTTTCTTCTTTTTATCCACCAACTTTTTCTGAAGGTACATTACCACCATGATAGCCCACTTTTTCTTTTGATTCTTTTAAGTCCCCTGAATTTTCTTCTTTTCCTTGGGTCGCAGTCCAGTGTCAGAAGACTTATCCACCTTGAATGGTTCAGGCCATGGCTCTAGTTGTAACCAGTAGGTAAACATTGGAGCCTTTCTCTTTGACCTCTCCTCCTTCAGCTCTGGCTCTTCTTCCTCGTAGCATCCATCAGGCTTGTCAATCACTGGAGGTGGTCTCTCTGCCTGCGCATTCTCTCCTTCTACCTAAGGCACAAATTTCTCTGTTTCGTCTTCTAGGATATGCTCTGTTTTTTGCTTGGAGGTAGAATAATGAAGCCTCCGGTTTTTCACGATGTTTGTGTCCTTTTCTTCCTTCTTTTGAGGCTCATCATCCACTTCTTTTTGAGTTTTGCATGTCATGTCGTCTATGAGAGGCACGACTAATATGTTCGGATTTTGCACGGTTTTAAGGCCATCTTTTGGTCCGTTTTTAATGTCAAAGTTGCATTACATGTCCATTATTTCCATATTTTTGTCTATTTTGGTATTTTGACATGCTTTGTGAGAAATGTGCATATTTGAGCCTAAAAAGCGAGTCAAAACGCGAAGTTGGAAATCTGGAGTTGTTCTGCATGTCCAGCGGTCCGCTGCAACATTGCTGGCGACCGTAAGCGGCCCGCTCCGGGCGACCACTGTTCTGCATGAAGTCAAGACACGCCCAGCGATCGCTGGAGGATGCGTGGCGACCGCTACCGAGAGTCCAGAGAGTTACGGGATGATGGATGGCGACCGCTGAAACAAGTGCAACGACCGCCAGCCAAAGGTCAGAAGCCTCAGACCAACTTATGGCGACCGCCGGCCAAGGTGCAGTGCCCCGCCAGGAAAAAGCGGTGAGCGAATTTGCCCTACTTTCTCGCTAAGATTTATCATATTTTGAAACCCTTTTCCTTATTTGAGAAGGGATGATTCTCCCCTATAAATAGCCCCCAAAGCTTTATCAAAAACAAGTTCTTCTCTTTGAAAAATACTTCCAGAGTTCATAAGTTAGAGTGCTTCATTGTGCAAGGAGTTGAAGAAGAATTCAATATCATCAAGGTTACAAGGATTCAACCTTTGGGTTTTATTGCTTTAGTTCTTATGTTTTCATTGTCGTCCCTTCAATTTATATTTTAAGCTTATCCAATCATGTGTAACTAAACTCATAGAATTCTAGAGATGTGTTAGTAACTTTTATTGGTTTATTACTTTATTTCTACCTTAAGTTATTCCGTAATACTTCACGTTTAAGTGACACATTCGGTGATGATTTAATATAACTTGCTACATAATCGTGAGAGGAGGTTGGCAAGTTAGATCCACTTAATAGACACTACAATTAGCTTCCTTTAAAATGGCACTGTTAATTGAGAGTAAGGACTTTTCAAGGGTCTTAGGAGCTTCTAGGAGTTACATATTTAGGATTGACAACCCTAATGTTCGTAATCAACGTTTGCATCGCATGAGCATAAGCTATGTGACTCGTTCTATCAAAGTAAGAACTGTGTTAGGGTGTTGTAGTTGGAATTTGTATAACCATAATTATGGAAGACATCCCTGGAATTCCCCTTATCTCTATACTTTTATCTCTGTGATTTATCTGCAATTAGTTGTTTCTTTGTTTTCAAAGTTAATTGTTTTAAAAAATCTTCCAATTTTCCGGTTTTCCAAATAGTAATTGAGTTTTAGTAGAAGATAGACAATTTGTGTTTGCTTTCCCCGTGATCGATATCCGATACTAACATTTAGCTATACTATTCCTACTCTGTATACTTGCAGGTATTTATAGTGCTAATAAAAAGTGCATCAAGTTTTTGGCACCGTTGCCGGGACAACAATTCACTTCTGGGTTGATATCTTCAAACGGACAATTTTACTACTTTGGATTTTACTGCTTTCATTTTTATTTTTTTATTTTTTTATTTTTTTGGTTTTTGTTTTAATGGATCTTTTCACAAGAATGGAGAGTCCATATGGTTAAAGTGATGAGTAGCAAGGAGGGTATTACGAAGAGTGTTACAGCCCCGACCAAGGGGGATCACACTATGACCCAGACTATTTTGATTTCTCATACGATGCACAAGATTATTACGCTAATGAAAATTCTGAAATATGTGCAGGTATGGAGGAGCAACCTCGCTCCAAATGGGAGGAACTTTTAGAAATTTGCATCACTGAGGTTGAAGAAAATAGGTAGGTGACTAGTCACAGGTTGATCAACTTGGAAAGAAACCAGCCTATTAGAGCAAGGATTAGCAAATCTGGCGGCACTAGTAGGAGAGTTGGAATACAATATGGGGGTTATGGCCACTACAATAGGGAGCAAGCACACTCCAGGAACACTTCCGAGCTTACCAGCGATCAATCCACAAGGAAAGTGTCACGCCGTGCAGCTTCGCAGTGGGACCACATACCAGCCACCACAAGCAGCGGACTTAGGCAGGGGAAGGAAGGAGAGAGAACAAGAGCCGACTGGTGACTCGCCAGCCACTGATCAAATCCAGCGGCCCGCTGCACATTTCCACAACGGTCCGCCAGAAGCTTCCCAGCCACCCGAGCCCGGTTCGGACATAGATGCAGAACCATCGCCAGCGGCCGCTGCACCACTTCGTAGTTGTCCGCTACCGGAGCAACAGTCCCCAGATTCACAGTTTCCCAGCACTGTCACCTATCCGTATCCCCATCGCTTGAAGAGTAAAAAGTTAGACGCCCAGTTTGCCAAGTTCTTGGAGGTCATGAGTAAAGTCCACATCAACATCCCACTAGTGGAAGGGCTTCAACAAATGCCTAACTATGCCAAGTTCTTGAAAGATGTGGTCGCTAAGAAAAGGAAGTGGGGAAAGTACGAGACAGTGGGCTTAACAGAGAATTGCAATGCTATAGTTCAAAAGGGATTACCCACCAAACACAAAGATACAGGGAGTTTTACTTTATCTTGTGTTTTGGGTGATAATGTAGAAGGTACGACATTGTGTGATCTTGGAGCAAGTATTAATTTAATGCCCTTATCTTTTTACAGAAAGCTCAACATTGACAACATCTGCCCCACCTCGATTACCTTGCAAATGGCGGACAGAAACACAACAACACCGAGGGGGATTGTAGAAGATGTCTTGGTAAAAGTAGGAGAATTCATTTTTCCCGCTGACTTTGTTGTGTTGGATATGCAGGAGGACAAGAAGGTGCCTTTAATACTTGGGAGACCATTTTTAGCCACCGGGGGAGCCATGATAGATGTTCGAAAGGGGGAGCTAACACTGCGGATGCATAGTGAAAGTATCACCTTCAACATCTATGACGCTTTGAAATTCCATGGGAAGGAAGGAGCAGAAGGCTATCAAGAGTGTAGTGTCATCCAAGTAGTCACGGATTGTGTGGGGGAAGTGGAAGTCACATACCACCAAACTCAGGACCCTTTGGAATATTGTCTCATTAATTCTTTCACTCCTACCACTGATTTGTCTACATGTGAGGATAATGTTTGTGCCATGATTGCATAACTCGAGGTCCTCCCCAAAATAATTTCTCAAAAGGGGAACGCATTCTTGCCATTGCGCACTCCGGAACAAGAGGAAGAGAGGAAGAAAGCATTGGGGAAACCACGAGGACCACCTAAGGTGGAATTGAAGCCACTCCCAGAACACCTCAGGTACGCATTTTTAGGGAAGGATAACATTTACCCGGTTGTTGTTTCCGCTGCCTTGAGTGAAAATGAATGTGAAAAGTTATTGTGTGTGCTAAACAAGTATAGGTCTGCTGTAGGGTGATCTATTGGTGATTTGAAGGGGATTAGCCCGACCACATGCATGCATAGGATTTTACTTGAAGAAGGGCATAAGCCTCGTGTGCAACACCAGCATAGACTTAACCCTATTATGCAAGATGTAGTGAGGAAAGAGAAAATCAAGTTGCTAGATGCAGGGATCATTTATGCCATATCGGATAGTGAATGAGTGAGTCCTACACAGGTGGTAGCTAAGAAATGGGGGATGACCGTAGTGCCCGGTAAGGATGGTAAGATGATTGCCACGAGAGTAGCCACGGGTTGGAGAGTTTGCATTGATTATAGGATGTTAAATTCAGCCACTAGGAAAGATCACTTCTCTTTGCCATTTATTGATCAAATGCTTGATAGATTAGGGGGATATGATTACTATTGTTTTTTTATGGTTATTCTGGTTATAATCAAATTGCAATTGCTACCGAGGATCAACATACGTCTACCTTTACTTGTCCTTATGAGATATATGCTTATAGGAAGATGTCTTTTGGCTTATATAATGCTCCTGCTACTTTCTAAAGATGCATGATGGCCATCTTTCATGATTTGATTGAAAAAGTGATGGAGGTTTTTAAGGATGATTTTTCTCATTTTTGGGAAGTCTGATGATCATTGTCTTGAAAATTTGGCTAAGGTCTTGCAGAGATGTGTAGAAACTAACCTTGTTCTTAATTGGGAGAAATGTCACTTCATGGTAAAAGAAGGTATAGTTCTAGGACATAAAATATCTTCTGCAGGGATCGAAGTTGATAGAGCCAAGATTGCAGCCATTGAGAGACTACCACCTCCATCCAACGAAAAGGCCGTGAGAAGCTTCTTGGGGCACGCGGGATTCTATATGAGATTCATTAAGGATTTCTCGAAAATCTCTAAGCCTCTTTGCAAACGACATTGCTGTTGGTTCTGCCTTGGAACAGAAGAGAGATAAAATATTAGAGTCATTTATTATGCTAGTAGAACTTTATATTCTGCAAAAACTAATTATACGACCACGGAAAGGGAGATGCTTGCTATTGTTTATTCTTTTGATAAATTTCGAGCTTATCTTGTTGGGACAAAGACCATTGTTTACACTGACCATGCAGCTAGCAGGCACTTGTTTGCAAGGAAGGACGCCAAGCCAAGACTCATTCGGTGGATCCTACTACTTCAAGAATTTGATGTGGAGATAAGAGATAGAAAAAGATGTGAGAATGTAGTAGCAGATCACTTGTCTCGGTTGGAGCACCCGGTGGATGGGGGAGATCTATCAATAGAAATCAATGAGGTCTTCCCCGACGAGCATTTGTTCTTCACTCCGGCCACTTTTCCATGGTATGCCGACATTGTGAAATATTTAGCAGCCAAGGTACACCCTCCCAATCTTACTCCTTATCAAAGGAAGAAATTTTATAGAGATCTTAGATCTTATATTTGGGGCGAGCCCTACTTGTTCAAAAGATGTGCAGATACTATACTTAGGAGATACTATACCCCGCGCTCTCATAAGCGATGGAGAATCTCACTTCAACAATAGGTGGCTATACAACGTGTTGGACAAGTATGAAGTTAAGCATAGAGTCACTTCACCCTACCACCCCCAAGCCAATGGGCAAACCGAGCTTGCAAATAGGGAGATCAAGTCTGTCCTACAGAAAATAGTGAGCACTAATAGAAAGGATTGGACACTCCGTTTGGATAATGCGTTGTGGGCATATCGTACCGCATAAAAGTCTCCTATAGGTATGTCCCCTTATCATTTAATTTTTGGAAAATTCATGCCATTTGCCGTTTGAGTTGGAGTATAGGTCCTTTTGGGCGCTAAAGAAGTTGAATCAAGATTTCCAAAAGGCCGGCGAGGAAAGACGCCTCTTCCTAAATGAGATAGACGAGTTTCGAATGGAAGCATATGATAGCTTGTCGACTTACAAGGAGAGGATGAAGGCCTACCACGATAGGATGATTAGCCCACGAGAGCTCACCTTGGGGGATGTGGTTTTGTTGCACAATTCTAGGCTCTCTCTTTTCCCCGGAAAGTTGAAGTCCAAATGGGTCGGTCCTTACATGATCAAGAAACTCTATGATAGTGGGACAGTTGAGTTGCTAGCTTCGGATGGAACGTTGTTTCAAGCAAATGGCCACCGAGTGAAGAAGTACTATAGCTCGGACAAGGTGATGGAGGAGGAAGTCGCACTTGAAGAACCTCCCAGGGAGTGAAAAGAGGGGTAAAAGTCAAGCTAATGACTTTAAAAGAGCGCTTGTTGGGAGGCAACCCAACGCCCTTATGACTTTAAAAGAGCTCTTGTTGGGAGGCAACCCAACGCCTTTACAGTTTTTAAGTTTAGTTTTTGTGTGATTTTGTTTTTCTACTGTATTGAAGATTTTCGCAGGTTCTGGACCATTCCCAGCGACCGCTGGCACTTGCGGAGCGGTCCGCTGGGAACGCCCAGAGAGTCTCTAGACTCTGCCCAGCGACCGCTGGCGGTTCCGTAGCGGTCCGCTGGCCAATCACAGTGCCCATCCGCGAATTTTTTTGAACTTTTTAAATTTTCGCCCGTCCAACCTCTATGCGAAATATTTCAAGGTATCTTTATCGCTTTCTTAGTTTACTCACGTCCCTACTTACTCTACAAACTTATTTTACACTTTGTTGTAAATAAGTTTGGGGGGATGAAGTGGGGGACCGTGAGCTTAGGTTTTTGTTTTTGTTTTTGTTTTTCAAAATTCCCGAAGCTGAATCCTTGTCATGAACATAACATGAAGAACTTAGAAACACGTATGCTTAGGGACACATTAGACCGAGTTGCCTATGATATAAAGTTCTTTCATCTTTGATTAAGTATGGCTTGACGTTTTGATTTGATGGTTTGGTAAAAAGGTGCATAATTAATGAATTGTTTGTTCGCCTTGAATCATGCTTATACCCTTGTGAGATTTGAGCCTTAATTTCTTTCATGTGTGATTTATCTGCATTCATGTACATGTTTCTTGAACTTGCTCCTAGTCTGCCTAAGTTTACATAGTGTTTAAGTTGATTTAGGAGGATGTTAGACCATCTTTTCTACCTACTTTTATATCCAAAAATTTTGACCTTTTTCAAAAAATTTAAATCTTTTTATCCCTTTGGCGCCAATTTTGACCCTTTAAGCCTATTCCTTTGAAGCCAAATTAATGGGGACAATTCATTAGGTTAGTGTAGCTTTTATTTTATCTTTTATAAATGAATTGGAGAAATAAGGGGAAATTGTGAAAAGTGAAAAGTAGTGTGCTTAAAGTTATAAAAGTGCAAGTTGTGAGGTATAGAAAAATTCAAAATTGTGCTTAATGTAGAAAGGATGCATATGTTAAAGAAAAAGAAAGAAGGTTGTAAAGAAAAGGAAAAGAAATATCAAAGATTTGGGAATGTGAGTTGAAGGACAATAATTGTAAAAAGTGTCTTGGGTTTATATGAAAAGTGGAGTTTATCTTACTCTACTTGGGATTTTTTTTTAGCCACTTTTTAGCCAAATATTCCTCACCTACCAAAGAGCCTACATTACAATAAAAAATAAAGATCTTTCGGACTTTTGATGTTTAATCATATCTAGTAGAGGAAGGATTAGACTTTGAACAAGCCTATGGTAAACTTTGCATGATGCATGATTTGAGTGCTTAGATACACATTGCCATTTACACTTTTAGAGTGAGAGAACACTTCCCATCTTTGAAAGTTTGCCACATGTGAGTGCATGAATTCAAGGTGTTCCACGAGTTAGTAATGAAAGTGCACTAATAAGCCTTGCTTGATTTGATTACGTTAATACATGCTTGATCTATCTATTCCATACTTTGAGGCAATTATGGCGTCTAGTCCTTGTGTATTCCGTGCGTCTATTGTGTCTTCTATGTTTTGTTTGAGGACAAACAAAAATGTAAGTTTGGGAGAGTTGATACGCTCAGATTTTGCACGGTTTTAAGGCCATCTTTTGGTCCATTTTTAATGTCAAAGTTGCATTACATGTCAATTATTTGCATATTTTATCTATTTTGGTATTTTGACATGTTTTGTGAGAAATGTGCGTATTTGAGCCTAAAAGGGAGTCAAAACGCGAAGTTGGAATTCTAGAGTTGTTCTGCATATCTAGCGGTCAGCTGCAACATTGCTAGCGGACCGCTAAGCCAGTAGCGGCCCGCTCCGGAAAAGTTGTGCATGAAGTCAAGACACGCCCAGCGACCGCTGGAGGATGCGTGGCGACCGTTACCGAGAGTCCAGAGAGTTACGAAATGATGATGACGACCGGTGAAACAAATGCAGCGACCGCCAGCCAAAGGTCAGAAGCCTCGGACCAACTCATGGCGACCGCTGGCCAAGGTGCAGCGGCCCACCAGGAAAAAGCAGCGAGCGAATTTGCCCTACTTTCTCTCCAAGATTTACCATATTTTACAACTCTTTTCCTTATTTGAGAAGGGGCGATTTCTCCCCTATAAATAGCCCCTAAAGTTTCATCAAAAACAAGTTCTTCTCTTTGCAAAATACTTCCAGAGTTCATAAGTTAGAGTGCTTCATTGTGCAAGGAGTTGAAGAAGGATTCAAGATCATCAAGGCTACAAGGATTCAACCTTTGGGTGTTATTGCTTTAGTTCTTATGTTTTCATTGTCTTACCTTCAATCTATGTTTTTAGCTTATCCAATCATGTGTAACTAAACTCATAGGATTCTAGGGATGTGTTAGTAACTTTTATTGGTTTATACAATTCCTATTTCTATTTAATATCCATTTATTCTTACTTTATTTCTACCTTAATTTATTCTGTAATACTTCACGTTTGAGTGACACATTCGGTGATGATTTAATATAACTTGCTGCATAATCGTAAGAGGAGGTTGGCGAGTTAGATCCACTTAATAGACACTACAATTAGCTTCCTTTAAAACAATACTGTTAATTGAGAGTGGGGACTTTTCAAGGGTCTTAGGAGCTTCTAGGAGTTACATATTTAGGATTGACAACCCTAATGTTCGTTGTCAATGCTTGCATCGCATGAGCATAAGCTAGGTGACTCGTTCTATCAAAGTAAGAACTGTGCTAGGGTGTTGTAGTTGGAATTTGTAAAACCATAATTGTGGAAGCACATCCCTGGAATTTCCCTTATCTCTATACTTTTATCTCTGTGATTTATCTACGATTAGTTGTTTCTTTGTTTTCAAAGTTAATTGGTTTTAAAAATCTTCCAATTTTCCGGTTTTTCAAATAGTAATTAAGTCTTAGTAGAAGATAGACAATTTGTGTTTGCTTTCTCCGTGATCGATATCTGATACTAACCTTTAGCTATACTATTCTTACTCTGTATACTTGCTGGTATTTATAGTGCTAATAAAAAGTGCATCAGCGACGCTCGACTTTTGTTCGGCCTCAATGGCTCCTACTCATTCTTGCTTCTCCAGTGAGTCCTCTAACTTTTGCTCAACATTTGATGGATCCTTCTCCTCAGACTCACTCACACCTTCTTCTTCTACCTTCTTCTCGTTCACCCTAGCTTTTGCTCTGTCCTCTTGTATCCCTTTCATTATATCAGCTAGCAGGGCGACTTGCTTAATCTTTTCAGCCATGTTAGATTTCTGTTCATCATACGTGTGTTGCATCTCCAGTGTCAGTTCATCATTTGATTTCAAGCAATGCCTCATGCTCTGCTGGGATATGATCAATCCTCCGATCCTTTCTTCTGTAGAATCTGCGTAATGATTCACAACTAAGGGTGGCCCAGGACTCTGCTGCGGTTGAGGTTGATATTGATGTTGATCAGGACAAGATTGGCTTTTATAACGCTAAGGATCTTGCGTTTGCCAGTCCCCTCCTTGCCACGTTGGGATATAACCCTCTGCTTCGGGGGACCATGGGCTCTGGGGTTGAACTTGGAAGAGTGGATAGTGGCTAGGGTAGTTAGCTTGATAAGCTTGCTGACTGGGCTCATAGACGTGAAAGTCAGGGTGAGGTTGGTGGTTTGGATCCCATTTGCCATGTGGACATTTGGGTCGCAATTCGATATGGTTCTGATGGGTATGGGATAGGTGAGTTCTCCTCAGGCCAACTCCATTGAGATGGGGCTTGGCTGCTCTCTTGTTCTCCATAATGAAGGTATTCATGTCGGAATTCCTTAGGATTCCAACTCCTATTTGAGCTCCAAAAATCTCCCTTATTCTGGCGATGACTCACTTGATCAGTCTGGAAATGAGGTTTGATTGAAGGAACTTGTGGATAGCCTGACTCAAGCACTGAACTGAAGACTTCCTCAAGTTTGTCAATTCGGCTTTTCAGCTGCATGCCACTATCCATCGTGAGAGTGTTCATCTCATTCTCTTGGGGAAGAGTTTCTAATGTATCATCGTACCCTCTTTTTGTACTCAGGAGTTTTTCCAGGACAATCTTAGGTTTACTCGACCGGAGTTGGGAGAAATTTCCCCCGCTCGACGAGTTCACAAGGCCCTTACTCCTTGCATCCATTCCCTCATAGAACCGTGAATAGACCTCCATCTCTAACTGTTAGGATTGGTATACTGAAAAGCATATTTCGAGCATGTTGCACGGATAGAATTGCTTGTATACATTAAACTCTACAATCCACTTTTAACCCAAGGCGAGAAGAAGTAATTTTATCGCATTGGTGTTTGCTTAAGCATTTATAAGATGTTTCTCAAACATTTAAATGTATAAGAAGCAAACAAGTCTAATTCTTCAACATAGTAGACTGGTCGTGAACGACGTTCACAGAAGGTGACGCAGTCGGTCCTTTGTAGAAGAGAAATAGAATTTCACAACCTAGATAGGCTTTGGCTACCTATCGTGAAAGGTTGCAGTGTCAGTCCGCATGTTTCCTTACCTTAGGAAATAAACGACACTGGTGTGGTATAGCACTGAAGGATCTAACAGTTGAGATAAGTCTTTCTTGCTATTTACTGAAAGACGAGGTCTCGGTGATTGTTATTTCTTAATTATTGTTGACATAACATTGAGCATACGATATTGATTATGCACTACTTTGATTTATCAAATGGTGCGGATTTTTCGCAATTCAAGAATCCTGATATCTTGGGTAGTGGTGATCTATGTCTAGAGGTGCTAGTATTGTTATTGCAATGAATCGTGTGCTGGGTGAGTCCAGTTTGATAATATCCTCAAGAGGTGTTCGAAAAATATTTTATTATTCAGAAACCCGACCAGTTGGAATTTATTCCAGAATAATAAATAAAGATTTTGAACTAGACAACTCTTGGAAAAAAATATTAATTAATTAAAGTCAAATAGCAGACTTAAATTAATTAATGGATATTTATATCTTAAACACGGGAAATAATAAATTAAAGAGGTAAAGCCCGGATTACTCGTAATTTAGGATTGGACGAGCAGTCAATATTATTTTACTGTAGTGGCTGATAATAATATTCTGTCGGACTTGTATTAAATTGGGGCTCAATTTAATTAGTAAAAGCCCAACAGGTTTGGCCCAAGTCCAATCTCCATGGATCCCTAATCTGGCCCATTATAACTCAATATAAAAGGAGATTAGAAAGGAGATTTAGGGTGAATGAACTTCATAATTTTCGTGCTCCCCTCTGGGAGTCGATGAAAAATCAGTTTTTGAGAAAACTGATATTCTGTCTTCTTTCTAATCAAGCCCTTTTCGATTCTGATAAGCTTTGCCCACCCAAAGGTCATATTCTGAGTTCGGGATACAGATTAGAAGATTCGTGGTTGAGTACGAAGATCTTCATGTGGAGAAGGCGCAAGCAATCGTCGATTCTTTGGAGAATCAGATCGGTAATTCTAAACCGTAGGAAATTCATGAACTAGGTTTTAATTCCTTTTACATTAATTGTGTGTTCTTGTATGCAATTGATTGTTTAACATGTAGATAATTAATCCCATAATCGGTCAAATAGATCTGTAGATCTGATGTATTTGTTTTTGCATGACTTCCGCTGTGCAAGGGGCTCCAAATCCCAACACTAACATGTTGTGATTCGGGCAGGCATCCAAAAGACCTCTGTATCTGTATCAATATTTGCTCAAGCTCTCATCATACCCTTGGGTAACTTCTCTGATTTCTCTTCGGAGTGCACTTGTCTATGAATTGGTTGAGAAACTCCTCTATGAATTCCGGCCATGACTTGATGGTGTTTGGTAATAACCCTTTGAACCAAGTATATACTTCGCCCTTCAAAGTGAAGGAAATGAACCTTAGCTTGAAATCCTCCTCACTTGACTCATTTGGCCTTTTCTGCACCCTGCAAATTTTGCTGAACTCATGCAAGAACTTGATTGGACTTTCAGCTCTGGTTCCCAAGAACACAGGTAATATGGCTAGTAGGTCTGTCTCAACATATATTGCCTTTTGACTGGAGGTTTTGGAGATATCATGGGTTGGTTCGTTCCCATCGTGGGCATAGAATGACCCTATCTCCGGATCATCTTCCTGATTGCCAACCATGGTGGTTTCTACCTCCTTTGGGGTAAGCTACTGATTCGTGCGGACTCATGAAAGTGATGTCCTGACTTTCTTCACGGCTGGCATCCGGGTCATTCAGTTGGCTCGGAAGTGGTTCTGGTTGGGCAACGTTTGGTTTCCCTACTTCCTCTGTCCGCCTCCTAAACTCAGTGCCTTCAAACATGGGAAAAAAAACAACAAAGAGTTTATTCACAAAATTCAAACTAAAATTTTTAAACAAAACTTGAGATGCTCCGCCCATCTATGTGTTCTCTTGCTCCAGTAGTATGTCCGCCTCCTAAACTCAGTGCCTTCAAACATGGGAAAAAAAAACAACAAAGAGTTTATTCACAAAATTCAAACTAAAATTTTTAAACAAAACTTGAGATGCTCTGCCCATCTATGTGATCTCTTGCTCCAGTAGTCCCTTAGGCTACAACAGGAGGGGGAACGCTTGACCCACAAAGATAATGACACTTGAAACTTTACTGTCGCTGCCCTGAGCTGTCTCTCCACTGAAAACAAAAGGAAGAAAATATTAACAATATATATACCAAAGTATATTGCAATTTTTTTGTCGTTTTGGATTGCTCAAGTCAAACTGTCAAACTGATCCAGCTGGTAGGGTGTACGCTTTCTACCTACGGAATGCCGCTGAGTGAGTCCAATGGAGATTCAGACTGGTCAACTTGACTTAGATCCAACTTGAGTGAGAGCTCAAAGCGCTTTCAAAACCTTAACCCAAAATACTATTAACTTGTTTAGGGAAGTAATGATTGATCCCACAGAGATGATGTGTTTAACATTGATTGCGGATACGAATGGGAATGGCTGCTGCCACGCTTCATTACGGTGGGTTAAGTTGAAATTCTAAACTTAAGAGATTAAACTAACTAGACTTGTCCACTCATTAAACGGACTAAATTTCCTGAAATTGACAATCAAAATAAGTGGACGACTGTCAGTCTCCTTCAAAACGTACGATAAAGTAAAACTTTCCTAACAACTTCATCTTCTTCATGGAATCAACATAAAATACAGAGCATAATCAGATCTAAACATTTATAATAACAAACTCATCAGAACACCTTGTAAATCCAAATTTGCTCTTAAGAACTAGACTACACTTACATAAATAGGAAACTAACCCATAATCATGCAGAAGTTCAAACCCATCTATCAGATCTAAACGTCCTAACACATATCATCCATAATTTTTTTTGCAATCAAACAAACATGAGTCAAGACTCAGATCCACCAGACCAAACCGCAACAAACGGATTGAGCTAAGATATGCACCGTAAATAGGAAATCAAAGTAGATCAGAGAAATCATGCATAACAACAGAGAAATCCAAGTGGAATTGAAATCATAACACTGAATTACTGGATCAACGGTCAAGAGTTGCAACAAAAACATGAACTGAAAGTAAACAAAGAAAACATAAATTGTTTCTTCGCTCCTTCTCAAAGTGAAATTACAGAACCAAAAGATGGGAAATGAAACAAACACCAACACGCTGCTAAACTAAACCAAGCTAAGAACCAAGTGTGTATGTGACTGGGATCAGGAGTTCTGAGTAGATTGAGCTACCATTTCAGCCCTAGAAGAGAGCTGAATCCTAAGGGGTGTGTATGTGTCAATGCGTTCCCCCACCCCGCGTCTGTCTTCTCTCGCATGTGCTTAAATTCAATTATTTATACAGTACAATTTTTTTATCAAAATTCAAGTTATAGTTAACGTATTATTATTAATTAGATATTTATAAAATAATACACCCTCCGTCCCAAGTTACTTGAGTCGTATTCCTTTTGGGGTTGTCCCAAGTTACTTGAGTCATTTCTATTTTTGGCTAAAAACAAAACATCTAATCTCACCTACTTTACTCTTTTTTTTACTTACCCTCTCTTCTTTCTCTCACTTTATTCTCTCCTCTACTTTATTTAACTCACTAAACACAACTTTCTTAAATCTCGTGCCGAAAAGAAACGCCTCAAGTAACGTGGGACGGAGGGAGTATTTGAAAGAGTTATTTTTCCCTCTTTTTTTCATTTGTCTTTACTCATTAACAATAATTATATAATATTATTATTCATTCGAATTATTATTTTTAGTTAAACTAAAATATGATATAAATTTAAATTATTTTTTGTTATATATTATTTTAATTCATTACTTTAATATTAATTATTTTTGAAGTATATCTAATAATTTTAAGAGAGATTAATGAACTAAATAAGAAAAAAAATTAAGAAAAGATAGAGAAAATATAGAAATCATAAATAAATTGGAAGAGTTGGGACATAGGAGAGATATAACCTATTGAAAGGTCCCCTCTTTTGCTCTGCTTGTGATGCTCTTCTTTTGTCATTAGATTACTCAAGTTAAATCGTCAAACGGATCCAGCTTGCCAGATGGATGTCTTCTACCTGCAAACTGCCGGTGAGTGGATCCAGTGGAGATTCAGAATGGTCAACCTGACTTAGATCCGACTTGAGTGAGTGTTCAAAAGCGCTTTCAAAACCTTAACCCACAATACTATTAACTAGTATAGGGAATGGTTGCTGCCACGCTTCACTACGGTGGGTTAAGATGAGATTCTTGACTTGAGAGACTGAACTAAGTAAACTGATCCACTTGTTAAACAAAATAAAATCTACATGATCAATTTACCATGTAATTTCCTGAAATAGACAAACAGAATAAAGCAGACGACTGTCACTCTCCTACAAAACGTACGATAAAGTAAAACTTTTCTAACAACTGCATCTTCTCCACGGAATCAACGGAAAACACAGAGCATAATCAGATCTGAATATTTACGAACAAGAAATCTTATCATAACAACTTGTAAATTTAAATCTGACCATAAGAACTAAACTAAACTCACGTAAATAGGAAACTAACCCATGATCATGCAGGAATACCAACTCATCTACTAGATCTAAACATCCTAAAACACTTTATCCTTAATATTCTTCGCAACTAGACAAAACATGAATCGAAGACTTAGATCTACCCAAATCAAACTGCAACAAAACATTTAAGCTAAGATGTGCACCGTCAATAGGAAATCAAACATAGATCAGAGAATTCATGCATAATAACAGAGCATTGCAACGGGAATTAAGATCATAACACTAAATTTACTGGATCCAAAAGGTCAAGAGTTTGCAACACAAGCGTAAACTGAAAGTAAACAGAAGAAACTGGAAATTGTTTCATCGCTCCTTCTCAAAGCGGAATTACAGAACCCAAGTAAGTTAAGTAATAAAAACCAACACCCAAAACACTACTAATCTAAACTAGAATATGAACCAATTGTGTGTGTGTGAAGGAAATCATGAAAATGAAGTGAAATGAGCTTCCATTTTAGCCCTAGAAGAGAGCTGAATTCCTAAGATCGTCATGGACATTGCGAGCGTCCCCCCTCATACTCGCGCTGGGCTTTCTATATATAGAGAGGCGTAGGGCTCTGATCCCTAGGGTACCGTCCTCTCCAATTGTCATTCCTGCCCTTGGCTTTTGGTGGGGTCCATAGGTCTATCTTCTATGTGAAAACTCCTGCTGGCTCCGGTTAATTCTGACTTGATCAACTCAACAATACAGGTTTTCGACTTCATTTCTTGATTCGTTCGTTGGCCCAACTTATCAATTCAATCTTCTGAATATGGCGGAATTTCACACACCTGACTTATATTTGCATATTAGATTTACAGATTTGGGTGCAATTTTATCACAGAACACATGCATGAAACGAGTCTCATCACCTACAAATAAATTAGAAAGAGAGGAATAAATATATTAGATGTACTAAACTACCCTTCCATGCAAAAAAGTAAAGAAAGGGAAAAAAGGTAAAAAAAAACTAATGAAAAAGTATCTTAAATAAAATAAAATATAGTTCAGGTACCTCGGTTGTAATTTATTTTCACAAAATATCTTAATTATGTATCCTATATTATTTAAATATCATTTTTATAGTTCATTTCTTTATATTTCAATTATTATAATCACCTTTAAATATGGTATGCCTACTACCTATGGTTTGTCTTAGGTGGATTATATTTGATCAGTTGGTCCATCGTTTCGGTTTGAGTTATGTCAAGCAGGACAAATCAAACTTTTTGAATAAAAATTGGAGCAGAAAAATTGTGGATGTAGAAAATAGTTTCTCGGTTCCAATAGTTGAGTCGTATAATCTAAGATTAAGTTGTAAGATTAATTTACTTATAGGGGTTAGTTATGACTAATTATCCTATGATTATCCATTTATGATTAAGTTATGAGATTGAATCTCATGAACCAAATACACTATATATTTAATTTTGAGATATAATTTTGCAAACCGAATATCCTCTTGAGAGTATTTGTTATTAGGGATTTTTTGAAGCACATATCTATTGTGAAACTTTTACAGTTTTACCAATTAGGTTAGGTAAGGTAGATATTTCGAGTCTGACGTTCAAGAGATAAAACAAAAATCTGTACTAGTATTAAACCAGGAATAAAACAAAGTTTCCTCTGACATAACGCATAACTAAACGAACTGGTTGCAAAAATTTGTAATAATTGTTAACTTATAGGTCTTGAATTTTGTAAGAGATGAAACCCATATTTAAGAATTAAATTCAAGTATTTTGTCGTTTCTAGCTATGAGGTTCAAACAACATTGACTATTTGATTAATTTGTAATAGTGTTACATTATTAATTGATTATTGGATGCCGAATATTATCAGTCTTTTCACAGACATACTCAATTAAATACTTTAAGAAAGCATCGATATTAGTTGATTTATAATAAACAATAAAAATTTCCATTGAAACTGGTGAGCTATAGTTTATACATTGAAAGCCAAAATTATTAAATCAATGCTTCATGACTGCAATTAATGCCTGCTGTTAGCGAGACAAATCTCGGGCAGCTGATTGCCAAATCAATTTCACAAACCAAAGCTAAGCAAACAAATTATTTTTATTATGAAAACTAAAAATATTAAACTTGCACTAGCAAATATAGATAGTCAATTGCATTAATAATGAAATTGATTGTAGTTTGGATAATGAAATTTCACTCATTAAGAATGGAGATGTATATATATGTCGTGTACCATTATGATTTAATAACAGAAAATAATTCTCTAATTTTATTTGAAAATAAAGTTGGCATTTAAAATTGTCCTTTCCCTGCTAGAAGGAGAGCGAGGTGAGATACATGAAGAACAATATCAACACATATATCTTTTTTATTACATTGTTACTCATTTTTCTTATATTATTTATTTTAAATTTAACATTTGTAAATCAGGCACTTTAATCCAAACTTATAGTGTTACATATACAAACAGGGTCGCATTCAGTCAATAGAACACGGACATGAAATATTTGCAAAGATTATATTTATGAGTCGATTTGTTATTGTACTCATATTAGAACACAAATATGTAGACATCCATTGGTTGGTATAGTTAGTGACATTCACCCTATTTTTTATACTATAAAATTAAAAACTGGTTTATATAATTGGACTATAGATCTGTGTACAATTGTGAAATTCATCAATACAAGTATGGTCATTATGAAATGAAATTGTATTATTATTATTTTTAAAAAATTATTTTTTAATGCTTTTAAAAAAATCAAAAAATGGTTCAACCGGATGCCGTTTTCCGGATGAACCAGGCCGATTTTTCTGTTCAAAATGGTCTAAAAGTCCATTGGTGTATATGCCTAAACCGGACCAAAAAACACCCAGTTTGTAGTTGAACTGGTCAAACCGGACGGTTCGGTCCCGTTTTTAAAACACTAGTTGCTCACTACTCTTCGTGATAACTTGAATTTCCAACCTATCGGATGAAAGAGATGCGTTTACCAACTAAGTTATGATTCTTTAAATTAATTAGTTATTACTATAATAATTAAACATTAATTATTTTGTTTACTGATGACATGACATTGATATGATCTCCTGTGACTTAGAGATTTTAGTTATTTTATGTAATCCACTCCTATAATTATGGAGCACCATAAGTGAAATAAGTGAAGAGTGTATATATTTAACTATTTAAGTACCATATAAAATGCACTATTGATTTATTGCAAAGAAGATAAATAATAATACCACAGATAACATTTCCATGGAAAGCAGAGTAACAACTGAGTCATATTTATGTATATACAAAAATATTAATCCTTCAATTAGTGGAATCCACAAAATGTACAGAACAAATCATACTATGAATCAGAAGAAAATATTACACATGTTGATTTAGTACTGTATCACATACCTTATGTAAAATTGTAAGAAGCTTAGTAAAAAAGTTGAGAACACAATTACTTCACATTGCCTTCATATCTAGGGCGCTTCCACAATAATTAAAGATTAATTAATTTGTTTACTTATGACATTGTTGGAATCATGCTTGGTCAAAGGACTTTGACCAATAATAAATGAGATAGAAATATTTAATTTTGTGAAATTAAATGCAAAAGCATTGATTTACGTTCTGAGCAGATGACCGTACTATATTCATTTTCTCAAACCTAATTCCCGGTGAGTAAGAAATAATATATTAAAGCTGGTCACAATAAAGTTAAAAAGGAGCTATGACAAAAGCCAAATGATTAATTATGATCTCACATCGGGGATGATAAACTTCTTTGAAGAGGTACTTAATAAGATGGATCATTACGTGTAATAATTATCGTGGCCTAACATGGGCGATAGAGCCGTGCATCGTGTGTCTTGGACTTGTATCTTGGTCTGTTGGTGGTCTTTGGACAGGTTTTAGGCGTGGTCCGAGCCCCGCCTATTCTTTTTAGACCACCTCCACGTCGTTGGACCCTGACGCATAGCGGGTACCAAATGGACCCCGTCGTCTAGTGTGTCCAGATGCATGAGACTCTTCAGCTCCCGCAACGGCTAGTGCAACAGTAACCTCCGCTGGATAATATAAATTGCTTGATGACAGACATAATGTCTGTTGACTCCAACACCCCGTGAAGGTGCACTCAGCCTATAAATAGGCGTGTATCCCTTGCATTCCAACACGCAACACACTCAAGCATTCTGCATACACGCTCTCTCCCTCTCTACATTGTCCTTCTGTCAAAGCGCTACCCTAGCCATTATCCAGTTCTCCGGAGCACTGCAGTTAGCGGGGCTGCTACTTCAGGGACGAAGCCGTTTTACCTTTGGGGACGACACGCTAATCCGAGAGCACTACCGACACGTATCTCATCTTGCGGAAAGAGGACTCCTCGACTCGGCTTACTCTTTCCTACAGTTTTGTATTTCTTTTGTTCAGTTTTATTTTGTATAACTTTCTCCTAATTTTCTGTGAAATTTTTCCCCGCCAAATTTGTATCTTAGTAATACCCAGAATCCAACAGACATGACATTGATATGATCTCCTGTTACTTAGAGAGTAGAGTGAATTTTTAATTTTATGGCTCAAGATCTCAATATAATTATCAATTTGATGTTTTAGTTATATTATGCAATCAACACGGCCGCACCTATAATTATGGAGCATCATAAGTGAATAGTGTATATATTTAAGAATCATACAAAATTCATTATTGATTTATTACAAGAAGAAAAATACTAATACCAGATATAAACATTTCCATGTAAGTAACAACTGAGTCATATTTATTATATACAAAAACTTCAATCCTTCAATTATGTACAGACCAAATCATTGTATGAATCAGAAGAAAATATTACACATGTAGATTTAGTACTGCATCACATACCTCATGTAAAATTGTAAGAAGCTTAGCAAAAAAGTTGAGAAACCAATTCAGTCACACTGCCTTCATATGTAGGGTGCTTCCACAATATCAGTGCAGACTCCTCCGAAGTCGATGCCTGGCTGATCACCATCGCATCACCTGCAACGAACAATGTCGAAAAAGAATGAAGACACAGCTCATTCTGCCAAAATGATCCTCACATTGCCAAACAGCAGTTGACAGGAGTTTGAAATGGTTTACACAAAACACTCACCATCCGCCTTCTGGCCTTTTCCTTTGTCATTTACTTGAGCGCCCCATCCGACAGATAGCTCTCCTGCCTTCTCAATGCCTTTAGACTGGTATGGAGCAATAATTTGAACAGTGTGTTGAAGTGAGCCCAATAAGTCATTCTCAATACACTCGTACCTGTAAAACGAGGAAAAAGTTATGAATTTATTTGATGTTTAGAAGATTAGGCCTTCAACAACATGACTCACATTCTTCTGCAGAGGCTATCAGTGATCACTGATAAATCTATGACTTGAATCCTTATCTGCCTGACTTGTTCGTCACCATACTCATCGAACGGCTCCTCAAGAATCTCAGATAGCTTTTCAACATTCGACTCGAGTTGCTGCTGCTGGTCCTCAAAAAAATGCCACTTCAGCCCACTTTCCTTTTCTTTCATCTCATCCTTAAAGAAGTCATCACCAAAAGCATAGAACGCGAAAGGATGTGAGTATAAAAGAGCCCGTCTTGATGTAAGTAGCCGGCGAAGCCCATTTGTAACCCAGCTGAAATCTCTCGATTTTAAGTCCCTTGCTTGCAGATTTGATATTTTGTCCTCAATCATCTCCCACAGCTGAGATTCCTGCTTAAAGGAGTCTGCGTGAGCTTTATAACGGCTATAATAATGCACGTATCTGTATAGGTTTCTTTTTGCATGCTCGGCCTTCTCCACGTCTTTATATCGACCACAACTATGATCATCAATACTCGACCGAGTATGGTGACGGCCCGTAGCTCCGCCACACAGCCAACTAAACCAGGGTAAAAAAACAATCAAACACTACTTTGATAAAGAAAATAATCCAACATCAGAAAAACTGTGTAGCATAAACACATATAGAGGAGATCAAATCAGACGAGTGGGTTCATGTGTAAGATAATTTTCACAGAAAGAGCAATCCTACCAAAACGATTGCCCACATACGCAACGAACTAGGTTGCAGCCACCGTTTTTCTCAACTGGTTTGTGACAGTTGGGACAAGGCATTGTATTTACAGTAATCCAATTAACTGTCTCGGATTCATCGTGGCACTTTTGTTTCCAGAGCTGCCACATAGAGCACGGACAAGGAGAATGGGCTTCCGATGAACAACTGAAACAAAACTGCAAACCACAAGAGCATTCCACCTCACAGAACTCATCATTTTCTGCCCTTATTGCATTCCCACAGTGTGGTGTACTAGGACACCATTTCACCAACTTATTGTCCTCAATATACGACTCGAGAAGAAACCTGTCGAACTTTTCAGCTAAATCAAGGCGTCTCTCACTAACTAAGCTTCTAACAGTGGCTTCATCACAAACAGTGTTACATTCATGGGCCATACACCTGATCCGCTTGCTTTGGCCCTCGTTTATCTTGACAACAAAGTGACCCGTCCAACCTATAAGAGAGGCCAACAAGGGTTATTTGGGTTACCCACAATTCCAAACTAGAAACATCAAAAGTAGAGTATCGAAAACGATGTAAAGCTCACAAGTATTGCAAAAGCAATGACCGCAGTCCATTCTCGACACGGCATTTGCAGACACATCATCCATACAAATGTTGCAGAGCAATGTAGAGGAAGGTTCATGTTGAGTGACAAACGCAGGTTCATCCCTAGTGACTCCCACTTCAGAAAACATACGAGATTCCCCTTTCTCGAAGTATACTGGGATCAGTTTCTCAACATCCCATCTGTAATGAATGAGAAGAGTTCTAGCATGGTGTTCTCTCACCAATAGCAACTCCATCACTTTCCTCAAATCTTCCCTCTGTGAAGATCACAAAAACTCAATCATCGAATCGGACTACATGCAATGCCATTGCCATCCTCTTTTTTATAAGAAAATACATCTCACACTTAAATTCAAATTTCCAAAAACACAGAGCTAGAGATATATGCATATTGTAGGCAACTAAATACCATTTCAAGCGAAATACTCCCTTTATCCAATTAAAAGCGAAACGTTTTCCTTTTTAGATTGTCCTATAAAAAAAAGAAATGTTTTCTAAAATGGAAACAATATCATTTCTACTTTTTCATCTCTCTTACTTTATTCTCACCTCGTTAACTCACAAAACAACACTACATAATTCTCGTGCCTGAAAAGCAAATGTTTCATTTCTAATGGGAGTAGTTTAAAGCCTCAAATTCAAATTCCAAGAAAGCATAACTAAAAGCAAATAAAAGACATACTACATCACAAAATTGGATACTCTAAGATACAGATATATTATCACACTCAAACAGAGGCAGTTTCAAGAAAAAGATGAAAACTTTACATACCTGAGCTGCCCAGAGAGACTCTCTTTTGATCACCTGCAAATATTACAAAAAAAAGGGACACCCAAATCATTCAAACGAAACGGGCACGTTTCATTCTAATAATTCTGTTATCATCTTTTACAACCACAACAAATAAATTAGCCTCTATTAATACAAGTAAGTGTATGAATTTGAAAAAGATGATCAAATATGAGAAGAAACCTTCAAACCCATGGGAACAGCACCGAGATTAAGTCATGGAGTCAACCCCCCTATTAGATTATGATCACTCACAGAATCACTTTTCATACAGGCTACTTAAAACAGGTTGTGTCGTGGAAAATTAGGGTTGATCCGAATCATGTTCGGATCCAACTACTTTTGGATTTGAAGTCTTGCCTAAAAATTAAGAATATGACTTTGGGATTGAAAGACCCAAATATTTCTATGCTACAGCTATTTGGCAATATTTTAAAAATCAGTGGATTGGCTAAGCTATTGGTTAACAATTCGAATGGTTGGATGATTGGATCGGTTGGACAACTGATCAAGATTCAAGCCGCCGAATTACTATAGCAAAAATAATAAAATTTAGTGAAAATTGCCATTAAATCACAACTTGGTTTACTTTTGTTTATCTCATAACTTATAAAATTAGCTAATTAATTCATAACTTGGTTTACTTTTGTTTATCCCATAACTTATAAAATTAGTTAATGAATTCATAATTTTTGCACATTTCTAAATTGTCTCGTACAATGAAAATTTTAATGAAACTTATCATTTAAATCATAAATTTTTATTAACTTCTTGATAAATTTAACATTGTTCTATATCATGATGGTCGATTTTAGATATGTAAATAGTGAAGATATAATGACGAAAAGTATAAAATGTCAGCAACAAATTTCATCAATTTTTTAATAGCATGGTATAATTGAGAAATGTACAAAAGTTTTGATTTAATTAGCTACTTTAATAAGAAATGGGATTGACCAAAAGTCAACCAAAATTTTTAATTTAAATGACAATTTTACCTTAAATTTATAATTCATCTCATTCAAGATGTTTACCTATCATTTTTTGTTTGTCCTACTCAAGATGTTCACTTTCTATATTTAAAAATAAATCTTTCTCCTCATTAAAATATTCAACTATCTTTTTCTTTCTACTTATTTCAACTAACAACTCAAAACTAACAACTCATCCTAAAATCTCGTGCTACTCAAGAATGTGAACATCTTGAGTGGGATGGAGGTAGTATTATATTCCATTCGTCCCAAGGTAATCGAGTCTTATTCCTTTTTGGGTTATCTTATTTCTCTCTCTTACTTTTTCTCATCTCTTTCTTACTTTACTAATTGCATAACAAAACTGTCATTTACAAAATTTTCTACTCTTTGAGAATGGAGTGACTATATCTTTCTCTTTCATACTTTATTCTCTTATCTACTTTATTCTCTCCAATTTAACCTTTAGCACATCAACTTTTAAAATCTTGTTGTTAAAAGAAATGCATCAATTACCTTGTAATGGCGGGAGTACAAGATAGTATTAATGAAGGGGTTGGCAGCGGAAGCGCATCATAAATCAATTACATAATAATTCTAATCTATTTAGCATATTATTTAGACAAATTCTATTCGCGCAATTATCACATGTATCATGCTCACAACTTGAATTAAATCATGTTTTAGCGTAATTGAAACCTAAAACATGTTTTTCTACGGATTAGACATTTTACGTTGGTGATTCTCCAAAGAATCGAAGATAGCTCGTGTCTTCTCCTCGTGAAGATGTTGAGTACTAGACCACGGATCTTCTGACTGGTTCCCAAACTGTATGTTGATATCAATGTGGGCTGATCTCACCAGGATACTAGGACTTAAATAAAGAAGATAGAATTCTATCTCACGGAGGAGAGAAAAATCGTCCCCTATGTGAACAAGGAGGTGGACGAAAATTTTGGAAAATAATTTTGTGTATTTTCTGTCTCCTTTATTCTCCTATTTATATTAAGTTACACATTGGGCCCAGTCAATGATCTACGGAAGCTTTTGGATATGGCCTCCCCAATTAGTTTTTCTCTAATTAAATTGAACCCACAATTTAATACAAGCTTATATTGGAATATTATTAGCAACAACTAAAGAAATAATATTGCACTGCCCATCCAAATCTGAAATTACAAGTAATCCGGGTTTCCGTTATTTGTCGTTCATTTCCCGCGCTTAAGATAGAAACATTCATTAATTAATTAGTGTCTGCTATGGACTTAATTAATTAACATCTTATTAATTCCAAGAGTGGACTTAGCAAGAAACATTTTTTTTATTATTCATAGAGTGATCAAACTCCAACTAGCTAGGTTCCGAATAATAAAGCCTTGTTTCGAGCTCCTCTTGAGGACATTATCAAACGAGACTCACCTCGCGCACGATTCAATATAATAGCAATCCTAGCACCGCTAGATATTAATCACCACTACCAAATATACCAGGACTATTGGGTTGCGAAAAACCCGCACCATTTGGTAAGTCAAAATAGTGCATAATCAATATCGTATGCTCAATGCTAACGTACATTGATTAAGAAATAAATAATTATCAAGACCTCGTCTTTCAGTAGATAGAATAAAGACTTGTCACGCTGTTAGATCCAATTCAGTGCTCTACCATACCAATGTCATCTTATTTCAGTAAGGCTTAGAAATATGCGGACTAACATTGCAACCTTTCGCGATAGGTAGTCTAGACCTATCTGGGTTGTGAAATTCTTATTTTTTCTTTGTTCAGAACTGACTGTGTTACCTTAAAGTGGACAACGCCCACAACCGGTCTACTAAAACAAAGACTTAGACTTTGTTAAGTCTCTTATACATTTAAATATGCAATAAACATCCATTAAATGTAAAACAAAATAACATTATCACAAAAATAATCTGTTTCATTCCTTGGAATATAAAATAACAGTTTTTACAGTATTCAATCACTCGAAAGGTGATTTCTAGTATACAAACTCTAATAATTAAAATATAGTGAATGATGGAAAAAATATTGTAGAACATGAGTGTGTTAGGGTGACATCACTATTAAAATGACAACGTGACAACAATTAGCATGCAATATACAATACATATGCAAACAATCTGTGATATATAGGCAAACAATTCAACATAGGGTTCTAAGCAATATGAAATATGAAACCAGAGCACTATGGTGACACCATAGTTAAAATGACAACCTAGGCAAGCAATCTGCGATACTGAAAGAGCAGGTTTATGCAGGCTCGTGTATTCAACTGATCAGGAAGTGATTCCCAACCTAATTGTAAACCTGATATCAACAATTTCCTCAACTCACTTCTACTGGCTAGTATAGTGGAGCAAGGGTCGAATCCCACAAAGATGGATGAATACGAAATGCAATTGTGGTGATAATCTGGAAGGGTTGGTTAGCTACAACGCTTGGGTTGAGGTTCTACCTAGACACAAAACTCAAAAGTGGACTTATACTCTACTGACTGGTGAGACGGTCTCATATCGGGATCGGGTTGGACACATGGAAAGCTGGTTTGTAACACTAAAATGCATGTGAAAAGTGAAGGTTTACTAAAAATGGGGGACAGTGACAGAAACGGATCTCCGACCGAACTGGCTGATGAACTGCCAGATCCGCCAAAAGTCTGACAAAATTAGAAGGACAAAAGGTAAAGTGGCTGAAAACCAAAAGTGGTCCACAAATCAGATGTGGATGTTGTTTTCTCCAACAAGTATGCACCAAATTCAGATAAACACAAACTCCATGAATAACAATAAAAATCAACACTTTCTACAAATCGAGATCCAAGATTAAAAGCTAAAATTGCAAAGATTAGAAACCGAAAATCCCAGATTAAGTAAACTGACTAACATGCGAGGTGGTAACAGTCATGTAATCGTAGATCTCATGCATTGAACTTCAAATTGAACGAGTAAACACTTGGAATCTTAGATAACAAACTCAGATCTAGTCTACTCAAGCAAAATCATGCATCAACAATTAGAAATTTCTCGCAAATTACTGGATCTAGCTAATCTAGGAAGAATGAAGCACGATGGCAATGAAAAGACAAACAAAAACAAACTTCCATATCATAACGTTCGGATCTCAATACGATACTTCAAAACAACAAGAGATTCAAGTTTTAACAGTAGATCCAACGAGATAAAAAGAAATACGAAGTTAAACTATGAAAGCAATTAAAGATCGTTTTGCCACTCGGGCGATGGAACAATGTTTCTGTCGACTACAACGGCTGGATGAGTTGACGGTGAACCTTCCCTGGTGGAATGCCGAGGTCTTCAAGTGATCATGACTGGCGGCGAGGAACGACAACTGTTGGAGCTAGCCTCCGCTTCGGAACTAGGACTTCCGAGAGCGGTTTCTAAGTGTATCTCCTAAAATGTGTTGAGTCTCTCTTCATTCTTCATGTGACATTCTATTTATAGGGTGGCTTGCCCTAAAGTTAGGGTTATTCTTCCTTGTGCAATGTCGTTTTTGCCCCAGTTAAGTAGTTGGTCGTCTAATAGAAATCCTTCCCTCTCCATCTCGAGCCTTTGGGCATGCATCCTGGTCAGTATTGCACCCTTTTGGCGTCCTCTTTCACTTAAAACCTCTGATTCCTTTCTTGTTGACTTGCACCATTTCGTGCACACTTATGCAACTTTTCTTGCAGAATATGCACGTTAAGCTCATCATACTGACCAGTAACCAAGGCCTAGAATACGACTTATCAGATACACAGACAAGTATTCTACCGATATATAGGCAAGCAAGTCGGCATATGGTTTCAAGCAATCTGCGATACAAAATCTAAGATAATCAACTAATCTGCGATACGATATCTAAGATAATCAACCAATCTGCGATACTGAAAGGTCGATATTAAGCGATTTTCTTTGAGATCCTTTTGTCGTTGGTGTTTTATTCTTCTGCACAAACTGAATTGTGAGTCGATAGTCGTCGATTGATCAAGTCGACACCTCTTACCGACCTAGCTGGACGATGTCTTCTTCTACCCGCGAGTGCCTGTGAACTGATCCAGTGACAAATCTAACTGATCAACTCGACTCAATGCAACTTGCTCTTGTTCGGTTGAGTGCGCAAACGGAGGAACTCAGTGCTATCAAAACCTTAACCCACGATACTATGAATTAGTAAAGGGAAGTAAGGGTCGAATCCCACAGAGACGATGTGTTCTATATTTGTTGAGGACAAGCCGGGGATGGCTGCTGCCACACATCCAAAGTGGGTTATGTTAAACTACTTGACTAAATAAACTGAGGGATTGAGCTAACTGAACTGATCCACTTGCTAAGTCCAACTAAACTTGTAAATTCTAATTGATCAATCTGTCTGAACTTAAGAACTCATGATGTTTTTTCCTGAAATAGCCAAACAAAGTAAAGGTGAGTGGGTGTCAGCACCCTACAAAACGTACGGTAACGTAAACTTTACTAACAACTTCATCTTCCTTGCACAATCAGTTCAAAAACAGAGCATTAACCAGATTCTCAAACATTTCCATACTAACGAACTACGCATAACAAAACAAACTCAGCATAATGAACTCATAACTACGCTAATGAGTCGACTGAAATCACGTAGACAAACGGACTAAACCATAATCATGCAGGAACGAAGAAGTCGACTCTCAGATCTACAACACAGAAACATATATTATCATTCATCGCAAGCATACTCCGATCTGCTTCACCATATTTTAACGAGTTAGATCTAAACATTTTAACACCTTCCATTCAATAAATCAACACAATCAAGCAATAATTATAAATATGGAACCCAGATCCAAATAGATTTTACCACAACAAAAGATATTACTCAACTAAACATCACGAAATGCACTCGCACTTCAGAGACATAGTCTAATTAGCTAAGTCATTCAAAATCGAACATAACATTTAAACAACAGTCGAAGTCACAACTCCAAGTTTGGTTCTAGCAACAAAGTAGTTCAAACAACAGCAAGAAAACGTAAAGGAAATTGTAGCATGACAGAAATTAAAGAGATTGTATCTTCACCCCTTCTCGGGACGGTGTTACACAGATTGAAAAATACGATTTGAAACTACCACCCAACCACGATTAAAACCCAGAACCAAGTGTGCTTGAAGGATAAATGAAGAAACTAGAGTGTAGTGAGCCTCTCATTTCAACCCTAAGAGAGCTGAGTGTCCAAAGCGCTGCCTCATTCCTGCTTCCCATTTCCATTTATAGGAAGGCATGAGGCTCTGATCCCTAGGGCAACCTCCTCTTCAAAATTCTTCTTTGCCCTTAGCTTTTGGGGATCTTTAAGTTGGGCACAATCTCCTATCTGGGTGCTCCTGCTGCCTCCGTTTGATTTGACTTGATCCATTGCGGTGCAGTAAATTGACTCCATTCTTCTTGATCCGTCTGTCCGCCCAGTTGATCCATGCAGCTCTTGATTATAGTGGATTTTATACACACCTGGCTCACAATTGTACGTTAGCTTACAGAAAATGGTGTAGTTTATCATAAAACCAATGCATGAAACGAGCCTTATCAAACTGCTCACACTTAAACCATACTTGTCCTCAAGTATGAAAGATAAGAATAAAGAAATAAGGCAAGTTTCAATGCATAGCTCTCTCATTCAAAGATACTGTAAAACAGAAACTTAACATGTAAGTTTTTGAAAAGAAAACCACATAAGTAAACTGCAACACATTGTCACATAAAAAAGAAAATATAGAACTGGTTTATCTTATTGGCAGTTGTCCCCACAAGCTTAAGGTCAATCCAATTGTCTACAGTTTGAAATTCCTTTCCCTCCCCCCTTCTGCCTAATCAGCTTGTCCGTTTGTCAAGATAGGTTATATCCTTTCCAACTGTTGGATTCACTCAGTCACTCAATCCTCACCAGAATTGTTAAGACTACTCTCTTATTCATTTTTCATACCATTGATGCCTCGAGTTCTGCTGACTTAGGGCAGTTCTTTAAGATCTTTGATTAGGATATAATGGTGACAAAGGGTATTATCAAGATCAGGTAAGAGTCTTAGAGGTTCTAGGTTCAAAAATAAACAGAAACTCAATCCCAAAATATGAGAATGTGTGAACTTCGAGACAGAACTGGGACAACCTCCCTGCTCATTTCTGACTTGATTCCCAAAACTTGGAGGTACTTCCTGGCCATTTTGGCCTTATTTATCTGACTCTTTCTTTCCCGGGATCAGGTTACATTATTTCCTGCCCTTTTTATTTCTTTCACTTTTCTAAGACTTCTTTTCCTTTGCTTTTCTCTTTATTTTTTCTGGGCCAGGTTACAACTTATCCTGCCTTTTTACTAAAAGGTTTCATTTTCTATCATTTTGGTTTTTTTTCTGCCCATACCCTCTTTTTTTTCTTTTTCCAACGGTTCAACCTATCCTCTATACCCTATTGGTGAGTTGCCCCAGCCTTGCCCCCTTGTTCACATGAAAAGAAAGTTATGGTTTACAAGGAAAACGTTGATTATTCAAGCTCGAAAGTGTTAGCTAGGGGGTGCCTTTACAAAGAGGCTGGTTGACAGGTTCGAAAGAATCAGGCTCAACTGGTTACCCTACCGCCTTTAGTACTTACTACCTCCTGTCATTTCCCTCGTAGCATCAACGGTAGCCACTCTATTTTTTATAAGTAGAAAGTGTTCTACTCCAGGTTTTTAACTCACTTTTAGAGGGCTTCACAGAGGACTTAGATTAAAGCATTTCCATCGTTCTCACATCCTCCAAACTGACTTTGGTTTATTGAAGGAGAGAATCTCACAAATCAACATGCATCATCTCTTCAATCACTCTTACTAAGGGAATCTTGCCTTTATTTTTCATAAACCAGTTCATACCCAAAAACACATAAACACTAAGGGAACATCTCTAAGTTTTGGTAAGTGTAATTGTAAAATGGAGGTTGTTTCCATTTTTTGTCCATGAGTTCACATGTCCTTATGCGATTTTTTTTGCTGAAACTTTCTGAACTTAGGACCTCTAGGACTCTTTCCTGATCACAATGTTACCCTTTGGCCCCATTACATCTTAATCAAAGACCTTAAGGAGCTGTTCTGTGTCAGTAGAACTCAAGGCATCAGTGGTTCGGCAAAATGAATGAGAGAATAGTCCTAACAATTCTAGTAAGGATTGAGTGATTGAGTGAATCCAACAGCTGGTGAGAATAAAGGAAATCTTGACAAAATGACAAGTTGATCAGGCTGAACAAGGGGAGGGAGGAATCCGGGACTGCCAACAATTGAAATGATCTTGAGTTTGTGGGAAAGGTTGCTTGAAATTGAGCCAGTTTTATGCATGAGTTTGTTATCCTATGTTAAGTGTTCTTCCTTTTTATGTGTGTCTTTTACTTTTGTTTTTTATGATTGAGTCTTGTTTAGTCAGTCTAGGTTGTTTATAGTGTCGGTCAAGGAAAACCATGCATGTAACTTGCCTTGTTCTTTTTTCTTGTTCTTTCATACTTGAGGACAGACATGGTTTAAGTGTGAGCAGTTTGATAAGGCTCGTTTCATGCATAGTTTTTGTGGTGGTTAATATACTGAATTGGAGGATAACATAAAGAAAAGTAGAGTTTTAGTGTGCATGATTGAAAAATTGCTAAGTGGCAATGCGACTTGATCAAGTGGGAACAGAAGCAAAAAATTGCCTAGAGGTGGAGCAAACTGATCAAGCTAGCGAGAACGGAGCGACTGAGCCTGACAGCCGTGCGAATTGATCAAGAGGGGCTGATATAAATGAGCTTCCAGGGATGAGTCAGAGGAGAGAGAATGCAGGGTGTCTTCCTATGCAAGAGTATTAATGCCAAATCATAAGGATTTACCCTAGGGATTGGTGTTGAAGTCGTCCTATAAATAGAAGGCGGGACACAGAAGAAATCATCACGACGAAATCACTGAGAATTACATTCACTACTCATCACTTAGCCCACATCCACACCATTTCACGGAAATCAGCAGCAACCATAGGAGAATGAAGCTAGAAGAAGAAGAAGAAGGAGTAATCTTCTACCAGAAGATTACTCTCTACCTCCTCACTTTGAGGGAGAGAGCTTAATTTAGAAGAAATCGCTACTCTGTTTCTGCATGTTAGCTCCGAGGAGCCGATACAATCTTTCATTTCCGCATTCCGTTTGTTTCCAAAGATATTCTTGTTTTGGATCGTGTTATTCTGAGTTTACCTTAGTTTAATTTCTATTTCGCTAAGTTTGTGATCAGTGCTTTGTTGAATCTGAGTTCACTTTCTGTTTTGATTTAGAATTCTGGAAATGTTTGATGCCCTGAAGTTTTTAATGGATGTTGGGTTGGATCTGGAATTTGCAACTTTGATTTGATTTTATGTAAGGTTGATCGCATTTGATTGCCTAGATCTAGTCTTCTGCAGTTTGGTTTAGGTAGATCTGAAAGTTTGGTTCTGAGTTTTGCATGAAATAGGTCAGTTATTGTTTGATCTGCTTCGTATGTGATTAAATTGCATGGATCTAGTTTGAATTCAGTGAATCGTTCTTTTTGGGTACATGATATGTTTCCGATCTGAAATGACGTTCTAGGCCATGTTTAATTTGGTGTTTTTGGGGAAGAAGACGATTAGAGTTAGTTAGGAAGCAGTCTGCATCACCGTTTTGCTTTTCTACAGCTTTTCTTGCTCGTATGTGGTGGTCCCGCTACTTTTCTGTTTTGACTTCCGCTTTAGTTCCTTGCTTGATCAATTCAGAATGTTGATGGTTTATAGCATGTTTAGTCTAGTTGATCCATTAGAGTTTTATTTCTTGATCAGTTCAGTCCAATAGAGTAAAACATAATCCACACAGTTGCGTGATAACAGCCATTCCAAAATGTCCATAACGCATGTTCAAACACCTTCATCTCTGTGGGATTCGACCTTACTTCCCTTAACTTATTCATAGTATTGTGGGTTAAGGTCTTGAAGGTCCTCGTCTCTGTTTGCGCACCTAACGACAAGTTTAGTAGCCTGCTTGATCCGTCAGCCGAAGCTTCTTGATCAGTCCGCGTTGAACCTTAATTGTTTTTACTTGTGCATGATCAGTTTTGAACGAGTAACATCCTTTCATCGATCTAACCAGTGGCCATCAAGGAGTCCAACACCCTGCCTCGAAAATTGAGCCTGAAGCTGAACCTTAAGCTGAACATGCCCAACAATTGTTGAGACATGGTCGGCGGTTCGATGACATTGGTGGCGAGAAGTCCATACAGAGTCCGCTGAGATCAATTTAGTGGCCCATTGAGTTTATGCGGCATAGCTGTTTGAGCTACTTTCTATCCATGACTTTACCATGTTGAGCCAGAAATCATATCTTATGGAGGAAAACATCCTTGAGCCTATAAATACCCTTCATACTTCATCAATACTATCATTTTCCCGCTCTCTGCCATTGTTCATACATGAAGTTTGGAGTTGGAAGTAAAGAGAAGATTGAAGCTTTCAACATTCTTTTTTTTATTTTTATCTTAGATTGTTTTTAAACGTTTTCAATATTTTCCCTTCAATTTATGGATTTTTGTTATTTGTCTATGGACACTAAATCTATAGAATTATATGAATGTGTTAGTAACTCTTTTTGTTTATATAATTTTAGTTTTTTATATTCATAATTCATGTTCATTTTATTCTAAACTATTCTATTATACTTTGAAAGACACATTCTATGATGAATTCTTAACACGTAAAGTAACTGAAGGGGGATTTATGTGGTAGATCGGTCCAGTTAACACTATAATTAATTCCCCTAAAAAGGTACTATTAATTAAGCGTGAGGGCTTTGTAAGGGTCTTATCAATCTTTCTGGAGTTACTAATCTAAGTCTAATAGCTTCGTATTTTGGTCATATGTTTAAATACTCTTTAATATACTCCCTCCGTTCCACGTTACTTGAGGCGTTTCTTTTCGGCACGAGATTTAAAAAAGTGGTGTTTAGTGAGTTAGATAAAGATAAAATAAAGCCGATGAGATAATAAAGTAAAAGAGAGTAAGTAAAAGAAAGAAAAAGTAGATGAGATTTGATATTTTGTTTTTAGTTAAAATGATAAATGACTCAAGCAACTTGAGACAACCCAACGTGGAAGATGACTCAAATAACAGAGGAGTACCACATACAAACTTTACAAATTATTTTTAGTCACCGCAAAGGTATATACAACATCTTCACGGGTCGTGCTAATATCCATATAGACGAAGCTGCGTGTATCATAAACTCGAAAGCTCTTAATTGGTGCCTCTCGTAGCACTATATAGCATACGACGACGCTTGCTCACGCTTGATCTCAAACACCTTCTCAATGATATCTTCAATACACTGTGGATCAAATATTTAATACTCATAATCGAGTTCATAAAATTCCATCTTAAAATTAATTTATAATAAGAGAAGTAGCCCATGGATGTATATATTAATTCTTATTCTCACTATATATTGATATGCAACATTTTTGCATTTTAATTTTTCCATTTTGCAATATTACCATCTTAAAGTATTTTTTTTCTAATTAGTATTTCATTCTAAAATATTTTTATTCTTAAATTAATGATCCATTTCATGGTAGTAATTACTCCTTCTTCTTAAGGAAGATGGCCTCTTCTTTGGATGACACATTATTTATGCAACTTTATTTTGTATGTTAAGTATAGACAATAAAGTAAAAGTGGAAATACAGTAGAGATAAAAGTGTTTTCACTTTTAGTAATGGATCGATTTAGTTGGGATACCTTAAAAAGGAAAATGAGTCATCTTCGGTGGGACGAATGGAGTATCAAACTTCCAATTTTTTTAGTTTTCATGGGAAATATAGTAAAATTGATCAATTTCATAGCGTAATACTCCATTTGTTCCTTGTTAATTGAGATATTTTCTTTTTCGACACGAAGATTAAGAATAATGTGTTAAGTGGAAGGTGAATAAAATAAGAGAGAGTAAGGTTAGGAGAAAGAAACTTTTTGCTAAAAATAGAAATGACTCAATTATATTGGAACTTCTCAAAATAGAAAAATGACTCGATTAACATGAAACTAAGTGAGTATTTAATTTGTTATTTTGTTAATAATACCTTATCGGGAGTTGAAGCACCGGCTGTAATGCCAATGGTAATCGGACCCTTGGGAATCCACTCCTTCTTCTCCACCAACTCCCCGTGCTACACATACCACCACACTTACTGATTTGGTTAATTTCTCAAAGGAAACATTATGGAAAACATAGATTATTCTTTTCTTTATTTCACGTTATTATTTTCATCTGTAGTGTTGATTGCAATTCAGGATAATATTATCGTATAATATTAGTGAAATAGTAATATTTCTCTATGTTATCCATTTTTAGAGAAGATGTGATAAAAAAATGATGTCATGAGATTTTCTTATTTTATGTAATATTTAATTTATTTTCGTGATAAATCTAAAAGTTTAGACAATGATGCGGAAAATGGATACCATTAGCTTGTGAGAGATTTTGTTTCCTGGACCAATCCTCTTGTGTGTATCAATCCAAAATGAAGGAATTCCACGCTCCTGGGCGATCGATCACCTGAAGGGACAATGTGTTGCTAGAGTTCCATCCGCCAACGACGAGGATTAGATCCAGTTCCTCGTCGTCAGCCAATTTGTGAGTTGCATCTTGCCGCTCCTATAATTGATATAATACACCTTAATTGTACAAACTAGCTCAATGATACAAGGAAAAAACTCTCTTCCGACTATTATTCATGACACCTTTTTAGGGAACATTTGGTTAGAAGATTTGAGAAGTAATGTAAAGTGATGGAAGTAGTATTACTTGAGCTCCATTGCAAATAGTGTTGAAACTTTTGAAGTGTTTTGTAATGTTTCCAACCCCATATTTGCGCATCATGATGCTCTCAACTAATTTCCCTGTACAATGATCAACAAATATCATTAATCTTTATAGTATACTTCCTCCATCCATGAAAAATAGAACACATTTGTCATTTTTTAAAAGGAACGTGTTCAACAACTTCTCCCATACTTTTTTCCCTTCTCTCTTACTAATAATATGGACTACACATTCCACTAATACTACTTCTCTCTTACTTTTTTCCCTTCTCTCTTACTAATAATATAGACTTCACATTCCACTAACACTACTTCTGTCGTACTTTTTCTCTCTCTCTCTCTTACTTTACCAATTCCACATTAAAACACGTTCCTTCACAATATGTCCTATTTTTCATGGACGGAGGGAGTATAAAATATTAGGAATTTATGTATGGGAAATTGCTAGAAGAATTATGAATTTTGGTTCATCCAACAACTTTAAAAATCAGCCATCATCACAATTATGAATTTTAACATTTTCTAAAATTTTCCTATGCTGAAATACATCGATTTTTAATATATTTTTCACTAATTAAGTATGTTGAGAAAAATGATTATGTGACAAAGTTATTTACTAAGTGTGCTGAGAAAAATGATAAAATTTCAAGGTGATCTATTCTAGTAGAATTTCTAGAAACGTTTGATACAATTACTTCCAAATTCCATCACGTGGAAAATTTTTAAAAAGAATTTAAAATTCATGATTTTGAACGATTTTAAAGTTGATGAACGAACTATAATCAGTGGCGGATCCAGGAATTTATATTCGGGGGTGCGACTTGCGAGTCATATGATAAATCATTATATAACATACCAAAAATAAAAATTAATACTAAAAGCAATATATTTTGAAATATACAAATTTTAGCGTCATACATTTCAAAATACAAAAATAAACTACATTATATCTAATTTATTTTTCTTCTAAACGATTCACTATATCATCATCGGATACTTGTAGAAACACATCTTTCTCAATGAAAGTGACCAAACAATCGTTCAAAGGTTGAGTCAAATAGGGGGACATTATACATATATTATTAATATAAACTCAGAATTTATATTTAAATATATAATACTACTAAAAAGTCCACAACAGAAGCTAAGGTAGCAATTTTGCAATGAGATTTTCTACAATTTTGGACAATACACCAACAATATGAAGTGAATTGTTGATTAAAAAACAACACAACCGATAATTTCCAAGAAAGCATAAAGGGCTTATCATTCACTACATTGGCTCTTGGGCAGAGGAGCCATGGGCTTCTGACGAGAAGCATCAGAAGGAGTAAAGGTTGGATCTTTCTTGCATAAAAAGAGTGATTCTGCAAAATTGGCACACGCAAATCTTCGCTGAGCATTAAGAAGAGGGAAAAACAAGAAAGCTGAAGAGAGAGAGAAAGGAATATAAATCAGTTGAGAAATGGATTCTGCTACCTAAGTTTGAGGTGGAGGAGACGCCGCCTCGCTTGGCTTCCAGCTCCAAGAGGGCTTTACTACTATGTTCCGCCATTGTTTCTGAAACTGTGCAGAGGAGACGGAGAGATAGAGAGTAGGCGATGGAGGTAAAATACATAATACTACTAAAAAAAAAAAAATTTTGGGGGTACACTCGTACCCCCAATGTCCCCTCTCCCTCCGCCACTGACTATAATTCAACTTAAGTTCATAATTTTTTTGACAATTTTATTTTTATATATCTTCAAAACTTACCAATATTCTCCGTGTCTCTCTTCAACATAGTAGTTTGATTCGCAATTCCTACCTTTTCAAGATCTTTATCAGGATCGAACCCCTTGGATATCGCAAATTTGAATTTCTGAATAAGAATGGGTTGGATAATATTACAATACATATACAGATACTAAATACTCTTTTCATATGTATACTAATTAGAGCTTAAGACCACCAACATATATGTATATATAGATATAGGGACGGGGTGCGTTAAAATGACAACACCTTTTAAAGTGACACTATGACATCATGTGTTACGGACGTCCTCTGTAACGTGACCGGATGGCGATCTTCTCGGACGGATAGGATGATCAATCCTTCGACAAGCTCGAAGGAAGGCTCACGATTTGCCGGTTCTCGGACGTTCTCCGATGAGCAGCAAATAAGGAACGAAAATTATACTTGATACTCAAGCCAAGTTGGACGAAATACTAATTTCATTAATTGATTGAATGATAACAAGCTCTGCTATTTATAATACTAGAATACTACTACCTAACTTATTGAACAAGAAAACAAAGATATGGAAAAGATATGGTGAAATAAAAGATAACTAAATAGAATAATATCTTAAGGATATTCCCTAATAATATGTAGAGGATGATCGTATCAACTCCCCCACGGTTGAAATCCACCTTGTCCTCAAGGTGGGAACCACGAACCATTGACGAGAGTTGAAAGCAAAAGCTTTAGCTAGGCGTCTCCTCCCGGATCAAACACATATCGAACAGCTGAATGTCTCCCTTTTTCACCCTTGTCAAAAATCAACAAAGGAGACCCAATGTTGTCGGCAGAATTCCATGCCAAAATGAAAATCTTGTTCACGCCTCTCAGAATGCTCAAACATGGCGTGTCATTGCGCGGAGGGATCAACCTTGCATCGGTATCGAGCGAGGTTGATCGATGAATCATACTTGTAACCTCACCTACATTCCAATCCATATAGACACAAGCCATTACGGGCAAACTCGTGTAAGAACCATCTCCTTTCTTACCCACTTCTTTAGACTTTAATCTCAGCTCATCCATTTCTACTATAAGGTCCGATTTTGTTGTCTCAAGTGCAGCCTTATACTCAACTATAATATTCTCAATCTCCATCATCTCTTCTCCTTCTTGTATATTTGTTACCCATTTTTTCTTCATTGAGCTCGGGATAGCAGCTTGTGGATGCAGATTAGACACCGCCAATGGTGTTGTCACGGGCAGTGAGTGCAAGGGCTGGAAAGGTCCCGGAGCGGCGTAGGGTAGCAGCTCCAAAGGCGGTAAAGGACTCGGCCGCTGCAGCTGGCGATCTGATTGGGGCAGCGGCGGCGACGGTTGGTAATTTTGGTTGGGCTGCTTTGCCGAAATGGTTGTTGTCAGAGGTGATTCCAAACATGAAGGCTGGCGAGTCGCAGGTTGATCCGATTGCTGAAATACGAGCGGCCGTCGCTGGATCGATGGGTTTCCCTGAGGTGGTTGGAAATCCGGCCTAAGATTTATAGACTCGGTGGTGCTGTGTCGCGGTGGAGCCAATGAGACATTGGGGTATAAACCCGACTGCCCACGAGAAGCCATAGTATTTCTCGATGGAGGGTATTCTAGCGTCCGGTGCGACGAAGAAACAACTGGCTCATCGGGCTGCGATAATGATCGGAATTTGCTCACTCGGTCATCTGTGGCATCGACATGAGTTTCCTTCCTGTCCCATACCTCCAACAAGTGATCTAACTCTGCATTAATCGGTTCCTCTGCTATGATTGCTGAACGAGGCTGCCGAGACGCGGGCCCTCTAACGGAATACCTTCTGGGAAAGGTGTACAGCGGCGCCGCTGTGTCACGCGCCGTGTAAGGTTGATTCCGACGTGAGTTAGGGACATGGCCCAACGGCTGATCATACACCGAGACCTCGTTGAAGGGGCGTTGCCTTGGTGTCTCTCGATAGACAGGTGGGTCCCAACAGGTAGGTCGGCGCTTGGGCGGTGATGGCGAGTACATATCTAGCTCGTAGGATGAAGAACGCTGATATGCAGTGGTCCGACGGGTCCATGGTGGGTCCCAGTTGTCGCGACGACGAGTCTGCCTTGGCTCCCGGTTGAACGGTTGCCGTGCTAAATTGTCCAACCGTCGATCCAAGTTGTCGAAGCGAGCATTCAACTTTTCAAACCCTAAAGTGATTGGGTCGACAGAAGACTTCCCGGATTGATCTCTTTGGTCCGGTCGATAGTCGCCGGTGTTGGGGTGTCGCGGCGGGCAGATCTGCAGCGCCGGCGTCGCCTCCCTCGTCGGCAGTTCCGACGTATATTGGCCATGGTGTGTTGACGTCATGAGTACGGTGGAGTGGATTAGATGCGGTTGTGATGGTAGTGCTGTGGCTGAATTAATTTTTTTTTTTTTTTTTTTTTTTTTTTTTTTTGGGAAATATAGATGAACGAAGATGGAGGATGAGTACGGGATTGAAAGCACCAGTTGTTACGGACGTCCTCCGTAACGTGACCGGATGGCGATCTTCTCGGACGGATAGGATGATCAATCCTTCGACAAGCTCGAAGGAAGGCTCACGATTTGCCGGTTCTCGGACGTTCTCCGATGAGCAGCAAATAAGGAACGAAAATTATACTTGATACTCAAGCCAAGTTGGACGAAATACTAATTTCATTAATTGATTGAATGATAACAAGCTCTGCTATTTATAATACTAGAATACTACTACCTAACTTATTGAACAAGAAAACAAAGATATGGAAAATATATGGTGAAATAAAAGATAACTAAATAGAATAATATCTTAAGGATATTCCCTAATAATATGTAGAGGATGATCGTATCATCATGTAGCCTGCAATATTATAAAGGCTACACTGCAATATCCAATACGCTAGACTGCAGTCTAGCGTATTGGATATTGCAGTCGGGCAAAAATTGCAGTCTACCGTATTGGATATTGCTGCCTTAGAAAATTTTCCCTTGAGCGTTTTTTATGATTGTCATATGACAGCTGATTATTCGTCCACATGTACAAATGATTGGCTAGGAATGGTAGTATGGTGTCACTTTAAGATGTGTTGTCATTTTAAGACAATCCTATATGGATGTATTCAGTTAATAACCAATTTTTATTGCATAACTACAAACCACGAACATTGCATGCACTTTAATTAAGATTTTATATTTGTAATAAACATTTTATACTTATAATGAACATTTTATGCAATTATAAAGAACTTGTACTCTTCTTTCGTATTATCTATATGTAATAATAATAATAAAAAAAGTCACGATATGTGTAGTGTCCACATATACCTTAAGAAATGCCTCTTTAGTAGAGCTGGATCCATCAAGTCCACCACCTAAAATGTAATCACATACGTATGTTGCCTGCAAGTGCCATCGTATAAAATAAAACTTTAATATTACTCGAAAGCTGCCGAAATAAAATTTCATATTGACATGTGATATATCTAATTAATTATAATTGTAAAAATTATTTTATTTTATTTTTTTTCTCTTTCAATAATTACAATTGGTTGGACGCATGTCCGAACCACTAAATTTTAGTTAAGATATGGGCGGCCACCATATGTCAATATTTGTGTTTATAGTTATCATTCGCATATATGATATATACTTATTTTATTACTTGTTGGTAAAACTGCTCACGAATATATTGGGTTGAATTTTGTAAATTACCTCTTCCATGTTCTCGACAATGATATAGCTGCCGGCAAATGAAGCAGTAGCCACAGTCTCCTCATGAGCGTATTTGCCATGGATTATTGATGTGTACTCTTCCTTCTTGTGTTTTTCTACCGTGTGCCAAACCTTATAATAATTTATCGGAAATCTTTAACCCGAATTTTCATTATAGAATACCCTAAAAAATAAGATCAAATATATTCTCGGTAGTTTATGACATGAATTTTAATGTAAAATTAATTATATAAAAGAAAAGTGTGAAGAATAAGATTGTTTCCACGTGAGAGAAATTCATTAAAAATAGAAATCCATTTCCGATCAGAGATGATCCCATTTTATTTTAAAATAAAAACACAATTATCCAAAATGGAAAATAGAAATATTAGTTATGAGAACAACTATATAAATCATTTTATTAAATAGAGAATAATTATGAATAGTGATGGACATGATTGAGATGAGGAAAACGAAGTAAGTACTACCTTGGATACCCATGGACAAGTTGTATCAACAATGTTGATGGGGTACGGACTAAACAAGCCCAACAGCAATGACGGCCCATCAGCCCGAAGCCCAAGGAAGAGTATGAGTTCGGCATGACCAAAGAGTTCGGATGAGTTCGGCATTACCAAAGAGTTCGGCCTCAGCCTACAGCTCGGTAAAAGCCAACCAATCAAGCTCTGCTCTCAGGTCGGCATCAAGCTCTACTCTCAGATCGGCAACCAAAGCAGTTCGGTCTCAGTATTCGACCGAACAAGGAGTTAGTGGACCCATGCAGGATTTCCACAACTTCCAACACACCCACTACCACGTGGCGTCAACTCAGGCCACGATCTTAGGCCATGACCTACACGACATCCACGACCTAGAGTGATGATGTAAGCCACGATCTTAGTTCAATGTATAAATAGAACTTAGATCTGGTAGAAAAGGGTTAGAATCTCTCTAGAGAAATAATCATATAGCAAGTCTGTGTTGTAAGCTGTAATTCGCAGATCAAGCAATACAAACCTGCCCCCATTTCTCCCCGTGGACGTAGATTTACCTCAGTAAATCGAACCACGTAAAATTCTCTGTGTCGTAATTTATTTTTACGAGCATTCATCATCATCAAAAATTCGCTGATTCATCACTGGCGCCGTCTGTGGGAATCAGAGAACCAAATTTGTGATAAAGCGAATTTTTGACCATTTTTTCAACCCAAAAAATGCATACCAGATCGCAGAGTACCCGTATTCCTGCCCGTGAGAACCAGGAGGAAGCCAATCCATCCCATAGGTCTGGAAAACAGCCTAGGGATAAATCCACCACCAGTTCTCATGGCGGAGGAACAAGCCGCTCCAAAAGCCGTCACACCGAGTCTTCCCAGCAGCCCGATTTGAACGGGGCTGTCAAGCTGTTTTTGGCTGAAAAGCAGGAGGAATTCTTAACCTTCCTGCAGAGAAGCCAAAAGCAGCCGGAGGCGAAAACGGCGGATTCTCTCTCTCCCTCCATACGAGACAGTCACTACCGCAGTAGTATCATGTCTTCCAGAAGAAAGAATCCTCGGTACCGGAATCACAGGAGAACTCCATCTCCTCCATACCGAAGAAATGTCGGGTTCGCCATGTACGGAGCATTGAGGACTCCGTTCTCGGACGATATTACCCGAACTTCCCTACCACAGAACTACCGAACTCCGTCGATGACCTATGACGGACTCGTGGATCCTCATGATTTCTTGGGACGCTATCAATATAACATGGCGAACCAGGGTCTCAACGAGGTCCACATGTGCAAGCTGTTTCCCGAGCTGCTTATCGGGAACGCAAGAAGGTGGTTCGATAGCCTCCCCCAAGGCAGCATTAGATCCTACCGAGATCTAATGGATGCTTTCCACAGGAGGTTCTTTCAGAAAGCGGAAGCCTGGATCACTTCGGCTCAGCTGCTTTCTATACGTCAAGGTCGCGACGAAAAGATCAGCGATTTTATGACGAGATTCCACAAGGAATGCCTACAAGTAGATAATCTCAATGATCTACTTGTCATTTCGGCATTCCAAAATGGAATCCTGCCCGGAGCTCTCTACAGAAAGCTCGTGGAGTGCGGTCCGCAAACAGCTCAAGAGATGTGGGACATTGCGGACAAGTTTTCTCGTGCCGATGAGGCAGACCGTCGAAAACGGTCTTTAGACAGCTCATCCAGAGAAGACAAAAAGAAGCCCGGTCATAGCGATCAGAGGCATCCTCGCCGAACACCTTCTCCACTAAAGGAGAGATAGCGGTCATCCGAGGTGATCGAAAAAGAGCAAGTGTGTTCGCAGATTGCGCTTAAAAGTGCCGAGCAATCAGTTCGGCACCATCCAGCATAGCAATCACAGCAGCCGGAATCAGAGGCCGGCGAAATGACCGAAGTCACACCGGAGCCGAACTCGATGGTGTACGGCACTGAAGCCGTGATTCGGTTGAGATCGGCATATCCAGTCCCCGAACTCAATTTCTCCTCAGAAATGAATGGTGATGGACTGAGAGCCGAACTAGATCTTGCCGAAGAAAGAAGAGAATTGGCCTGCCTAAAAGCAGCCAAGTACAAGGAGCAAGTAGCCCGGTATTACAACCAAAGGGTGAAGAAGCTGCAATTTCAAGTGGGAGATCTCGTCTTGAGAAACAACGAAGTAAGCCGAGCAGAAAAGCTGGGCGAACTCGAGCCCACATAGGAAGGTCCATATCGGGTGTCAGAAGTCCTCGGCAAAGGGTCTTACAAATTGACTCACGCCAGGAGCACAAGTACCCCGAACATGGTACGTTTCCAACCTCAAAATGTTCCATTTGTAAGAGACAGTCCGGTCAGTCAGTCTTATGTGTTTTCTTTGTTTTTTACTTGTTCTTGTCTCTACGTGCGTTGTGTCTATGTGAGTGTCGTCTCTTACAAATAAAACTGAGGTATCTCGTTCTTCAAAGGCTGATCCCCTTTTTAGAACATACAAGCCAACGATTGTGCGTCAAAGCTTCTAAAGAGGATACAAGACCACAATTCAGCTTAAACAAGCAGTTCGTCTGAAACGAGCTGCAACAAGCCCACGATTGTGTGTCAAAGCTTCTAAAGAGGATACAAGACCACAATTCAGCTTAAACAAGCAGTTCGTCTGAAACGAGCTGCAACAAGCCCACGATTGTGTGTCAAAGCTTCTAAAGAGGATACAAGACCACAATTCTGCTTAAGAATCAAGCACTTCGTCTGAAACGAACTGCAACAAAAGTCCGATTCTCGCGATAAAACTTGCCTGAATTAGGACAAGGGAAAGTCCAATCCACGCGATAAAACTCGCCGAATTAGGACGACCAAGTTCGGTCAAAGCAGTTTACCTCATAAGACCGAGGACGACCATGTCTAGTCAAAGAGGTTTACTGCATAAGACCACTTCGGTTAACTGGGAAAGTCCGATCCACGCGATAAAACTCGCCGAATTAGGACGACCAAGTTCGGTCAAAGAAGTTTACCTCATAAGACCGAGGACGACCATGTCTAGTCAAAGAGGTTTACTGCATAAGACCACTTCGGTTAACTGGGAAAGTCCGATCCACGCGATAAAACTCGCCGAATTAGGACAAGGGAAAGTTCGATCCCGGCGACGAAAATCGCCAAATTAGAACACAAGACGAGTCCGGTCAAAGATGTTTATTTCATCAGACCAAAGACGAGTCCGGTCAAAGATGTTTATTTCATCAGACCAAAGACGAGTCCGGTCAAAGATGTTTATTTCATCAGACCAAAGACGAGTCCGGTCAAAGATGTTTATTTCATCAGACCAAAGACGAGTCCGGTCAAAGATGTTTATTTCATCAGACCAAAGACGAGTCCGGTCAAAGATGTTTATTTCATCAGACCAAAGACGAGTCCGGTCAAAGATGTTTATTTCATCAGACCAAAGACGAGTCCGGTCAAAGATGTTTATTTCATCAGATCAAGGACCAAGTCCGGTCCAAGAAGTTTACTTCATAAGACCGAGGACAAGTACGATGAAATTTTTTCGCTAAGCTGTAAATACAGTGTTAGAAGCGAAAACAAAATTTCATTTTCAAATCTTGTTCGGCACACAACTCCGCTACCCTACAAGATGGCGTTACGCTATTACAAAGGACTATTCTACTGTCCAGGGTTGCTGAAGTTAAGCCACCTATCTGCAAAATCCTCTGGAAGCCGAGTTCGGTTGTTCCGAGCAGATGAAGAATAAGCAGGTCGACGAGATGCTATCCTCGACCCAACGCCTCTTCCCCGAGCCCGAGAAGTCCTAACACCTCGGCGATGAAGAGTCTCTGCAATAAGCATCTGCTGATCTTGCTCGCTCATAGTCACAACTCCTCGGCGAATTTCAGTCCGTCCCTGTCTTGACGATTCCGGTTGCTCCTGAGCCCGTTCTCGTCTCGACGTTTCCGGCTGTTCCGGAGTTCGTTGTTGACTGGGAGTAGGATTTTGAACAAGGGAACCAGAGGTTTGATCTGGAGTGCGAGCATCTGTTGGCACGATATGCCGAAGGAATCTTTCTATGGAGGGGCGCCGAGAAAGAACAATGTTGTACCGAGAAGCCCAGCGCCGCAATGATGTCACGACTTGTTGGCAAGCCGAGCTCTCCAGCGCATTGTTCCTCCGGAGTACATTATATTCCTCCCACAGTTCGTCAACTCGACTCTGAACATCTGATATGGTCATTCCCCCGCGCACACGGATGTAATCCTCGTACGCAGTCCTCTCAGCAATGGTCGTATTCAGCTCGGCCTCCAGATCATTCTTATCGGACTCTAAGTCCTTATTATCGGCATCCAGCTTCACCAAACGAGCCAGAAGCTCGTCATTCTTCGTCTGATCGGCTATAGCTCTTTTCTCAGCTTCGTCTAAAGCCGAAGAGTACAGCCGCTTCCAGTGAAGTACCTCCAGCTCCTTGAGAGTTAAGAATACAAAGCAGCTACGTCAGTTCGGCATTTCAGCTTACCGAGCAGGTAGTAAACCACAACAGGAGTAAGAGAGTACGAAAGGCTATACGAAGACACAAGAGCAGAAAGAAGAATTTTTTCATTCATAAGAAAAAAAAAATTTTTCTATACAAGGAGGGCTTCAAGGCCATTTTACATAAAGGAAGAAACTAAACTAAGAGAAGGGAGACGAAATCATACTTCGCTAGCTTCGTCTCCACCTTCTCGGTGAGGTTCAGCTTCCTTCTCCTTATCTGCTTCAGCTTCAGCCTCTGCCTCCTTGCTCTCCTCAGCCTGCTCGGCGCCACCGTAGCCGATCTGCTGCGTCTCCTGATCGGCTTCCTCCTCCGGATGCCCGGCTCGCTCGACTTCGGCCTCCCGCTCCAGCGGCTCGGCCTCACCCTCTCCGTTGTAAGTCGAAGCGGGTGAAACGGGTCCCACGGAGGCAAAGATAGCCTCCAGGTTCTCGTCCCGATCAGCTCGACAACTCCGGACTCGGTCTGCAGAAAGCAGGACCGAGGATGAAGCGAGCTCCTCAAGGAGCGGCAGATTCTGAAGCCGAGCTGCTATCTCTCGGCTGTACAGAGGCAGCACGACATCGGCCCCCTGCTCGCCCTTATCGGCAATTAGCCTTACCAGGCTACCGACAAAGGCCGAGAACTGGCTGCTCAAAAAGAGTTTCTCCGTGTAAACACGGAGAGCCTCCCCCTGGGCAACCACGGCGGCAGCATCACTCCGTTTCGTCTGCTCTCGCTGGATGACGAGCTGGTTTTTGGCAAACTGAGCTTCATCCTGGGCCGAAATCCTAGCAGCTCTGGCTTTCTCAAAGTTTGCCTCGGCCTGCTCGGCCCGGTGACAAGCAGCCGCCAATTTCCTCTGCATCTCAGCATAGTCGTTGGACGCTTTGGAGAGTTCGACGGCGACGAGCTTGGAGAGCATATCGTTCCTCTGAAAATGGATAAGGAAAAAAGTCAACAGAGGGCACCAAAAATACAGGACAGAAGCCAGGCCAAAGAATCAAGAAGACAATTCACCTCGGCGAAGTCCGTGGGCCATAAAAATGGCTCACAGATATGCTCCGAAGGAGGCGCCAAGACCACGTCTTTCTCTGGCGCTCTCGGGGGCTTCTGGGTCCTCCCCTTCCTACTTGCCGAAGTCGACTCCGGCTTCTTTGGACCCGAAGAGGTCTTTTGCCTCTTCGGATTCTTCTCGGCATCAGGCGCCGAGCTGGTAGCCTTCCCTTTCTCCGGCTCCTCAAGCTCGGAGGACTTTCGGATAGCCTTATTCAGCATGAACACTGCCAAAAAGCAAGAAAACAAGGTTAGTTTTCTTCGTTAAAGCAGTAGAGCATAAAGATAAAGAGAAATCCTCACCCTCGGCCTCTTCGTCCGAAGACGAGATATTGAACACGAGGTCGCCCTTGACGAGCTCAGTTTCCGAATACTGTTTCCTAATCATAGGAATCTTATTGAGCTCGCCCTCGAGCTCGGCCAACGGTTCTAACCGAGGATGGGGAATCACGGACTTCGGCCTTCTCCAAGGAAAGCCCGGAGCCGAAGTCCTATTATAAAAAAAGAAACGGTTTTGCCATTTCGGCCACTTGGTTTTGCAGAAGGCCCTAAAAGGCTGTAAGGGGATCAAGTAAAACCAAGATCCCTTCCTTTTAAACTGGAAAAAATTAAGGATTGCCCTCAGAGACAGATCCTTATCTAGCCTACGCAGTTCGGCAGCAAAAGCCGATAAGTGCCTCCAAGAGTTCGGAGTCACCTGACCTAAAGGGAGTTGAAAAAAATCAAGAAGCTCTACAAAAGGTGGGGGAAGAGGAAAACGAAGCCCGCATTCTAAGCAGGCTTCGTAAACGGTGGCATAACCCTCCGGCGGGTCGTTAGCCCTATGATCATCGTCGGGAACCACCGCCTTCCCCCCAGGTAAAAAATATTTCTCGTGAAGGGATATCACAGTATCCTTACTCAAGATACTGTGAAAATACTCTACGGTCTTCTCCCCGGATTCTTTCCGGCTAGAAGACCCCTTATCCCCTTTCCTACCGCTACCCGACACCGAAGAAGAAGAAGAAGACATTTTTCTTACTTTTTGAAAGTGAAGAAAGTCTGAAGAAGCTCTTGAAAGCGGAAGAAAATTTCTCGAGAAAGAGAGAGTATAGAAGACGCAACAGCAAAGGTGTTCAAATGAGGAAGAAAGAGCATATTTATCAGATTCGGCGAAGATTTCAAAATCGTCGCACCGTTTCGAATCCCACCTTTTCAGGATTCAACGGCCGGATTTTACTGTCGCATTTAATGCAGTCACATGCAAGGCACGTCCCCTGACGTCAGCCTCCCCCGTACCTTTATCCAGAATGCCGAAGTGACTCGCTTCGCCGAAGTGATTCACTTCGTCTTTCGGGGGGGGTAGTGATGGGGTACGGACTAAACAAGCCCAACAGCAATGACGGCCCATCAGCCCGAAGCCCAAGGAAGAGTATGAGTTCGGCATGACCAAAGAGTTCGGATGAGTTCGGCATTACCAAAGAGTTCGGCCTCAGCCTACAGCTCGGTAAAAGCCAACCAATCAAGCTCTGCTCTCAGGTCGGCATCAAGCTCTACTCTCAGATCGGCAACCAAAGCAGTTCGGTCTCAGTATTCGACCGAACAAGGAGTTAGTGGACCCATGCAGGATTTCCACAACTTCCAACACACCCACTACCACGTGGCGTCAACTCAGGCCACGATCTTAGGCCATGACCTACACGACATCCACGACCTAGAGTGATGATGTAAGCCACGATCTTAGTTCAATGTATAAATAGAACTTAGATCTGGTAGAAAAGGGTTAGAATCTCTCTAGAGAAATAATCATATAGCAAGTCTGTGTTGTAAGCTGTAATTCGCAGATCAAGCAATACAAACCTGCCCCCATTTCTCCCCGTGGACGTAGATTTACCTCAGTAAATCGAACCACGTAAAATTCTCTGTGTCGTAATTTATTTTTACGAGCATTCATCATCATCAAAAATTCGCTGATTCATCAAATGTCAACATTTTTTTGAGTTAGCAGCTTCATCTCTTCTAGAGGAGCTCCGAAAGCGGACAGCACCACGACGTCGCCTTTTCCAATAAGATCAAATTGTTTCTTCCCCTCCTTGACTGGAAGAGTCCTCACTCCCATTTCTTGGAGCCTCTGATGGATGCAACATTTAAAGTATGTTATGTCAAGAATTGCTACAAGGAGAGACCATTTTTTATTAATAGAAATAATATATGTAATTGATAATGAATTAGAATAAAATTATTTCTTTCCATATTACTCCATCCGTCCGCTATTCTCTGTCACTAGTTTCCTTTTCGGGTCTGGACCGATGAGTGAACCGGTCCAACCAGGTGAACCACTGATCGAACCGTTTTACTATTACAAATTTTATATATAATTTATGAAATTTATTCAATTTAATAAATGATAAAATAAACTCTATATATAACAAAATACATTAAATATATAAATATAAAAAATATTGAGAATTAATAATTAAATATACAAATTACAAGTTAGTGTGGATAAAATTTTTAATATTTCAGATATAGAAATAGATAATTCATATTAACTCAAAAAATATTATATGGCAAAATATATAAATAACCTTAAATTATTAGTTAGTTTTGAAAAAAAAATATAGTAAATAATTTATTATAAACCTTAGGTATAACGACTTATATTTACATAATGTACCTATGTTATACAAATGCTGAGTAGATGATAAATATATTACTATCATATTAATACATTCTCACTAGAATATAAATTTAAATATGAATTATTAGTTTGAGTAGATAAAAAATATTTTGTTTTAATATAATACTTCCTCCGTCCCTGAAAGTTTGTCACGCTTCTTTACTACACTAGTTTTATAAAAATAATAATAAATAGTTAGAGTGGAGGGTGAGCAAAGTTAGAGAGAAAATTGTAGAGAAAAGTGGAGGGTGGAGTATTACTTTTATAAAATTAGTGTAGAAAAGAAGTGTGACAAACTTTCTGGGACAGATAGAGTAATAACTAGTGTTCATGTTATTACCAAGAAATGCTTATGGTGGAGTGGTAATGGTCTTGGTCTATGAGTTCGAGCACCACCAAAACCACTTATTTTACAAAAAATTTAAAAAATCAAGAAAACGGATCCTGGTTCCCGGCCAGACTGGTTTGACCGGCCCAACATACTAATGGTTTCATGGGGCAAACCGGACTGGGCTACTCACCGGTTCGCAATTGGACCGGTCCGGTTTTTAAAACACTAGGTTTATGGGACGGCGTTGACAAATGAAAAATCACTACATAAGTCTAATAAACCGTAATATATTACATGAATAGGATAAACAAGAAAATGAAATACACCAAAACCTGATTAACAGTGGGGTTGTGAATTATTTCATTATTGAGCCAGATGTTTTGTGTGGGGAACTGTTTTCTAGCTTCATAAGCAATCCGAACAGCGCGCTCGACACCCCAGCATATTCCATGAGCTTCCGCCAGCTTTACCGTTACTTCCCCCCACGTCTGCTGCTTCCCATTCTCCTTCAGTTTCTTTATGATACCCCCACCTTGCACAATGGTCACCAGTGACGAAACCAGAAATTTTGAAAAGTTAGGTGCTAAATGATCCCTAAGCTTTGAGTGTTCTGTATTTTGGTGTTTTTTTTCATTTTTTCGGATTGAAATGCCCCTAAAGACATGCAAGGCAGTTTTGTACTGTTCTTAACATTTAATTTGTTTTTATACTCTTCTTGTTTAACATCATTTTGTTTTAATTTATTCTTAGTTTTTATGTACGTTATAGTTTCAATTAAGTTTTTTTCTTAACGTCATTTAGTTATTAACTTTGCATTTTTACTTTATAGCCTTTTGATTTTACTAGCATTTTATTTTTAATATGTTTATTAAAATTTTAGATAAAAAAAATTATTATTTTCTAATTTTAAAATGGTAGTATGTGAGATATGTGATACACATAATGGAAAACAGTTAAACTATGATTGGAGAAAAGTGATCGAACAAAAAATAAAAAATTTATTGTGTAGTATTTGGTTAAACATGAAAAGTTATTGTGTGGTCAATATACCTGCATATTCGTGGTTCATTCGGTCAAGGGTTTCGTCCTGATGCCCAAACCCTCTGCGGTTGTAATCGTTTCTCCTCATGAAGTTGTGACGGAACTCTTTGCCGTCTAACGGAGCAGCTTCTCCGGCGGCGGAGCAACGGAGAACGTAAGGCTTAGGCCGCGGAAACAGCCCCTTCTCCGCCGGAAATTGGGGTACGTTGAATTGACAGAGTTGCAAAGAGATCGCCATAGGAAAGCTTGAGTAGGTGTACACTGCGCTTCAAAGCATGCCCAATTTATATGCGTTAAAGTCTTTTTTCTTAAATGTGGGCTACTTTTATTATCATTGTTTATTAGTCCCCTTGTTAATTGAGATGTTTCTTTCCGGCATAGAGATTAAGAAAGTGTTAAGCGGATAGTGAGTAAAGCAACCGAAAATAAAGTAAGAGAAATGTTTACTTTTTGCCAAAAATATAAATCATTCAATTAACGTTAAACTTCCCAAAATAGTAAAATAACACTATTAACATGGAACGAAGGGAGTACTCCTTATGACTCCCTCCGTCCTATTCAAAATGTCTATATCTTTTAGTGACACGAGATTTAGGAGGAATTGTTAGGTGGAATAAGTAAAAAGAAAAAAAAATTGTTATAACTATTAACTTCCTCCGTCCCACTCAAGATGTCCAATATTTTAGTGGCACGGTATTTTTGGAGGAGTTGTTAGATGGTTAAGTAGAAAGAAAAAAATAGTTGAATATTTTAATAAGGAGAGTGGAGAGAATGATTTATTTCCAAGTATAGAAAGTGGATATCTTGATTGGGTCAAACTAAAAATGAAAGATGGACATCTTGAGTTGGTCGGGGGATTATTATTATTATTATTATTATTATTATTATTATTATTATTATTATGTTAAAAATTAATATTCACTTCGGCCCTAAAAAGTATGAACATTTAGTTCGGTCCGGATTTAATGTATAATTGTTAAAGTAAGATAGTGTTAGTAGTATTGGTGGAAAATGGGCTCCAAATCATTAAGAGTGTAGTGTAATGGTATAAGTTGTAAATAAAATCATGTTTAGGGGTAATGTGTTGTTTAACTAATACTCCCTCCGTCTCACATAAGATGTCACACTTGTGGGACGACACATGACTTTAGAAGGTTTTATTTTGTGTGTTAGGTGGAAAGAGAAAATATAATATTTATATTATTGTGAGAAAGAACTTTTTCTAAAATTGGAAGTGTGACATCTTTAGTGGGACAAACTAAAAATGCAAGTGAGACATCTTTTATGGGACGGAGGGAGTACAAAATTAGAAAATTCATACTATTCAAAACGGATTAATAAGAAAATAGTTAATACTTTTCAGAAACGGAGGAAGCCATTTATTTTTTGAATTTATTTAAAATTATGACCAATAATAATAGTAACTACAAATTTACTAAATATAGTTATTCAAATTACATGAAATATTAAATAATAATAATAATAATAATAATAATAATAGTAGTAATTACTACTCCCTCTGTTCCTTATTAATAGAGGTGCTTCTTTTCGGTACGGGGATTAAAAATAGTGTGTTAAGAGAGAGGGTTATTTTTTTATCAAAAATAAAAATGACTCAATTATCTTGAAACTTCTCAAAATAGAAAAATAACTCAATTAACATGGAATAGAGATATTACTATTTTTATTATTTTATCTTAAATTAATAATTAATCAATATAGTCTTAGTGAAAATTTAAATTTATGAATTATATTCAATTATAATTCCAATAAATAACAATAATTAAAATAATAATTATGTTATTTTTATTCACTTATTTTATGATGTTAACTTATTAAGAAAATTTTAATATAATTATTTGAATTATGCTTATAATAATATATATTATAATTATTTCTTATTCTAATTCTTATTATATTTCATTTAATGATTTATTAAAAAAAGCTTATTATAATTGTTATTATTATTATTGTTATCGTTATTATTATTATTTTTTTTATTATTAACTTTGTTGATGAAAAATTGAATTGTTATGTATTTAGTTTAGTGTTTAAATTAAATATAAAATTTGAAATCTCGATAATTTATCAAACAAGAGAAAACAAAGTTGGTAGGAATCATATTTTTAGGATTCATTTTTCATGAATTATTTTCCCTACCAACTAATTTTACTTTCCTATGAAACAAACATAACCTAAAATACTTGTTCGTAGAGAGTATCAGTGCTAAGGGACTGACTATGTTTAATATTAGTTCGGACAAGGGACTGACTATGTTTAATATTAGTTCGGATAAGATACGACACGAAAATCAGTACGAACACGCATCAAGTTAATAGATTTAGGTCAAGTCTTAGGTTTGGTTCGTTATCGAATCAACCTAATAGAAATCTGATAATTTCGGGTTGGGTTGGATTGGAACCGAATAACATATTAAGAAATAATATTACTCCCTCGTCCCATTAAAAACCGACACTATTGAGATGACATATATTTTAATGCACAACTGGTAAAATAGGATAGATATACAAAGAAATAGTGATTAGAGTATTGTTAGTGAAGAATGAAGTCCAACTCATTGGAGGAAAATGAAAGTAACTAAAAAAAGAAGTTGACTATTTATATAGGACAAACCAAATTGGAAAGAGTGTCTACTTTATGTGAGTGGAGATTATATATATTTTTAAAACTATATTTTAATTTTATTATTTTAATCATGTTATATCATGTTTTAATAGTATAATCAAGTTTTAATCGTGTAATATCAGGTAGAGATCATTATCGTGTCATGTCAACTATTATTGTATCGTATCGGTAATGCTAGGGTCGAAAATTTTTTATGCGACATGAAAACCTGATATGAACATAGAACACACATGAAGTTAATAAGTTCAGGGTCTTATTGGATCGAGCCTAATTTTAGATTATATTTGAGTTAAGTCCTCTTAAGTTGGGTTGATATGAGATTGATTTATCAGAGATTCTGCAATACCGTTGAGTAATAAATGTTGGTACTCCCATATTATATATTTTTACAAGGCTATATAATACTATAAATAAGAAGAAGAAAAAAACACAGACATTCATGCATGTAGAAGGTTTGAGTGGGATTGACTGAACAAAAGTCATGAATCTACTACCATAGAACAGGATACCATGACTTAGGGTAGCAAAATTATAAATATGCCGCCAGAAATAAAGATAGGATAGACTTAGCTCAATTTTCTCCTGCATGGAATGAGTATATATGGGTTTAGAATTATGATCATATGCAACTACCATCTTTCGCCCAACAGATACTTTCTCAGTCATTAATTAAGTGAAAAGAAAATATTTTTAATATTAAAATATCCTCATCTCTATTTTTTTCATTTTAATTTATTTTTTTTCACTTTATTTATAAAATAATTCTCCCTCCATCCCCATAAAATACACTAGTTTTTTCCATTTTGGTTATCCCCAAAATTTGATAAAGTCAAAATAAGGAAAGTTTTGAAAACAAACATACACAACTAATAATATGGATCTCACAATCGACTAACACTACTTTCACTACTTTTTACTTCCTGTCACTTTTTTTTCTTATTTTATTTTATTTTACTTTACCAATTTCACATTAAAACCTGTGTCATATACAATTTTGTTAATTTTTAGAGGACGAATGAAGCACTACACAAATTTTCATAATGCAAAATAAATATTTCATATTTAATGAGAGGGATGAAAGTAGTAATTAATATTAATCGTAGGATCAAAAGTCAAGAACCTACTACCATAGGACAGGATACCCATGACCTAGGTAAAAAATTATAAATATGAATTTAATTTTGGATAGACCAAGCTCAGTTTTCTCGGGCAAGTAATAAGTATATATAGCTTTAGAATTGTGATCATACGCAACTAAAATCTTTCACCGTATATAATAGATACTTCCATTCATTTATAAAAAATAGACAAGGTTATAAATAGAATGAGTTTTAATATATAATTGGTAAAGAAAGAGAGATGAAAAAAAATAAGAGAGATGGAGAAAAATAATAGTGGAATGAGTGTTAATGGATTGATGGGGTCCACATTTAGAATGACGTGTAGGGTTGGTATTGGTTGAAAACTTTCCATTTTTCAACTTAGTCTAATTTTAATGTACATCCCAAAATAGTAAAACTAGTCTATTTTTTGTGAACGGATGGAGTAATTAATATTCGTAGGATCACAATATCTATTGGTCAAAATCAGTATTTTATGTCAAACTGAAAATACTAGTATTATCACATGTGCTATGCATGAGACATAAAAGTTTTAAATAATCAATGCAAAATATAATCAATATATATGGATTAGTAAAGATCAAAGAGTAAAAATAAGATAATTGGAATAAATAATGAGTTCTAACAAATGTGAAAAAACATAAATATTCATATATAGGAACCAAAAATAAAATAAAATTAGTAAGTTCAACTGTTAAACACAACAAAATATGATTAAGATATTATTAAATATTTACCATACAAATGATTTTAATTAAATGAACATAATAATTAAAAAAATTAAATATTTATTTCTCAATATTTTTTTTCTTTTAAATTATGCAACCAAAAGATATTAGACTGCAACCCAAAGATGAATTAAATTAAAATCTCAATAAAACAGTCTAAATAGATTAAAAGAATGGCCAAAGTGTAAATTAAATAACAGCCCAAAAACAATAAAAGTGACCCAACCGTTTTAACTATAATTAATACCAAAACCCAATCTAACTAATCTATAAAATATCTTCTATAGGGTATAGATTAAAGATTATTATACTATGCTAATTATTATAGTAGTATGTAATTAAACATAAAATACACATACACACATAAAGTTAAAGAATGTAAATAACAAAAAAAACCCAATCTCTCTCCAAACTAAAACCCTAAACATAAAATACACATGTACTATGCTATCCATTCTCGTCGCCGCCCTCTTCCCCCACCACTGCAACGACGCATACCACCACACGATGCCACTGTGGTGCGAGAAAGAGGAATAAGCGTTGGATGGAATGGAATAAGTGTTGCATGGATGCATGCAACACGTGTATTGTATCGTGTGAAGAATATCACCATACGCTCATGATGCCCAGATCCGAAGTTAGTTAGATCGCTTTTGAGTTGTTATTTCCGTACATGCAAGCTCTATAAGCGGAGCATTATTTTACTCCCTCCGTCCCATAAAAATATGTGCACTTTCCATTTTCGTCCGCCCCACAAAAATATGTGCATTCCATTTTAGGAAAGTTATATCAATTTAATAATATAGGTCCCACTATCCACTAACACTACTTTAACTATCATTCTCCCATCTCTCTTACTTTACCATACTATTCTCCTCCTCTCTCTTACTTTACCATTTTTTCTTAATTCTCGTGCCATACACATTGCCCATATTTTTATGGGACAGGGGTGTATTTGATATTATCATTGATGAATTAATGCAATTTCCCTCTTCCTCGTCTCCCTCGTCTTCTCTCAATAGTTCATTGTATATCGGTGAGATTCCGGTCACCGTTCCTACCCACGGGGACCCCGGTCTTGCACCAAGTGGTATCAGTCCACGCGATCGGGCGATGCGCGTCATTTGGAGGATTTGCTCATGGCTGTTGTGGCCGATCTATCATCTAAGCTCGACAATGCTGATCGTCGGTGGGAGGATCTCGATAAACTTCGCGATATTGCGGAGAACACTCGTGATCTGCTGCTGAAGGAGCTCCGCGAGGAGTTCATCGCCTTGCAGGTGTAGCAGAATGAGCTGATGTCGCGAATGCTTGGCCAGGGCGGCGGTGGTGCCCCCGGAGGTGGTCAAACTCGAGCGCCTTACTTCGCTACTCGCCAATCCAAGGTAGGCTTTCCGATCTTCTCCGGGGAGGATTTAGCCGGCTGGATTTTGCGATGCAACCACTTCTTCACGGTGGATCTGACACTGGAAGACTCGAAGGTGCATGCCTTGTATTCTAAGCAGAGCAAATGTGATTTTGCTAGAGAGAAAATTGAATACTTATGCCACATCATCTCCAAGGAAGGAGTAGCGACTGATCCTAAGAAGTTACAAGCTATGCAAGAGTGGCATGTGCCCACTGATATCACTAAGCTGAGGGGTTTCTTGGGGATCGCTGGTTACTATAGGAAATTTATTAGAAATTATGGTATACTCCCTCCGTCCCTGAAAATTTGTCACATTTCATTTTATGCACTCATTTTAGAAAATTGACAATAAATAGATAAAGTGAAGAAATAGTAAAGTAAGAGAGAGAATAACGTAAATGAGAGTCTTCTCTACATTATTCTCTCTCTTATATTACTCTTTCTCCACTTTAACTATTTATTATCTTTTTTCCAAAATGTGTGCAGAAAATAAAATGTGATAAATTTTCAGGGACAAATGGAGTAATTCGCCCTTCACTGATTTGCTGAAGAAAGATGCATTCAATTGAAATGAGGTAGCAGATAAGGCCTTTCTGGAGTTGAAGGTTGTTATGATGAAACCTCATGTGTTAGCTCTTCCTGATTTCTCTCTTCCATTTGTAGTTGAGACTGATGCTTCCAGCTATGGTATTGGAGCTGTTCTTATGCAGCAAGGTCACCCTTTGGCTTTTATCAGCAAAACTCTCTCTATGAAGCACACGCAACTGTCTATGACAAGTAACTTCATGCTATTGTGTTTGTTGTTACTTATTGTAGTCACTAATTGAGTAACCATCCCTTTGAGGTTCATACTGATCACAAGACTTTAGCATATCTAATGCAACAGAAACTCACAACACCTGGGTAGTTGAGTTGGCTCTCTAAATTGATGGCTTTTGACTTTGAGATAACCTATAAGAAGGGAGCTGAGAATGTAGTGCCTGATGATGTATCTCAGGTACATTCTTCTGATATTCTGTGTATGGCAATTACTTCTGTTTCTACGGATTTATACCCCTTGATTGAAGCTACTTGGAGTTTAGATCCTCTGCTTTGCAGCATAATGCTTGATTTGCAGCAGGATCCAAAGAAACACTCGATGTACTCATGGATTGGTGGTCAGTTGAGGAGGAAAGGCAGGCTTGTTGTGGATGAGGATGTTGCCTTACGGTTGAAGATTATTCATCTCTTTCGCAACTCTAGTTCAGGAGGTCATTCTGGGGTACTAGCCACATATAAAAGGCTCTCTTCTCTGTTCTACTGGACTAACATGGAGAATCAGATCAGAGAATACATTTTTTTTAGATCAGAGAATACATTTGAGCTTGTGATACTTGTCAGAAATTCAAGTATGATAATAGTGCTTCCCTGGGCCTCCTTCAACCTATTCCAATTCCTGAATCTGCTTGGTCACAAGTAGCTTGGATTTTATAGAGGGCTTTCCCTTATCTTTTGGCAAGTCTACTATCTTGGTAGTTGTGGATCGATTAACTAAATATGCGCATTTTATGAGTTTAACTCATCCTTACACCGTTTTAACTGTGGCTCAAGCTTTCTTGGACCACATTTTAAAGCTTCACGTCCTTCCAGTAATTTTGATCAGTGACCGTGATAAGGTTTTTATCAGTAATTTCTAGAGTGATTTTTTCAAGCTGCAAAGTGTTGAACTCCATATGTCCACGGCATACCACCCTCAATTCGATGGGCAGACCGAGGTGGTAAACCGATGCTTAGAGACTTATCTTCGTTGTATGTGTGGTGATCAACCCACGACTTGGAGTAAATGGTTGAGCTTGGCCGAATTTTGGTACAACACTTCCTTTCATTCGACTATTGAGACCACACCGTTTGAGGCTTTGTATGGCTATCCTCCGCCCATACACATTCCCTACTTTCGTGGTGATTCTTCGGTGCATGATGTCAATGAGAGCCTCTTGGCTCGAGAGGCGATGATAGAAGTTCTCAAACATCACTTAGGTCGTGCTCAACAAAGAATGAAGCAGCAGCACGACAAACATCGATCCGATCGTCAGTTTCGCATTGGTGATTGGGTCTATCTGAAATTACAACTGACAGAATGCTCTCCGGGATAGGTAGATCCTAAAGTTGAGCCCCGGTACTTCTGGCCTTTTAAGATGCGAGAATAATTTGGTGAAGTCTCCTACAAATTACAACTACCTGCGGACTGCAAGATTCACCCGGTTTTCCATGTCTCGCAGCTAAAGAAGAAAATGGGCCCTATTGCTCAATTCCATGGCTCTCTGCCTACGGTGGGCAACTCTACTTTTTTGGAGCCAGTCAAGTACTTGGAGCGCCGGTTGGTGAAGAGGGGGAACTTGCCAGCGACGCAGGTTCTCGAGCATTGGGCGAACTCTTTCCCGGAGGACGCTACGTGGGAGTACCTTCATGACATGCAGGAGAGGTTCCCTCACTTTCAACCTTGAGGTCAAGGTTTATGTGATAGGAGGAGATTTGGTGCGAGAAAGAGGAATGAGTGTTGGATGGAATGGAATAAGTGTTGCATGGATGCATGCAACACGTGTATCGTGTGAAGAATATCATCATACGCGCATGACGCCCAGATCCGAAGTTAGTTAGATCGCTTTTGAGTTGTTATTTTCGTACATGCAAGCTGTATAAGCTGAGCATTGATGAGTCTCGTTCTCGGCCTTGGTTACTGGTCAGTATAAGGTGCTTTATTGGATAATATTTGCAAAATAGTTGTTAAAGTGTGCAGGTTGAAGTACTAAATCAGGAGGAAAGGTTCATAAGGAATTCGAGTGAAAAAGCTGCGAAAAGTGTGCAAACTGGTTAGTATGAGCAGAAAATACGCAAACTGGCCAGGATGGATGCTACAAAACTAGACACGAGAAGGAAAGACTTGCTTGGAATAATCACCTATATAAAGAAGGGCAAAATTGTCATTCCACATGAAGAGAAAGCCCTAGAAATTAGAGCAAGCCACCCTATAAATAGGAGCTGAACATAAAGAAAAAGGGGGAATTTTTACACCACTTCACTTAGGACTTATCATCACTACTACATCACTTTTGAGGAGAATAGCTCCACTAGCTCTTAGTTCCATCTAAATCCAGCAGCCTGACTTAAAGATTCCGGCCACCTGCCGGCGAGGAGCATCATGCCTGATTCATTCCAGCCGCCGTAGTTCCAGAAATTCCTCCAGTTTCAGTTTACGATGAGCCAAACAATCTTTTACTTGCTTTGTTTTTAAGATTTCTTAGTTTAAGTACTTGTTTTTTTTTGCTTGCCTTTGACTTGGATTCCAGTAGCTACTTAGTTGGAACATCTTTTGGGTGATAATCTTGAATGCAATGAAGTTTATTGTGGTTTTATTTTGTGTTTCTGCTTGTTTATTATTTCTTTCTGCCTAGTAGCTAGATCTGATAGTTTTATGTTGATTTCTGTTGTTTAAGTGCTTGAATCTGCTTTGCTTAGTTAGATCTAGGTTTTCTTGGAGTGTTTACAAGTTTTAATCGGGTTAAGTTCCTCAAAAAATGCATGGGAATCGTTTCTGCATGCTTCTGTCACCTTGTCCCGCTGACCAGTTTGCGTAGATCTCCGTTTTCTTAGCTTTCGTTCTCGATTTCAAGTTAAATATTGCATTTACGAATTTTCAAGCTTGATCATTCATCAATGGAGTTTGTTAGATCTTGTTTGTTTAGCTTGGTGAAGAAGATAATGTCACAATCAAATAATGGGACCACTTGTGTTGCTTTTGTACTTGCACTTTTTCAGCTTTTCTGCACACCCAGGAGAGAGTCTGCCAGCATGTCCTTTGATTCTCTTTACCTTTTGTCTAGCCATTTTTAGTAAGTTTCGTCTAGTAGCTTCTCACAAGCACACTCGTACCCTAATTTACACACGCACTTTAATTTCTTTTAGCACGCAGCATTTAGAGCCCACCCTGACCTACTGGTCAGGAGAGGTATAGGTTCCATTTCATTTTCCGACTAGGTAAAACTCAACCCCAAAAAAACGTGGTAGCTAACCAACCGCTCCCAGAATGTCATTGCAAGTGTATCTCGCCTACATCCATCTCTGTGGGATTCGACCCTTACTCCACTATACTAGCCAGTAGAAGTGGGTTGAGGTATTTTTTTTGTTGATAGGGAAGATAGACACAGACCCAACGGCACAGCTAGGTCTAGGTACCCTCCTGGCCAGTTGACACACACACACAGTCTCATAGTCTCTCATTTTTCCCTCTATCAAGCATTATTGTATTTGTTATTATCATTGATGAATTAATGCAATTTCCCTCTTCCTCCTCTCCCTCGTCTTCTCTCAATAGTCCGTTGTGTATCGGTGAGATTCCGGTCACCGTTCCTACCCACGGGGACCCCGGTCTTGCACCACACTGCACACCATAACTTCTCAACGATTGGCGGACCTACGGATGCAACTTGCGGTTTTCTTTGATTCAAGTTATATGGAAGAGATAACTGAACCAGATGGATCAGCTAGCAAATGTCGTTGCTACTTGATCAAGTTGTTCTCGCTCTCGCACGCCACCAATATAATTTATAAACTTCCCATTTTGCACTACTTTAACAGTAAAGAGGCAAGTTCGGGGTCTATCCCACAGAGAAGCTCGTGTATCAAGTGTGTGAGTAGTGAACAGTTGGTTGGCTGCTGCCACGCTTTAACTTTTGGGAGTTTTTAACTACTGATTTTACCTTAGACAGAAAAGTAATTAATTACTTGCTCAAGGGAATTTTAACTACTGGGTCAATTGAATTTCAGACTGGAATGAAAATTAACTACTTGGAACAGTAAACATGATGACGAAAATAGAACAATTTCGATTTTATATTCAGAATCCAAACAAGTGCAGCGAACATGCGAAATACAAAAAGCTCGAAACTTTAACTACAAAGCAACTTGAAATTAAACTAAGCTAACACTTCGGAAAATACGAAAACAAGTAAACTGAGAAGATCCTCGCAGGAAACTTGAGACAATGCTAACACATATAGAGTATTTTGTAGCGCTCCCATCGGTCGCCCTTTTCTCTAACTAAGCATTACTTTATCTAAATTATCTAGAGAACTGGACTAAACTAGAGAACTAACTAAACTAAAGACGAAAAGTAAAAGATCGGATTCCCTTTTGCGTGGTGGCACATCCTCTATTTATAAGCTCGGCAATGACCTCCAGCTGGATAACGATCTTGGCATGGAATATTCGCTCACGCTGAGAGTGAGCGACTCATCGATTGCTACGTGTTTTCCTTCTAGAATGACGACGCTTTTCAGTAACAGATTCATGACTCAGCTCCGTCCTTGCATCTCATATATCAGCACGTGTCCCCTTCTAGAACTTTGTCATTGCTAACAGAATGATGCGCACCATCCAACTCATTGCCTCTCATGTCCTTCTTCTGGAAGCCAGTGGTCCCCTCCATGACTGCTTGATTACTCCCCTTGATCAACTCCCCCGCTTTCTGGCCTTTTTCGCCTTTTGTAGTTGCTTGATCAGTTTGGCCTTGTTGCCTTGGTCAAGCGGCATTTCTGCACATTTAACACTTGCTTTGCGCGATAAAACCTATCAAGTAGCGTACATTTTACCCCTAAACCGATGCATGAAATGGGCCTTATCAAACTGCTCACACTTAAAACATACTTGTCCCCAAGTATAAAAAAAAGAAAACATAAGGCAAATTTCAGGCATGGTTTACTCATTTCAGGAAAGTAAAAGAAGACGAAAAAGAAAACAAGACTCGAAATAAAAACACATGTTCACATAGATGCATTAGATTGAATAAATTTTCAAAAATCATACCCGAGGTCGAGGTCAATCCATTTGCCAGCAGCTTATGCTTCTTCCTTTTCACTTTTACTTGATCAAGGTGTCAGTTCGTCAAGATTGCTCAATTTTGAAACCAATGTTGGATTCACTCAGTCACTCATTTCTCACCAGAGATGTTAGGACTGTTCACTCGGTATTGCCATAAATTTAATACCTCGAATCGGATTGCACAAGATAGTTCCTTAAGGTCTTCGTTTCGGGTGTAATGGGGCTTAAGGGTAGTGGTGTATCAAGGTAGGGTCCTAGGGGTTCTAAGTTTATAAATATAAACTGTAAAAAGAAAAACACATGAGTTAATAGACTAAAGATTTGAACTTTTTATTTTGCCACTAGATAACTTACTTGGTCAAGTGACAACTTTTAGCCTTAAATTTTTAGCTTATTTTTCTAACTTTCTACTTACCGGGTTACAACTTTTTCCTGCCCTCTTTTTCTCAACCCCCCCCCCCTTTTTTGTTGACTTGATTTCTGACTTGATCAACCTGATTGATTAACTCGCTCAACCCGGCTACCCTTTTATTTTTACTTTCTATCGTACTACCCCTTACTTTGAAATGAATCATCTCTTGACCTCTTTTCCTCACGTGTTTGTAAAAGAAAAGGAAAAGTGTATGGATATGGGTTCTGGTTTCAAAAGAACGGGTCAAAGTGTATGGGCTCAACTTGGTTAACTAAGGGGTGCCTTGCTTGACGAGGCGGGTTCGTGGAGCGAAAGAAGAAACGGCTCAAATTGGTTAAGTCCTAATGCCTTTAGTTCTTACTACTTGTGCAATTTTCATCTAAACATAAAAAATTCAGCCTCTCGTGATTATTTTTTTTTTGTAAAAAATATTAGAAAGTGTTCTACTTTGTCTTATAACTCACATATAGAGAGGCTTCACAGTAAGTTTAAAAATTGAGCATTTCCATCATACTTGCGTCGTTCAAACTGATCAAGTTTTTTTACAATCAAGTTTCTGCATGTAAACATACTGATTCCTTTCTCTAACTCTTCCCAAAGTAATCAAGTTCCCTCTTATCCAATTTCATGCATATTGCCTATTTATTACTAACTGATATTTTGTGTTTTCAAACTTTTGACATGTATGGTTTTTATTTTCTGGAACTAACCCTCCCCCCTCCCACTACATATGTACTCGTCCTTGAGGGACTGGATGTAGTGGAAAAGGGTTAGGTACAGGCAATGACACGATAGAAAAAACAAGGAAAACTTCTCACACTTAGACCAGACACTGGGCTAAGTGTGAAATAGTGCCAACAATCAAACATGCCAATCAAAACAGAAAAAAAAACAGATATAAGCATACCAACAAACACAAACAAAAACAAACATGCATAACTTCTCACACTTAGACCCAAGACAGGTCTAAGTGTGAGGTGGAGCAGAAAATCAGTTATACAAACCAAAATCAAATAAAATTAAAATTGTTTTGAGATTTAAATGAGCTGAGATAGGGGGGTTGTACTTAATGCTTCCGGGGAGGTTGACTGGAGAAGCTGTGGGTGGCCTGGAAGATGATGGGCGTCGAGACGCAGGAGAGCTTGTATAGGGAGGTGGTGGTTGGCTGGCAAGGGTCTGTTGGCGGATCGCCTCCAGAATCCTAGCTTGAGCAACCAGCTGGGCATGTGAGTTTTCCACCAGCTGCGTAAGCATCTACTCCATGCGGAGCCTCCATTCATTGTTAGTCCGCGCAGCCTCCTCTGGCTCTGTCGTGGGGACCATCTCCAGCCTTCGTCTCTGCTGCCTCTCAGGGCTTGCCGGATGATTGGTCGTCCTCCTCCCTTCCTCGCGCCTGGCCTCCTACTGTTCTTTCTGCCTCTCCTGCCTAGCCTTCGTATAGAAGCGAAGCTTCCCGCCGGGCAGCCGTTCGAGTACCTGTATTCTTACAAAGAAATCCAGGTTAAATAATTCGGGCTTAGGGCAACTGTTGGGATGCTCCACGTCCTTATGGAACACCAGGGTCCAATTCCACTTAAGATAGGCCCCGAGAAGATGGCAGATATTGAGGTGGCGGGCAGGGCGAGTGGCAATCTGATTTATTGAGTAAGCAAGCCAGTAGCCAAGGTACACCCTCCTCTGCTCCTTCATGCTCCACATAAAGTAGAGCTCAGCCAGAGTAATGATCGCCAGTGTATTGGCTTGGCCAAGGAGATTGCAGGCAAGGTAGACCTTGGCAAGGCGGAGGGCCGGATCAGCAATATGGGTTCGTCTGGACTCAGAGGCTTTGAAATCGGGGGCACGTCCGTTGCACAAGGCCTGCCAGACGGCCTGCTGATTGAAGTCCGGCTTCCTCTGAGGAAGGCCAATGTCGCGCCTGAACCATTCTCCACTAGCGACTTCGGCCTCTGTATAGAGTCCCATCCTCACAGAGAACTCGTTCAGGCTCATCTTCTGCTCACGCCCGAACACCCGGAAGGAGACGCTCCTGGCCTCCAAGTTTGTGCTTCCGGTAAACCGAAAGGACGTGAAGAATTCTTTGGCTAGGTCCTCAGGCACGAAGGTATCCTCGATCTCCAGTTATGCTTTATACTGTTATTTCGATGGTCTAAGCCATACACTTTGGAGATCACACATTCTATGCATTCAACGGCTATTATCAGAAGATTCAGAGGATTTGGTTGCGCCAGTGGCAAGGTACCTCTTTTAATTTTTCTGTTTTCGTTATTTGATATTGGCTTTTCACTTTTGTACTTTGTGTTATGATTATTGGACTTCCATTTGATGAGGTTTGGGAAACTAAAATCAGATTACATAAGGTAGGAATGCTTGAAACTTAATTTTTCACGACCGCCCTTTAGGGTTAATAAATACGGGCGATCGTGATTAAAAGACCTTAATAAACAGACAAAGGAAACTAGGGTTTCAATAAAGAGTTTGAGCAATAATTAATATTTAATAAAAAGGGCCAAGAGGTTGACATTATCCAAATAATTAGGTTCAAAGCTAAATGAATGATGAGTAAAAACAATGTCTCATCGGAAGTGTTCAAGAGAAAGAGTAACGTCATGTGTGGAGACACAACGACACTCATAGTTCACAACTAACCAAAACATGCTTCAATTTTAAATTGCTCAACACCACCAATTGCTCGTCGCCGCTCAACCTGCACATAGGGAAAACACATGCAGGGCCGAGTACTATAAAAATACTCAGTGGGCTAATGCTGAAAACAGTTGATAAAAGTTATGTCATCCATACCACAATGAACTCGAGTTTTAACTTGAGAAAATAATCGAGTTCACAAAAACATTATCATAGACTGGCCAGTCAAAACAATGTCCCCAATTTCTCAACAATCCATCAATCACAACATTTCCTTAGTGCGACGAAAGTGTGGCCACACTATTCGCCCACGAGACCGGCCGACTAGCAAGGACGGCTCACGATACCACCTATGTACACTAGCCTGATAAGGTTTGCGGCTCTACTCAGACCCGAATTCGTTTAACATAGCCCTATAGCCTAATGGAGCGAACTCACAAACTAGGCATCAGGCAACAATCCCATCATCAAGAAAACATGGCATGACATAACAGTTTAAACCACCCTTATTACACCATAATCATACTTTTGAAAACATTAAAGAGTTTCAGTAAAAGAAAGCCCACCTCGACTGCTTAATTCTCAAGTACTCTCTTCCCCTTAGTATCACGATTCACTTGCGATGATTCACCTTTAACATCTAGATAATATTTAAATATCAACACACTTTTCAAATAAATAAATAAAAATGCATGCCTCCTAATTAAAGTTATTTATCTCGTTTTCCTCAGTTTTCGATTATTCGGCGGCCGCCCTAAATTCCTCTGTTGGCTCCTCGTATTTTTTTTTTTGAAGATATCGAATTAAACCTTAAGATTTAATTAAGCACATATAATTAAATTCCCGCAAACTATTTCTCTTTGAATTAATTATTTCCAACTTATGATAAAGTTATTCACTCTTTCAATTATTCCGGAAATTAATTAAATATTCCTCACCATTAAATTTACTCATCGGCCCAAGGATTTAAATTAAAAGCCTCAAAGCTTAATTATTTCCCCACCTTACATCACCAATTTAATTAAGGAGTCCCAAAAAAAAAAGAAAGAACCCAACAAGACCTGAGATTTTAAATGGTGAGGCCCGATTCATTTTTAAAAAAAACAGGAGGCCCAGATTCTTTTTTTTTAAAACAAAACAAATGGCCCAATTTTCTTAAAAATTAACAGCCCAATTTTAACTCTCACATTCCCCCCACATCTCTCTCTTCCTCTCTCTCTAACTCTCTCTCTCTCTCCGAGTTTGCAAAAATTCTCAACCATCGTTGCCTTCACCAACAAATCCGGTTCCGATTCCCCCAATTTGCGGCTTTAAATTCATCCGAAATTGCTTGGGTTTCGATTGGGGTGGTGCTGGAGGAACTCTGCCGCCGGGATTGCTGATGCTGGCCGCGTCGCCGCTCAGCGCCACTGTCGTCGTCCAATCTCGCCAATGCCGCCGCTGCTGCCGTCGTCCAGCCACCGTCGTCCTCAACGTCCAGCCAAGCCTCCTTCGCCGTCAGACGCCGGGAGACACTGCTGATGGTCGCCGTCCATCGCCGCTGGTGTCGGCTTCTCCAATTCCGCCAGCCACCGCCGCCGTTTTTCCCTCGCACGCCGTCGGAGGTTCGTTACAGACCGTTGTCAGCCCCGATTTACCCCGAAACGTCCCGGAACTAACCCGTACAGCCCCGAAAGACTCCAACCCCACGAAAGATAAGTTCTCCTTATTCAAAGTTATGCTCTTTCGTTTTTTTTAATCACAGCAGCGGGTGTTCGATAGTTTGTGTATGATGATATGTTTGAAACAATTGCTAAAATTTCATGCTTGGCTGTGGAGTTCACAAGGCTGAAAGAGGAGGTTCTTGAAGCTGAAGAATTTCTATTTCTGTTGATAGCATCATAGCAATCGCTGGTGTTAGATTCTGAAATAGGACCAATTTAGGTACAAAACAATAGAGGGATCTATTACCTTGAGTTGAAATTGTGCACGAGTGGTTCTTGTTTTTTTCCTTGCTGCAGAGATAGAAGGAAACAGATTGTGCAACAAATATTATAGGAGAAGAGGATTTGGTTGTGATGTGGGAGAGATTTAGGGAGTGGGAGGGGAGGGACGGTTTCTGTCGTGGGAAATAGGAGGATTCGAATTCCTCCTTTACATTTTTTTTATGTGATTTTAATTTAATTTGGATTTATTTGGTATTTATTTGCAGATCACGGATTAGGGAAAACTCATCACGAAGGAGAAAAGTCTCTACAGAATATTTAATTAACATTTAATTAATGTCGATTGATAATCAAATCAACATGGAGAATATTTAATTAGATTAGTTTAATTCTCAGTCTATTATATTTTATTTTAAATTGTGCAGTCCAGAATTAACAAATAATTCACGGACTCTCGCAATATTAATTGTATTAAATACAAGTACTTTATGATTCAAAAATTTAGGTTTAGAAAATCGGGGCGTTACATAATCATTTAAGAGCTGTTGTAGGTTAGTGCATCTCTATCAGTATATTTCGATGACTCTTTTAATTGCAGGCGAAAAGGGATGAAAGCACAAGAATGGATTCCACAGTAATCTCATTCACAAAGGTAAAGATTTCTTAACATAGATGTGGCTTTACATTTGTAACTAATAACCTAAATCATGCCTGCGAGATAAAAAATTTGGTATTGTATTCCTCATTTTTTGTTATTAGGAGAAAATATTCACACTCTACATTTCATGTGCTCTACAAAGGGAAGCAAAAAGAAGGAAGGCCTAACCACGGGATATAATAAGATAAGTCAAATATGTAAACTGAATTCGTAAAAAAATTTAAAATGATAAAAAGTTATTTAACATATTTGTATTGGACAAATACTTATCATGTTGAATCCTGATATAAACAACTCTTAATTACTATAGATTTTGTAAACTTAATCATTGTTTGAGCATAAATTATGTAAATACAAAGGACCTTCAATACAGATACAAACCCTGCAATTAGAAATCATATATTGTCAGATAATGTATGTTGATGATATTATTAGTTTCATCTAATCAAATGTGACCGTTGGCGAAACCAACCAACCAACCATCACGCCCAGCCGCTAGGCGACAAATCTGCAACGCTGACCAAGTTATTTTTCCGTGTTCTGGTTAGACAGAGATCCGCGGTCAGTCAATGCCTGCACACGACATGGTGCTGCACGCATCCCATGTGGGATCACAACTAATGGGAACATCTCGCTGGAATGAGACAAATCCCCAACCCACTCTCCACGCGCCAAGACAAAAGAGGGGCATTGTGTGCACGCGCTCACCAACCCTGCGCCACCCAGTCACGGTCCTATATTGGGGGCCACACCCGATTGGGACATCTGGTCCGGTCGACGTACCACTAGGTCAAGGGTCCATGGGATCTGCTGTATGTACCAACCTCAACCAACATCGGTATTGAATTAAAGTTATCCTCCCTTGATGGATGGTTTTGTAATAGTTAGGCTAGTACTTAGTCTAGTCGACCATGGGCATGTCCATGGCTTCTTCAGCACCAAGCCTCCAAGCTTTGGTGTATGTGTGTTGGGCTTGCCCTTTGTGTAACATAAAAAATATGACATAAAAATGACGAATTCAAGATAAGAAAACTACATTCATTGTAAAATGAGTTTTTACATATGCAAAACATCAGCACTATTATTAACATTGAGAAATAATGAAGACATAAACATGGACTTAATGACAAATTCAAGTTAGATAACTACATCATCATGTAGCTGAGTATTTATAGGAGCTCAATATCATAGATTAACTTCAATACAGATAGTGCAATTATTCAGAACCAGGATGAAATATATAAAGAAAATTCACTAAAGGGGAATGCAGATAAGAATTTGAATAGAATCTGAACCCTAAGAGCATCTGCAACGGTGAGCAGGACGGTGTCCGTCCGTCCGTCCCACCGGCAGGGAGACGTTGTCCGCCGCTGGCACGGTGCTGCTCGATGCATCGAGCACGTCTGTGCCAGCGAGCAGGTGACGTGACCGGCGCTGATTGGGCAACGGCATAGCCATTGCATTTGAATATTTTTATTTGTTTAAATCGGTTTTTAATTAAAAAATGATTAAAAATAAAATAAATATTTTCTTACTTCCCAAAAAAATTATATCCGTTTTCTACCAACTTTCATTTTTTCCCCCAAAAAAACACATTTTCATCTATAAAAGTTTAACACCCAAAAATTCACACCACACTACACAATTCTCATCTACATTCTCTCATTTCCATTCTTATCTACATTCTCTCATCTCCATTCTCAATCTTTCTTCCACTCCTACAACATAACAATGTCCGGCGACGGCGATCACCCCCAAGGCTCCCACGGTTGGAACCCCGATTGGTTCAGTTCACAACCGTTTCCTAGTTCGGAAACGGAATTTTCGGCCCCTCCTCAAACCCAAAGTCCGGGAGTTCCGGGTGGACACCCGAGCCTAGAGCGAGGTCGACCGCCCCCTCCCAAACTCCGACTCCTCCTATTCGCTGTGTCCGCACACCGTACACTCTGACGTAGATGGAGCAATTGTTCAAGGCGTTCTTGTCAATCTCCGAAGATCCGGAGGTTGGCACGAACCAATCCGACGATCACTATTGGTAGCGCATATGTCGCCAGTACAATGAAAATCGGCCGACGGGAATAATCGAGCGGAACGAGAGTATGGTGCGCAACGCCATCTACTGAGCCAACGAAAAAATCCAGAAGTTCCAGGGGTATTACCTCCAGGAAGAGCGGTCGGTGGGGAGCGGCCGGAGCGAGGTCGACGTCATCACTGCCGCGATGAACACCTACCAATCCATGAACTACAAGCCGTTTAAGTACCTCAACATTTGGCAGGAGACGCGTTCGCATCCGAAGTATAGGGGAGGCATAACATCCTCCTCTAGTGGCTCCTCCAAACGGTCAAGGTCGGTATTCCTATCCGACGCCGGCTTCGAAGACGTGGTTAGCCAACTCGCCGGAGCTAACTTGGGTAGCCCTGACGCCGGCCCGAGCGGTTCCCAACACCGACCGCAAGGAAGAAAGAAGGCGGCGACCAACCGCCGTCGCGCCGCGACTCCATCCGGCGATGCTCCCAACTCAATATGGCCGATAGGTCAACTATGACCCCCGCGCAACTTCGATAGCACGAGGCCATGATATTGGGCCTCCAAAAATAATTGGGGGTAGTGCCGCCGGATGAATAGTCTTCCACGAGGATATTTTTAGCTTTATTTATGTAATTTTTAAATTTTAGTATTTTAATTATGTAATTTTTAATTTTTAGGATTTTAATTATATAATTTTTAATTTTTAGGATTTTAATTATGTCTTTTTTATTTTATTTGTAATTTGTAATATTATTTCAGTTTTTTAATGAATTTTAATATTATGGAAATGTTTTTATTTAAATTAAATAATAGTATGGTGGGACCCTTGTGCTCGTCCTTGCGGAAGAGCACAGCTGTGGGTGTTGTGCTCTTGCCTAAAAGCATGCAGAAAAAGTGGGGTCGGGCCCACAACCGTGCTCATTGGCAAGAGCACGGCTGTGGGTGCTCTAAAACTCCACCAAGTTTGTGCTGCTGATTGGGTTTAAGTGTTTTGTGTGAGGGGTGAACGATGGTAGAAGTGTTAGGAAAGGGTATTTATAGAGTGAAAAATTGTCACGACCGCACTTTCTAAGGATAAAAAACCCGGTTGATCACGACTAGGGGAGGATGAAAGAAGCTGGGAAGAAAGGGGAAAACTGTGGCACAACTGAACTTGAACTGGAATAACTTGGAATATATAAATCAGAGTGTATGATACAAGAGAATAAAATCTTGACTTTTACATTGCAGCGGAAGAGTCAAGAGTAGATGACATCATGTAAGGAGATGCGACACATCCAAGTATTATTCTATCGAAGGATCTTCATCGTCTATGCTCAACACCACCCGCCGTCATCACTGCTCTACTGCACATTTTAAAAACATATACAGGGCTGAGTACTTGGTGTACTCAGTGGACACGTGCCGAAATATATTTTCATAAAAACTGGTTTTGTCAAGCCACTCTTTGAGTGAACTCGGGGTTTTAAGAAAAGGTCCGAGAACACTAAAACATTTTCCTTTTCTTTTTCCTTTTTCAAAAGCGATCTGTCGATCTATTTTTCCTAGAACATATGTCGTATCTGACTAACTCCTAGGGAACACAAGCCCACTAACCTTCTAGTGAACAGAATTCACGAAACTCCTGGTGAACCGGAATGTATGGGCTTATCCCACTTACAAACCCGAATTAACTAACTCCTGGTGAACCAGAATGTATGGGCTCATCCCACTTACAAACCCAAATTCACAAAACTGAAACTCTTGGTCTAGTAGGGACATCGCTTTGCTAGTCAATCAGATAGGCAAAGTTCAAAACAAAACATGGCTTGACATAACCCTTGCAACCTTATTTTTCTCATAAAACATTTTTCTCTTTTCTTTTGTCAAAAGCCGAACACGTAACTTTCAAAACTTCATTTTTCTCATAAATATATTTGGAACAAAACTCATTTCTATCGGTCAAACCTGAACACAAATATCAACAAAGCTACACTTCATAAGCACCAATAAGGCAACACATAACATCATATAATAACATCAAGCAAATAGCACTTTTCATAATGCTGCACATTAAATAGCAAGCTCGCACCTAACATCATACCTTAAATAGAATGCACACAAAAATACTTCTCATAAAAACTGTAAACATACTTTAAAGCTATTTTCTGAATTTTGAAAGAAAGTCCACAAAGTACTTCTCGTAAAAACTAAACTTTAACAGAAAGCCCACCTCGTTTGCCTAAAACTCCTTAACTTAAATTCTCCTCACTTCGCCTTTAACTCGTGAAGATAACCTTTTTAAAAACAATACAACTTACTAACAAGACTTAAGAAAATTCTTAAACTTTTAATTAGAATTAGAATTAGAATGCATGCCCCTAATTAATCATGGCCCAAGAACTTAATTAGAATTCTTGGACAAGACCAAATTAATTTCAGCCCAAGCTCCTTCGTAAATAATTCCGTCCGACTCTATCTTCAAATATTTCTGCAACCCAAGACTTCAGCCCAAAAATAATTCTCGGCCCAACCAAAGCAGCCCAACTTCACTTCACTTCTCTTCTCTTATCATTTATTTTAAGTTACTGGCCCAACCTACACCAATTTAATATGGCCCAAAGCTTGAACAAAATCAGCCTCAATTAAATCATGAGTAATGGAATAGGCCGCCCACTTTAAACAATGACCCAAAATTACTCCCTCCTCCATCGGGACATCCCCAATTCATTCTCACAATTCCCCAAAATTAGAGGCCCTTAGAGCATTCGCAGCGGTGCTCTTCCGAAAGGACGGCGTCCGTGCCGCTGGCACGGCACACCCATGTCCGTCGCTGTGCTATTGCCAACGGCACGGCTCTGCTTGATACATCGAGCACGTCCGTGCCATTGAGCAGGGTGACGTGGCGCGTTTCTATTGGCTGTTGGCATTTTCATTTTCTTTTTCTTAAAAAATCGAAAATAATACCAAAAATTAAAAAAAATCGGATTCCCAAAAATATAGCCGTTTCATTACCGTTTTTTTTAAATATTTTTGAATTTTTTTAAAAAAAATTTAATCCCAAAATCATCTATAAATACACACATTCATCATCCATTTGGGCGAAGTTCGGCCACGAGTAGAGGTTTTTTTTAATTTATGAATTTAATTATGTAATTTTTAATTTTTAGGATTTTAATTATGTAATTTTTAATTTTTTTGTAATTTGTAATAGTATTCCGGGTATTTTTAAAGCATTTTAATATTGTGGAAATGTTTTTAGTAATTGAAGTATTTAAATTAAATAATGGAATGGTGGGACCCTTGAGCATGTCCTTGCGGAAGGGCATGGATGTGGGTGTTGTGCTCTTGGGGAAGAGCAGGGAGTAAAAAAGTAATAAAAGTGGGTCCGGGCCCACATCCGTGCTCTTTGGCAAGAGCACGGATGGAGATGCTCTTAATTTGAGAAGAAGCAGCGGCCCTTCGGCGAATCAATGCCCGTCGTGACCCGTCCTCCTCCGCAAATCGGGTGTAACGCCCACCTTTTTCCTTTTTAGGGTAGTTTTTTTTATTTTTATTTATCTCCATCTCCCCTAAAATCTCTCCAACAAACCAAATCTCTACCGAATTTATTAAATATCTCAACTACTCTATATCAATTTCAAATCCATCGTTGGTTATCTCAAATCTCTCCAATCACCAAATCCATCAATATCTATCGATTTTGCCTATATATATATCCAATCATTCCATAATTTAAACCTTACTCTTCAAATCCCAAAGAACAAAACGTGAGAGAGAGAAAGAGGTTATGCCGGAGCAACTTTTGAATAAGTCAGCACAAGAAATTATGTTTATCAAAGTACATCATCATAAACAGCGAAGGAATGTAGAATAAGCAATCACAAGTAGTTGCAGAAATTGCAAAGGAGGTATTCGAGCCTCTGGAAATTGGAGCAGCGGCTTCGGCATCGCAGGCGACACGCAGAGAGAGAACAACAACGAACAGCAGCGTCGTCACGAAGGAGGGACAGCAGCGGCGTCACGAATCCCGAACAGCAGCAGCAGCGACTGAGCGGCGGCTGTGGCCGAGACGGGCTGAATTTTGATAGACATCCACGACTTGTCTCGAGTCGACGGTGAAGGGGCTGGAACGGCAAGGTGTGCCCGGCGGAGCTGCAGCGGTGCGAGGCAGCGTATCGGCGGCAGAACCTCTCCACTGCGACGGCGACTCCGGCGAAATCAAGGAAGCCATCTCCGGCGAAAATCAGAAGCCATCTTCGGCGGAATCAAGGAAACAGTAGCCATCTCCGGCGGAAATCAGAAGCCGATGGGAATTTGGGATTTTCCTTTCAGTCGACCGAGAGAGAAAAGAAGAAGAAAGAGAGAAGAAGAGGAGAGAGACGTGGAGATGGTGGGTTGAAGAGGGGCAGTGTGTTTTTCAGATTTGGGCCTATGGGTATTCTAAAAGATTGGGCCTCAATTAATAAAAAAAATGGATGATATGGCTATTTTAAAAAGAGATGGGCTAAGTGGAGCACTCATGGTGACGAAGGCTTTTCACACACGCTTTTCGAGAACAGAACGGAACACAAGTTAAGGCTTTAAACGAATGAGGTGGGCTTTCTTTTTAAATAAGGGCTATGCCCTAAGTATATTTTTATGTGAAAATGATATGAATATTTGTCATGCCGTGTTTTGTTTTATTCTATGGAACCTATCTGATGTGGCTTTTGCCATCAATGGATAATCGAATTCGGGTCTGTCTAGGGAGTGAGTCCCTATTCAGGCTAGTGTACACCTATGGAGATCGTGAGCCGTCTTTTGGGTCGGCCGGTCTAGTGACTTGGAATGTGGCCACGTTCCTTGTCATCAATGGATCAGATATGGTAGATAGCTATGGGAAAATGGTTGATCAACCGAATTTTACAATGGAAATGATTTTAGTGTCTCGGGCATTTTCAAAGTTAAACCCGAGGTCACTCAATGGTGGCATGATAAATACTTTTTATAAAATGTTTTCGGCATGAGTCCACTGAGTGCATCAAGTACTCAGCCCTGCATTTCTTTTTAAAAATGTGCAGGTTGAGCGGTGACGAGCGCGGTGGGTGTTGAGCATAAAAGTGAAGAATGTCTATCAAATGCCTAGAATATGTTGTGTCTTCATACATAGCATTATTCTACTCTCGAAATGCTTCCGCTAAATATTGTTTCTTTTGAGTTCTTGCATCGCTGAAATATTATTCATTTTTGAGTTGTTGATTGTTGAGATACTCTGATTTTATTCGAGCTATTCCCAGTTGTTTCAAGTTATGGTCGAGTTGTGTTGTTTTCCCCTTTCTTCCCCGCTTCTTTAATCCTCCCCTAGTCGCGATCAACCGTGTTTTCTATCCTTAGAAAATGCGGGCGTGACATCGGGTCCTCTCTTTCTCGACACACAAGAATAGGGAGTCTTAAATCGAACGAAGCTGCGGCGACGTCTCCAACGCCCCACTCCTCTCGTCGTCTCCGTCGAAGCTCTGGGCTCGTCCGGCTGTGAGTGCCCTCCGTCGGAGCTGCTGTTGCTCCCTCCGGCGAAGTTTGCTACTGTTGTGAGGTTCTACAGCCATGATTTTATGTTCTTGAGCTAAGTATGATGTTTGAAACAAAAGCAGAGGGTGTGCTAGTGTTTTACCTCTTTTCCTCGATGACTCCTTCGAACGTCGGACTGCCCTTAAGCTCGCCGCCACTCCTTCCTCTCTTGCTGCACATCTTGTGTATTGTGAATATAGAGAGGTGTGAGGAAGGAGGTGGGCTGATATTTATAGCCTAACTCCTTGGCATTTTGTGGCTAATTTGGCATAAAGATTCATTCACTTTTGAATTTGAGCTTAAAGCTTCTATGCCTAAATTGGTGTAAGGCATTGGAGAGCTCCAATTTCTATTTTGAGCTAACAACTCACCTCTCTTTTTGAGTTTAGCTAAAAAGCCTTCTTGTCAAATTTATGTAATTCTTGGATGACACCATTTGTCTTTTTCTTATTTTATCTTCCTATTATTAACTTATTACTGAATTTGATGGGGTTTCTACATTTTTGCCATTTTATTTAAAGAAATGACTTACATGGATTACTAATATATGTTACATTTATTATCAGGGACAATTGGAAATATGGAAAAAATATATTGGTAATAGAATAGTATTAAATTACTACAACCTATGTCGAACCTACAAATAGGGCTGCAATCTCTCTCTATCTATCTAGCTAGCTAATTTTTCATGTTCTATAATTCTGATTTTATTATCTAAGTTTCTTATTTTTTATGTTGTAAAATTGTCATTTTATTTTATGATGCTTATATCACAGGTTCTAAGTCCTGTTATTTTTAAAGTGCGGGTACAAATTGAATTTAAAACAAATTTAAAATTTTGAAAACGAATCTGATATTTAGAATAATAAAATAGATTTATGTGTTGTAATAGAATAGTAGTATTGTTTTTTACAAAACCTATGCTAGCCTAAGACAAATAGGCTGCAACCTACAACTCATTCTCAGAATCTAAATAACAAAATATAAATAAGATTGAATATTTACAACATTTGCAAAAGAAAATAAGAATAAATACACAATCAGGTCACAATTCCTGCCAGAAAGGGCAAAATAGTATTTTCATCAAATTGACACTTTAGATTATGATAGATGATAGATGATAGATGATAGATGATAGATGATAAGGTTACAATTCCTGCCAAAAAGGGCAAAATAGTATTTTCACCAAACTGACACTACACTTTAGATTATGACTACACTTTAGATTATGAAGGATGAAGGATGAAGGATGAAGGATTTAACTTTAATAAAAAGCTAATTATACCATTTTGTATTTTTTGTTTGCTTTCCCAAGTTATCCCTCTCTTGACATCTAAAGAACTAATCATTCGTTCCAATAGTCAACACATTAAGCGGTAGGGGGCTAACTAAATGGTGTGCTTCATTGACATAGGAAGAGCCAGGGATCGAACTCTGACAAGATGCTAAATACTTCATCCGTTCCACAAGAATATGCACATTTGGTTTAGCACAGGTTTTAATGCACATCTAAGAAAATAAATCCCAGAAATATGATTTTAACAACTTTACTTTCCTATGTTTAGAAAATATCAAAATTTTAAAATTTGTACTTTGATTTAAACACTAAATAAAAATATACTAGTAATAATTATTTTTATGAATAAAATAATATTAATAATAATAGTAATAATAATAATAATACTAATACTAATAATAATAATATTTTTTAATAAATTATTACGTAAAAACATATGATCATAATTATATTATTATATTTATTATTATTATGGATAATTTAAATATGGACTATCCATCAAAATAAATATATAGTTATATACTCCCTCCGTTCCTCAAGAATATGCACTCTTTCATTTTTAGTCCGTCCCACAAGAATATGCATTTTCTAATTTTGGAAATTCTTTTCTCTCTAATGAGGTGGGACTCATTCTCCACTAACAATACTCTATTTACTTTTTCTCTTTACTTCTCTCCTACTTCACCAATTTTACATTAAAACCCGTGCCGACCCCAAAGTGCATATTCTTTGCGGACGGAGGGATTATATAATTGTAATTATATTTATTTACCGATATTATAATTATAAATCATATGATAATACACATTAGTATTAATATAATTATATTGTTTATTAATATTGTATTTGAATAAATTTTATAATTTATATTTTCACTACGGCTTGCTGATTAATTTAATTTATAACTTAATTAGTATTATTAGTTATTACTCCCTCCATCCACAAAAATTAGGCTAGTTCTAAAAATGTAAAGCTTTAAACAAATACTTCATCCGTCCCCAAAGAATATGCACTTTTGGTTCGACACGAGTTTTAATGCAAAATTGATAAAGTATGAGAGAGGTAGAGAAAAAGTAATTAAAATATTGATAGTGGAGAATGAGTCTCACCCCATTAGAGAAAAAGAGGTTACCAATATTAGAAAGTGCATATTCTGGTGGGACGGACTAAAATAAAAGAGTGCATATTCTTGTGGGACGGAGGGAGCACTAACTATACAGATCATTCTAAATATGGACCCTACAATCCACTAAAACTACTTTCACCACATTTTTCCTCCTTCTTTCAAACTTTACCAATTAAGCATTAAAACTCATGCGTTTACGACTTTGTCTATTATTTGTGGACGGAAGAAGTATTATATGATTCATAATTTAATTAATTATAAATAGTTATTTAATAAATTAATAATAATAATTATTATTATGATAACAACAATTATAAATAATATAATAATAATATAGTTATTACTATTATAATTATTGTAATCATAAATAAAATAATTAATAAATAATAATAATAATAATAATAATAATAATAATAATAATAATAATAATAATAATAATAATAATAATAATAATAATAATAATAATAATAATAATAATAATAATAATAATAATAATAATAATAATAATAATAATAATAATAATAATAATAATAATAAAATTATACTCCCGTCATTCCATGTTAATAGAGTCATTTTTTTTATTTTAGAAAGTTTCACGTTAATTGAGTCATTTCTATTTTTAGCAAAAAGTAATCATATCTCTTACTCCATTCTCTCTTCACGTTTCATACTTTATTCACTATCTAATTGACACACCATTCTTAAACTTCGTGCCGAAAAGAAGCGCCTCTATTAACAAGGAACGGAAGGAGTACTGATTAAATATCTAAAATTGGGAAAAAGAATACATAAGAAAAGTTATGATTCAGAATCTCGTAAGTTGTACTACTTTTCTTGTTTTCAGGATATTGATTTCTTTCCTGGTTTGATTAAAAATTCAAACAAGCACATGAATTTAAAATTTAAGGAATTAGATTACTTTCCCAGACAGAATCTTGGAACCAAACATGGCCTTAAAGTATTGTTAGTGGAGAATAAGACTCACCTCAATATAGAGAAAGAGGAGTTTCCAAAATTAGAAAGTATATACTCTTATGGGACATACTAAAAAGGAAAGAGTGCATACTCTTCTGAGACAGAGAGGGGGTATATTATAAGATGACCCCCTCCACCCGACCCACCCTAAAACCTGTTATCATAACCTAAACCCACTTCTACTGGCTAGTATAACGGAATAAAGGGTCGAATCCCACGGAGATGGATGTATGCGTATTGCGTAACATGATTGAGACGACATTCTGGAAGGGTTGGTTTGCCACCATGCTTGGGGTTGAGTTTTATCTGGACATGAAACTGAAAAGGGACATATAATATCGTGACTGGTAAGACACTATCATGTCCGAACATGACTGTGTATGTGAATATAGGGACGGGACTGCTTGAGTGCATGTGAAAACTGAGAAATTACTATAAATGGACAGACAAAAGGAAAAGCGAATATCGGACCGAACTAGTCGACTAACTGCCAGATCTGTAGGAAAAAAGCCGAAAAAGAAAAGGACAAAAGGTAAAAGGTGGAGCTAGCCTCCAAGTGTGGAATTGGAACTTCCCAAAAAGTCTCTCTCTTTCTTCATGTCACCTTCTATTTATAGGGTGGTGTGCCCTAATTCCTAGGGCTGCCTCTTCATATGAAATATCATCCTTGCCCCTCAAATAGTTGGTCGTTTCCTAGTGATCATTCCTTCTCCGTATCGAGCTATGCGGCATGCATCATGGTCAATATTGCACCATTCCGGTACCTTTTCACCTGAAATTACTTCGGCACCTTTCTTCCCGACTTATACATTAACCTGCATACTTCAATAACGTTCTTGCACATAATATATGATTAAGCCAATCATACTGACCAGTAACTACAGCCTAGAATGAGACTTATCAAACTGTTCACACTTAACATATATTTGTCCTCAAGAATGAATAAACTAGTCAAAATAAAGCAATAAGTCGAATTCTAGTCTGGTTACTCCTCCTGACCACTGACCTAAACCTAAAACTAAAAGACTTGAAAGACTCTAAAATACCTACTGACACAACGAAAAACACAAAGGAAAAGAAACACAAAATAAACAACACATAGAACATGCTATATTTTCAACAATTCCTCCCCTCTAGTCTGAGTTCAATCCAACTGTAAGCAGTTGATGCACTTTTTATTAGCACTATAAATACCTGCAAGTATACAGAGTAGGAATAGTATAGCTAAAAGTCAGTACCGGGATATTGAACACAGGGAATATAATTGCAACTGACTATCATGTACTAAGCGTCAAATACTATCTAGAGAAATATGAGTTTTAGGGATTTTTTGAAAATAAAACAAGTAAAAGGAAGTAACCAACTAATTGCAAATAAATCACAAAGATAAAAGATAAGAGATAAGAGAATTCCAGGGATGTGCGTTCACTGTTATGGTTATACAAATTCCAACTACAATACCCTAGCACGGTTCTTACTTTGATAGAATGAGTCACCTAGTTTATGCTCATGTGATGCAAACGTTGATTACAAACATTAGGGTTGTCAATCCTAAATACGTAACTCCTAGAAGCTCCTAAGATTCTTGAAAAGTCCTCACTCTCAATTAACAGTGCCGTTTTAAAGGAAGCTAATTGTATTGTCTATTAAGTGGATCTAACTTGCCAACCTCCTCTCACGATTATGTAGTAAGTTATATTAAATAATCACCGAATGTGTCACTCAAGCGTGAAGTATTATGGAACAACTTAAGCAAGAAACAAAGTAAGGACAAACGGATGTTAAATAGAAATAGGAATTGTTTAACCAAAGTCGTTACTAACACATCCCTAGAATCCTATGAGTTTAGTTACACGTGATAGAATAAACTAAAAACATAGATTGAACGGAAGACAATGAAAACATAAGAACTAAAGAAAATAAAACCCGAAGGTTGAATCCTTGTAGCCTTGATGATCTTCTTGGATCCTTCTCCAAGCCCTTGCACAATGAAGTACTCTTAACTTTTGAACTTTGGAAATATTAGTCAAAGAGAATGTCTAGATGAAGGATTAGGATTGGAGGAGCCTCGGTGCTCCCCCAATTTTAAAGACTATAAATTGATTAATATTATGAATGAGGTTATGGGGTATACATAGTCTTGAAAAAGGTTTAAACATGGTAAAAGGTGTCCTCCAAGTAATAGGAAAGATGGAATTTTCTTGCCCTATAGGTTAAGGAAAAGATTTGGCTTAACAAGGTAATAGTTTCTTTCCTTCCTTAAATTCCCGCCAGCACTTGACAGCATTGCGTAGTCTTCGTAGAATGGCCATAACTTTCAAAGACGAAGAGAATGGTATGTAGCACGCCCTGATATTACTTCAGAATCGCCGGCAAAATGAGTTTGAACACAGGTTGTCGTGCGCGAACGGGCTCAGCGGGCCGCTGGACAGCTCCAGAACTCTCCGGAATGGTTGCAGCGACCGCTGCATTGGGTCCAGTGGGCCGCTGGGTTGCGCTTCAGTTCCAGTTTCCAGAATTTGACCTTTTTATGCTCTTTTTCTGCTTTATTTTGCACATTTTCACAAAACATGTCAAAATACCAAAATGGATAAAATATATAAAATATGGACATGAAATATAATTTTGACATTAAAAAATGACCAAATAATGGCCTTAATACAGTGCAAAATCCGAGAATATCAGCAGCCTCGAACTTTTGCCACCCCCTTTTCAATCTTAGCCAGTATATCCGCTTGTCAAGGTTGCCCAAACTATCAGCCAAACACTAGATTCACTCAGTCACTTATGCCTCACCAGGAAAGTTAAGACTGTTTCTCTCATTAATGTTAGACCATAGATGCGTCGGACTCAGATCTCACAAGTAGCTCCTAAGGGTCTTTCAAGGGTTGCAATGGGGTTGTGGGTTTGTAATGTACGAGTAGGATGTTCCTAAGGCTCTAAGGTTCAAATTTTATTTTTATTGCAATGAATGGAGGAACTGTGTATGTTTAGGCATCTGGCAGTGTGACCTCCTTGATTTGGCTTGATTCTTGAACTTTTGCACTCCAACTGGTCAGCAGGGCCTTCTCTTTTTTTTTGGGGGGGGGGGACCAAGTGTATCTCCTGGTCAGTTGCTCCATTCCTCGTACCTTTCACATACACGTCCCTTGTGGTTTTTTGGGTTACAAAAAGAAAGAGTTAAAAATAGACTAAGTGGGTTTCTAAAGGTGGGTGTTTTTTATTTTATTTTTTTATTTTTAGGGCGGTTTCCTACTGCTCTTAGGATTTTCTACCCGCAGTCACTTTACCCTAAGTGTCATATGATAGCCACTTTTATTTTTTACGTGTTTTAGTAGAAAGTGTTCTGTTTAAGGTTTCTAACTCATCATTTAAGAGGGCTTTCTCATTTGGCTTCAAGATTGGGCTCTTCTCTCATTCTCGCATCGTCTACACTGGCCTAGACCTAATGGGGGAGGTGGTTTCCATTTTTTAGCATGCTTTATTTCCATCAATTCCCTCTCGCCATTAGTTCGAATCGATTGAGTTTTAAGCCCATTCATTTAACACAAATCCTAAAAAACCATCATAAAAAAAACTTGTTAGGGTTTGTATACTAAAACATGTATCGAGCGTACATGCCTTTGTACAGTCAACTTGTGCATGTATACGAGAAACGCCACATCCACTTGTTTACCTAATTATTAGAATAAATAATATAATATAATTGTTTATTTAATGAAATATAGTAAACAAGTCTAAGGCTTCTTACTAAGAAGGTCAAAGTAGGGAAATTCGATGAATCCGCATCAGTTTTCCAGTAGGGGACTTGGCCAGATCTAGTAAGAAGAAAAACGTATTAACAAAGGATTGAAAGGATCTAATACCAAATGTATTCTTTATTGCTATCTACTGAAAGAATATATATTTCAGAAATTTTAGTATTTTCTAGTCTATAAAATTAATATCAATATTGTTTATTTAATCAAACACCACTTTGACTTATCAATATGGGAGAGTTTGTACGTAACTCAAACATGATATCTTGGGTGGTAGTTATTGAATAACATGAAGGTATTTGAATATTATTTCATAGAATTCGCGTGCCCAGTGCGGTATGATTAAATCCCCAAGAGGTGTTTGAAAAAGAAATTTATTATTCAGAAATCTACGCAGTTATAATTTATTTCCATGAATAATAAATAAAGTTTCAAACTAGAAAAACTCTTTGGAGAATTAATTTAATTCAAGTCATGTAGTAGACAAAAGAATTAAATTGATGGATTAAGATAATCTTAAACACGAGAAATATTATAAAATAAAATGGATCCAAGTTATTTGTAATTTGGTGATTAGATGGGAGTGCAATATTATTATTTAGTGGAACAAAACAATATTCCATTGATAATATATTAAATCATGGGTCATTTGATTTAATTAGATATTTATCTAATGGGTGAGCCCAACATCTAAGTCATTTCATGGATCCTCATCCTAGCCCAACAAGTCTTCTTATAAATAGTGATGAAATGTGGAAACCCTAGCACACCACAACACACAAGACAACTCCAAACCCTAACTCTAGCCACAACACACAAGACAACACACAAGACAACTCCAAAAAAAAAACAAAAAAAACAAAAAAAACAATAAAAAAAAACAAAAAAAAACTCCAAACCCTAACCCTAGCCGCCGAGAAATCGGTTTCTATCTCTCCATTTGCCTCGATTTTCGAGCCATCATAGTAGGGAGATATAGTGTTTTGGTTAAGCTTCTTTTTGTTCATTCTAATCCATAGAATTGAATCGAGATATATTGTTTGGTGTAGTGTTCTTCCTAGATCTCTTAACACTTTTATTTGCTTGTTCGAGATCCGTCCACACAGATGAATAATCAAGGACTCAGGAATAGTATAGAAGATTCATGGTCGATAAATCAAGGATCTCCGGGTGGTGCAGCAAGCAAAGTCAATCCTATAATGGATCAAGAGGTAACAATCGAATCTACATCAAATTGCATGTTAACGTGTTTGTTTGATGTGTTAATCTATAGATATAGTTTAATTGCATGAAATTGGAATCGAATGTATAATCACCTAAATAGATCCGTAAGGACCTGCTTGTTTTCCGCTGCAGTAGTCCCAACAATTGGTATCAGAGACAATTTTTAGGCTCTGATTATGTATTTGATTAATTGAATTTTTTTGAAAAATTAGTTTAAAAACTTGGGATTTTCAAAAATAATGCAATTACATGTTATATGTTTATAATATGTGTTGGATCTATGTTATTCTTGATTTTATTTTCGGATCTATGATATGATGTTCTAGATCGATGATTGAATATTGAGATCATTGGATTTAAATCCTAAGATCTATAAAATATTCTTGATCAATGATGAACATCATTAGATTTATATATTCTAAGTAATATATACTAGATTATATGTTTGAATCATTACATATATGTATGTGTTTAAGTGAATATATATGTTTTAATCAATAAATAAAGTGGTCTGTGATTGAATACTTGGATCAATGAAAGAATATTATGAATCTTGAATTTTATTCAAGTTTTTCACAAGAATATTCTAGATCTAAGCAAGTATTCATAGATCTATAGTTTTATGTTCTTAATATGCTAGAACAATTTAAATTGCTAAAAGCTTGATATTTAAATGTGCATATTGGTGTGAACGTAAAAGATTGTTACAATTGAGAAACGATTAATTAAGATTTAAGATCACGGTCAAGCGAAGCGACCGCGATGAATCGAGTTAATTAAAATTGAAAAACAAAAAAATGAAACTAGGGTTTCCAAAAACCCTAGCTTCACGCCCACTGGAAATTACCAACGACGGAGGAGCTGAGGGGCGACGGCCGACCTTTGTCATCGTCCGGCGGAGAGCTCCAGTCCAGTGGGAGCCACGACAGGTGATGAATCGTAGCGGCGGAGGCGCTGTCGGGGGCGTGTCGGATCTGCTTCGGTAGATCCGGCGACGTGACGGCTGCTGCAGCCGCTGATCGTTGTCGAGGATGACCCCAGTTCGTCGGAGGAGGATTCCAGATGGCCAGGGGGCGACGGGAACGCGGGTGACGAGCAACAAAAGCCGCGATTCGCGGATGTGCATGCTTGCCGGCGGTAACCCGTCGCTGGCAGCGTTTCCAGGCGGTGGCGGCGGTGGCGTTCGGCGGCTCCAGGCGCCGGTCGACGGTGGAGCAGCTCTCGGACTCCAGAGGCGGCGGCGAGGGGCTACGACGGCAGTCCCAGCAGCTGACGGCGCCCGAAACCCTAGCTAGGGTTTGGGCCGTGATTTTGCGTCGTCTCATTGTTTCGTTTTTCGTGCTTTCGTTTCTCGATGAACAAGTAATTTATAATTTTGGTTTAAAATCCTAAACCTAGAATAATTATATAACTTGTGGTAAATTAGAATGAATAATTTTTTAATCAAGATTCTAATTTAAAGAGATTATGTTGCCTTCTTTAAAAATTGCCAATTGGAATAATTAGTTCAATAATTGATTTAATTTATTGATTCGTTGATTTTGATGGATTCTTTCCATCTAGATAATATCATGATAATTAACATAAGGAAATTGAATATTTGATTGATCTAATTTTTGGCCTTTCCATAAAAGGATGGAATTTTAAAGAATATTCTCTCAATTTGATTGAAATTGTCTTTATTTTAATTGGTGTGTTATGGAATTATTTCCTAGAAATATACCTAAGGAAAAAACATAAGTTTTTCAATTGTTTAAAACCTCGGATTTTAATTGGAATCCAATTCCTAGTTTAAAATTTAAATTTTGTCTTTAATTTGATATAAGGTGAATTTTGTTTCATCTAGATAACGTCAATTTAATTAAAGAAGTGATAAATTCATTTGGCATTGACATGCTACTAAAATCCTCAATTATTAAAGTTTGAAATAGTTAATTGGATTTTAATTGGAATTCAATTCCTAGTTTAAAATTTGAATTTTATCTTTAATTTTGATGAAGGTGAATTTGTTTCATCTAGATAACATCAAATTGATATAAAGGTATGGGAAATTCGTATAGCATTAATTTTGCTATTAAAATCCTTAATTATTTATTCAAGTTGAAATTTGTCTTTAATCTTTGATGAAGGTGAATTTTGTTTCATCTAGAAAACATCGTTATAAATTAAAGATGTAATAAATTTATTCTTATCATGTGATTTTATGAAAGCTATGAGAATTTTAATTCTCGAATTTAATTGATGTGTTTTAAATGGATTTAGTCTTGATTGGATAAATGCGGATTTATATATCTAAGTGGGCATTTAAATTAAGACTTGACTAATCTTTTATGATATACACCTAGACATTATTTTTATGATAATGATGGATTAATTCTATCTAAGTAAATCCTAAGTATATTAAAAGGTAGTTCAATAATCAAGATACGTTGTTTTAATTAATAATGTATGATTATTTGAGATTAGACTTAATGTCTAGATAATCTTGTTTATGTGAATATAGTTATATTAGATGCTTAATTAAATAATCAAGTTTCGTCATTATGGTTATGTGAACCTTTTGTAAGTGAGTTTACATGTTTTTAATGATGATTGATGGATATTTAATTAGAGTTATGATTTTATTTGTTAAAATCTAGTTTAGCTCGTGCATTGCCTATGTACTTGTTACATTATATGCATAGCTAGTACATGTTTAATTATACTTTGAATGTGGATGTTCGCCTAATCTGCTTAAGTGATAATTAAACTATTAAAACCACCAACTCGAAAATATGAAGCGATAATTACAACTCGTTTGTATATGGCCTCTACAAAATTGATCTAAGTACGAAGTAGTGACCGGCCTGTCTTTACGGGAGGAACATTACCAGTTTGTATGTTTAGATTTCTCTAGATAAAGGTTATTAAAATCATAAAATTAGTTTTTCAGTAATATCGCGACTGGTCTTTACCAGAGCAATATTGCTGCGAAATTATAAGGACTTGTATTTTAATAATGCTTAGAGGGAGCTATAGGAGGAGGTGCTTGTCTGGTTCGACCTTTCTTTAGAGGAGTTCACGCACAAGTGATGAATCCTTAGTGCTTAATTTTATAGTTAAAACGCTTTAGCAATGTTAGTCAGCCATGCCATTCTTATGGTCTCTGGACTATCTGTCGACATTGTGGCCAGTAAAACTAATGAATTTCTTGCATGAATATGACACGGCCTCCTCGTTGAAGAACGTTTGTGCTTGATTTTTGTGGATGAAATAGATGAATTGTTATGTGGTTATTTGAAATTCTATTAAATTTTACATGTTTTTATTATTGGTGTTTATTCTCAGCTTGAACGAAAGATGGCTACTACTTGGGAAATTTATAGTGCAATCCTTAAATCAAAGGAACGCGATTCTGATGCTTTTATGGAATGGAAAAGGAGACTTGACACTGATCAGTTGGCTAGTGATTTGAAATAGATCCTCACTAAGAATCGCCCCTCTGCTTATCACTTGTCAAACGAGAAAAGGGATGCTTATGATCGATGGGATACTGCGAGTAGTCATGTTAAGAAGTTTTTGTTGGCCTCGGTCGGCAATGCTCTTGGCTGGATTGACAAGCCCGACAGGTCATCTATACAAGAACCCAAATGGTTTGATGAAATGTCCACCAAGTGTCTTATGAGATCAGTGGTGAACACGTTGAGGAAAACCGTCTTGAAAGAAAACCAAAACATCAGCGACTATGTCGTAGAGATGATGAACGGTTTTGATAGACTTGAGACATTGGGTGGGAAAATAGGCTCGGAAACCCAACAACTCATGATCCTCGATGGGCTTCCAAAGAGCTATGAGAATGTAAGGAATGAGATTTTATACACTTGTTGGCTAACATCTCTTCTAGTACTCTCTAGTAAGCTCATTGATGCCCAAGTCAAGATAAGGAAGATGAAAGGTGGCATTACGAAGAACTCCTCTGACCTAAGACACGAGTCTGACATGGCAGAGAGTTCAAGTCAAGCTAATGTGATTGGGAGGAAGATTTGGTTTTAATCTAGCCATGACATTTTTGTTTTGAACAGTGGAAGTCTAGTTTTTGCATTTATTTACGATTGTTGAATTTTGAGGTTTTGATATTTATATATTGTTTGTTTTTTATATCATATGGGATTATTGATGTGGAATTATATTCCTAGATTATCAATTGTCGTTTTGGATTATCAATATCATTTTATAATGCTTGCATTATTAGAAAAATAAATTTTTTGATTATCCGATTAATTATGTCATCAAATGAAACGAGGTTTAATATCAAAATGTTTACTTGTGGTTATACTTGTTGATTCAATTATTAAGAAGTTTCACTTCTAGTTGTGTTGATTATTAAATTTCTTTAATCCTTAAGTTTTTGAACCATTATTTTGTCAATGAATCAATAGAACATTTATGTTTGACATGGATTCAAAGCAAAATAAAATGATCTTACGATCGCATTTGTTCAAATAAATATATAGCAAGAAAAATAATCGCAATAATTGATTAAAAGACAAGTGAATTAATTCAACTAGTCACAAGATAAGTATTTGTTATAAATGCTAGAAATTCTTGTATAGTAAATATAGTGTGCACATTAAATTTTTAATGTTCCAAGCTAAGAGTTAACTATTTGAATAGTTGATGTTTTATTTATTTTGTTGTGAAAAGTGATAATTAAAATAGTGGGAGCTTTTCTTAAGAAACGATTAAATTCCAAGTGTTTAATAAGAGCTTTATAGCTCGTTTTATTAAAATAGGATGAATTTAACTCCAGAAGCTGTTTAAATTGTTATAATAGCTTAAAGAATATTGAGACTTCAATTTTTCTACTTTTGAAAGTGGGAGCAAAATTTTGTCTCATAGAATATTCATAAATGGAATTAAGGTAATGTTCGATAGAGTTAAAAGGGCTCACACCCTATAATGAAAGAAGTGGTAATTTGCAAAACTTTCAAAACTCTAATAACATTAAAAGGTATTTCCAAGTTTACTATTAAAATTAGAAATACTTTTGGATTTCCAAAGAAAGTATTTCTAGAGATCACAACAATTGATAAATAACGAACTCTTGGAATTTATGACTATAAAACAAAGAATGCACTCATTCAGTTTTATTTTGTCCTAACGACTAATTGCCAATTAGTCATTATGGTGAGATAATTAAGTTCATACATATATTTACATCACAAATAATATAGCAAGGATAATACCAAGTTAAATTGGGATTATACAATTAAAGTTTTGGGAATCATATTCGACATGATTAAAACTTTATATATTGCTATAAGTATTCTACTTTCAATTAGTAGAAATTCAGAAGGATAAAAAATATTGGATTTTGATAGAGGAATATGTATAAGTGCACTTGAGAAAGGCACATAAAATTATTCCACTGGATCAAAGGACCTGGAAATATCTTGAACAAATAAACGTGCTCGAAGCAAGAATTAAGGATATGAATTACAAGTATATTTTCATTTTTATGTACTCTAGTAACTATATTGGTAGATTCTTTTATAATAATTATAGTTTGAGTACATAATGGCCAAATCCTGCTTTGAGTATAAGTGGGAGAAAATGTGTGTGAATGTGTAGCACAGGGCCAATAAAACAGTTGGTACACTCGAAAGCATTCTTTGAGTATAAGTTGGAGATTGTTAGGGTTTGTATACTAAAAGATGCTTCGAGCGTACATGCCTTTGTACAGTCAGCTTGTGCATGAATACGAGAAACGCCACATCCACTTGTTTACCTAATTATGAGAATAAATAATATAATATAATAGTTTATTTATTGAAAAATAATAAACAAGTCTAAGGCTTCTTACTAAGAAAGTCAAAGTAGGGAAATTCGATGAATCCTCATCAGTTTTCCAGTAGGGGACTTGGCCAGATCTAGTAAGAAGAAAAACGTATTCACAACCTATATAGGCTTTGGCTACCTATTGGTATGGTTGCGGTGTTTGTGGTAATTCTCTGTTACCTAAGAAGAGATTAGTAACACCGGTGCGGTAAAGCACTGAAATAATCTAATACGAAATGTATTCTTTATTGCTATCTACTGAAAGAATATATTTCAGAAATTTAGTATTTTCTAGTATATGAAATTAATATCAATATTGTTTATTTAATCAAACGCCACTTTGACTTATCAATATGGGAGAGTAAGTACGTAACTCAAACATGATATCTTGGGTGGTAGTAATTGAATAACATGAAGGTATTGAAATATTATTTCATAGAATTCGCGTGCCCATTGTGGTATGGTTAAATCCCCAAGAGGTGTTTGAAAATGAATTTATTATTCAGAAATCTGCGCAGTTAGAATTTATTTTCACGAATAATAAATAAAGTTTCAAACTAGAAAAACTCTTTGGAGAATTAATTTAATTCAAGTCATGTAGCAGACAAAAGAATTAAATTGATGGATTAAGATAATCTTAAACGCGGGAAATATTATAAAATAAAATGGACCCAAGTTATTTGTAATTTGGTGATTTAGATGGGAGTGCAATATTTTTATTTAGTGGAACAAAATAATATTCCATTGATAATATATTAAATCATGGGTCATTTGATTTAATTAGATATTTATCTAATGGGTGAGCCCAACATCTAAATCATTCCATGGATCTCCATCCTAGCCCAACAAGTCTTCTTATAAATAGTGATGAGATATGGAAACCCTAGCACACCACAACACACAAGACAACTCCAAGCCCTAACCCTAGACGCCGAGAAATCAGTTTCTCTCTTTCCCTTTGCCTCGATTTTCAAGCCATCATATTAGGGAGATCTAGGGTTTTGGTTAAGCTTCTTCTTGTTTATTCTCATCCATAGAATTGAATCGAGATATATTGTTTGGTGTAGTGTTCTTCCAAGATCTCATCTAGACTATTTTTTATTCTTCGAGATCTGCCCACATGGATGAATAATCAAGGACGTGGGAATAGTATGGAAGATTTGTGGTCGATAAATCAAGGATCTCCGGGTGGTGCAGCTAGCAACGTCAATCCTATGATGGATCAAGAGGTAACAATTGAATCTACATCAAATTGCATATTAACGTGTTTATTTGATGTGTTAATCTATAGATCTAGTTTAATTGCATAAAATTGGAATCGAATGCATAATCACCTAAATAGATCCGTAAGGACCTGTTTGTTTTCTGTGACTTCCCCTGCGGTAGTCCCAACAGAACTATCATTAAGGACTACACCGGCGAAAACACATAAGTGACAACACATATATACATGTTATACTTTCCATTATTCCCCCTCCCACTTCACATTTGCTTGACCTCAAGCATGGGCGGTGAAGTGGAAAACAAGATGGCTAGTATAATGACTCCCATAAACACAAAAAACACACAAAGCAAGGAAAACATATTGTGTACATAAAAACTTCTCACACTTAAACTATGCAATAGGCTAGGTGGGAGAAGGCTAAGGACTCATAGAAAACTAAACAAAGAGACATTCAAAAAAAGCATCAACGTTATGAACCCCCATCTTCTCACGCTTGGACTATAGAACAGGCTAAGTGTTATGAATGAGGGGTTCATGCATGCTAAACACACATAGTTAAAACTAACAAAATTAAACTAAAAGAAAACAGAAAAACTAAAAAGAAAAGTAACTGGGTTGGTCTAGTTGGTCATCTCTTACGTTGGCTCCTCCTCGGTCCGGAGCCTGGTGCAGTTGCTTCCTCTGGTACATTCTCAGGTGGTTCACTTGCATCCTCCTCGGACTCTTGGGGTTCGCCGTCTTCATCCTCTGGTTCTTATGGTTCATTTACTTGGCTCTCCTCACCGCTCTTTCCAGCTTTGTTTCCTGCTTACTTCTCGCTAGCTCCTTGAAATGGTCTTCCATCATGTCCGCCAGCCTTGTTATCTAAGTTCGGGTCTCCCTATTCTCCATTGCCATCTCTGCCACTGCCCTCTCCAGCTCAGCTTGCCTTTGCTCCTGTACCGACCTGCAATCAACCTACCAGTTGGGATAGCAGCCTCACCCATAGCATAGAAATGGGGGACGCCTTCCCTTATATACACAGTGTTTGTACGGGTGAAAAATTGTATATCAAAGAGGCCCGGAGGGTCTACCATAAACATCGGGGGAAGGTCTTCGGTTTCAATCATCACAATATTATTGCGCACAAACGCTCCCAAGATGTTGCAGGGTGGGTAGCAATGAATTGGTATTGGTAAGCGGTCCAGAATACGAAGTGTACTCTCCTATCGCGCCTCGCGCACCACAAGAGGTACAATTCTGTCATGGATGTCCTTACGGCAGAGTTAGTTTGGCCTAGAAGGTTGTAGTCGAGGTACAATTGAACAAGACGGGGAATGAGGTTGTTGAAATAGATAGAACGGGATTAGGAGAAGTAAACTGGCCAGCAACGGGGTGAGTTAACTCTTCCCAGGCTGTTGGGGGTCGAAATCGACATGCCTCCTAGGTATACCTCTCTCCATGTCCCTCCATTCAGAGCTAATCGCCTCTTCTAGGGTACACACCACCAGTCTTACTGTCCACTCAATCAGGCTCATAGACAATTCCCTCCCAAATACCCGAAAAGTAATAGACACTTCGTCCAGGTCAGTTGTAACTTTAAACCTAAACGTGGTGAAAAATTCTTTTGCCAGCCTAACAAGGTATACTGGGATCTCCATTCTTAAGTAACCAATCAAAACCCAAAGCATGCATATAAGAGAGAAAGGGGCCGCGAGCTACGAACTCATCAAGGGAGGGAATATGGAGTACCTTACCACATTTGACTTGCTTGTTGTTGTCATCCTTATCTTCAAATGCGTCTTGCAGCTTCTGTGTGTCGAAGCGCTTCATGGACTCCATCAGATCATCATCCAACTTCACTTTGAATGGCAAGTATTCCAACCTCTCGATGAGAGGGTGGACAAGCTCGCAGTGCTCATTCCCCAGCCGATGTTCCTGGAACTCCTCGTCCTCTAAGGATACGTCATCCTCGGAGGTTGTTTCATCACCGGAGGTGTACTCTTCATCACTGCTTTCCTCCTTTAGCCTTCGGTTTTCATGTCCTAGCTCTCTTATCACTACGACTGTGGGGATTACCATTTGTTTGTTGTTGTTTTGCTTCTTTTGTGCTAGGCTTTTCATGTCCTGGCTCTCGGATCACTACGGCTGTAGGGATTATACCCTTTGTTTCTTGTTGCTTTGCTTCTTTTGTGCTGGCGCTTTTCCCTTCCTCTTTCTCTCCAGCTGGTATCGTTCTTCCTCGTCTTCACTATCTGACTTCACCTTTATTGATGCAGATGGCTCTTCCTGGGCAGTGGGGTTGGCTGGCTGGGCTTCAACGGTCACCTCTTGTACTGGCTTGGTGGGAATTACAGTTGGGTTTTCCCTAGGTTTTGTAGGAGTCCTCTTCTCTCCCTGGCCTGTAGGGTTTTGTGATGTGAGCTCAGGATCTTGGCGGGCTCCTCACTGGGTGGTAATTGATTGGGATCCTCCTTAGGTTTTGTAGGAGAATCTCTTTCTTCTGTGCTCGAGATATCCACCACCTCAGAGGTCGTGTTGGCCCCCTTCTTCTTCATTAGTTCATGTCCTAAGCGCCTTTGTACACTTCGGTTGTTGACCCTTTGCCTTCGGATCGTCCTTCAGCACTAGCTTTCTTTTCACACTCTTGGGCTTCTTTGTCGTCAACACCTCTGCTTCGGACTGGCCAGATGTTTCTTTTGGTTCTTTCTCAGGTAATTTCTGATTCCGCCTTATCTCCAGGCTCGGCGGATACATTCTTCGGTTCTTTCACGGGTTCCCATGGGATTCTTTTTGGCACGCGATTTAAGAAAATTTGTGTTAAATGAGTTAACTAAAGGAAAAATAAAGTAAGAAATGAAGAAGGTATAGAGATGAAGAGAGAATAAAGTAAGATAGAGTAAAATAAAAGAGAAGAAATGTGTTGACTTTTGCTATAAAAGAAAATGACTCCACTATTATGGAACGGAGGAGTACATAATAGCGTTTTATATTGGTGATGCACACAGCACACAGCACACAAGTCCTCGACTCCTCGTCATATATCCAACTCTTTCATAAGCTCGATTGACATCCATTTCAAAAATATTCTTAACATTTTGAAATGAAGAACACGTCGTCCTAGAAAGATAGGGTCGGTTTCTGTGTACACGAGCCGGGAGCAAATTACATGGAAAATAAGAAGGAAATTACAAGTAAAAAAACGAACAAAAAAACTATAATATATACTACAGTCATTTACTCTGAACGTAGATCGACTCTATTGCATTTAATTTTACAAAATTAAATATCTCATTGCATTTATAATTGGTCAAAGTCCATTGATCAAATACGATTCCAACAAGTTGTACTACATCAAGAACGAAATGAAATAAAGATTTTCAAAACATCTGTTATTTCTCGATCTATGTATGTACTATATAATACTACAAGGCTATATATGATCACTGATATTGAGAGATGAGCAGAGCCTCTAACAGTCTCTCTCAAGAGATGAATATGGAGCGAAAATAGGCAAACGCCTCACCGGAGTGCGATCGATATAAATCATAACGATGTCGTTTTCTTCATCACTAACATGAAAAGGGTACCAATTCAGTTTCTCATTGATGATGGGTAGAAACTAGCCACTCATGCTTTTGGGTTGCTTTGAATCAACTATTTCAGGAACTTGGTCAAGTAGATAGTTCATATCCTCGGGAAATTCGCCCTTAGCTCGATTCGTTTTACCTCCTATAACCACTGTTGTTCCGTCTTGCAAGGCCCATATCTTTTTTATTGAGAAGCCAGAAAATTAGTAGTAGAATAAGTTTTTATGATCCAAGATTTTACTATATTATGTACTCCACTAATAAAAAAGCATACTTGATTTTACCTGTGAATGAGATAAAAAGCTGATGCAGGTGGTGAGCATGAGAACACCAAAACCAGCGTAAACAATAGGCACCCCTGGATCAGTCTGTGCACAAGACGAATCAAAACAACGTAAGACGGAAAAATAACAAGAGTGGAGTGTTCGACCAGAGCTTATCATCTCATTACCTTTAGTTCAAGGCCTGTACTTCCAATTGCCTCTAACACAACAATTTTCACATCATCAATCTCAATGGGGAGTTTTGAGTTTGGCCGTCTGACTCCAGCGAACTTTCCTTCTTGATCATAAAGGACGATAGATTGCATATCACGAGCTAGCATTGATCTAAAAGAAAATAAGAAACGAAGAAGTAGGCGTTATCCAGTGTATCAACAACGAGAAGCCCACATTGGCTGACCGGTAGAAGATCTTACATTCCCTTAAGACTAGTAGAGTCCGTGTCTGAGATAGGCAGGAAGGTCCCGTAGAGCTTCTTGTCTCCGTTGATTTGCAGTGGCGCTAAAGCCAAATTAAATGGCCCTTCATCATCCTTCATTACTTGTAGCGCAGAAAGACTCCAATCCGTCTGATATATGGTGAATCCACCGTATCTTAAAGGGTGATTCACACTTATTGTCTCTCTCATTACCTCCTTGCCATTAAGATCAATGAGTGAAAGATCACTAAAAAACTGTGAAACCTGAAATCAAGAAAAAGGCTATTAAAGATTACAAGTTTTAACCTTTTTAATCTTCAAAATTGTGCTTGCCTACCTCTCCACTTTCATAGTAGTCCATCGAGAATCTATTGACATGAACCTCGGTGTTGAAGGATTCTGAAGGAGTAGATAGAAATCCACTCGGTCCTAATACGTCCCCCACAACAAAGTTCAAACCCTGTGGAACTGTTACAGAGCCTCGAAAACTTCCAGCAGCGCTTAGAGTTCCACCTGCCATGATTAGCAGCAATGCTAAATGCACTCCGATGGGGGCAATCCTACCTGCCAGCCCCCTGAAGGCGTATAACGATGGCCCCTTTAGAAATACCTAAAACAATGACAAAATTGGTTCTCATCTTCAACAAGACAGAAGAAAACCACAAGTAATCTAAGCATAACCACCATACAGCTTCCATAATTTAGTACTACTACTAATATAAAATTCGAGTGTAATCTGTGATGTTTTGAGCAGATGTTGAACCGACAGTTGAGTAGCGTAGAGTGAGCAGTGATGTGTATAGAAATTAAAACACAAGAAGGATGAAAAAGTATACTTCATATCCAGCACCCATTAGAATGACACCTAAATCTTGAACCGATGCATTTGGCAATGTATCAGAATATTCCTGCTTACGAATTGAGTCAGCCGAGTGTAAGAAAGACCACCTGCAAACAAGCATTCATGTTCTCAAGAATAGCAAAGGGGCAGGAGACGGGAATTATAAGATTGGATACAAAACAAACCTTCTTGCTACCTTCACTAAGGGGATCTGTGTTGTGTATGTGCAAGCCATAAGTGATGCTCCCAAGAGAATCAAGGTTCCCAGGAATACAGGAGACGAAAACATATGGTCGAAGCCAAGGGTAAGAATCCACCTCCATGTGAAGAATCCTAGGACTGGATTCTCTTCAGGGTACTTCTCAAAATAGAAACTTGGCGCCTCGCCTTGTTCAACGAACGTTCCTGCAGAAGATATCCAGGTTACTTATTCAGTACCTGTTCAGTTTGAAAGCTCGGAATTAAATACGTAGTGTGTTTGGTTCATGAAAGATTGTATCTCGGAATTAAATACGTAGTGTGTTTGGTTCATGAGATTGATTCATGGGATTGAATCCTACAACTCTATCATAAATGAATAATCATGTGATAATTAGTTGGTTCATTGAGATTGAATCCCACAACTCTATCCTAAATGAATAATCATGTGATAATTAGTTGGTTCATGAGATTGAATCCCACAACTCTATCCTAAATTAGTCATAGCGTAAAGAGATAATATTCATCATCGACTTGGGCCCGCTCTGGTACCATATTAGAAATGGGTCAGTCACCCCTTAAAAGATTTTATAAGGGGGAGGGTTATCCACACTTATATAGATTAGATAGGATCTTCACCAAGTCGATGTGGGACAAAATTTAGAGAATTTAACATAGCGACCCCCATCCAACTAAAATAATCTCACAACTTAATCCTAGATTATATCACGTTACTATTTTATCTAGCAAACCGAACACCACCTACATATTACAAACAATTGAGAAACACTTAAACATTTGACTAAACTCCAATTTTGGTCCCTTACATTTGCTCTAAAATTCTTTTTAGTCTCATACATTAAGTTTGTGACTTTTTGGTCCCTAGCATATTATTTTGGTACTTTTTAGTCCCAAACATATTGTTTTGGTCCAAAACAACCATTTTCAGTTAAGATTAACAGTCAAAATGTTTGATCAATTTAATAACTTAATTATAATCTAGGATTAAAGTCCAATTTTGGTCTTATATATATTCCATAAAATTCTTTTCGCGCCCAAAAAAATAAGTTTGTGACCTTGTTTGAGACCAAAATGTACAAAAACAATATGTTAGAGACCAAAAAGTAAGAAACTTAATGTATGGGACCAAAAAGAATTTTAGGTCAAATGTAAGAGACCAAAATTGGACTTTAATCTAAACATTTTCTAGAAATCATTAAGCTACATAAGGGTATGCATAGTTTATCTACCAAAAACATATAATATTGTGATTTAAAGTCAAAATTGAGCAAAGAAAAATGTGAAAAGAGGAAGTAGGGTTACCTAAAGCCATGAGAGCAGCAAGTGCAAACATCTCAGCAATAGCCAGAGGCAAATTGGAGAGGATTGAGACGACTTTTTTAGGGAAACCCTTCAATTTCCAAGAACGGCGGCCTTTCTTGATTGGCGGCGGAGCTCCGGCGGGATCAGGTGCCTCAATATTTGTGGTCTTCTTCTTCTTCTTCTTATTCTCAGAGGTTCTGAGCTCACAAAATACAGTCTTTCTGTATAAAGTGAGAGTGAGTGTGCCGCCATTTTTAGCACTGCAGAGAAGCGAGTTCCTGAGAGGTGAAAACTGGGTTCTCAATTTGAGGTCGTGCAACACAATCTGGGATACAATTTTCACATTCAGAGACTTCATTTGGATTGAGGAGTGATGAATTCGTTGGCCGTTGGTTGCTATATCCACAACCCAATAACAAATTTGGTAAGTGCCTATTTTGCCACCATTTAATAATAATCCTTTCTTTCCGTTTATAAATAAATATTATTTTTATTTTATTCCGTTCTTTAGAATTATAAATTTATAACTATTTTTTGTCTTATGAGATAAAAATTATTTTTCATTATCATATTTTTCTTTATATTTCTCTTTTATACATTAAAACACATAATATCATTTTAAAATTTTCTATTTTTAAAATTTTTTTAAAGTAATACTCTCTCCATTCCGTAAAAGATGTCGTACTTTCTTTGTAGTTTGAATCAAAACAAAATAAACAGAAAAATTAAATAATGGACGGAATAATTCTGGGAAAAATTATCAAACTTTGATTCAATTCTAATATTTTTAAAAAAATTACAAATTTGATCAATAAAACTATTAATTTTACCAAATGTAAATTACATATCATTCTAAACTTCTTCATCTTTCCAAAGGCTATCCACATCCGTGTCTCAATACCGTCTCATCCCTTCACTATTCATGGGTTCCACTGCACTTTTTACCCTATCTCCTAACTAATAAGAGACATCATCTGCATCCCTACATCTCTTAATCATCCCATTCCTTAACTATTCATTAAATTTCATTTTTTATTTTTATTTCCAACAAATTTAATTAATATTTCATTGAAATACTAAAGTAATACTAATAATTCATAAAATCATTAAAAATCATGAAAATTATAACATCCGAAAATACAAAAAATACATAATTGAAATCCTAATATTACAATTTATTGAAATCTGCATAATCATGGAAAGTGATGCGGTGATCGTCTAACGGTTGCCAAATTTTACCCAAATGTGCTCCATTATATCCTCCTGGAGCTGGACGTGGGCTATAGAATCACGTGTCCTTTCCCGAACAGATATTCGCTCTTGCAAAGAAGGATGCACTCCACTGCGAGGCGGACTACTTGCAGAAGAGCTTCCCGCGGTTTCAGGGTCGAACCAATTTCCCGCATTAGGTCCTTCGTTGGCGACAATCATGTTGTGTAAGATTATGCACGGGCCGAAGATTTGATAATGTTGAATCGAGCTTGTAGAACCCCGAACGCTCTCTCCACATCCTTGCGAGCAGCCTCTTGCTTCTGCGCGAAAAGAGCCTATTTTTCGTTATGTCTTCACGAAGGTTGGCCACTTTGGATAGATGTCGTCGGCAAGATAGTACCCCATTTTAAATTGACGGTTGTTAGCGGTGAAGTTGATGACCGGCGCTTTACCATTCAAAACTTCGGTGAAGAGATCAGATTGGTTGAGCACGTTTATGTAGTTGTTCGATCCGGGGACCCCGAAAAACGCATGTCAAATCCATAGCTGATAGTTGGCAACGGCCTCGAGTATAACGGTGGGGTGGGTGCCTTTATGGCCGCTCGTGTATGATCCCCTCAACGCCACAAGGCAATTCTTCTATTGCCAATGCATGCAATCGACGCTGCCAAGCATCCCGGGGAATCCGTGCTCTTGTTCGTGAAGTCTGAGCAGAAACTGACAATCCGCGGTGCTTGGCTTCTTTAGGAATTCGTCAGTGAAGGCTGCCCGGATGCCTTTGCAGAAGTTCATCAAACACAGTCTCCCAGTGCTATCCCCAATGTGCATGTACTCGTCGAACAAATCCGTCGTTTGTCTAGTAGCATGCTGACGGATTGCTGCAATACATTTTTGGAGCGTCGTGAGACTGGGACGGCCAGTAGCGTCGAACCCTTCTTGGATGTACTCTTCCCGGGGTGCCAATGTATTTGCGATATGCAGAAATAGCTCCCGCCGCATGCGGAAACGGCGACGAAAGTAGGTATCTCCCCATACCGGGTTCTTACAAAAGTAATCTCGTACTAACCTTGCGGCAGCTTCCTCCGGGTCATGATGGATGTATTTCCGGGGTCGCTTTTGACTCACTGCGGCGACCTCTTCCTCCCTACGTCGCTCTTCTTCCAGCGATTCTTCCATTATTCGACGCATTTGCTCAAATTGATTCATGAATGGATTAAATTTGGAAGAAGAATTGGAGAGGAAAGAGAGATGATAGTGATGAGAAGAAAAAAGGATGATGGATAGTGTGTTTGGTGTAAAATGAAAGAGTAGGAGTATTTATAGAATAAAAAAGAAAAAAAATTACCCTTTAGAGAACGGTAATATTACCGTTTAAATTTTTAAATTTTTTATTTATTTTATAATTTTTTGTGAAAAATCATATTTTTTAAAAAATATTTATTGCATTAGCAATGACGACGCCCACTCACGGGCAGCGAGTGGGCGTCACGCCGTGCGCTTGAGCTCGCCACGTGGCGCTGGCGCTTGGCGAGATGGCCCGCCGACCCACCCTCCCCCCGAGCTAAGTGACGAGACCGAGAGGCTGCAGCGGCGTCTCGCTGCTGTCTCGTCCCGCTGAGACGAGACCGATACAGCAACGAGCTGCCGCTGCGGATGCCCTTATTTCTCACATGATAAATTAATATCCATATTTTGAACAAGAATAAAAAAATTATACAAAATCTAATATTTTGCTTAGGATTTGCATCTGCGTATAATCATGTCTGTTTCGAAGTTGTTCAGTCCGCTCGTGAAATTGATTCTCCGATTTTTTTCACCACACCTGTTGAGTAATCGTGTTGACACGATTAAATTAAATTTAGCTACAAAATATATTACTAAATGAATATGTAATTATAATTTTTATAATTAATATATTTAATTGTATTTTTTAATTTGAGTGAACTACAAAACTAGTACCAAAAAATGGGGGTTTGCACTTTTTTTAGAACCTACCAAAAAATGGGGGTTTGCACTTTTTTTAGTACCCAACATTTACAAAATCACATTTTCAGTCAAAAAGTTTTATAAATCCCAAATTCAGTCCCAATTTTTACTATTCTACCCTTCATCCCTTGAGGGGTGTATTTGTCCATTTAGCTATTTGAGGAGGCATCAAACTTGTGATTTTTTAATGTTTATTTACTTCTGTTGTGATTTTAAAGGACTATTTTTTTGTATTATAAAATCTTTGTATATTTTCTCAAAACAAATTAGAAGTGAAAAATAGCATTTTAGACACTCAAGCTATAAGAAAATATTAAACTCAGTACTAGAAATAGATATAGAAAATATCATACCCAATATCCAGATATCCCATTTTTATGAGTGGACAAAATTGCCCTCCAGCTATAAAATGGCTTTGGAGGGTATTTTTCCCCAAAAATCACCATTAATAGTGACAAAGTACTCCCAACGTAATTATAGCAAAATCTAAAGGGGATGGATGATATTTTCAAAATTCAGAGACTACCGATAAAATAAATTCATAATTTAAGGACCATTTATATTTTCTTGGTTCACTCTTAAAACATTAATCGTAATATTAACTTTTTGAACCTACACTTAATGGGCCTAATTTTATTCGAGATTAGTTTTATTTTTATGTAAAGGTTTTTCCATAGATTTAATCGCACTAACTATACTATATTATTTCTATTTATAGCTTATATTGGTGTTACTTTCACGGTTGTCAAAAATTTATCTGTTAACATCTAACTTATAATCTATTGATTAACTAAATAAGTTAAAAAATACATTAAATTATATAAATTCATATAGTTATAAGGGCAAAAGTGCGAATGCAAATCTAATCTATATATCAATCTAGTCTTTAAAACACTTCAATTATTTAGCTTCTATTTTTATCTAACTTATTAATCAACAGCATTAAATTCTTATCTTGTATCTTGATGCTTATCTTAAAAAATCCATCTTACCTTAATTATATTATTATGATATCTTAATTTACCTTCCACACTAGGGCTAAGAACCGAGTATATAATTAAAATCAGATAATTTGATATGGAAAAACTTTCAAATCAAATATTGAATCTTCGAACAATTACTGTACATACAAATTTTTTTCTCAAAGTCACGTTCAAAATTACTGACTTTTCTCGATTGAGAATTTGACATTATCGGGAGATAAACTCAAGTCACTTTAATAAATGATATTTTGGCAAAACTTTTATCATTGACACATATTTTTCCTTAAAATTGTACACATACGTGATACGTGGAGTATTTAGTAAGCTTTACAGCAATTTATAAAATACCAGGCCTAGTGTGAGCTTCAAGTGTTAGCAAATTGATCTGCATGAAATTTTTCCAAAATTTGTTTTTTACCATAAATTGTGAACTTGACATTATATCATGAAATTAAATATTTGTCAAATTTTTTTGTACCGATAATAAAATCTATGATATAAATAATCATGTCGGGCTTCTAAGGACTTTGTAATCACACTATTCTCATTTTTCAGTGGTAATTATATTTTATGTGATGTAATCCCTCTGTCCCACTCAAGATGACCACATTCTCTAGTGATACAAAATTTTAGGAGGTATTGTTATTTTAATGAGAGAGGGGTGAGAGATTTGTTTCTAAATATAGAAAATAGACATATTGATTTTGAGAAGATAAAAAGGAAAGATGGACATGTTGAATGAGATTGAAAGAGTAATTATAAATGATTTCAACAACTAAGAATAAATTTTTAAAAAGTTAGTTGATTTTATGTGCAAATATGCCTAAAATAAATGATATGCATATATACAAAAACAGCGTCCCTTTCCATCTAACAAATTTAATTCGATTGGTTGGTTGCAAAGGAAAAGGGATTGGATTGGATTGGATTGCATTGCAGAGCAGCATTTTCCACAAGGGAACTTGACTTCAGCTGCCACTGTAGAAATCTCCTTTGCGAAATTCCACCCAAAATACCGTATTTCCCTTAACTTTTCTTCAAATTCATCATGTTTGATTTTGTTCTAATCCTATACTTTACTCTTTACTTTACTGTTTTTGGATCTCCCCCAAATTTAATTGCGTATATTCATTTATCTTACTGATTATGTGGTTAATACGTTCCTGATATGATATAGATGGATGGTGTAGCCTTCTCTGTTTTAAGCTTTAGCCATTCCTTCTTTTTTTTTGTTATTTTATTATGCAGCATCTTTAGATTCTTAGATCTGATTTTGAAGGTGTCGGTGATCTGGAAATGAACAAAAACCTTACTGGAAAGTATGATTGGATTTATCACATTTTTTTTATATGTGATTTAAGATTCTAATTCTTACTACTCTCTGCAGCTTCTGATGGAATCTGTTCTTCAAAATGTGTTAAACTGTGACTGAATTCATCACATTTTGATAAATTTGAAAGTTTTAACTACTTCAATTCATGGAGTCCTCAGCTCCCAAGTTGAAACAAAGGCACCGTGCATTGACTACGTTGAGAGTTATAAGGGGCGTTCTGTGTTTGATCATCCTAATCTTGACAGCGTTCGTACTGTTAGTGTTTTTTGGCTTTTGGACCGCTGTTCCCTTGAGATTTTTCAGTTTGCATCACAGCAGGAATGGAACTGCATTCTTTTTCGGGATATGGATTGCTCTTTGGCCATTCTGGTTCGAGAAATTGAATAAGACCAAGGTAGTGTTCTCTGGGGACTTTGTGCCTCCCAAGGAACGGGTGCTTTTGATTGCTAACCATAGAACAGAGGTGGATTGGATGTATTTGTGGGATCTTGCTTTGAGAAAGGGACGTGAAGGGGCGATTAGGTATATTCTTAAGAGCAGCTTGATGAAAATGCCAGTGTTTGGATGGGTATTCCATGTCATGGAGTTTATTCCCGTGGAGAGGAAATGGGAGGCTGATGAGTCAGTGATGTGCAAGATGCTGTCGTCTTTTAAAGATCCTCAAGATCCTCTCTGGCTCGCTGTATTTCCAGAGGGCACTGATTTCACGTACTTTTCTCTATCACCTGCTTCTCCTATGATACTTTTTTTTGCCTTTATTTCTCGTTGTGTATGTTTAAACTTAACTACTCCTTCAGATTTGTGTATACAATGTTATTGACTGCCTTTTCAACTTATTATGTACACCGCAGAGAGCAAAAGTGCATTCGTAGTCAAATGTATGCTTCTGAGAATGGACTTCCGATTCTGAAAAACGTGTTACTTCCGAAGACAAAGGGCTTTTATGCATGTTTGGAAAAGTTGAAGGACTCCTTGGATGCAGGTGTTTTATGTCTTCCTTTCTTGCACCTTTTTCGTTTTTGTTGGGCGATGAACTTTTCTATCTAAAGGCTATATGTATAAGGGGCATGATATCCTTTTAATTAAATCGAAATAATGGATGACGACAATAACTTGACTGGGATAGGGAAAAAAATACTAGAATGCGTCTCCATTTAATGCTTACTCGGGTTTGATAGGGATGTCTTATGTTGATCTGGGTACAGTCATATCTTAGTACTTCATCAATGATATCTAGAACTAGCTGCTTCTGGAAGGTTCCAAGAAACACGATTACTCAACAGGATTCAACTCAACCATTTATTTTTGAAGTGCACATTCCAATTATGACCCTTACAACGAACACACACATTAGCTAGTCCATGACACAGTCCTACTCGAACAACCAACATAGGTTAAAAGGCATTTGTGAGCATGTTTTTCCCTTGAATATGCACTGACACTCGTTTTGATGGAAATCTCTCATGTATGCAGTTTATGACGTCACCATAGGCTACCGGCATAACTGCCCAACGTTCATGGACAATGCCTATGGAATTGACCCCTCTGAAGTCCACATCCATGTTGAGCGTATCTCTCTAAGCGACATCCCCTCATCTGAAGATGAGGTATCGTCATGGCTGATGAGCAGATTCAGCCTCAAAGACCAGATGCTTTCTGATTTCTATGAACTGGGATGTTTCCCTCGTGAAGGTACGGAGGTAGGCCTGTCTACAATGAAATGTATATTGAACTTCATTTTTGTTATGATTTTGACAGCGACATGCATGTATCTCCTCTTCTTTTCCTCAATCTGGTTTAAGGTATATGTTTATTTAGTCTGTGCCTACATGGCTTCAGCTACGTATTTCGATATTCGACCTTCGCCCATTTTCGTGTAGCAATTGCATTAGATATTGAGATAGAAGTAGCGAATTGTTAAGCAGGATTGTTTCTGCTTTCTGCAGACTGTTGTACTTGTTGTTTCTTTATATAATCCTTCATTTATGGTGTTATATTTGCGTAAAAATCTTGCAGCTTCACTTGATTATGTCATGCAGAATAGATGCATCCTTCATTCGTGCAGCTTCACGTGTCTGTGTGTTAACCCTTTCTATCTTCCTTAGTTTGCTAGACGTTTTGTTCAACTTCGATTTCAGTGGAATTGTTTGTAAGAAAGATCAGAAAAATGAGAAGTTCTTTGATTATTATTCAAATTTTCTTAGATTGTTTTTCAAATTTTGAAAGATGGACAACCCAGAATTATTGAATGGCTTTGCAAGCAGAATAGGTGCGGCAAATAAATACCATGTGCGAGCCTGAAAGCTGGCTTGAGCTGCACATTGCGTTTTACACGAAACTAGTTTTACACCCGTGCGATGCACGGTCTTTTTATATATTAATATTTTTAAAATACGGGTCTTATTGTAAAACAAGATAATCTAATTTCGTAGCATACATATATATTTATAATAAGACAACAAATCAATGTATTATATTAAAAAATTACATTGCCAAAATAAGTACTTCCCGTCTAAGAATAATAGACTCAGTTTAATTTGACACAAGTTTTAAGAAATACAATCAAAAGTGAATGAAGAAATGAATAGAAGGTGAATCATATTTTTAAATAGTATTAATTTTATAACAAAATATGAGTGAGATAAAGTTAGCGGAACGTGGGGTCCATTACCAAAAGTAGTAAAAAATAAATGAAACATTATTGGTGGATGTACAAAAATTACAAAATAAAACATTATTAGTGGAATTTTATATTGCTTAAAACAAAATTAAACCTAAGTATCTTATTCTAATAAATTGTTATGTCATGGTACATATAGCTACATGGAATATACATACAACCATAATTTAAATTTATTGATTTTATGAAAGAGATAAAAAAATATACTCCTATAACAATAACATACTATAATATTATTTTTTATGAAAAATAAAAAATAAAAAATAAAAAATTTAAATAGAAAAAAAAGTTTCAGTATATACTCATTAATGTTGTAAATAAAAGATTCTTATTAATGTTAACTTATTTACATAGTATCATAAATGTTAATAAAGTAGACGAATATTTTAGCCCTCTTTAAGTTAAATATACAACCAAAATGTCATCTTCTCGCATTTTCAAAAAATATATTTTCTTTTTACTATCCATCATAAGAAAGTAATGTGCTATTTTTTTTAGTAATTATTCAATATATTAGATTATTAGTCAATAGATTATTTAAAATATCAAGAACTATACCTTCAATTAGTTACCTAAATTTAAATATTAAGGACAGAATCATACTTTTATTGGAAATTTTAGAAAAAAGTACATAATATATAAATAGTTTGGTGCCAAAGGTTAAAACATTTTGAAAAGAAATGAAAATATTTTGAATACACTAAAAATTTTGAAAAAATGTATAGCCCAACTAAGACACATAAATGATTTGTACCACAACATCTTTTGTACAAATCATACTTATATTACACAAAACATACTCTTATTAAATTTTTCATAACCAATAATTGAAGCTAGCTGGGGCATATTAAAGATTTTGAGTATAATTAAAGTGACAAACAAAGGGGAAAATAAAAAAAAATCTTAATAATTTATGCTTAGTGTGGCCAAATGAGATTTTTTAACTTATCCCCAACTACAGCCATAATAGAGGATGACCCATGTCCATAGATTGCAAATGTATAAATTGTTTCAGAATTTAGGGTTTTACTACTCCATTTTATACGTAGGGTTTCACAGATTATGTTTGTACCAAAAACTCTCACAACTTGATTTTTATATATGATGTGCAATCAATCCAAACGTAACCCACAAACACAATACTATTAATTAGCAAAGGGAAGTAAAGATCTCATCCACAAGGATGGAGGGTTATTGTGTGTTGTTTGCGTGGACATGACGTTCTGGATGAAAGGGGATTGGTTGCTGCCATGCAGTGGCGGATCCAGGAACTAAATATCGTGGGGTCGAACGAAATAATAATAGTACTGTTTAAAATAATTATCTAAATTATTATTTTTATAAATATATTTTTTAATTTATATAATTATTCTGAGTACCGATAGTATGCAAACAACATGTATAATTTTTTTGGGATATTGGCTCCTAATATTAGAAAAAAATTCAAAAATTTATTTTTCCCACGAACTTTAAACTTGACATATTATAATATCACAAATTTAAATAGTTGTCGAATTTTTCTCACCGGCGACAAAATCTAATTACTCCTACATTAAAATGAGATGAATAACCAATCTGGCATCTAGAGATTTTGTAATCACACACCACTATTATTTTTAAGTGGTAATCATATCTTATGTGATGTAATAACAAATGAAATGTAGCCGGGTTTTTTAGTTGGTGGAAAAAATTCAACAACTATTTAAATTTGTGATATTATATGCCAAGTTTAATATTTGTAGAAAAAACAAATTTTTGGGAAATTTCAAAATACTTAGGTACCAATATCCCAATTTTTTTTGTAACATCCTAAGTTTTACAAATGTAAAAATAATTTGAATATGAATATGAATATTAATATTGAAAATTTTAATTATAAAATCAAAATTAGAAGAAATTAAGAAGTATTTATTTTATATTTATTGAAGTATGTGTTTAAGTTAAATAAAATGATATATTGATATATAAAAAATAAATTTAACCTTAAATGAAATTATTAGATGAGACATATTTTCTAAAGAACTAATACAAATAAAGAAAGAAAAATTCAAAGCCTATTTTACAATCAAATACACATAATTCAAGATATTTAATCTAGTAGTAGGAGTATTAATTTTAATCAAATACACGTAATTCTATATGCTATAGTATTCAATTATAGCTTGCTAGGAGTAAATAATAATACAGGGAATAGAAATCAATAATGAGCAGAAAGACTTTTTGTATTCACCATCTTCAACTTGTCTCCTCAACCACTGCGCAAAACCCATTTCCGTTTCACTTTCTCAAACCTCTCCATCTCTTCATTCTCGGCAACCGCCTCCCACTGCCTCACTTCTTTTCTCTATGCTAGTCTCCTCATAATCTCACTGCGTTGGGTCGGAGGCTGATGAAAGGAGCTTTCCAGTGGAACTCCGAGGCCGATGGTGGGGTCGGCCGACCCCGCCCGACCCCACCTGGATCCGCCGATGCTGCCATGTTTAACTATTGGATGTGGGCTAAGTTTAACTATTGGTTTTGGGAGATTGAACTGGAAACTTAAGCTAACTGACTACGGGAGTATGGACGTACGAAAAGAAATTGAAAAATGAAAACATTTAAAAAGCAACTAAGGCTTACTCCTACTTGCTAAGCTAAAGTTCCTAAAATGGACATGCATGTGAAAAAGTGAAAAGAGGACCACTACCTAAACTAGCCATGCATAAAGACAAAAACAATTAAACTAAAACTATTTTTTAGATTTTGTTGTGTTTTTCTACCTTATTCATCCTCTATCCTACTATAGACAAAGCAATTATGAACACCATGGATGACTTACCGGAAAATGTACGGAAACATAAAATCGGCACTGGGATCACTGGATCTTACACTAATGGACTTAATGGAAAGCAAAACGGACACAAACTAAGCTAGCATGCATAATTTGAACTAACATATCTGAGAAATCGATCACGTGAATAACTAGATCTAACAACTAAACTACTGGAAAGCGCGTAATCAACATTGATCTAAACATCTAAACTACCAATTGCGAAAAACATTCAAGAAAATATGAGTAACTCGGCAACATCAGCAAGAACAAACGTAATCCTCTGATGTGAATCAAATTCTAGTCCTTTATTGCATTATCTTAGTATACTTTTTAAGGTGAAAAATGGACTCATTTTGATATATTGTAGGACAAAGACCAAGCTCTAAGAGAAAGAGGAGAAAGGAAAAAAGGTCCGAATCTGAACAGTAATTAGCCCTTCAAGATTAAGTTAAAATGCTTCTACAAGACCACCATTGCATTCAACTTCGAAAAACCTTCGCGCGGATATGACTGATTTACGAAGACTGCGGAGTGCAGTGAAAAACGCGCTGTCCGGGTGGAAATTGCCCGACCGAGCGATTTGGGGGCATGTCGCGATACAGAAAGAACGCCCGACCGGGCGATTTCTGAGCAAAACAACGCCCGACCGGGCAATCATTACTGGGTGTTTTCAAGCTCTAACTATTAAATAGCTAGGGCACGACTTCCAAAGGATCTTTTGGCAGCTGGAGGTGATTTTTAGAGCGAGAAATAGGCTTGAAGTCAATTTTTGGGAGGAAGAAGAAGAAGAAGAAGCAGCTTGAGGTTAATTCTTCCCTAATCTTGCCCATATGGTAGCATTTATTTCTTTTCTAGTATTGTTGCCCACTATGAGTGGCTAGATTTTAGGGATTACTCCTAGTTAGTTAGGGAAGCTTGTAAATATGAATCCATGATTGTGCTTTGATTGATTTTCGTATTTTGGTTTTTGTCTATGTGTTTATTTCTATACGTATTTGGGTTTTGCTAGCAAACTTCAATGTCTCTTTAACTTGGAGTAGGGAGCCAACATAGATAAGGAACCCTGGGCTAAAACTGATCAGGGTATAGCTCGGGGTGGATCTTGTGTGTTGAACATTTTTATAAGCCAAACCCGAGCTTACTACGCGACTGTATGAGTGAGGGGTTGGTAAGTAGAGTCTAGGAGACGTGATCAACTTATATTAGGTGTAAAATTCTACGATCAGTGATCAACTGCATGAGAGCGTAAGATAAATAATGGAAATTAATTAGACATTAGGATTCATTTGAACAAGTGACCCAAAACAAGCTAGGAGTAGTCTTCCCTCTTTATCGTGACTTCCTTGCCTTTCACTTTTTCGATTCGTCCTTCACTCGCCTTCTGATCAAAAAATTCAAAATCAAACAAATTTACTGCTTTTTTGTTAGGTTTAACCGTCTTAGCAATTAATGTCCTTCCTGTGGGTTCGACACCTTTTATACTGCATTGCACGTCTGTATACTTGTAGAGGTAGTGTTTTTAGGGATTTATTACTTGTTTTGTGTACTTAAATTGCACCCTATAAATCACAACAACCTCATAAAACTTGAAAATAAACCGAGATCCAACGGCGGAGTCATCAAATCCTCCGATGAAACTCGAGATCTAACTACAACGTTCACAAAGCAGTAATGAAAGCAGGATTTCGACGTCGGAGTCGTCAATTCCTGTCACGACCGCCCTTTAGGGTTAGTAAAAGCGACGATCGTGATTAATGGACTTGATGAACAAACATAGTAAACTAGGGTTTCAATAACGGTTTGACCAAGAATTTAAGTTAAATAAATAAACGACCAAGGGTATTTATGTTTAATAAAGGAAAAGACTTAAAGGTTTGACATTATCCAAAAGATGACGAGTTTTCCACATCCAATTAAACAGTTTCAAAGTTTAATAAAAGATAAGTAAAGAAAATGTCACAGCGGAAGCATCCAAGAGAAGAGTGAAGTCATGTGTGAAGACACCACGACACTCAGAGTTTCAAGACAACCATAGTAATTCATTTATTTTTGCTCAACACCACCAACCACTCGTCGCCGCTCAACCTGCACATAGGGAAAACACATGCAGGGCTGAGTATTAGTACTCAGTGGCTCATGCCGAAAACATTTTAGATAAGAGTATAGTTATCATGCTATACGTAAGTAACTATCGGGGTTTTAGCTTTAGAAATGCCCGAGGCACCAAAATATTCCATTGTTCAAAAATCGCGACTGCGCAGTCATTTTCCCATAGACGTCAACCATATCTGCTCATATATGACAAGGAATGCGGCCGCAAACCAGGTCACTAGACCGGCCAGCCCGTACGCTAGCACACGGTCTACCATAGGTGTACACTAATCCAAGTAGGGTTTGCGGCCCTACGAGGACCCGAATTCGATTTAAACAATAGTGGCAAATGCCACATCAGATAGGCACGTTAAAACAAAACACGACATGATAAACATAGAAATTTTCCATCAATAAAGCATTTAGGACATTGTCCTCATTTAAAAGAAAGCCCACCTCGACCGTTTAGATTTTAAGTACTGCTTTCCCTTTGTTATCACGCTTCGCGCACGAGTTATCACGTTTAGATAATATGTAATACCAATCAGTCACAAACATTGACTCATAATTATGCATGTCCCCACGTTTTTCCTTTTTTCCCATCGACAAAAGGAAACACACCATATCATGCATCCTTGAATAACACATCACTTCATCATAGAGTGGTTCTTTAACACATATGTAAATCATGTATATCACTTCACATTTTTGTAAAGATAGAAATCTGGCAGCACTACAAAATCATTTTGTAAAAATCATCAAAAATTCACGTCAAAATAACCTTTTTTAGGTCGGTCAAATCGAAAACGTAACCTACTGGTCGAGAAAATATTTTCGGGCAGAACTGCGCAGTTAACTTCAAAAATTTACCAAACATTCATCCTTTGTCCAAAAGGGTTGAAACGCACACACAACATAGAAGACACCATGAAGTTTACTCAGAAAAAGGAATCGAACAAAAAGGAGTTCATTTGGTCGGTCAAATACGCGTCGGAGCCTACTGCCCGAACTCACCGTTTTTTCTTGTTTCAAAATTCGAATTAGGGTTTTATCCCCATTCATTCAAACATACCCTTTTCATGCTTCTAACACACAAACATGCTTAAAAGAGTCCTCACACTCATGTTTTCATATAATCACACATCATTCACCAATGATCTATTTAAACTTCACGCAATTGTATTCAAACGCATACACACATACAAACACAATTTCCCCACCGATTAGATCCTTAGATTTGAGATCCCTACACTCACTATATGCATGAGGGAGTCAAAAGAATGTTTGAATGGAGAGGATGAAGAATAGAGGTTTGATTGTACCTTCCTTGATCGAAACAATCGGTAGAACAAATAGAAATCTTGATTCTTCAACAAACTCTTGGCAAGGGTGCAAAGGATCTTGAGTGGAGTAGAAGAACAAGTGTGAGAGGAGTGGAGGGGAGGGGATGGGCGTGTGGGAAGAGGGAGTGGTGGCTAGGTTAGGGGTTTAGTCTCTTATTTATAGAGTTAAGAATAGAATACCCCACAATTAATGAAAGATTTGGGAGAATTAATTAGATGAGGATTTGGGGAGATTTGAAGGGGTAGAGTGGCGTGAATTTCGGGAGGAATAAAGAGGAAATTTCGAAAATCATAGGCTATTTAATTAGCCTATGATTAAATTTGTATTTCACGGAGTAGAATAAAATAATACGAAGCAGAAAATTAATAAAAGTCCTCCCACATTATAAGGAAGTAGGCGTGTGATTTGGCCCTCCCACAAGGAAAAATTTCCAAATCTTTAATAAAATAAAGTAAGGTAGGATTTGCTAAGATATTCCAATTCATTCATGAAGAGAAATAAAGAAGGGATCCAAATAAATAATAAATAATTCCTTCCTCTCACAAAATTTGGAAGATTTCAAAATCTCCCTTAGCACAACAATAGGAATCGATTTTCTCATGAAGAAATAAAGTAATTAGGCTTTGGATTTAATTGGATAATTATCCCAAGCAAATAATTAAATCCAAGAAAATAGAATTCCTCTCCTACAATTAATAGTGGTCGAAAATTTGTCAACAAAAGGGCAAGGTAATTATTGATGATCCTATTTAAATCTCACTCACCCTTAGGAAGAAATAATTCACCGCAATATATTTCATCCCGCATCAATTATTTAAAAGCCACGTCATAAAATCAACGAATTTGACTCGGTCAAAATAAAATTAGGTCACCAAGGAAGTCACATAACTATTTGTCATTTAATTCGCGACCATCAAAGAAATAAAAGCACTCGACTTAGGGTTCGAAAAAATTAGGGTTCAAAAAGTGGGGCGTTACATCCTACCACTCTTAAAAGAAATTTCGTCCTGAAATTTGGTACCTTCATGGGAAGAGTTCTGGGTACGATTCCATCATCTTGTCCTCAAGCTCCCATGTGGCTTCTTCGTCCCCGTGGTTTCTCCACTGTACTTTCACATAAGCAACTGGTTTATTTCTCACGTTCTAGATCTTCTGGTCTAAAATCATCTGGGGTCTCTCCTGGTAGCTCAAGTCCGGGTTCAAAGTGACTTCTTCGTAATGAATCACGTGCTTTGGGTCAAACACGTATTTCCGCAATTGCGACACATGAAAGACGTTGTGCACGTTTCCAAGGTTTGGGTGGGGGTAGCGCCAAACGGTAGGCAACAGTACCCACTCCTTCAAGGATTTCAGAAGGCCTAATAAATCGCGGTTTCAATTTTCCCTTGACACCGAAGCGCGTTATCCCTTTCGACGGGGACACCTTGAAAAAGACTTTGTCGCCCGCTTGAAATTGTAAGTCGGTTCGTCGTGCATCCGCGTATGACTTCTGTCTATCTTGAGCTTCTTTTATCCTCGCACGAATTTGTCGAACGATTCCAACCATTTCTTCGACTGCATCGGGCCTGAGTACCCTTCTCTCACCCACTTCGTCCCAGTAGAGCGGGGATCTACACTTTCTCCCGTACAAGGCTTCGTACGGCGCCATGTTTATCGTTGCCTGAAAACTGTTGTTGTAGGCAAACTCAATTAGCGGTAGCGCGGACTCCCAACTTCCTCCTCAGTCTAACACCACGACTCTTAATATATCCTCGAGGGTTTGGATCGTTCTTTCGGATTGCCCATCCGTCTGCGGGTGAAATGTTGTGCTGAAGTTCAATCGAGTGCCTAGCTCACGTTGTAGGCTGATCCAAAATCTTGATGTGAATTTCGGGTCACGGTCAGACGTGATCGTCACTGGGACTCCATGCAGTCGCACTATTTCCTTTATATACATTTGAGCTAGCTTGTTTGATCCATAGGTTATGGGAATCTGTATGAAGTGTGCACTCTTGGTGAGTCAGTCTATAATCACCCATATGGCAGTATTCCGTCTTTGCGTCTTTGGCAATGCTGTCACAAAGTCCATGGCTATGTGCTCCCATTTCCACTCGGGGATTTCTAGTGGTTGCAACTTCCCGTACGGTCGTTGATGTAGAGCCTTCACCTGTTGGCAGGCTAAGCAGCGCTCCACAAATGCCGCTATATCCCTCTTCATACCGTTCCATCAAAAGGACTTCTTCAAGTCTTGGTACATTTTCGTACTTCCTGGGTGGGCGGTGTAAGGAGTCTCATGTGCCTCGCTCATCACTTCATTTTTGAGCTCCTCGTTGTCCGGCATGCATAGTCTTCCTTTGAAGGTAAGAGCGTTGTCACCTTCTTCACTAAAGTTTCCAGATTCGCCGGTTCACACCTCTACACGTATTTCCTCTAGTTTCGCATCTATCCGTTGTGCTTCAACAATTCTCAACCTTAGATCAGGTTCAACAACTAAAGTGGCGATTCGCGCTTCCACCATTTCGGGTGCTCTCACTACCTCCAAACGCATCCTACTAAACTCATGGACCAGGTTTTCTTCGTTGGTGAGAAATGTGGCCAGTTGGGAATGACCCTTCCGGCTCAAGGCATCTGCCACTACATTTGCCTTGCCGGGGTGGTAATTGATGCCACAATCGTAGTCTTTCACCAATTCGAGCCATCTTCGTTGTCGCATGTTTAAATCCTTTTGCTCGAAGAAATATTTCAGGCTTTTGTTGTCAGTAAAGATCTCACATCGAACTCCGTAGAGATGATGTCTTCAAATCTTTAAGGTGCGTGTACCACTGCCGCTAACTCCAAGTCGTGGGTTGGATAGTTCAACTCGTGTGGCCTCAATTGTCGGGATGCGTAAGCAATCACCTTGTTGTTTTGCATCAACACACATCCAAGTCCCACCTTCGAAGCGTCCATGTATACCACGTAGTTCACTCCAGGTTCTGGCACAACTAAGATCGGTGCACTAGTTAGCTTTTCCTTCAAGAGTTGAAAACTTGCCTCGCACTCGAGAGTCCAATTGACTTTTACCCCCTTCTTGAGTTGTTGTGTCATGGGTCTCGCTATCTTGGAGAACCCTTCTATAAACCTTCGATAGTATCCCGCCAAACCTAGGAAACTCCGAATCTCATTTGGTGTTGAAGGTGCTTTCCACTGTTGCACCGCCTCAACCTTAGCGGGATCTACTCAGATTCCTTCTATCGACACGTTGTGACCAAGGAAATTTACTTCCTTAAGCCAAAACTCGCACTTGCTGAATTTGGCGTACAACTTTTCGCTCCTCAAAGTCTCCAAGGTGATTCGCAGATGTTCCTTGTGTTGTTTCTCATTCTTTGAGTAAACAAGTACGTCATCTATGAACACCAAAATGAACTTATCCAAGTACGGATGAAACACTCGATTCATCAAGTCCATGAATACCGCATGTGCATTTGTCAATCAAAACGGCATCACGACGAACTCATAGTGGCCATACCTCGTACGAAAAGCCGTCTTTGGTATATCCTCTCTTCGGACTCTCAACTGATGGTATGCGGACCTTAAGTCCATCTTAGAGAACACACCGGCTCCTCAAAGTTGATCGAATAGGTCATCTATCCTTGGCAGTGGATATTTGTTCTTGAGAGTCATCTTGTTCAGCTCCCTATAATCGATATACATTCTCATCGATCCGTCCTTCTTTTTCACAAAAAGCACAGGCGCGCCCCACGATATTGGGTTTAATAAAACCCAGGTCCATAAGCTCTTGGAGCTGTATCTTGAGTTCCTCCAACTCTTTAGGCGCCATTCGGTATGGTGCCTTGGACACAGGCGCCGACCCTGGTGCTAGGTCGATTGTGAACTCCAATTGTCGATCCGGCGGTGGTCCAGGCAAAGCTTAAGGAAAAACGTCTGGAAACTCCCGTACTACGGCTACGTCTTCCATTTTCCTTTCTTCTTTCTCCTCTCCTTGTAGATAGACGAGATAAGCAGGACGTCCTTTCCTCACCATCGTACTAGCTTGAAGCACGGAGATGATAGAGGTTCGTCGGTTCATCGAGATTCCATAGTATATGGTGGGTTCCTTTCCCGGGGCTTGTAGAGATATTTGTCTCTCCTTACAATGAATCGTCGCAAAATTCGTGGTCAACCAATCCATTCCTAAAATTACGTCGACGTCTCCGATTGCCATAACTTGCAGATCGTGAGCGACTATCTTACTCTCATAACAAATTCTACGTTCGTGCATGTTCGTGAGATTTCTATTGTCCACCCACTGGTGAAGATACTACCATCTTAAGTTCAGATTTGTTAACAGGCAAGCTCAAAGTATCCACACACAAGTCAGATATGAATGAATGCGATGCGCCCGTATCAAACAACACAACGAAAGGAGTGTCGAGGGTTTTGCCCATACCTGCCAGGTTTCCGTTTTCTTGATTCCCTTGTTCGATCTTGGGTTGTTTCCGACTCAAGGCATATGCTCTAGCCTGAGAAGGAAGTCTTGGGCGATAAGGTTGTTGTTGTCGCGGAGGTTGATCGCGATTTCCCCTTGATTCTATTTGTGGTGCCCTTGGCTGCATGCGGGGTCCTTGAGTGTTCTGCCTCGACTCCATTGCCACCCTCTTGCTCGGACACTCTCTAGAGAAGTGACCGTTTCCCCCACAGTTAAAGCACTTAGTGGCGTTCTAGATTCTACACTCTCCAAAGTGGTATTTGGAGCACACGTTGCATTGGGGTGGCTTGGGTAGGAAGTCCCCTCTCTGGTTAGATGAGTTTTGCCCTCCCCCATATTGCGGTTGGTTCTGGGTGTGCTGATACCTCTTGTTGTCATATGGGATTTTGTTTCCCTCCCACTTCCTCTTATCTCGGGAGTAGTGTGGTGGAGGTGGTGCCAAAGCGGTGTTATCCTTCACCCTCTCCTGGGGCATAGCTGCCTCAATGTCTAGTGCAAGGGCCAAAGCTTCCGCGTAGGGTAGTTTCCCACGACTAGCCAACGACATCCTTATCTTAGGCCTTAGTCCTCCACGGAACTTTTCGGCCAGCTTTTCGTCGGTATCGGCCTGATCAGGTGCGTATCGAGTCATGCTGCTGAGCGCACGATCATACTCGGTCACAGTCATGCGTCCTTGGGTCAGATTGTAGAATTCGGATGCCTTCGCCTTCCGATAGCTTTTGGGTACATACTTATTGTATATCTCTGTCTTGAAACCCTCCCAAGCCATCCCGCTGCTTGCTCTCGGGGCATTGTCTTCATCCGTGTGTCCCACCAAAAGTCAGCAGCCTCGGTTAGTTGGTAGGTCACACAAGTCATTCGTTCTCGATCGTTGCACCCCAAGATTGTGAAAATACGTTCCACTGAGCGTATCCATGATTCGGCCTTGGCCGGCTCTTCCATTCCATCAAAAACGGGAGGTTTCTGACCTAAGAACAGCTTCACGATCTCACGGTCGACCGGAGGTGGAGGAGGTGGTGGCGGAGGGATGCGTTGTGTCACACTTCCTTCTACCGTCTGAGGGATAGGTTCCGGGTTCTCACGCCTTATGTTACGTCTTGGCGGCATTCTGATTTATTATCACAAGAATTATTATTGCATGAAATCCCAAGAATGGTTATGTGGTATGGTTGAAAAGTGGGGATCAAAGGACAATTGCATCATAGAATAATAAGGAGCTTTTGCAAAACAGGGCATCAAAATACAACTGTACAAAGTGATAGCAAGAGAGTAATTGCAGAGTAGCATAGCAAGAGGCAATTGTGTTACAAGGTGGCAAAAGAGGGATTGCTCGACAGAATAATAGAAGGTAATCATTCAATAGTGTAATTGGAGACAATTTATACAATAGAATGGCAAATCACAAATATTCAATTAAACGTAAAAGACAACGATAGCATGGCAGGGTACGATTGTGCAATAGGATAGCAAGGACAAAAATTTCCATAGAATTATCAAATGTTGCCGCTAAGAGGTCTTAGTTCCATCATAAAGAAAACACAAGGGTAAAACAACGTGGAAAAAGAAATGCCAAAGTCAAGCAAAACGGTAAAGTATCAAAACGTGGGACATCTTAATAAGGTATTCTAAAATCATCATGTCTAATCCTTTCCACCCCCATCCTCTTTCCCTTCGGTTTCTCCAACACCTCCTTCATTTGGGTCCTCCTCCTCGTCTGGATCCTCCTCCTCACTTTCCTCCTCGGCACCTACGAGTGGAGGGGTCATCCCGAGCATCCCATCGACCTCTCTGTCTATTCTTAGAGGGGCTGAGATACGCATCCCGAGTCTCATTCTCTTAGGAACACGAGAGACATGTGGCTCCTTGTCGCAGTGATTCTTCCGCATGCGGGCTTGAATCGGCGGATAGATATGTGGAGGTGGATCACGTGGCGGTCCGTCAAATGCAGCTGTCATGGCCGGAAGTAGCACCTTTATAAGGCCGACCAAATCCCCCCTGCGGTATATTCGGGCATGCTATACCATATGAAAGACTCAGACGCTTGGGCGGTCCACTCGCTCCAAGGAGATGGTAGAGTGTAGATGAGCTTTTGGATCCCCTCGTGATGGGTGGCTCCCCCATACGCGTAGGCATTCATCCATCTATCATAAAACCCGGTGACGTAGGACATAAGGAAGAGCTTCCCATCCCACTCGTAGTCTTGGTAGCACTCAACTGGGTGGTTCCTATTGCTGGAGTAACGATTACGCATCGGGGCATAATACTGATGGGCCATCTAAAAGTGAGATGCTGAGAACATGATGCGTATGAAGATGGCTATTATCAAAAGACTTAGGTATGTAAGTAGCATCATGTCAAGAATTTATATCCCAAGGTTATTTGTTTGCACGTTTTCGCGTTTCGTCGAGTCGTAGTATGCCGACTTCCCCATAGGCCGCTCGCCTTGTACTAAGCATTTTGCATCTCCACGTTCATTATTATCGTAAGGTTTACATTCATTGCACACTTTACAACTAGGTACAGTAGCATGCTCAATTTACTATCATAGATATTGCTTCATGCTGCAATCGCATAATCATCATCATATAATTTCATCCAACTCATAGATTTAACACATATTCGAGTAAAATATACAAGTTCATTTTCATATCCATACATATTCATACATATTGGCATTATTATCGTTGGCATAGACGCAATTGGCAATTTCATATCCATACATATTCATCATTTCATATCCCAAGCCAAAACTTCCAAACTGTTATATTAACTTCGATTTTCATAGAAGTATTTTCCTCACACAAGAGTAATATTCCTATCGAAATTTCCAACATTTCACAGTTCATAACAAAATCCATCAGAATACTTTTTACCTCATTCTTCGTGGTTGAGCAAGGACGAGTTGTGGTGTTGAGCTCTCGACGTTTTTCATTTAGCCAATTTACACGTGAATATATTTTTGACTTAAACAAGACTCTTGGGTCCAGAGCGGAAAGAACTGAGGCTCTGATACCAAACTGTCACGACCGCCCTTTAGGGTTAGTAAAAGCGGCGATCGTGATTAAAGGACTTGATGAACAGACATAGTAAACTAGAGTTTCAATAACGGTTTGACCAAGAATTTAAGTTAAATAAATAAACGACCAAGGGTATTTATGTTTAATAAAGGAAAAGACTTAAAGGTTTGACATTATCCAAAAGATGACGGGTTTTCCACATCCAATTAAACAGTTTCAAAGTTCAATAAAAGATAAGTAAAGAAAATGTCACAGCGGAAGCATCCAAGAGAAGAGTGAAGTCATGTGTGAAGACACCACGGCACTCGGAGTTTCAAGACAACCATAGTAATTCATTTATTTTTGCTCAACACCACGAACCACTCGTCGCCGCTCAACCTGCACATAGGGAAAACACATGCAGGGCGGAGTACTATAAAATACTCAGTGGCTCATGCCGAAAACATTTTAGATAAGAGTATATTTTATCATGCCATATGTAAGTAACCATCGGGGTTTTAGCTCTAGAAAGGCCCGAGGCACCAAAATATTCCATTGTTCAAAAATCGCGACTGCGCAGTCATTTTCCCATAGACGTCAACCATATCTGCTCATACATAACAAGGAATGTGGCCGCAAACCAGGTCACTAGACCGGCCAGCCCGTACGCTTGCACACGGTCTACCATAGGTGTACACTGATCCAAGTAGGGTTTGCGGCCCTACGAGGACCCGAATTCGATTTAAACAATTGTGGCAAATACCACATCAGATAGCCACGTTAAAACAAAACACGCCATGATAAACATAGAAATTTTCCGTCAATAAAGCATTTAGGACATTGTCCTCATTTAAAAGAAAGCCCACCTCGACCGTTTAGATTTCAAGTACTGCTTTCCCTTTGTTATCACGCTTCGCGCACGAGTTATCACCTTTAGATAATATGTAATATCAATCAGTCACAAACATTGACTCATAATTATGCATGTCCCCACGTTTTTCCTTTTTCCCCATCGACAAAAGGAAACACACCATAACATACATCCTTGAATAACATATCACTTCATCATAGAGTGGTTCTTTAACACATATATAAATCATGTATATCACTTCACATAACAACATAGTTGCTTTTTTGTAAAGATAGAAATCTGGCAGCACTACGAAATCATTTTGTAAAAATCATCAAAAATTCACCCGACTTCCGTTGGGGCTAAAATTTTACCACAATGCAGTAGACTCATCAAATAACTTCCAGTTAAAAATTCACGTCAAAATAACCTTTTTTTGGTTGGTCAAATCGAAAACGTAACCTACTGGTCGAGAAAACATTTTCGGGCAGAACTGCGCAGTTAACTTCAAAAATTTACCAAACATTCATCCTTTGTCCAAAAGGGTTGAAACGCACACACAACATAGAAGACACCATGAAGTTTACTCAGAAAAAGGAATCGAACAAAAAGGAGTTCATTTGGTCGGTCAAATACGCGTCGGAGCCTACTGCCCGAACTCACCGTTTTTTCATGTTTCAAAATTCGAATTAGGGTTTTATCCCCATTCATTCAAACATACCCTTTTCATGCTTCTAACACACAAACATGCTTAAAAGAGTCCTCACACTCATGTTTTCATATAATCACACATCATTCACCAATGATCTATTTAAACTTCACGCAATTGTATTCAAACGCATACACACATACAAACACAATTTCCCCACCGATTAGATCCTTAGATTTGAGATCCCTACACTCACTATATGCATGAGGGAGTCAAAAGAATGTTTGAATGGAGAGGATGAAGAATAGAGGTTTGATTGTACCTTCCTTGATCGAAACAATCGGTAGAACAAATAGAAATCTTGATTCTTCAACAAACTCTTGGCAAGGGTGCAAAGGATCTTGAGTGGAGTAGAAGAACAAGTGTGAGAGGAGTGGAGGGGAGGGGATGGGCGTGTGGGAAGAGGGAGTGGTGGCTAGGTTAGGGGTTTAGTCTCTTATTTATAGAGTTAAGAATAGAATACCCCACAATTAATGAAAGATTTGGGAGAATTAATTAGATGAGGATTTGGGGAGATTTGAAGGGGTAGAGTGGCGTGAATTTCGGGAGGAATTTGAGGAAATTTCGAAAATCATAGGCTATTTAATTAGCCTATGATTAAATTTGTATTTCACGGAGTAGAATAAAATAATACGGAGCAGAAAATTAATAAAAGTCCTCCCACATTATAAGGAAGTAGGCGTGTGATTTGGCCCTCCCACAAGGAAAAATTTTCAAATCTTTAATAAAATAAAGTAAGGTAGGATTTGCTAAGATATTCCAATTCATTCATGAAGAGAAATAAAGAAGGGATCCAAATAAATAATAAATAATTCCTTCCTCTCACAAAATTTGGAAGATTTCAAAATCTCCCTTAGCACAACAATAGGAATCGATTTTCTCATGAAGAAATAAAGTAATTAGGCTTTGGATTTAATTGGATAATTATCCCAAGCAAATAATTAAATCCAAGAAAATAGAATTCCTCTCCTACAATTAATAGTGGTCGAAAATTTGTCAACAAAAGGGCAAGGTAATTATTGATGATCCTATTTAAATCTCACTCACCCTTAGGAAGAAATAATTCACCGCAATATATTTCATCCCGCATCAATTATTTAAAAGCCACGTCATAAAATCAACGAATTTGACTCGGTCAAAATAAAATTAGGTCACCAAGGAAGTCACATAACTATTTGTCATTTAATTCGCGACCATCAAAGAAATAAAAGCACTCGACTTAGGGTTCGAAAAAATTAGGGTTCAAAAAGTGGGGCGTTACAATTCCTCCGTCAAAACCGTTAAATCTAACTAGAAAGCGAGGAGTGAATGAGCTTCAAATATGGAGGCGTCAATTCCACTATCAAAAACATCAACACACCTTAAATCTACACTAATGTGTTTGCAAAAACAGTAAATGCGCAATTGTTTCGGGAACAACTAGGCTAAGAACACTGAGAACCGAGAGCTAAACTAAACTAAACTAAACTAAACTAAACTAAGCTAAGTGAGCGGTGGCGTTAAGCGCAAGTTCTTTAATGTGGAAAGCTTCTGATCCAGCTTCAAAACCCTGGGGCACCACCTCTTCTGATTTTTTTTTTGCAAAAATTAACTCCTATACGAAGGAGGAAATTACAAATAAACTCCTATACTATAGAAAGGAGGAAATTACAACTGATGTCAAGAGGGCTCGAACTCGGCACCTCAGACAATAATGTCTAAGCTCCTTGCCACTAGGACAAAGGCTCTGGACCACCATCTCTTCTGATTTGGCATATATGCCCTTGTAGTAAAAGAGGGTTTAGATCTTTTCTCGTACAATTTGTCATGCCAACACGCCATTTTGTTTCCTTGATCAGTTGGCGGATATTTTTGCATTTTTGCTCCAAATTGCGACGATTTCATATGCTTGGTCAAGTTACACCTTCAAACTGATCCACCGGCAATTCCTGCACATTTAACTCTAATTTCGCGCATGTCCAGAGCCTTTGTCCTAGCGGCAATGAGCTTAGATATTATTGTATGATGTGCCGAGTTTGAGCCCTCTTGACATCAATTGTAATTTCCTCCTTTCTATAGGAGTTTATTTGTAATTTTCTCCTTTCTATATGAGTTAATTTAAAAAAAAACTCAAATTTTGCGCATTATCTCTCCAAATACGTATAATATCACCCAAAAGTCAATGCATTAAATGAGGCTCATCAGAGCCTCTCCATACACAAAACAAATCAATCTGGTGGGGCAACCTTGTCTATGAAGGCTCAAAAGATTTACTAAAGGGATATTTCATAATCAGTATTTTTATTGTCACGACCACATCTTACTAGTGATAGTGAGCGTGGCCATATTGTGACCAAAAGTCTTGAAATAAAAGGAAACATAATTGATAAGTCAAGCTCAAACAATTGTTCCAGATGCGAAAGTGATACAAGGTCAAAATAAAAATCTGAGTGAGTTATCTAGGTTCATAAGTTCCTAGTAAAAAGTTCCTAATGCACCAGAAGAGACCAAGACAAAGTAGCATGTGTGAAGGCACACTACTTTGGGCTACCTATTGCTACTTATTAATATCATCTCCCAACACCTTCACCTCCTCGATCACGTTCAACCTGCACGTTAGAAAAGAAACATGCAGAGCTGAGTACTTAATATACTCAGTGGACATAGTGCCAAAAACATAAGTTTCGTTTTAATTTGTCAGCCACAGTTGAGTGAACACGAGGTTTTATTTAAAAGGGCAGAGTCACTAAAATTACTTTAATTTCATAAAATTGATTGCGCAATCACATAACATAGATACCATATCTAAAACGTATGAGAACCGAGAATGTAGCCACATTCCACGACGATCACTGGACCGGCCAACTCGAAAGTTAGCTCACGATCCCCATATGTGTACACTAGTCCGAGTAGGGTTTGCGGCCCTACTGGGACCCGAATTCGATTTATCATAGTTGGCATAGCCAAGCGGATAGGTATCGTAAAAGCAAAACATGGCATGACAAACATGTATAGAAAATTTCACATATTTATGCTAAAAGTCACATTTTTAAAAGAATGCCCACCTTAATAGCTATCTACTTAGTCGAAAAGTACCCTTGATTCGGTCTTAAACGACGTGCGAAGACGCCCCTTAGAAATAAGAATAATACTTAATTAGGCTTAAGAAATTAAGAAGACTTAAACGTTAATGCATTCCTAAGTGCGTGGTCCTTGAATTCTTTTTCCATTTCCTAGAAAAGTCCTTGAGCATTAATTAAATCAAGCGATTTAATTTATTTGGAGATTTACAAAGTTATTCGCTTAACTAAGAGAGCATTCCCTCCTATGCAAATTATTCAAGCATTAAAATAAAGTCCGGGAAATTAAGTTTATCATCGTGAAATTAATTAGTGGTCTATCAATTACTTGATCGGGCCAAAAATTTAGGAGGTTCTTATCCCAACCTAAAATTATTAAGGAGTGACCCAACTCTATAATTAAATTCCTTCAAGGGTAGCCCATTCCTCCAATTAATTTCCCAACCTAAAAATTAATTTCCCAATTCAAAGAAACAAGTCCCAACCTCAAGAAAATAGTGGCCCATCTGTTGGGGTTTGTATACTAAAAGATGCTTCGAGCTTACATGCCTTTGTACAATCAGCTTGTGCATGTATACGAGAAACGCCACGTTCACTTGTTTACCTAATTATGAGAATAAATAATATAATATAATGGTTTATTTATTGAAATATATTAAACAAGTCTAAGGCTTCTCACTAAGAAGGTCAAAGTAGGGAAATTCGATGATTGCTCATCAGTTTTCCAGTAGGCGACTTGGACAGATCTAGTAAGAAGAAAAACGTATTTACAACCTATATAGATTTTGGCTACCTATTGGTATTGTTGCGGTGTTTGTGATAATTCTCTCTTACCTAAGAAGATATTAGTAACACCGGTGTGGTAAAGCATTGAAAGGATCTAATACGAAATGTATTCTTTATTGCTATCTACTGAAAGAATATATTTCAGAAATTTTAGTATTTTCTAGTCTATGAAATGAATATCAATATTGTTTATTTAATCAGACGCCACTTTGACTTATCAATATGGGAGAGTTTGTACATAACTCAAACATGATATCTTGGGTGGTAGTAATTGAATAACATGAAGGTATTGGAATATTATTTCATAGAATTCGCGTGCCTAGTGTGGTATGATTAAATCCTCAAGAGGTGTTTGAAAAAAGAATTTATTATTCAAAAATTTGGAAAGTTGGAATTTTATTCCATGAATAATAAATAAAGTTTCAAACTAGAAAACTCTTTAGAGAATTAATTTAGTTCAAGTCATATAGCAGACAAAGAATTAAATTGACGGATTAAGATAATCTTAAACGCGGGAAATATTATAAAATAAAATGGATTCAAGTTATTTGTAATTTGGTGATTTAGATGAGAGTGTAATATTATTCTTTAGTGGAACAAAATAATATACCATTAATAATATATTAAACCATGACTCATTTGATTTAATTAGATATTTATCTAATGGGTGAGCCCAACATCTATTTCATTCCATGGATCCCCATTCTAGCCCAATAAGTCCAAGCTTATAAATAGTAAAGAGATGGGAAACCCTAGCACATCACAACACAACACACAACACTCCAAACCCTAACCCTAGCCGCCTAAAGTCGGCGCCTCTCTCTCACTCTCTCACTCTTGGCCTCGGTTTTCGTGCCTAGCACATGGGAGAATTAGGGTTTTAGTTTTTGTTCTTCATCTATCCTAATTCATAAGATTAGATCAAGATAATTTCGTGTTTGTGATTGGTTTTCCCTAGATCTCATATCACTTTTATTTGATTGTTCGAGATCTGCCCACACGGATGAATAATCAAGGATGTGGGAATAGTATGGAAGATTCGTGGTCGATAAATCAAGGATCTCCTGGTGGTACAGCAAGCAACATCAATCCTATGATGTATCATGAGGTAACAATCAAATCTACATCAAAATGCATGTTTACGTGTTTATGATGTGTTCATCTATAGATCTAAGTTAATTGCATGATATTGAAATCGAATGCATAATCACCTAAATAGATCCGTAAGGACCTGTTTGTTTTTTGTGTCTTCGGCAGCGGTAGTCCCAACACCATCAGCCCTACCCTCTTACTCTTCCACCCCATCGGTCAAAACTCCTCCCCCAAATCACTCCTTCATACCAATCCCTAATCTCACAACCCTAGCTCAACGGCGCCTCCCTTCCCTCACGCCGATTTGCTTCCATCGCGGCAGTCAACCGCCGGCGCTCTGTCGGCGGCGTCGCAGGGTCGTCGATACCCTCGCGTCTAGACGTTCACTCCTACTCCTATATCGACCGAGGCTCAGTCGGTTCAGGTGAGAAACCGCGTCTCTGGAGGGCACGCCGACCGCTGCCCTCTTCGTCGCGCCATAGCCGTCGCGATTCTCCGAGCTCCACCTCCCCTCTCACTCTTCGGTGGTGGCTCCGTTTCTTGGCGGTTCAGTCGCCATCCCTCAGCGCCGTCGGCTCAACCCAGGAATTCCAGGCTGGGTGTCTAACTCCGTCGTCGTTCGACTCGTGCCGGACAGCCCCGTACTAAGCTAAGCCCTCTAGCTAGATTTAATTTCCAAGTTAAAGTCTTGTATGATATAGTTTGCTGGGGTGAGTTCTTGATCAGCTTAAGCTTCTACTGGTTTTGTTCATGAGGCTGCCTAGTATTTCTCGTTCTAAACTCTGTGTTACAACAATTTTCTAAACGTTAATTTCTTGGTCTTTAAACAAGAAGGTTTTGTGCTTGCTACTGTTGTAGATGAGGGATTGTTAAGCTTTATTCTAAAAGTAAGAGAGCATGCTTGGGCAGATTGTGATTCAAGTTTTTAAGCTTCTACATGATGCTATGAGAAAAGACTGGGAGAAGGGATGGAGGTGAAATACCTCTTGAAGTAGTTACTGCCTTGAATTCTTGCTCCTAGAACAACAAGCTCTCTAACTCTCCAAATTTGCTTAATTTTTGGGGTGTGTGGGAGGGGATCCGAAGGTGGTATGGAGGGGGTCTTTGTAGAGAAATTTTGGTGTACTTTGGTGAATTAAATGACTGATATGGTAGTTTGTCTCCACTTTGCAGCATATCTCTCTAGTTGATTCACCTTGTATGACTTGAATTTGGTGGTACTTGGTTATTACTCCAATTTGTTTGCTCATTGCAGGGGTGGTTTTTGGAGGATAGTAGTCCATAGGTGCTGGTTTGAGGAGGGGATTTGCAGGCATTAACTTTCTGTTCTTGGTGAGTCTTGGGTCTTCCCAAGTTAAAGAGGGGTTGTCCCATTCCTTTAATATGCTTTCTTTAAATTCCTCTTGTTCTTTATTGATCAAGTTTGTTTTTATCTTGCAGGTGGAACAAGACTTGGGCTGCCAGCTGCCATCCGCGATACGGCCTCGCTGCCCCCGGCCCAACGGCTACCTCTGACACGGCCCGTGAAGAGTGTGATTTGGGCTTGGGGAGATGAGGCCCAAAATGCATATTTTGTATTCTTAAACTCCATCTCATCAATTCTTGTGTAAAATATTTTGTAACTAGATAGTAGCTTGATATGTATATAAAAAGATATTCAAACACTTTTAGTCTAGAATAAACCTTCTATTCTTTATCGATGTTTGTAAATTTTCATAATTATATGAAAATCGTTTTGGTTCGTTCGATTCTTATTTAAATTTTAACGAACAGAGAGAGAATATTAATAATCAACAAAAGGGGTAGCGGGTTCCATTAAATTTTAACGAAGACATTAACATAAAGAAAAAGTAATAATGGCATGTATTACATTTATTGGGTGGATAAGATATATCATCATGGTTAAAATAGGATAAAATTTTCACACCGAAAAAAGAATAGTGTTTGGATAAGATAATTTTTGTAGTTTGGGATTATTGTTTACATGGGGTGTAGAATAACGTAATTACCCTTTTGCACAATCATATTTTTGAGTGGAATGATTATATTTATTTTATGATACTCTTGTGTTACTACTGTGAGCATGTTGTGATGAAAGAATACTTGTTTTGGGATCAGTCAGTGCAAGGTTTGTAACCTTATTTTTACTCTTTTTGGAATCAGTCAGTGCCATTGGTTGTTGGGTTTGTATCCTTATTTTGGGACTACTTCGACGTATGATATGAATATGAATGCCTATTTTGAATTGTGTTGTCAGTATACGAAATATTTACTCCATTATGACTTGGTTGTTGTGTGCATCTAATTGTAAGACAACCTGACAATAACTTCCTATCTATTTATAAGACAAACCAAACGAATATGATACCACAATCATCTCAGATTGTTCACTTCGAAAGTATTTTACATCAACAATCTTTCCAAATCCGAAGGGAGTTTTATCAAACATTTTGTATGTAACCAAATTTGTACCCCCGTCCCATAAAAATAAGAAAACTTTCATTTTTCCTCCGTACCATAAAAATATATCATTTCTATTTACAGAAAGTTCTCCCAAACTCATTACCCATATATATCAATTTATTTACAATTTATAACACTAGGACCCACCATTAAACACTAATAATAATGTGGGTCTAATTATCCACTAACACTGATTTAACTACCATTCTTCTTATCTCTCTTATTTTTCTTTACCAATTATGCATTAATTCTCATGCTGTCCCAAATGTCCTTATTTTTGGGGACGGAGGGAGGATTAATTTTTGATTAATTTTAGTTTGCATTGCAACAATTGTACTCCAGTTTTGTAATCTAAACATGTGAAATTTCATTTCAATTACTTCAACATACAAACATGTTACGCTCGCATTTTCTAAGGATAGAAAACACAGTTGATCACGACTAGGGGAGGGTTAAAGAAGCGGAGAAGAAACGGGGAAAATAACACAACAACACCATAGCTTGAAATAATAGAAATAACTGGAATAAAATCAGAGTATTGTCTCAACAATTGACATCTCAAAGGAATACAATATCTCATCAATATATGCACTCAAAAGAAACAACATTCAACGGAAGCATTCAAGAGAAGAATAATATTATGTATGAAGACATAATATATTCGGAACATTTAAAAGCAAACACAAATCTTCACCAACTCTGCTCACACCCACCGTGTTCGTCACAACTCAACTTGCATATAGGGAAAACATATGCATGACTTAGTACTTAGTGAACATACGCCAAAACATTTTAATAGAAACAGTTATGCCATGACGCCATTGAGTGACCTCGGGGTTTTACTTTAGAAAAGGCATGAGACACTAAAAATATTTTAAAACACAAACTTTCGACTAATCCTCAAATCATCTTCCTCATCATTTCCAAAAACACAATTATTTCTCCTTGAGTTATTTAAGAAACTGTCATATCTGTTCTTTAAGGTGCCGTGTAAGGTGTCCACTTTCCACGAGCACGAAAATTGGCCAACCAATTCGATGACTCACGGTCCTCATCGTGTACACTAGTCCGAGTAGGGACGCACCCTTGCTAGGACCCGAATTCGATTACCATCGTCTGGCATAGTAGGGTCACTCCGCTCCCTAGCCCATCAACAACATCATCAACATCAACATCGACATCATCAATTCGTGAAACGAGAATGTGGCCGCAAACTCGATCACTGTACCGGCCGACCCAAAAGACGGCTCACGATCCCCATTGGTGTAAACTAGTCTGAGTAGGGACTCACTCCCTAGTCAGACCTGAATTCGATTTCAATAGGTCTAGTAGGGACAACTCCCTTGCTAAACAAATAGATAGACATTTCTCAAAATAAAACATGGCATGACAATAACCTTTGCAAACTTTATTTTCCTCAAAAACGTATTTGAAACATAAATCATTTTTCTATCAAGGTCGAGCATCATATCACATCATATCAACAAAGTCGAGCAGATCACAACCACAGCCACTCAATAAGCTATACATTGCAACACAGGACAATCACTTTCACTTTAAACCCATATATCTCACATAATCATGGAATAATTTCAATCACACTTAGAAGACATTTCGACACTTAACATGATGCACAAACCGATATATTAAATCGAAAGCTCTTGAAAAAAATACTGTAGTTCGAAAGCCCACAAAATACTTAGTTCGAAAGCCCACCTCGTTCGTTTAAAGCCTTAACTTGTGTTCCATTTCATTCTTGAAACGCGTGCATGAAGTCACTCATTGATTTAATGTACTCCGGCCTAATCTTCCATTCCAATCCATCTCCTTATCAAAAACAGTAGGCTCAAATATTAAAATTAATCATTTGTCCCAAACATTAAAATAAAACAAAGCCCAATACTTCATTACTTTTCACCTTAGATGAAATCCCAAAATGGGAGTGAAATTCATAATCTCTCTTCTTCACTGATTGCAGCACCGTGGTAATCACAGCAGCGAGTTCGTCACTTCGTTGTCCTCTAGGTGTTTCACGTCGCTGCCCCGGCCTTTCTCCTCACCGTCTCCATCACAGCACCGTCGCTGCTCGTCTTAGCTGCTGATCCAGAACGTTGCGCCTTGCCGTTTCTATCTCCTTCGCGTCGCCCCAGTTCTTGCGCCGAATCCACTGCGCCTCCGTCTCGGTCATCTCCTCTCTCTCTTCCTTCCCCAATTTCACAGTCATCTTCGTCTCCAAACTCTCTAACTCTCTAAATCTTTCGCCAACAAACACTCTCATATCTCTCTCTCAAACTCACGATCAACCACCCAAAACAACTCCTTCTCTCTCACTTCTCCATTACTACTTCTCACCACTACTGTTATCTCTATTCTCTTCCACAGCACCACTGCGCTCTCGATCTGCCGTCACCACCGAACAACCACTGTCGGATTCTTGCTGCTGCTCTCGCCTCGGTCCAGTCACCGCCGCTGCCTCCATCGATTTGAAACTGAATGAATAGTGGAGAAAGATCGTATGATATAGAAACGTGGGATCATGGGGCTATATGTATGTAGAAACCGATTTGGTTCCCTTTTTCAGCTTGTCAAAGCCTGATTTTGTGAAATAGAAATTGGGTGAGACGTTTAATTCTTGCATATTCAAAGTGGGGTGAAAAATTAATAAATCATTTGGGCTCATAATAATTGGATCTCAAGTCGGGGTGTGATAAAACAATCACTACAACAACAAAGAAACAAACACCATATATTACAACATTCACTAATTTTTCTATTACCCTATTGTTCTCCTTGCTTGATGATAAAATTGTGAGGATGATCACTGAGCTACACCAGCTACTTCAACGATTCAATTCAAGAGAGAAATGGAAGAAAAGGCTCGCTGAAGCTCACTCAAGCTTCAGATGTTCAGCTGCCGTCGGATGAAAGATTAGTATATGGAATAAGTCCTAGCCGTTGATCTAACTAGCGGTTAGTTCTTGAGGTTTTTAAATAGTCGGTTAGTTAGTTAGCTTGGTTTAGCTTTTCCCACTTTGCGATTCTTGTATAATCGATCGATTCTCTATGTGAAATAAGATTCAACATTCTCTCGAACTTCTTCATCTCTTATCAACATCAGCTCACGCAAATAATCCAAAAACATTTCCAACAAATTGGCGTCGTTTGTGGGACGAGGAGCGTGTTCTTGAGCTGTTCTGATTTTGCGTTTTTCTTAGGGGAAGCGAATCCGCGAAGACGATGGCTTCTAGGTTTGAGGCAGAAAAATTTACCGGCCAGAACGACTTTGCTCTTTGGAGAATGAAGATGCGAGCGATGTTAATCCAGCAGGGTTTGGCAAAGGCATTGTCGGCTGAAGAAGAGGGAGATAAGGGAAAGACAGCCGTGGATGAGAAGACGGCTGCCAAGAAAGCTGAGATTGAGGCAAAAGCGCATAGTGCAATCATGCTTAGCCTTGGTGATAAGGTGCTTCGCGAGGTTGCGAAGGAGAAAACGGCGGCGAGCATCTTGTCAAAACTGGAAGATCTTTACCTCACGAAATCTCTGGCGAATAGGCTGTTTATGAAGCAGCGCCTCTACTCCTATAGATTCTTGGAAGGAACTGGGGTTTTGGAGCAGTTGGAAGAGTTCAATAAGGTGGTGGATGACCTTGAGAACATCGATGTGTCGATAGGAGACGAGGACAAGGCAATCTTGCTAATGAACGCTATGCCACCATCTTTTAATCAATTTTGTGATGCTTTTCTATATGGTCGTGATAGAACCATCACATTACTTGAAGTTCAAACAGCTTTGAGAGCAAAATAACTTCAGAAATGTGAGTTGAAGACTACTGGATCGAATGCAGAGAGCCTCAACGTTAGAAAGTACAAAGGGAAGAAGTTGTTCAAGAAACCTCAAGAAACATTCAAGAATGCTTCAGTTGGTCAGAAGGAGACACGATCCTGCCATTGGTGTAAGAAGCTTGGTCACTTAAAGAAAGATTGTTTTGCTTGGAAGAGAAAGCAAGAAAGTGAAGGGAAGACGGTTAACTCAACTGAAGGAATGGAGGATGAGGAGGTGAATGAGGTTTTGAATGTGGTTGATGATAATGTTCTGGGGTCTTGGATTATGGACTCTGGCTGTAGCTTCCACATGTGTCCAAACATTGAGTGGTTTGAAGATATTGGTGAGGCCATTGGTTCTGTGGTACTTGGCAATAATCAAGTCTGCTCAATACAAGGTATTGGCTCTGTGAGATTGCAATCTGGTGATAAAAGAGGCACAATAGTGCTGAGTGGAGTTAGATACATTCCTGATGTAAAAAAGAATTTGATATCACTCGGTTTTCTGGAGAGAAAAGGGTGCTCCTTCAACTCTGTAAATGGCAAAATGGAGGTATGTAAGGATGGGAAAGTGCTTATGAGGGCAGAAAGGAGGGGGAGTCTGTAATATATGACTGCACTCATCTGCAGTAAGAACTCTGGTGAAGCACATCTTGTGGCATCTAGTACACTGAGCCAATGGCATACAAGGCTTGGTCATCCATCAATGGGGAGTTTGAAGGAGTTAGTTAAAAGGAGTGTTCTGCAGTGCTCAGGTGATGAGGTAACAGTCCCATGTGAGGAGTGCATTTTGGGAAAGGCTAAGAAATTGCCATACACCAGAAGCACTCACTCTTCCTCACAACCTCTAGACTATGCACATAGTGATCTTCGGGGCCCCTCTCAAGAGAAATCCATTGGGGGTGGTCGATATTACATGAGCATTATTGATGATCATTCAAGAAAGTTATGGCTATACATATTAAAAGAAAAATCTGAAGCCTTCAAGAAATTCAAGGAATGGTGTGCAGAGGTAGAGGCAGAAAGAGGCATGTGCTTGAAGTGTCTCAGAACTGATAATGGACTTGAATATCTATCTAAGGAGTTTGATGAGTTCTGTAAATCAAAGGGCATCAAAAGACACAGGACTGTACCATTAAACCCCCAACAAAATGGGGTAGCAGAGAGAGCAAATAGAACAATTCTGGAAAGAGAGAGATGCATGCTTCTTGCTTCTGGAATGGAAAAGAGATTTTGGGAAGAGGCAGCCTCTACTGCAGCCAAGCTCATGAACAAATGTCCATCCTCCAGCATAAATGGAGACACTCCAGATTTCAGATGGTGTGGGAGCTATGGCAGATACACTGAACTCAGAGCTTTTGGATGCAAGGCTTTTGCTCATGTGAAGCAAGGAAAATTGGAAGCTCGGGCATTGAAATGTGTAATGCTGGGGTATCAACCAGGAGTCAAGGGTTATAGGCTTTAGTGCATAGAGCCTGGAAATGGAAAAGTTATCATTAGTAGAGATGTAATATTCTGGGAAAATGACTTCCATTCAGAAAAAGGTCAGATGATATAAGTGCTGCAGCAATAAGTTCCACTTCTGAGATTGAGGTGGAGCCTACAATTCAGGTGGAGCCTGAACAATTTGATCAAACTATTGAGATGCCTTCTGATCCAGTGATGAGTGATCAAACCATTCAACAGCCTGATCCAACAAATCTGGAAACTGGAAACTTGCAAGGGATAGATCAAGAACTATCAAACCACCAGCCAAGTACTCAGATGCAGAATTCCTTTTCTATGCTTTATTAGTGGCAGAGGAGGTTGAATATTCAGAGCCTTGCTCTTATAATGAAGCTATGCAGAGTAAAGAATGGGAGAGGTGGATGCAGGCTATGATAGAGGAAATAAAATCCTTGTTAAAAATGGTACTTGGGTGTTGGTGGAGAAACCAGATGGAAGAAGAGTTGTAAGCTGTAAATGGATTTTTAATAAAAAGATTGAAGCTGCTGAGAGTGTGGGGTAAGGTTCAAAGCAAGGTTAGTGGCTAGGGGCTTCACATAAGAACAATGTGTTGGCTTTGATGAGGTTTTTAGCCCTTTAGTGAAGCATGCATCAATCAGGATACTGCTATCCATAGTGGCAAGAAGAGGATGGGAGCTAGAGCAGCTTGATGTAAAAATGGTCTTCTTGCATAGAGATCTCAGAGAGATAATTTATATGCAGCAGCCTGAGGGCTTCATTAGACCAAAAGATAAAGGAATGGTCTGTCTCTTAAAGAAAAGCATATATGGCTTGAAGCAGGCTAGCAGGCAATGGCATAGGAAGTTTGATGATCATATGCTCAACACTGGTTTTGTGAGCTTCAAGTTTGATGAATGTGTTTACATTAAGCATGAAGGTGGAGCTGTTGTGGCTTACTTATTACTTTATGTTGATGACATGTTGTTGGCTGGAGCATGTAAACAAGAAATCCAGAAAGTTAAAAATGGTTTAAGATCAGCATTTGAGATGAAGGATCTGAGGCCAACCAAACGAATTCTGGGGATAAACATTATCAGAGATATGAGGGAGAAAGATATGGCTAACTCAGTATGACTATGTCTCAAGAATGCTCAGAAAATTTGGGCTTGAAAATGTGAAAGAAGTGTCAGTTCCTATGGGTCAGCACTATAATATCTCAATGGACCAAAGACCAAAATCTGATGCAAAAGCAGCTGAAATGCAGAAGATACCTTATGCAAGTATAATTAGCAGTGCTATGTATGCTATGATTAGCACAAGGCCTGACATAGCTCAAGCTGTGTCTGCAACCAGCAGGTACATGTCAAACCATAGGAAGGAGCACTGGTTAGCTCTGAGGTGGTTGATGAAATATCAGAAAGGAGCCAGCAACATTGGAATCTTGTTTGATGGTGCAAAGGAGTGTACAGATGATGCTTTGATGGGGTGGTCAGATTCTGATTATGCAGGAAACATAGACACTAGAAGGTCCCAGTCTGTCTACATATTTACACTCTATGGTGCTGCTATAAGTTGGAAGAGTAGCCTTCAAGCTGTGGTTGCATTGTCCACAACAGAGGCAGAATTTATGGCTCTAGCAGCTACAGTCAAGGAGAGTTTCTGGCTCAGGGGTATATTGAAAGACTTTGGATAGTTCAAGAGGCAGTGGCTATTGGCTGTGACAATTCAAGTGCATTATGCTTAGCCAAACATCAAGTGTACCAAAAAGGAGCAAGCACATCGACATGCGCTTACACTTCATTCGGGAGAAGATAGAAGAGGGTGAGGTGAAAGTGTTCAAGGTGAACACGGCTGAGAATCCAGCCGATATGCTAACAAAACCATTGCCCAAGAGCAAGCTTGATTTGTGTATGGAGCTTGTGAATATATGCGAAATGAAGTAATGGTGAGCTAAGTAATCAATGTGGAGATTTGTGAGGATGATCACTGAGCTACACCAACTACTTCAACGATTCAATTCACGAGAGAAATGGAAGAAAAGGCTCGCTGAAGCCCACTCAAGCTTCGGATGTTCAGCTACCGTCGGATGAAAGATTAGTATATGGAATAAGTCCTAGCCGTTGATCTAACTAGCCGTTAGTTCTTGAGTTGTTTAAATAGTCGGTTAGTTAGTTAGTTTAGTTTAGCTTTTCCCACTTTGCGATTCTTGTATAATCGATCGATTCTCTCTGTGAAATAAGATTCAACATTCTCTCGAACTTCATCTCTTATCAACATCAGCTCACACAAATAATCCAAAAACATTTCCAACAAAAATCAAGCCAAAACTCTCAAAATCAGATCTGAGCAGTGAGGTTGAGGAAGTCACGACGTCGTCTACGTCGATAGGCTCACACTACTTGAGAAACGACATTCTTTTCTTTCGCAAACGAAGTATAGCTTCCTCTTTGTAGGTTTCCCTTGCCTGCAGACGATACAGAGTGAAGCAACCGTGTTGCAGTTGTGTAACACCCCAACTTTTTATACCTATTTTATTTCTTTTAGTTGGGACCAATTTTAAGAAGCTGAAATATTAATTAATTATTCTAATCCTGCAGTCAAATCCTCAGTCAACATGAATTCCTTCTCCTAACCTCATTCTACACGGTTTATTCATCAATATCTCCATCTTCTCTAAAATCTCTCCAACAAACCAAATCTCCACATAATTTATTGTATATCTCTTCCCATAAAAATCAGCCACTCCTTTTCTATTACGGAAATTTTGGCAGCACCACCTGAAAAATAGGAACAAGAACAATTAAGGTTTCATCTATATATCACACGTCTCCATCTTTCATAAATCTGGGATAGAAATAGGGAAAGAACCGTTAGTTACAGAGTTTACATTGATGGAACAAAACGAATTGACAGAGAGATGAGTGATGGTGATCGAAAGAGGAAAGGAGATGGAGGCATGTGAAGCGTTAAGAGTTCTTTCTATGAAATCGGAGACATGAGAGTGAAGAGGGGATGACGAGAGATAGATGGAGGAGTGACAGCGGCGGTGCGATGCTGATCGGGACAGCGATGGCACTGCACGTCTGCTCGACGAATCCCGAACAGCAGCAGCAGCGACTGAGCGGCGGCTGTGGCCGAGACGGGCTGAATTTTGATAGACATCCACGACTTGTCTCGAGTCGACGGTGAAGGGGCTAGAACAGCAGTCCGACGAACTCGCGAGGCGACGACGTCAACTGCACCTTGGCAGCAGCAAGGCTGCTATCTGACTGAGGGAAAAAGTAAGGAGCGCTGGCTGCAGGCGATGACGACCGAGCAGCGACGAAGCTGTCCGCATGCAGTGACAACAGCGGTGTGAGGAAGGCAGCGAAGGAGATGGAAGCGGCGACGACGCTGCAATTTGGAGCGTGGGGCAGCGGCGATGGAGAGACCAGGCTGGACGGAGGAAGGGTGAACCAACGAGCAGCAGCATCAGCTCCTGCTGCGTCGCGGCATTGGCGGCGGTGGGGCTGTGCTTTTGCCGGCGACAACCAGCGAGAGAGAGAGAGGAAGAGGAATGGAGGCGCCGCTGATTTCCCTCAAGTAGGGTTTTGTTTGGAAAAAAGAATGCATGGGACGATGGAGTATTTTATGAGCTATTCTTTTTTTTAAGGATTTTGGCCATAAGTGGGCCGATTCTGGCAAATTAAAGAAATAAGTTGGGGATGTTATTAGGCAAATCAAGGGGTGACGTCATGCACACTTTTCAAAAATGGAATGGAACACAAGTTAAGGCTTTAAACGAACGAGGTGGGCTTTCGAACTAAAGTGTTTTTAAGAGCTTTCGTTTTAAGATATCGGTTTGAGCATCATGTTATGTGTGATTGATTTATTATATTTATTCCAATGATGAGGCGAGATATGTAATCAAAGTGAAAGTGTTGTTGTGCATGTTATGTGGTGCTATGTGTTGATTTATTGAGTGATATTATAAATTGCTTAGCTTTGATGATGTGATGTGAATTGATGATCGACCTTGACGGAAAAGTGATTTGTGTTTCAAATACGTTTTTGAGGAAAATAAAGTTTGCAAAGGGAATACCATGCCATATTTTGTTTTGAGAAATGCCTATTTGTTTGTTTAGCAAGGGAGTTGTCCCTACTAGACCTATTGAAATCGAATTCGGGTCTGACTAGGGAGTGAGTACCTACTCAGGCTAGTGTACACCAATGGGGATCGTGAGCCGTCTTTTGGGTCGGCCGGTCCATTGATTGAGTTTGCGGCCACATTCTCGTTTCACATTATGTTGTTGATGTTGATGAGATTGATGTTGATGTTGATGATTGCTTAGTGGGGAGTGAGTCCCTACTATGAGTTTAATCGAATTCGGGTCCTAGCAAGGGTGCGTCCCTACTCGGACTAGTGTACACGATGAGGACCGTGAGTCATCGAACGGGTTGGCCGATTTTCGTGCTCGTGGAAAGTGGCCCCCTTACATGGCACCCTAAAGAACAAATATGGCAGTTTCTTAAATAATTCAAGGAGAAATGGTTGTGTTTTGAAATGATGAAGAAAAACGATTTGAGGATGAGTTGAAAGTTTGTGTTTGAGATATTTTTAGTGTCTCGGGCCTTTTCAAGTTAAAACCCCGAGGTCACTCAATGGTGGCATAATATAACTGTTTTTATAAAATTGTTTTGGCATTTGTCCACTGAGTGCATCAAGTACTCAGCCCTGCATTTCTTTTTAAAAAAAATGTGCAGGTTGAGCGGTGACGAGCGCGGTGGGTGTTGAGCATAAAAGTGAAGAATGTCTATCAAATGTCTAGAATATGTTGTGTCTTCATACATAGCATTATTCTACTCTCGAAATGCTTCCACTGAATGTTGTTTCTTTTGAGTTTATGTATTGTTGGGATATAATCCCTTTGAGTTGTCAATTGTTAAAATGATACTCTGATTTTTATTCAAGCTATTCTCATTTGTTTCGAACTATGGTCGAGTTGTGTTGTTTTCCCCTTTCTTCCCCGCTTCTTTAATCCTCCCCTAGTCGTGATCAACCGTGTTTTCTATCCTTAGAAAATGCGGGCGTGACAAAGTGGTATCAGAGCAATTTTTATTTCCGCTCTGGACCCGAGAGTCTTTTTCAGCCCTAGTCTAGATTCGATTCGCTAGACTAAAATAAGGTTAAATTTGGAATGCTCAACATCCCGTTTCGCCACGCTCAACCAAGAAAGAGGTAATATATTTTTATGTGAAAATTTTTATGAGTAAACTTTGGAGAAAGGAAGAAGAGAAAATTTTTTAGAAAGAAAGATGAGAAAATTTTTATAAGGAGGGAGTAGAATCTTTCTATTGAGGGATTGATTTCGAGTTGAGAAGAGTATTTGCTGATGTTTGAGAAAAAAACGAGTTTTTGATGAGGGACGACGGATTGTATGTTCAAGAAGTGGAAGATAGCGAAGACGAAATGAAGTTCAAACGCAAAAGAGCGTGCAAGACAAGGAGGGATGATGCGAAGTGCGCGATTTAATTTAATATAGTCTAATCTCGCGTAATTTATTAAAAGTGGCAGCGATGTGACTTTCAACTACAATGTTAATTAAACGATATGAGAAAGCTGCTTGAAAGACAATATGATGGAGAAATTCTATATTCGAAGGACGTAAGCAAATTTCGGGACGAAATTTTTGTTAAGATGGGTAGATTGTAACACCCCAACTTTTTATACCTATTTTATTTCTTTTAGTTGGGACCAATTTTAAGAAGCTGAAATATTAATTAATTATTCTAATCCTGCAGTCAAATCCTCAGTCAACATGAATTCCTTCTCCTAACCTCATTCTACACGGTTTATTCATCAATATCTCCATCTTCCCTAAAATCTTTCCAACAAACCAAATCTCCACATAATTTATTATATATCTCTTCCCACAAAAATCAGCCACTCCTTTTCTGTTACGGAAATTTTGATGTGTGAACTATTTTACTATTTCCTACGCTTTCCCTGAACGACAAAAATAAAAAGAATGCGAGGAAGATTTCAAGAAGTGGAAGATAGCGTAGACGAAATGAAGTTTAAATGCAAAAGAGCGTGCAAGACAAGGAGGGATGATGCGAAGTGCGCGATTTAATTTAATATAGTCTAATCTCGCGTAATTTATTAAAAGTGGCAGCGATGTGACTTTCAACTACAATGTTAATTAAACGACATGAGGAAGCTGCTTGGAAGACAAGATGATGGAGAAATTCTATATTCGAAGGACGTAAGCAAATTTCGGGACGAAATTTTTGTAAAGATGGGTAGATTTTAACAACCCAACTTTTTATAATTATTTTATTTCTTTTAGTTGGGACCAATTTTAAGAAGCTGAAATATTAATTAATTATTCGAATCCTGTAGTCAAATCCTTAGTCAACATGAATTCCTTCTCCTAACCTCATTCTACACGGTTTATACATCAATATCTCCATCTTCCCTAAAATCTTTCCAACAAACCAAATCTCCACATAATTTATTATATATCTCTTCCCACAAAAATCAGCCACTCCTTTTCTGTTACGGAAATTTTGATGTGTGAACTATTTTACTATTTCCTACGTTTTCCCTGAACGACAAAAATAAAAAGAATGCGAGGAAGATTTCAAGAAGTGGAAGATAGCGAAGACGAAATGAAGTTTAAACGCAAAAGAGCGTGCAAGACAAGGAGGGATGATGCGAAGTGCGCGATTTAATTTAATATAGTCTAATCTCGCGTAATTTATTAAAAGTGGCAGCGATGTGACTTTCAACTACAATGTTAATTAAACGATATGAGAAAGCTGCTTGAAAGACAAGATGATGGAGAAATTCTATATTCGAAGGACGTAAGCAAATTTCGGGACGAAATTTTTGTTAAGATGGGTAGATTGTAACACCCCAACTTTTTATACCTATTTTATTTCTTTTAGTTGGGACCAATTTTAAGAAGCTGAAATATTAATTAATTATTCTAATCCTGCAGTCAAATCCTCAGTCAACATGAATTCCTTCTCCTAACCTCATTCTACACGGTTTATTCATCAATATCTCCATCTTCCCTAAAATCTTTCCAACAAACCAAATCTCCACATAATTTATTATATATCTCTTCCCACAAAAATCAGCCACTCTTTTTCTGTTACGGAAATTTTGATGTGTGAACTATTTTACTATTTCCTACGTTTTCCCTGAACGACAAAAATAAAAAGAATACGAGGAAGATTTCAAGAAGTGGAAGATAGCGAAGACGAAATGAAGTTCAAACGCAAAAGAGCGTGCAAGACAAGGAGGGATGATGCGAAGTGCGCGATTTAATTTAATATAGTCTAATCTCGCGTAATTTATTAAAAGTGGTAGCGATGTGACTTTCAACTACAATGTTAATTAAACGACATGAGGAAGCTGCTTGGAAGACAAGATGATGGAGAAATTCTATATTCGAAGGACGTAAGCAAATTTCGGGACGAAATTTTTGTTAAGATGGGTAGATTGTAACAACCCAACTTTTTATACTTATTTTATTTCTTTTAGTTGGGACCAATTTTAAGAAGCTGAAATATTAATTAATTATTCGAATCATGTAGTCAAATCCTCAGTCAACATGAATTCCTTCTCCCAACCTCATTCTACACGGTTTATACATCAATTTCTCCATCTTCCCTAAAATCTTTCCAACAAACCAAATCTCCACATAATTTATTATATATCTCTTCCCACAAAAATCAGCCACTCCTTTTCTGTTTCGGAAATTTTGATGTGTGAACTATTTTACTATTTCCTACGTTTTCTTTGAACGACAAAAATAAAAAGAATGCGAGGAAGATTTCAAGAAGTGGAAGATAGCGAAGACGAAATGAAGTTTAAATGCAAAAGAGCGTGCAAGACAAGGAGGGATGATGCGAAGTGCGCGATTTAATTTAATATAGTCTAATCTCGCGTAATTTATTAAAAGTGGCAGCGATGTGACTTTCAACTACAATGTTAATTAAACGACATGAGGAAGCTGCATGGAAGACAAGATGATGGAGAAATTCTATATTCGAAGGACGTAAGCAAATTGCGGGACGAAATTTTTGTCAAGATGGGTAGATTGTAACAACCCAACTTTTTATACTTATTTTATTTCTTTTAGTTGGGACCAATTTTAAGAAGCTGAAATATTAATTAATTATTCAAATCCTGTAGTCAAATCCTCAGTCAACATGAATTCCTTCTCCTAACCTCATTCTACACGGTTTATACATCAATATCTCCATCTTCCCTAAAATCTTTCCAACAAACCAAATCTCCACATAATTTATTATATATCTCTTCCCACAAAAATCAGCCACTCCTTTTCTGTTACGGAAATTTTGATGTGTGAACTATTTTACTATTTCCTACGTTTTCCCTGAACGACAAAAATAAAAAGATGGGTAGATTGTAACACCCCAACTTTTTATACCTATTTTATTTCTTTTAGTTGGGACCAATTTTAAGAAGCTGAAATATTAATTAATTATTCTAATCCTGCAGTCAAATCCTCAGTCAACATGAATTCCTTCTCCTAACCTCATTCTACACGGTTTATTCATCAATATCTCCATCTTCCCTAAAATCTTTCCAACAAACCAAATCTCCACATAATTTATTATATATCTCTTCCCACAAAAATCAGCCACTCCTTTTCTGTTACGGAAATTTTGATGTGTGAACTATTTTACTATTTCCTACGCTTTCCCTGAACGACAAAAATAAAAAGAATACGAGGAAGATTTCAAGAAGTGGAAGATAGCGAAGACGAAATGAAGTTCAAATGCAAAAGAGCATGCAAGACAAGGAGGGATGATGCGAAGTGCGCTATTTAATTTAATATAGTCTAATCTCGCGTAATTTATTAAAAGTGGCAGCGATGTGACTTTCAACTACAATGTTAATTAAACGACATGAGGAAGCTGCTTGGAAGACAAGATGATGGAGAAATTCTATATTCGAAGGACGTAAGCAAATTTTGGGACGAAATTTTTGTCAAGATGGGTAGATTGTAACAACCCAACTTTTTATACTTATTTTATTTCTTTTAGTTGGGACCAATTTTAAGAAGCTGAAATATTAATTAATTATTCAAATCCTGTAGTCAAATCCTCAGTCAACATGAATTCCTTCTCCTAACCTCATTCTACACGGTTTATACATCAATATCTCCATCTTCCCTAAAATCTTTCCAACAAACCAAATCTCCACATAATTTATTATATATCTCTTCCCACAAAAATCAGCCACTCTTTTTCTGTTACGGAAATTTTGATGTGTGAACTATTTTACTATTTCCTACGTTTTCCCTGAACGACAAAAATAAAAAGAATACGAGGAAGATTTCAAGAAGTGGAAGATAGCGAAGACGAAATGAAGTTCAAACGCAAAAGAGCGTGCAAGACAAGGAGGGATGATGCGAAGTGCGCGATTTAATTTAATATAGTCTAATCTCGCGTAATTTATTAAAAGTGGTAGCGATGTGACTTTCAACTACAATGTTAATTAAACGACATGAGGAAGCTGCTTGGAAGACAAGATGATGGAGAAATTCTATATTCGAAGGACGTAAGCAAATTTCGGGACGAAATTTTTGTTAAGATGGGTAGATTGTAACAACCCAACTTTTTATACTTATTTTATTTCTTTTAGTTGGGACCAATTTTAAGAAGCTGAAATATTAATTAATTATTCAAATCTTGTAGTCAAATCCTCAGTCAACATGAATTCCTTCTCCTAACCTCATTCTACACGGTTTATACATCAATATCTCCATCTTCCCTAAAATCTTTCCAACAAACCAAATCTCCACATAATTTATTATATATCTCTTCCCACAAAAATCAGCCACTCTTTTTCTGTTACGGAAATTTTGATGTGTGAACTATTTTACTATTTCCTACGTTTTCCATGAACGACAAAAATAAAAAGAATGCGAGGAAGATTTCAAGAAGTGGAAGATAGCGAAGACGAAATGAAGTTTAAACGCAAAAGAGCGTGCAAGACAAGGAGGGATGATGCGAAGTGCGCGATTTAATTTAATATAGTCTAATCTCGCGTAATTTATTAAAAGTGGTAGCGATGTGACTTTCAACTACAATGTTAATTAAACGACATGAGGAAGCTGCTTGGAAGACAAGATGATGGAGAAATTCTATATTCGAAGGACGTAAGCAAATTTCGGGACGAAATTTTTGTTAAGATGGGTAGATTGTAACAACCCAACTTTTTATACTTATTTTATTTCTTTTAGTTGGGACCAATTTTAAGAAGCTGAAATATTAATTAATTATTCGAATCATGTAGTCAAATCCTCAGTCAACATGAATTCCTTCTCCTAACCTCATTCTACACGGTTTATACATCAATTTCTCCATCTTACCTAAAATCTTTCCAACAAACAATATCTCCACATAATTTATTATATATCTCTTCCCACAAAAATCAGCCACTCCTTTTCTGTTTCGGAAATTTTGATGTGTGAACTATTTTACTATTTCCTACGTTTTCCATGAACGACAAAAATAAAAAGAATGCGAGGAAGATTTCAAGAAGTGGAAGATAGCGAAGACGAAATGAAGTTTAAATGCAAAAGAGCGTGCAAGACAAGGAGGGATGATGCGAAGTGCGCGATTTAATTTAATATAGTCTAATCTCGCGTAATTTATTAAAAGTGGCAGCGATGTGACTTTCAACACAATGTTAATTAAACGACATGAGGAAGCTGCTTGGAAGACAAGATGATGGAGAAATTCTATATTCGAAGGACGTAAGCAAATTGCGGGACGAAATTTTTGTCAAGATGGGTTGATTGTAACAACCCAACTTTTTATACTTATTTTATTTCTTTTAGTTGGGACCAATTTTAAGAAGCTGAAATATTAATTAATTATTCAAATCCTGTAGTCAAATCCTCAGTCAACATGAATTCCTTCTCCTAACCTCATTCTACACGGTTTATACATCAATATCTCCATCTTCCCTAAAATCTTTCCAACAAACCAAATCTCCACATAATTTATTATATATCTCTTCCCACAAAAATCAGCCACTCCTTTTCTGTTTCGGAAATTTTGATGTGTGAACTATTTTACTATTTCCTACGTTTTCCATGAACGACAAAAATAAAAAGAATGCGAGGAAGATTTCAAGAAGTGGAAGATAGCGAAGACGAAATGAAGTTCAAATGCAAAAGAGCGTGCAAGACAAGGAGGGATGATGCGAAGTGCGCTATTTAATTTAATATAGTCTAATCTCGCGTAATTTATTAAAAGTGGCAGCGATGTGACTTTCAACTACAATGTTAATTAAACGACATGAGGAAGCTGCTTGGAAGACAAGATGATGGAGAAATTCTATATTCGAAGGACGTAAGCAAATTTTGGGACGAAATTTTTGTCAAGATGGGTAGATTGTAACAACCCAACTTTTTATACTTATTTTATTTCTTTTAGTTGGGACCAATTTTAAGAAGCTGAAATATTAATTAATTATTCAAATCCTGTAGTCAAATCCTCAGTCAACATGAATTCCTTCTCCTAACCTCATTCTACACGGTTTATACATCAATATCTCCATCTTCCCTAAAATCTTTCCAACAAACCAAATCTCCACATAATTTATTATATATCTCTTCCCACAAAAATCAGCCACTCCTTTTCTGTTACGGAAATTTTGATTTGTGAACTATTTTACTATTTCCTACGTTTTCCCTGAACGACAAAAATAAAAAGAATACGAGGAAGATTTCAAGAAGTGGAAGATAGCGAAGACGAAATGAAGTTCAAACGCAAAAGTGCGTGCAAGACAAGAAGGGATAATGCGAACTGCGCGATTTAATTTAATATAGTCTAATCTCGCGTAATTTATTAAAAGTGGCAGCGATGTGACTTTCAACTACAATGTTAATTAAACGACATGAGGAAGCTGCTTGGAAGACAAGATGATGGAGAAATTCTATATTCGAAGGACGTAAGCAAATTTCGGGACGAAATTTTTGTTAAGTTGGGTAGATTGTAACAACCCAACTTTTTATACCTATTTCATTTTTTTAGTTGGGACCAATTTTAAGAAGCTGAAATATTAATTAATTATTCGAATCCTGTAGTCAAATCCTCAGTCAACATGAATTCCTTCTCCTAACCTCATTCTACACGGTTTATACATCAATATCTCCATCTTCCCTAAAATCTTTCCAACAAACCAAATCTCCACATAATTTATTATATATCTCTTCCCACAAAAATCAGCCACTCCTTTTCTGTTACGGAAATTTTGATGTGTGAACTATTTTACTATTTCCTACGTTTTCCCTGAACGACAAAAATAAAAAGAATACGAGGAAGATTTCAAGAAGTGGAAGATAGCGAAGACGAAATGAAATTCAAACGCAAAAGAGCGTGCAAGACAAGGAGGGATGATGCGAACTGCGCGATTTAATTTAATATAGTCTAATCTCGCGTAATTTATTAAAAGTGGCAGCGATGTAACTTTTAACTACAATGTTAATTAAACGATATGAGGAAGCTGCTTGGAAGACAAGATGATGGAGAAATTCTATATTCGAAGGACGTAAGCAAATTTCGGGACGAAATTTTGGTTAAGATGGGTAGATTGTAATACCCCAACTTTTTATACCTATTTTATTTCTTTTAGTTGGGACCAATTTTAAGAAGCTGAAATATTAATTAATTATTCTAATCCTGCAGTCAAATCCTCAGTCAACATGAATTCCTTCTCTTAACCTCATTCTACACGGTTTATTCATCAATATCTCCATCTTCCCTAAAATCTTTCCAACAAACCAAATCTCCACATAATTTATTATATATCTCTACCCACAAAAATCAGCCACTCCTTTTCTGTTACGGAAATTTTGATGTGTGAACTATTTTACTATCTCCTATGTTTTCCCTGAACGACAAAAATAAAAAGAATACGAGGAAGATTTCCAGAAGTGGAAGATAGCGAAGACGAAATGAAGTTCAAACGCAAAAGTGCGTGCAAGACAAGGAGGGATGATGCGAACTGCGCGATTTAATTTAATAAAGTCTAATCTCGCGTAATTTATTAAAAGTGGCTGCGACGTGACTTTCAACTACAATGTTAATTAAACGACATGAGGAAGCTGCTTGGAAGACAAGATGATGGAGAAATTCTATATTCGAAGGACGTAAGCAAATTTCGGGACGAAATTTTTGTTAAGATGGGTAGATTGTAACAACCCAACTTTTTATACTTATTTTATTTCTTTTAGTTGGGACCAATTTTAAGAAGCTGAAATATTAATTAATTATTCGAATCATGTAGTCAAATCCTCAGTCAACATGAATTCCTTCTCCTAACCTCATTCTACACGGTTTATACATCAATTTCTCCATCTTCCCTAAAATCTTTCCAACAAACAAAATCTCCACATAATTTATTATATATCTCTTCCCACAAAAATCAGCCACTCCTTTTCTGTTTCGGAAATTTTGATGTGTGAACTATTTTACTATTTCCTACGTTTTCCCTGAACGACAAAAATAAAAAGAATGCGAGGAAGATTTCAAGAAGTGGAAGATAGCGAAGACGAAATGAAGTTTAAATGCAAAAGAGCGTGCAAGACAAGGAGGGATGATGCGAAGTGCGCGATTTAATTTAATATAGTCTAATCTCGAGTAATTTATTAAAAGTGGCAGCGATGTGACTTTCAACTACAATGTTAATTAAACGACATGAGGAAGCTGCTTGGAAGACAAGATGATGGAGAAATTCTATATTCGAAGGACGTAAGCAAATTTTGGGACGAAATTATTGTCAAGATGGGTAGATTGTAACAACCCAACTTTTTATACTTGTTTTATTTCTTTTAGTTGGGACCAATTTTAAGAAGCTGAAATATTAATTAATTATTCAAATCCTGTAGTCAAATCCTCAGTCAACATGAATTCCTTCTCCTAACCTCATTCTACACGGTTTATACATCAATATCTCCATCTTCCCTAAAATCTTTCCAACAAACCAAATCTCCACATAATTTATTATATATCTCTTCCCACAAAAATCAGCCACTCCTTTTCTGTTACGGAAATTTTGATGTGTGAACTATTTTACTATTTCCTACGTTTTCCCTGAACGACAAAAATAAAAAGAATACGAGGAAGATTTCAAGAAGTGGAAGATAGCGAAGACGAAATGAAATTCAAACGCAAAAGAGCGTGCAAGACAAGGAGGGATGATGCGAACTGCGCGATTTAATTTAATATAGTCTAATCTCGCGTAATTTATTAAAAGTGGCAGCGATGTGACTTTAACTACAATGTTAATTAAACGATATGAGGAAGCTGCTTGGAAGACAAGATGATGGGGAAATTCTATATTCGAAGGACGTAAGCAAATTTCGGGACGAAATTTTGGTTAAGATGGGTAGATTGTAATACCCCAACTTTTTATACCTATTTTATTTCTTTTAGTTGGGACCAATTTTAAGAAGCTGAAATATTAATTAATTATTCTAATCCTGCAGTCAAATCCTCAGTCAACATGAATTCCTTCTCCTAACCTCATTCTACACGGTTTATTCATCAATATCTCCATCTTCCCTAAAATCTTTCCAACAAACCAAATCTCCACATAATTTATTATATATCTCTACCCACAAAAATCAGCCACTCCTTTTCTGTTACGGAAATTTTGATGTGTGAACTATTTTACTATTTCCTATGTTTTCCCTGAACGACAAAAATAAAAAGAATACGAGGAAGATTTCAAGAAGTGGAAGATAGCGAAGACGAAATGAAGTTCAAACGCAAAAGTGCGTGCAAGACAAGGAGGGATGATGCGATTTGCGCGATTTAATTTAATAAAGTCTAATCTCGCGTAATTTATTAAAAGTGGCTGCGATGTGACTTTCAACTACAATGTTAATTAAACGACATGAGGAAGCTGCTTGGAAGACAAGATGATGGAGAAATTCTATATTCGAAGGACGTAAGCAAATTTCGGGACGAAATTTTTGTTAAGATGGGTAGATTGTAACAACCCAACTTTTTATACTTATTTTATTTCTTTTAGTTGGGACCAATTTTAAGAAGCTGAAATATTAATTAATTATTCGAATCATGTAGTCAAATCCTCAGTCAACATGAATTCCTTCTCCTAACCTCATTCTACACGGTTTATACATCAATTTCTCCATCTTCCCTAAAATCTTTCCAACAAACAAAATCTCCACATAATTTATTATATATCTCTTCCCACAAAAATCAGCCACTCCTTTTCTGTTACGGAAATTTTGATGTGTGAACTATTTTACTATTTCCTACGTTTTCCCTGAACGACAAAAATAAAAAGAATACGAGGAAGATTTCAAGAAGTGGAAGATAGCGAAGACGAAATGAAGTTCAAACGCAAAAGAGCGTGCAAGACAAGGAGGGATGATGCGAACTGCGCGATTTAATTTAATAAAGTCTAATCTCGCGTAATTTATTAAAAGTGGCAGCGATGTGACTTTCAACTACAATGTTAATTAAACGACATGAGGAAGCTGCTTGGAAGACAAGATGATGGAGAAATTCTATATTCGAAGGACGTAAGCAAATTTCGAGACGAAATTTTTGTTAAGATGGGTAGATTGTAATACCCCAACTTTTTATACCTATTTTATTTCTTTTAGTTGGGACCAATTTTAAGAAGCTGAAATATTAATTAATTATTCTAATCCTGCAGTCAAATCCTCAGTCAACATGAATTCCTTCTCCTAACCTCATTCTACACGGTTTATACATCAATATCTCCATCTTCCCTAAAATCTTTCCAACAAACCAAATCTCCACATAATTTATTATATATCTCTTCCCACAAAAATCAGCCACTCCTTTTCTGTTACGGAAATTTTGATGTGTGAACTATTTAACTATTTCCTACGTTTTCCCTGAACGACAAAAATAAAAAGAATACGAGGAAGATTTCAAGAAGTGGAAGATAGCGAAGACGAAATGAAGTTCAAAAGCAAAAGAGCGTGCAAGACAAGGAAGGATGATGCGAAGTGCGCGATTTAATTTAATATAGTCTAATCTCGCGTAATTTATTAAAAGTGGCAGCGATGTGACTTTCAACTACAATGTTAATTAAACGACATGAGGAAGCTGCTTGGAAGACAAGATGATGGAGAAATTCTATATTCGAAGGACGTAAGCAAATTTCGGGACGAAATTTTTGTTAAGATGGGTAGATTGTAACACCCCAACTTTTTATACCTATTTTATTTCTTTTAGTTGGGACCAATTTTAAGAAGCTGAAATATTAATTAATTATTCAAATCCTGTAGTCAAATCCTCAGTCAACATGAATTCCTTCTCCTAACCTCATTCTACACGGTTTATACATCAATATCTCCATCTTCCCTAAAATCTTTCCAACAAACCAAATCTCCACATAATTTATTATATATCTCTTCCCACAAAAATCAGCCACTCCTTTTCTGTTACGGAAATTTTGATGTGTGAACTATTTTACTATTTCCTACGTTTTCCCTGAACGACAAAAATAAAAAGAATACGAGGAAGATTTCAAGAAGTGGAAGATAGCGAAGACGAAATGAAGTTCAAACGCAAAAGAGCGTGCAAGACAAGGAGGGATGATGCGAACTGCGCGATTTAATTTAATATAGTCTAATCTCGCGTAATTTATTAAAAGTGGCAGCGATGTGACTTTCAACTACAATGTTAATTAAACGACATGAGGAAGCTGCTTGGAAGACAAGATGATGGAGAAATTCTATATTCGAAGGACGTAAGCAAATTTCGGGACGAAATTTTTGTTAAGATGGGTAGATTGTAACACTCCAACTTTTTATACCTATTTTATTTCTTTTAGTTGGGACCAATTTTAAGAAGCTGAAATATTAGTTAATTATTCTAATCCTGAAGTCAAATCCTCAGTCAACATGAATTCCTTCTCCTAACCTCATTCTACACGGTTTATTCATCAATATCTCCATTTTCCCTAAAATCTTTCCAACAAACCAAATCACCACATAATTTATTATATATCTCTTCCCACAAAAATCAGCCACTCCTTTTCTGTTACGGAAATTTTGATGTGTGAACTATTTTACTATTTCCTACGCTTTCCCTGAACGACAAAAATAAAAAGAATACGAGGAAGATTTCAAGAAGTGGAAGATAGCGAAGACGAAATGAAGTTCAAACGCAAAAGAGCGTGCAAGACAAGGAGGGATGATGCGAACTGCGCGATTTAATTTAATAAAGTCTAATCTCGCGTAATTTATTAAAAGTGGCAGCGATGTGACTTTCAACTACAATGTTAATTAAACGACATGAGGAAGCTGCTTGGAAGACAAGATGATGGAGAAATTCTATATTCGAAGGACGTAAGCAAATTTCGGGACGAAATTTTTGTTAAGATGGGTAGATTGTAACACCCCAACTTTTTATACCTATTTTATTTCTTTTAGTTGGGACCAATTTTAAGAAGCTGAAATATTAATTAATTATTCTAATCCTGCAGTCAAATCCTCAGTCAACATGAATTCCTTCTCCTAACCTCATTCTACACGGTTTATTCATCAATATCTCCAACTTCCCTAAAATCTTTCCAACAAACCAAATCTCCACATAATTTATTATATATCTCTTCCAACAAAAATCAGCCACTCCTTTTCTGTTACGGAAATTTTGATGTGTGAACTATTTTACTATTTCCTACGCTTTCCCTGAACGACAAAAATAAAAAGAATACGAGGAAGATTTCTAGAAGTGGAAGATAGCGAAGACGAAATGAAGTTCAAATGCAAAAGAGCGAGCAAGACAAGGAGGGATGATGCGAAGTGCGCGATTTAATTTAATATAGTCTAATCTCGCGTAATTTATTAAAAGTGGCAGCGATGTGACTTTCAACTACAATGTTAATTAAACGACATGAGGAAGCTGCTTGGAAGACAAGATGATGGAGAAATTCTATATTTGAAGGACGTAAGCAAATTTCGGGAAGAAATTTTTGTTAAGATGGGTAGATTGTAACACCCCAACTTTTTATACCTATTTTATTTCTTTTAGTTGGGACCAATTTTAAGAAGCTGAAATATTAATTAATTATTCTAATCCTGCAGTCAAATCCTCAGTCAACATGAATTCCTTCTCCTAACCTCATTCTACACGGTTTATTCATCAATATCTCCATCTTCCCTAAAATCTTTCCAACAAACCAAATCTCCACATAATTTATTATATATCTCTTCCCACAAAAATCAGCCACTCCTTTTCTGTTACGGAAATTTTGATGTGTGAACTATTTTACTATTTCCTACGTTTTCCCTGAACGACAAAAATAAAAAGAATACGAGGAAGATTTCAAGAAGTGGAAGATAGCGAAGACGAAATGAAGTTCAAACGCAAAAGAGCGTGCAAGACAAGGAGGGATGATGCGAACTGCGCGATTTAATTTAATAAAGTCTAATCTCGCGTAATTTATTAAAAGTGGCAGCGATGTGACTTTCAAGTATAATGTTAATTAAACGACATGAGGAAGCTGCTTGGAAGACAAGATGATGGAGAAATTCTATATTCGAAGGACGTAAGCAAATTTCGGGACGAAATTTTTGTTAAGATGGGTAGATTGTAACACCCCAACTTTTTATACCTATTTTATTTCTTTTAGTTGGGACCAATTTTAAGAAGCTGAAATATTAATTAATTATTCTAATCCTGCAGTCAAATCCTCAGTCAACATGAATTCCTTCTCCTAACCTCATTCTACACGGTTTATTCATCAATATCTCCATCTTCCCTAAAATCTTTCCAACAAACCAAATCTCCACATAATTGATTATATATCTCTTCCCACAAAAATCAGCCACTCCTTTTCTGTTACGGAAATTTTGATGTGTGAACTATTTTACTATTTCCTACGCTTTCCCTGAACGACAAAAATAAAAAGAATACGAGGAAGATTTCAAGAAGTGGAAGATAGCGAAGACGAAATGAAGTTCAAACGCAAAAGAGCGTGCAAGACAAGGAGGGATGATGCGAACTGCGCGATTTAATTTAATAAAGTCTAATCTCGCGTAATTTATTAAAAGTGGCGGCGATGTGACTTTCAACTACAATGTTAATTAAACGACATGAGGAAGCTGCTTGGAAAACAAGATGATGGAGAAATTCTATATTCGAAGGACGTAAGCAAATTTCGGGAAGAAATTTTTGTTAAGATGGGTAGATTGTAACACCCCAACTTTTTATACCTATTTTATTTCTTTTAGTTGGGACCAATTTTAAGAAGCTGAAATATTAATTAATTATTCTAATCCTGCAGTCAAATCCTCAGTCAACATGAATTCCTTCTCCTAACCTCATTCTACACGGTTTATTCATCAATATCTCCATCTTCCCTAAAATCTTTCCAACAAACCAAATCTCCACATAATTTATTATATATCTCTTCCCACAAAAATCAGCCACTCCTTTTCTGTTACGGAAATTTTGATGTGTGAACTATTTTACTATTTCCTACGTTTTCCCTGAACGACAAAAATAAAAAGAATACGAGGAAGATTTCAAGAAGTGGAAGATAGCGAAGACGAAATGAAGTTCAAACGCAAAAGAGCGTGCAAGACAAGGAGGGATGATGCGAACTGCGCGATTTAATTTAATAAAGTCTAATCTCGCGTAATTTATTAAAAGTGGCAGCGATGTGACTTTCAACTACAATGTTAATTAAACGACATGAGGAAGCTGCTTGGAAGACAAGATGATGGAGAAATTCTATATTCGAAGGACGTAAGCAAATTTCGGGACGAAATTTTTGTTAAGATGGGTAGATTGTAACAACCCAACTTTTTATACCTATTTTATTTCTTTTAGTTGGGACCAATTTTAAGAAGCTGAAATATTAATTAATTATTCTAATCCTATAGTCAAATCCTCAGTCAACATGAATTCCTTCTCCTAACCTCATTCTACACGGTTTATTCATCAATATCTCCATCTTCCCTAAAATCTTTCCAACAAACCAAATCTCCACATAATTTATTATATATCTCTTCCCACAAAAATCAGCCACTCCTTTTCTGTTACGGAAATTTTGATGTGTGCACAATTTTACTATTTCCTACATTTTCCCTGAACGACAAAAATAAAAAGAATGAGAGGAAGATTTCAAGAAGTGGAAGATAGCGAAGACGAAATGAAGTTCAAACGCAAAAGAGCGTGCAAGACAAGGAGGGATGATGCGAACTGCGCGATTTAATTTAATAAAGTCTAATCTCGCGTAATTTATTAAAAGTGGCAGCGATGTGACTTTCAACTACAATGTTAATTAAACGACATGAGGAAGCTGCTTGGAAGACAAGATGATGGAGAAATTCTATATTCGAAGGACGTAAGCAAATTTCGGGACGAAATTTTTGTTAAGATGGGTAGATTGTAACAACCCAACTTTTTATACCTATTTTATTTCTTTTAGTTGGGACCAATTTTAAGAAGCTGAAATATTAATTAATTATTCTAATCCTGTAGTCAAATCCTCAGTCAACATGAATTCCTTCTCCTAACCTCATTCTACACGGTTTATACATCAATATCTCCATCTTCCCTAAAATCTTTCCAACAAACCAAATCTCCACATAATTTATTATATATCTCTTCCCACAAAAATCAGCCACTCCTTTTCTGTTACGGAAATTTTGATGTGTGAACTATTTTACTATTTCCTACGTTTTCCCTGAACGACAAAAATAAAAAGAATACGAGGAAGATTTCAAGAAGTGGAAGATAGCGAAGACGAAATGAAGTTCAAACGCAAAAGAGCGTGCAAGACAAGGAGGGATGATGCGAACTGCGCGATTTAATTTAATAAAGTCTAATCTCGCGTAATTTATTAAAAGTGGCAGCGATGTGACTTTCAACTACAATGTTAATTAAACGACATGAGGAAGCTGCTTGGAAGACAAGATGATGGAGAAATTCTATATTCGAAGGACGTAAGCAAATTTCGGGACGAAATTTTTGTTAAGATGGGTAGATTGTAACACTCCAACTTTTTATACCTATTTTATTTCTTTTAGTTGGGACCAATTTTAAGAAGCTGAAATATTAATTAATTATTCTAATCCTGCAGTTAAATCCTCAGTCAACATGAATTCCTTCTCCTAACCTCATTCTACACGGTTTATTCATCAATATCTCCATCTTCCCTAAAATCTTTCCAACAAACCAAATCTCCACATAATTTATTATATATCTCTTCCCACAAAAATCAGCCACTCCTTTTTTGTTACGAAAATTTTGATATGTGAACTATTTTACTATTTCCTACGCTTTCCCTTAACGACAAAAATAAAAAGAATACGAGGAAGATTTCAAGAAGTGGAAGATAGCGAAGAAGAAATGAAGTTCAAACGCAAAAGAGCGTGCAAGACAAGGAGGGATGATGCGAAGTGCGCGATTTAATTTAATATAGTCTAATCTCGCGTAATTTATTAAAAGTGGCAGCGATGTGACTTTCAACTACAATGTTAATTAAACGACATGAGGAAGCTGCTTGGAAGACAAGATGATGGAGAAATTCTATATTCGAAGGACGTAAGCAAATTTCGGGACGAAATTTTTGTTAAGATGGGTAGATTGTAACACCCCAACTTTTTATACCTATTTTATTTCTTTTAGTTGGGACCAATTTTAAGAAGCTGAAATATTAATTAATTATTCTAATCCTGCAGTTAAATCCTCAGTCAACATGAATTCCTTCTCCTAACCTCATTCTACACGGTTTATTCATCAATATCTCCATCTTCCCTAAAATCTTTCCAACAAACCAAATCTCCACATAATTTATTATATATCTCTTCCCACAAAAATCAGCCACTCCTTTTTTGTTACGAAAATTTTGATATGTGAACTATTTTACTATTTCCTACGCTTTCCCTTAACGACAAAAATAAAAAGAATACGAGGAAGATTTCAAGAAGTGGAAGATAGCGAAGACGAAATGAAGTTCAAATGCAAAAGAGCGTGCAAGACAAGGAGGGATGATGCGAAGTGCGCGATTTAATTTAATATAGTCTAATCTCGCGTAATTTATTAAAAGTGGCAGCGATGTGACTTTCAACTACAATATTAATTAAACGACATGAGGAAGCTGCTTGGAAGACAAGATGATGGAGAAATTCTATATTCGAAGGACGTAAGAAAATTTCGGGACGAAATTTTTGTTAAGATGGGTAGATTGTAACACCCCAACTTTTTATACCTATTTTATTTCTTTTAGTTGGGACCAATTTTAAGAAGCTGAAATATTAATTAATTATTCTAATCCTGCAGTTAAATCCTCAGTCAACATGAATTCCTTCTCCTACTCATTCTACACGGTTTATTCATCAATATCGCCATCTTCCCTAAAATCTTTCAACAAACCCAAATCTCCACATAATTATTAATCTCTTCCCACAAAAAAAAGTCACTCCTTTTCTGTTACGGAAATTTTGATATGTGAACTATTTTACTATTTCATACGCTTTCCCTTAACGACAAAAATAAAAAGAATACGAGGAAGAGTTCAAGAAGTGGAAGATAGCGAAGACGAAATGAAGTTCAATATGCAAAAGATAGGCGTGCAGCAAGGAGGTATTATATGCGAAGTGCCGCGAATTAATTTAATATAGTTAATCCGCGTAATTTATTTAAAGTGGTCAGCGATGTGTACTTTCAACTACAATATTAATTAAACGACATGAGGAAAAGCTTGGAAGACAAGATGATGGACGAATTCTAATCGAGGACGTAAGAAAGAGGAAAATTTCGGGATGAAATTTTTGTTAAGAGGGGTAGCATTGTAAACAAACCAACCCTTTTTTAATTATTTATCTCTTAGTGAGGACCAATTAAGAAGTGAAATAGTAATAATTATTCAAATCCTGTAGTCAAACCTCAGCTCAACTGAATTCTTCTCCTAACCTAATCTACACTGGTTTATACATCATATCTAAATATTCCCTAATCTGTTCAGATTGTAAACCAAATTCTACACATAATTGACTATAATACTCTTCCAAAAAAATCAGCCACTACTTTTCTGTTACGGAAATGTGATGTGTGAACTATTTTACTATTTCCTACGTTTTCCCTGAACGACAAAAATAAAAAGAATACGAGGAAGATTTCAAGAAGTGGAAGATAGCGAAGACGAAATGAAGTTCAAACGCAAAAGAGGCTGCAAGCAAGGAGGGATGATGCGAACTGCGCGATTTAATTTAATAAAGTCTAATCTCGCGTAATTTATTAAAAGTGGCAGCGATGTGACTTTCAACTACAATGTTAATTAAACGACATGAGGAAGCTGCTTGGAAGACAAGATGATGGAGAAATTCTATATTCGAAGGACGTAAGCAAATTTCGGGACGAAATTTTTGTAAGATGGGTAGATTGTAACACCCCAACTTTTTATACCTATTTTATTTCTTTTAGTTGGGACCAATTTTAAGAAGCTGTGAAATATTAATTAATTATTCTAATCTCAGTAGTTAAATCCTCAGTCAACATGAATTCCTTCTCCTAACCTCATTCTACACGGTTTTATTCATCAAATCTCCATCTTCCCTCTAAAATCTTTCCAACAAACCAAATCTCCACATAATTATTATATATCTCTTCCCACAAAAATCAGCCACTCCTTTTCTGTTACGGAAATTTTGATGTGTGAACTATTTTACTATTTCCTACGCTTTCCCTTAACGACAAAAATAAAAAGAATACGAGGAAGATTTCAAGAAGTGGAAGATAGCGAAGACGAAATGAAGTTCAAACGCAAAAAGAGCGTGCAAGACAAGGAGGGATGATGCGAACTGCGGCGGATTTAATTTAATATAGTCTAATCTCGCGTAATTTATTAAAAGTGGCAGCGATGTGACTTTCAACTACAAATTTATAATTAAACGACATGAGGAAGCTGCTTGGAAGACAAGATGATGGAGAAATTCTATATTCGAAGGACGTAAGCAAATTTCGGGACGAAATTTTTGTTAAGATGGGTAGATTGTAACACCCCAACTTTTTATACCTATTTTATTTCTTTTAG